>NC_091133.1:57038581-58238581 GCF_040183065.1 Periplaneta americana
ATTTACAACCAGTAATTTTATGATCTCTGCCATGGTAGCTGGTATTTAGTTATGTTATAAGTGCACATCGGAAACCATATTTACCAAATATGAACAACTCTAAATTATATCCTTGTGAACTTGTAGTGTTAATGATAATTGAATCAATTTGAGATCAATTGTATTTATATGTATGAAGGAATGATGAAAGGTATCTTTTTATTTAAGCATTGTTCAATCTGAATGTTAAATTGTTGAATTAATTTTAATGTTGGCCGTTATTAACTATAAATGTTTTCCCCACTTGTTACGTTGGGTTTTTATTTCACTGCCGATCCAACCTAGTGGAATTGCAATATTACTACCTTATCCTCCTTGTAAAATAATCCACGGCACGTTTAAAATGTTAGGTTTCACATGTAAACAAATTGATATTGCTACTGTTATTACATTTTTCAATCTGAACTGCGGAAAAGGTGATATGAAGAGACTTTTAATGAGTAATGATTACGACACTGTTACAAAGAAAGTTTTCTTTCTCACATGTTTCTTTAGATAAGATACGAGTATATAAGTTTACAAAGTACCTAGTCACCTAAATCACACCACCCTGACGTTACCACTGTCGCAACGGTTTTGGAGAACTGGGTGTAACAACGCAACATATGCACGTAAGCTACAGTATAGAGTACCTGGAATTTTTTCACATTGGCCGTAATCTTTGTGGATGGGGATTGCCCCAACAAGTGTGTGGATAGTAGTATTCATCAACTATGAATCGTCATTCTGAAGGACTGCAGACTGTAAATTTAGCCTGAATAGAAAGGAAAATGTGTAATTCACGTAGAAGTGATTTTTTGTACAGAAGACACAAAAGTAGCACCAATAGGAGCATCCGTGTCGGAATGAAGAAAGTACAAATTTTTTGCTCAAATTCTCATCCACAGGCCAAGAAACAATATAACTATGATCTACACATACAAATTAAGCTGGAATATGTGCAAGCACGCTTTAGGCTGGCTGCTCAGTGCTTTGTCTGACGTAATATGAGGGCAGTCATTTATATTTAGTGCACACTACACCATTTATATACTTGGGAGCCCTCCAGGGACAAGGATATGAATGGAGAGCACGGATGGAAAAACAAGTGCCGTTGGGACTATGTGACGTAACAATTTGCAAATATATTGTAAGTTGATTGACGGAGGGGTTTTATATATTTGCATTTCTGAACGATACCAATGTACGTCAATTTGTAATTCTAATTTTAATTTAAATATAAACTCGCCTTCATTTCATCATCTGTATAAATATGTTGCTTAAATATTGTACTAAACGGCTTATGCACCTCATTTTGCGCCGACCTGCTGGCCATGCAGGTATTTCAAAGCAGTCATATTCCTTACAATTTATGTTATAAACCATAGCCTATCATAATGAATCCTGTAGATTCAAAATCCCCTATAGACCTACCCACTTTCACAAATTGAAGGATTTTGACAGAAACTGGTGGAAAATGGAGGGAATTTCCATCGTAACAGTGACTATTAACAAATCTTTTGGCTTAAATTTAGCGACTTTAAGGAATTCAAACTATATAAATCATTAAACTTCATCCTTAGAATGCAATATATGGACATAACGCAATTGTGAACAAAATGTCTTCAGGGAATTTTCAAGCTAGATTACTCATTATATCAGATTGTTTGGCCTAATGCACTTTCAAGACAAATATCAATTTCACTGTGCTGCCATCTAGCGACTGCAAAAGAAGTCACGTTATAACCCTGATGGAACTGCATGGAGTAGGCTAATAGTTTTCAGTTGTACTTCCATCTAGCGAGCGTTACCAAAAAATTATTTTCGACAGTGGAAATCCTAATGGTTGTTGTCTTTTATATGTTGTCATTTAATAACATGGAATATCTAATCTGATATATAGGATGTTTCAAAACTGACGATCATTAACTTACAGATGAAAAGTACAAACTAATCCAAGCAAAGAAGCTCCAGGAATCGTACTTTATAAATGAGAAAAGAACGAATTAGGCCTATTCTAAGAAATTTCTTTGTACTTGAAGTTCAGGGTTATCTAGTTCTGCATTTTTACTCTTCTGTTTTCTATTTTATCTAGATAAAAAGTTTACTCTGAACTTCTTTACGTTATCTAGCCTATCCTGTCTTCACGTAGATGACTAAATATGTTCATTCAATGTTTCTATATTGCCTTATCTCAACTTGACCTCCAAGTTTATTTCCCTATTAATCTTTAAGTAGGCATCAATAAAAACCCAACCATTTCATCTTGCTGAGTACATTTTTTTTACACAAGCTGTGGCAAGGTAAAAAGTTTCCTTTTTTTTTAGGTGATAATTCTACTGGGTGTTCAGTTCAAAATGTGTCTTGGCTCGCTGTATGCCGTCATGTGGCTAGCTGACGAGCCTAGAGAATTCAATCTTCCTACACTTCCGCAGCTCAGGTGTATAATCTAAGAGGCAGAGAAGTTGGCTAGCAAGTACGGCGTTCATTCTGAAGAGTACGTGCCGATACGTACGGTAACGCCGGTAGTGGCAGGAATGTGAACTGTTTGGAAATACGTACTGTCGGGATATGGGGAGAGGGTTAAGACGATTACTTACGTATTTGTTGACATTAACTTCGACGGTCAACATGGACACGGAGCATTTGATTTGTGTTGTGGAATGTTACCGTACGCAACCGATGATAACAAATACCCTGCGTACGACTTGCCGGCGCAAAACACAGTTCGAAAGAGGTTATGGTAGCACACAGACCGTACAGACCGCCATCTGTTGCCACGACGTTCAAGTTATACCGTACACGTTCTCAAGTTCAGATTGAAGAACGCCTGAAATAATAGGCAACTTTTCTAACATATAAGCTGAAACTCGCTTCAAATCGGTGACCCAACAACAGTGACGTCATGACACACTTTGAAATGAACACCCAGTATATCGAATGGTCAGTAGTGAAATCAGGGTGATTGAACAGGATAACAAAATCAGGTAATGAAAAAATGTAGGACTACTTAAGCTTGTGGTAACTCATGAATGAAATAGTTTATAATATTGAACCCTTTGAGTAAAATGGTAAGAAAACAAAACAATAACAAAATTTTACGTTATTTATAAAATCTATACATAACTTTTTATATTTAATACTAGAACCATTAGAATTGACTAGATTAGGATATTTAAAAATTTTTTACAAGTATTTGCATAAATATTTATAAATTGTATATTTATGATTTATTAAAGCGTGTAGTTTTCAGCCTTCTGTCTATATTTTAATTAGTGATGTCAAGGAAATAGTATGCACATAGTATGTCAAGTTTGGGAATTTGATAGCTATTTATTATTTAAGTATGTCAAAAGATTCAGGCCTACTTCAAGATATCATATATCTTACAAGATTTAATTTAAGGATTTCTTATCTTCAAGTTTGAACAGAATACTTAATTTTAAATAGGGAAAAATTATTAAGATCAAGTTAACTTCGCATCCACCTTAGAGAAAGAATAAAACAGCGGCACACAGTCTGATACCTAAAATCTATCTTATTACATTTAAATCATATTCTGAACCCGTCAGCTAACACAGGCGAATTAATGTCAACATTTGCGCAGACTGCTCAGCCCATTTAAATCTCGTCTCCATTTCTTTTCCTTGGCTAAGCCATACGAAGAAGGAATAATGGGCAAGCAAGACATAATAACTACGGAAGAAACGAGGGAGAAGAAGAAAAAAATCTCTGTTAGCTCTTACATTCACTTCTGCCATCTAGCGCTCGTAACTGTGAACAATAACAGTCTGTATTAGTTGCCATGGTTACCCGGAGGCTGCAGAAATGAATAACGCAATATAAAGCCCTCCGCATTGGAGATGTACAATCTTTCCCTTTCCCATTAAAGAAGAAAAAAAAAAGTCTTTGTCACAATAACACGTAATAAGCTCCTTTGCAAAAGGTATTACTCGGCATTAGTGAAGTATCTGCTCTCGGATAGCCGCTTGTACAGTGACTTAGGACAGTCATCATGATAAGTTGCCTTCCACCACTAATAAGTTAAGAAAATTAAGATTTTCTACGAATTTCTTTTGTTTGTAATGAAAAAACAATAGAAATTTCAGAAAATTAGTTTAAAGTTGCATTACGAATAAACGTGAAGTCAACTTCTCACGATACAAAATGTTTCGTTGGCCATCAATTCAGCACCACCGACTAAATTATACTCAAAAACCTAATCGTAAACGTAACAATTTCACTGAGAACATAACATACGTAAGAAAACAGCAAAATAAGTTAAGATCAATTTAACGGGTTACGTACACCTTCCAGCAGTAATTTTTTTTTGAAAATATTCAACATTTTTTTTTCTCCATTACTGTATCTTGTACAATAATGAATATTGGTATGCTTAAAACACTGTCCTGCTATATGAATATATATATATATATTTTAAGATTTAAAAAGAAATTATATTTTTTTTTCTCAAAATTCATAATGGTGGTAATTCACTGTGCAGTAATGAAGCCTTTCCCTCATAACTCAAACTTGTTAACTTTTTTATGTTCTCTTTTATTTTATTGCTGAAACTCATGTTTACAATATCATGCTCTTTCAACTACATTACTTAGTAAATAATATATATTTTTATTTTCTTTTAGAATAAAATACTGATAATTGACCATTTTTCATGAATTTATTTTATATTAGATAATCTATCAACGGTAGAGAAGTAATCTTGCATCATATTGTAGATACGACATCCATAAATACACACAGCAATTTTCATCACAGAATGTTAGATAGTTTTTGAGTTATGTGGGAAACTCATCATATCACTGCACAGTGAAATGAATTTGAAAAAAAAAAAATAGTAATTTTTTTAAACCGTAAAAATATTTTTTTTCATATAGCAGGACAGTGTTTTACACAATAATTTTCATTATTGTACAAGATACAGTAATGGAGGAAAAAATGCTGAATATTTCCAAAATTTTACTGCTGTGAACTGTACCTACCCCTTAAAGAAAATTTTTAACACTGCTTTAGCATTCTGAACTTTATACATTATTTTAATGTACCGAAGTACATAATATAATGTTTTCATCCAGACATTCTGCTTCATCGTACGATGAAAGAGTAGTAGAACGGAGAAAAATTCTCTCCGGCATCGGGATTTGAACCCGGGTTTTCAGCTCTACGTGCTGATGCTTTATCCACTAAGTCACAACGGATTCCCATCCCGGTGTCGGATCGAATCCCTTCTCAGTTTAAGTTCCTCTTTCATCGTATTCTGAACTTTGTTAGCTGATGAATTTGAGTTTTATTCTTTGAAAATACTTAAAATTTGACTTCCATAATGATGGTGGTTAAGTGAAGCGAAGTGTCTCGGATAAGAAATAAAATTACAATTCCTAGGATACAAAATTATGTAATTACATATATGCTACAAATAACTAGAATATTACCGCAGATGATGAATGATACAATTTACGCAAAAATATTTGCTGGAACACATCAAAATGAACGAAGCTTTTCTGTGTGCAGGTAACATGTACAGCAGTCGTCGGCAGAACATCAACGTAGGTGACGTCATATGAAACGCAGCCCGCCTTGCAAGACGAGGATTTGTAGAAAGTAGTAGGATGGGAGGAGGAGAGGACTGAACCTCGCCTGTATAGCCTAAAAATAATTAACCAAACTATTTATGTGCATTTCTTATTTACTCATTGTAAATAAATTTGAAATTTGTGTTAATGAAGAAAATATATTACACTGATTAAACAAGTTTTAACATCTGTTTGTTTAATCGGTACTAAGTGTACCTACTTAGTAACAGAAACTTACAATATATACATTTTACATTATTTTCTTTTAATACAGGGACATCACTTTATTTTTACTAACATTTTTAACATTAACCTGGCTATACTCGGAAACACTGTTACCCCCCTTCCATTACAGGAGTTTGGAGTTGCCAGTGTAATATGTAAACAAATCATTTTACTAGCTATAGGAGGAGAGAAAAGTAATGTATCCATTTATGTTACAGGAAATATAGTATTACAATTTTCAGTTTGGTCATTACTTTACAGTATTTTATAAAAAAAACAGTAGCATAGTAACAATTTTTTTCAAAAACTCAAATCTTCAGGCGGTTATATACATTATGTAATGTCTACTTTATTGAGCATATTACTAACCTAATTTATTCCTGAGAATTTTGTGAGCACTTTCGTAAGGAACCCCAATTTCTACAGCTAACTTCTTGACCGACTTATTACGACCTCGCTGCATTCTTTCTCTAGCATCCTCTACAGCATCTTCTGTCACCTTTGTTGGCCATCTTACACTTTTCTTCCTTTCTGTACACTCTGTTGCTCTAAATTTATCTACCAGATTAATGACATTTCTACGAAAATATTCCGTAATGATATAATCAGGAAATTGTGAGGAAAAAAAGAAAAACTGTTGTTCACGTTCGGTTATATTGTAATTCCAGTTTCCATCAACGTCCTTCATACCTACAAATAGTAAAACAAAACTCTTGTTTAAATAATGCTGTTAAGTACCGTACCATATTATAGGGTACCGTACTTTCGGTAACTCTAATCTTCACTTGTGCTCAGCCCACACAGATAAATTCAGTTATGCTACACACCATACTTGTGTAAAAATAAACTTCAATAATATAAGCTTTTTCTTCTATAGAAAATGCAACATATTTCTGAAACACACTTTACCCTGTATTGTTAATTTCATTGCTAGCAACAGCGGCCGTAAGTTTGTGTGACTGGCGTTAGGAAGAACATTAGTGAAAGGGGTGGGAGTCAAGTACATTTAGAAACGCAGGTACAATAAAAATTGAAGTAAAAATAAAATGATGTCCCTGTATTATGTAATATTATCACAGCTAGCATCGCCACTATCACCGCTGTTATCTTCATTGTTTTATAGATCATTATCTCAAAAAAATAAACCAACTCTTATAACATCGTAACCGTAACAAGAAAGCTTTACCGATCTTATCTGCGACTGGCTTGACAAATTATCAGTAAAGTGTAACGCATGTTAGTCGCAATGAACCAAGCACTGTATTTATAGATGCTTCCGTACACGTCGAAAGCGGGACGATTCTCAAGGCCTTCTGTACAATTCCAATGCCGCTGCCACTCATGCTTATCATTGACGTACTTACAAAGTGTTTATGGTTTGATTAAATACTATACGTGGGAACACAAAATGACTTGCGATCATTATATAACCTTACAATCATTATGCCACGCCACTTTAATCTGATTACTGGACATCGGAAGTTAAGGCACTAAAAATGGTATCTTAGGCGCCTAAAAAGGCTCTAAAAACAACATTGAGATTATACCGAATCACCTATAATACATAAAGTAAACTTCCATAAGACCAGCCGTTCTAGCTGGCTTTCGTAACCGGATTTCGTTACGTATCGTAGCTCCCCAAGTGCATGACCAGGCTTCGAGACTTTGGACCCGATACAATAAGTTTACTGTGTATGCACTATAGGTTGTTGACTCGCTGCAGGTAGATAGAGATGTGTTGATGTAACAACGTTGCTATTTAGAGTAGAGTACGGTGGTATGGGGAAACACACATATGTACATTCTGAAAGTAAATATACATTGCACAATGATAATATCAAAAGAATGTGAAAAGCATTTATTCTCCTGTCTTTTATAAGCATTTGTGTTTAATTATACATAGTATTAATGGTGGAAATAAGCATGTAGCAATTTTAATTTTTTTATTTATCCTATTGGTCGTCTTTAGGAAGTGCAGTTACAGTACCGAATTGCAATGTACTAGAAGATACATTCTCAGTGTCTCAAACATAAATCTTTTTCGGTTATCTGCCAAAGTTTGTACTGTAGAAAGCTGCGCTCTACGTCGCATGACGTGGCAGGAGCAAAACGAAAAATCATATCATTATTGCAGTCTCTAATAGACTCTATGTCTCGGGTGACTATGTCCCCTAATTTGCTGTTTATGTTACACAATGTTCCATATCCGTTATTTTTACATAAAATTGATTTCCACTTCTGTTTTACACGTTCAGTAACCAGTGTACTTGATGTCTCATTAATTCTCTGCATCATTTTCTAAATTAATTTGAGGGCTTCCGGTATCTCTTTCTCTGACTTTTCTAACCGTGTAATAGTTTCAGACACAGTTTGTATGAAAACCAAAATATTCGTCAGAACCTTCAAATCCAGAGCGTTTCCCTTTGCGTATTTGTTGACATTCATTCTACAGTACCCCAACTCACTGTACGCTTTACCACTATACTCAGTACGCCGTTATGCGAATTTCCCACTGAACTGCTCCATTGGGTCCGAAGTCTCGAAGCCTGTGCATGACTATGCTGAGTGGGCACAGGTCCCATACAATGGCCGAAATTTCGTGAGAAAATTTCTTCCCCATGGGACGCGAACCAGTGCGCATTCTGTAACGCGAGTTCTAGGCAGAATGCCTTAGACCATGGCGAAGGACTTCTATTGTCCACAAGAATTTTTAATTGATGAGAAGCTCCTTTCAACATCGCAGGATCGGCAATGCATTTAATTGTAAAGTGTTTTGTTGATTGCCTCGGAATTGCCCACAATGATTCGCCGACAACAGTGCACTATCTACATGTTGGTTGTCAGATTGCAATAAATAAAATGTAACTGTATGTAATGTGTTTCAATGTCAGCTTTTCTTCTGTACTACACATTTGTTTCTGTTTTCCTGTGTTCTTAATCTCGGTTTAAGCACTAGAATGCTTAAAAACAACAAAATATGCTTTTATATGTGCTAAAAGCTGAAATATGCATTAATCCCTTAAATATATACACTATAAAATCTTTGGTTGCAAATAATTTGGAAAGCATTTATATAACGGTAAAATATAATTTCCAATTAAGGAATAAAACATGAAAATATGCTAAAATCCTCCACCTAGTATTAAGTAACTGTTACCCGAAATCTGTCTTTAAGCAAAAGTCTTTAAGCGAACGACATTGTATTCTAACTTGTAAACATTTAAATTTTTGGAATATCTACTAAGTGGAGATATACAGAACAATCTATAGAATGGAGTTTTATGAATGCGAAAAGTATCGGCTAAGTAATTGAAGAATTTACTTTCGATAATATACCATTCTCTGATACGTTGAAACGGAAAGCTTGTGTGTGACGACTAATACTACGCACTAGAAGGAACAGTTAACTGAACAATATCGCTATGTCAACAGAACCCATGAAGGCTATTTAGACGAGAGATAATTTTTCTGCGTTAAGATAAAATTACAAGGTAAGCGTATGTTAGTTTTCAACAGTGGGTTCCTATGAAAGATCGATTCACAGAAATAGCAAGCTACCGAAACTGCAATGTCTGTGCCACAATGGATAAAATATGCTTAAGGAAATTTGTAATCTATGCTGAGTCAGTAGAGGATAAATTACATTCCTCTAAGTATGATTGCGTTCGAAGAAACAGATAAGAATACTTTTATATTCGTCTGGTTTCATGAACAGTGTAAGGAAAATTGCCCTCTCTCAAGATAGGAAAGCAAATTTCTAATTTAAGAGACTAAAATCACTATAAAGAGTGAAGTGAAATAATGCTGCAGATTGTAAAGGACGACAGGATACACTTAAATGAATAGGAAACCTATATTACGTTTTGTGATTAAATGCACGGTTAAATATAGATTTGAGTTCAAAGTTTCAGCAGTCTGGCAACATCGCCGCGTCCTTCTTCTAGTAATACAGAAGTAAGAGGTCAACGAACTCAGGTCTGTTTTGGTGAACTACCTTCCATCTCCCTTTCTGGCTACAATTTTGCAAACTTCTTGCAACGGTCAGTGGTTTCAAATTAGTGGTTTTTAAATTAAATTTACACGAAAACCGGCCACGCTATTGAAATACAGCAGATGGATAAACGATTCTTTATTAAATGTGCAACCGACAGATGTATATGTATATTTATATATTTATATATATATATATATATATATATATATATATATATATATCTCACGATCCTATTCACAACAGTTACCGAATACGAAGATGTTAATCATTTGGGAAAAAAAAACATTTTTTATGAGAAAACTATGGACTTTCCACCAAATATGGTGTTAAACATACAACATCAGCTATTTTCTCTGAATGTCTGCACGATTATTTCACTTCCATCCTGTAGTTCTAATAAAAAACGTCTACGTTTACTGTGTTATTACACAACATAATAGAAAAAGTGTGGGAAAGAGAACTAAACGGCTGATTTAATGTCTTTACAAGCGACCTTTGAGCCGATTTAGCTACTTAGTGTGAGGTCTAAGCCGGTGGACCACTAATTTCTCTGGATTTCGCCGTTCGACCGAAAAAAAAAACAATCTGAAGATCATTAGGCTGAAAGAAAAAATACAGCCCACTGAACGAAGTGAAGCTTACAGTTAAAAGTACGAACAGTTCGCAAGACATAGCTTCATCGGCCAAAGTTCCACGTAGCATCTATGTCGTCATTCATCACAACCATAATTCGTATTCGATGGTAGCAGAAACATGGACTTAGTTCAGCTTTACATTCATCGGAAATCTAGCAGAGCCCAGGCCACCCTAACGGGAATCCAGTAGGTCCCCGACCACCTCAACGGGAATCTACAAGAGCCCCGGGCAAACTAACGGGAATTCAGTAGAGCCCCGGCCACACGAACGATAATCCAGTAGTGCCACGGCCAACCTAACGGAAATTCAGCAGAGCCCCAGCCAAACTAACGGGAATCCACGAGGTCCGGCCACACTAACGGTAATCCAGTAGTGCCCCGGGCAATCTAACGTTAATAAAATTCAGTCTCGGCTATTTATTCGCAGTAAATTATTCTAACGGAATACTCTTTTAAACTGTAATTATCGACACCGATGTGATAGAATCAACATTCAAGGAAAGTGAACTAACATCCATGTTATTTAGGAGGGTCAGTATATCTGGGATTCATTTTCTCCAAAGTTTGCCCAAATAATTTTTACAACTCGAATTTAGTGAACGATAGACTTTCGCATATGTGAGCACGTGTTGTATAATTACTGTTCTGTTTTAGAAGGAAATGTTGGAAGAACTTCAAGTGTTAAGTTTTCAGAGACAGAAATACAGTCTTACAAGTTATACAGTAATAAAATGAAGGTGTAAGAAGTTACTTATTAACACTATATACAGAAAAATTCGTAACAAATTCCATTAGCATCACAGCAAAGAAACAGATGTAACCTATGAATGTCTGATAAATAACAGCATATCCCAAAGCAAAGATATGTACAGGAGAAAATATTATGATCTGAAAGAAAGGCACAGGAAGAAAATAAATTCAACAGCTAGCATTGAAGATTCCACCACCATCGTCACCCAACTTCACTTACCGTGACATTCTGGTGAAGATTCATCGCTGCCGTCACCACAGTCGTCCTCGCCTTCACACATCCAGGTGAGCGGAATACAGCGGCCATTGTTGCATCGGAACTGACGTAGAGAGCACACATCTGCAATAACAGAAATGGGCGTAAGTGAATAATATCGGAGTAAACCATCACTTCAAATCCCCTTGATTATTCACTTAATATACTGACTACAGATGAAGTTCAACACTTTT
Organism: Periplaneta americana; assembly: GCF_040183065.1. Lineage (NCBI taxonomy): Eukaryota > Metazoa > Arthropoda > Insecta > Blattodea > Blattidae > Periplaneta > Periplaneta americana. The sequence goes on from NC_091133.1 coordinate 57,050,248, forward strand.
AAACAATATATAGGCCTAAAGGTTCTACCAGAAGTTTAAGGACATTCCTTCCACTTCTGTCCTTATCTCATGTGAAATCCCCTGATGTTTATAAAACGACCGAATGTCTGTGAAAAAATGGAGGTTTTTTTTTACTACAAACCCAAACTATCTTCCAAACTGTGGATTATATGATTTTTCTTTTATGAAATCTTATTGAAATAAAATACGAGATCTATACTGTTTGAGAAGCCTGTTACTTTAACAATACTCCAGTGTCAAATCTACGATTTCTCATGATCTATCATCCATACCATCAACATTTTCTGCGGTCAATCTGAACTCCTTGTGAGATCGCATTTTCTCCTCCCATATCTAAAATCGTTGCACCAATTCTGCACCCTACCTTATCTCGATAGATTTCGATGGAAATTAAACTTACTGCATGAAGCTTATTTTTCTCATTTTTCTTAAAAAATGAGTCATGGTCACTTCTTTTTAATCTATAATCTCCTAGGCTACGAGTGATAAATCTATCAAATGCTACATAAAAACTGTTAAAACCTTAATAAAAAGCTTCATTTCTGTTTTAATATCATGCGAAGTCAATTACATGTTAAGAAAAAGAAACATTGCACAGCGGAGTATTTATTCACTACTTGTTCCTCGCTTATTCTCTCTCCGAGCGAAGATTGTTAACCAACGCGATATTTCTAAACTACAGAAAATAATTTTCCTTAAAGGGCTAAGAGATAGCAATCAGGTTAAAATACAACTTGTAGACTAAAGAGTTATTAAATATTTCTTCATCTTGTGCAAGGCCCTTTCATTTTAGCTGTAGTACAAACATAATTATTTTTATAATAATGAATAGCAACTCATTGCAGTAAAATGTAAACCGCAGAGTTCCTCAAACCCTTAAAAAAACACTCAGACTACGAGACTAAATTTAAATTCATATAGTTTGAGAATCACAACGTAAAAGCTGCCTAGCGACAACCTGAGAAATATTTTCTGGGATTCATTACTTTAATGAAATACGAAGTGCTATAAAAGAGTAAGGCTATGTTACCACGGAAACTCAAGAGTAAGCGCACGGCAACATAAGCAAGAAGACTAGCAATGACAATGAGAAAATCTTACCGGAAACAGAAGAAAACATATCAGCTACGAAGAATTATAGCGTCTTAACAAATAAATATAGTTATTCTAAATGTACTTATCCTGCTTATACATGGAAACACGTGAACAATTCAAGCCAGTACACAGATATTTTTTATTGTAAAACTGAAATTATTGTGACATTCATTTCTCTCTACACAGGCCACAATGTAATTCATTAATTTCCTTTCAAGCCACTGCATGAATTTGTATTTTAATTCAGTTTACTAGCAGTCGACCATAGTTTCGTTAATTGGTTTTCCATTAAAACCACTACATGAAGTTTCATTTTTTTCATTTACACCAGCAGCAGAACAAAGATTTATAAAATCAATGTATACATTATGAAAAACTTTTACAAGGACAAATTAATTAATGGGAAAACAGGTGAATGCGTATGCCAGTGGACTGCAGGTTGAAGGTGGAAAAAAATCTATGAACAGTTGGGCAACTCATAGTCTATAGGCCACTGTGATATCTCAAATTTGAAAGTGGTCAAGAATGACTAGTAAATATTAGCCGGAAATACATTACCAGACTGCGACCTAGGGTCACCGATTCGAGACACTGAAGTTTAGAACGCACGGAGTATACATAACGTCATGACCCACGGGGTGGGATGGCACTGAGAGAGTACAGTTGATTTCATAATAAATTACATTACTTCTTTTCTAATTCTACTTGGCGTGGGTCCTTGCAATCACCACTTGTACCTGAAATCCTTTGAGTAAACAAGTATATTTTATTTATTTTCATTTATTTATTTGATTATTTATACATGCATAATTGTGTTAGTGTTAATTTCCCTGTTTCATAATTCACACTACTGAGGAACATGTCGAAAATGAAGAGCACCAAGCGTTCCCTTCAGAACGAACGTATAGAGAAGTTCGGAAAGGAATGTTTTCTTATTAAAGGAAAAAAGCACTGAATTTTGCAAATTGTTAAAGTCTAAGGACAGATGAAACTCGATTCTTTCAAAAGCAATGTAATTGCAAAAGGTACATACGTATAAAATATTTAATTATATAGTAAAAACTGGCCATCAACATCAAAATCAGATATAAAATATAAAAAAGAGATTTGTGTATAATGTTGATACATGCCAACATTCCTTTAGCGTTTCTTGAAAAAAAAGTTAATTTGAGTGAAAGTAGGAGATGTTTTTCTTTCGATACGTTGCAAATGTACTCGGTACCTTGTAATTCGGTGCATTGAATTGTGAACAAATGTATTTCATGTAAGTACTGCATATTTTTTTTCTTTTTTGTTCATACACAAATTTTATATTTTTAAAACTTGTATAGTATAATGTAAGTTGAAATGTGTAATGTAGGCAAATATTTGTTGTAGATCAGCCGTGGCGAAAATGTGAATCACGAGCACATTGTGGCTCGCAATGATAGCTATGCTCTCTTGCTTCCTACCTCCTCCAACTCCCACCCTCTCACTCACTGGAGTCAAACTCCGTTCCATTTGTATTTGTCTCTGACCTGCGAGTGGCGTATCGTCGCAATGTCTCTCTCGAAACCATGTACCTCCACAAAAACGAAAGTTTCAAGTAGGATGGGAGGACGCATTTTTTTGCTGCCAATATGAGAATATTAAATGTATGGTTTGTTCACAAGTATTACGAGGAAAACGGTTATATATGTTACTCATGAAACATTAAAAGATTATTATTATTATTATTATTATTATTATTATTATTAACATAAAATTTACTCTGTCACACATTAAAAGTGTTAAAATTGTTAAAAAGGTATTTACCTTCGACAGACGGCCCGTTTCGACGCTATTTGTCGTCGTCTTCAGTGTCTCTATTATTATTATTATTATTATTATTATTATTATTATTATTATTATTATTATTAACTCTGTACGTCGATCCTTTTTCAGCAGATGTACGAGTAATGCGTTTAGATCTACAATTTAAACTCTCAGATTTACAACGAGATATTAAATGAAAGCTAGATGTAAGGACTTTACAAATGTTGAACTTTTCAAATCTTTGTCAAAAATAAATAAATATCCGAAGCTTCGTTCTTTCGCTTGCTCTGTTGAAGCATGTTCGCTACAACTTACGTTTGTGAAAAATTATTTCCAACAATGAAAATAGTGAAAACCAAATTTAGATCACCACTAACAGACAAATACCTTCGTGATCAACTACGACTGGCAGTAAGTGACATAATTCCTGATTTTGAAACTGTCGCAGAGACATTCTGAAAGTTAATTTTAGGTTGTAATAATGTGTCCTATGTTTTCTTATTAATTTATTTCTTCGTTACACGTACTAAAAACTAGTTTGTAATCTTACACTGTACAAAATTATATTTAAGTGCTTGTTGTAAGGAAAATGAAAATCCGTTAATAAGTCAGACAGTTGCTTCACTTCCCTTTCGGGTGTCCGCCTCCCTCCAGGCTACAGAGTGGCTCGGCGTATGATCACATTTTCGCCACGGCTGTTGTAGATACTAGAAATGCACTGTATATATTATATTTGTGAACGTGAACATTTATTTTGTGTCCTACTGTGACTGAATGTTCACATGTTAAGGCAAGGACTAACTGCACTCTCACCCTCCCATTCCCCTCGATCTACACAAAACAGTGGTCCGTGCGTTCGTAACTTTATGCGTTTCGGTACCCTGATCCGCAGTCTGCACATTACATTACCTCGGATCTAATGGTACTACTTAACCGTAAGACCACGCGAACGATCATGGGTATAGGGCAAGATGCATTTTCTTTAGCAGCCCTCCTAAGCAAATTCCATTAGAAACCAGCGATAAGTAAGAAGCGTATTTTTCGTCGAGAAATCCACAGTGACACATAAAATAAGGTTTCCATTTCCTGGCACCGAAAGCTTTTCCTTCTGAATGTTGTAATCTGGAATCGAATTGCGGTCCCCGTGCCTATGCGACGAAAGTGCAGGCGGTGTAAAAGTGTTTAATATTCGAGGCAGCTTACAGCGACAACCCGCTCTAATGCCTTAATCCCGACTCGCTCTGGTTTGTTCCATCGGCATTTAAATGGCAAAACAACTCTGGAGCCTTAAACCTCCTGTAAGCTAGGTGAGCCCGCCCACACCACCAACTGCAGTAACGTTGAGCAGCAACCAGCAACAATCTAGTTGACGGTGGTTTACAACATGCACAGATTTACAATTTAAATTACTTGCGATTTATTCTATTTTTATTATAACCTACAGGGATTTTATGTTGCTGGAATACACCTCGAAGGTGTTTTCCTTTAAATTAAATATATTTTCAAAAGGATCGATAATAAAAAAAATTGAAGTAGCTATTGTGTGAGCTACAAACGCAACTATGTTATGCTGTGAAATAGCATTAGGTATTCTAAAAGGATTTCCGTACGGTCCAAGATCGAAATAAAGAATGGCATGGCAAATATATCGATTGAAAGACCTCCAATCGCGGTAGTAATATTGAAGGTACAGTGGAAGCTCTTAAGTTCGACAGAAATCAAGTTCGACTGCTTACGTAGGAGAATTGGACACGCCTCTCTACGGGCACTAAGAAATGGGTTTGCCATTTGAATGGGAACTTGTTTTGTGTCTTGTGGTGATACTTACTTACAAATGGCTTTTAAGGTACCCGCAGGTTCATTGCCGCCCTCACATATGCCCGCCATCGGTCCCTATCCTGTGCAAGATTAATCCAGTCTCTATCATCATATCACACCTCCCTCAAATCCATTTTAATATTATCTTCCCATCTACGCCTCAGCCTCCCCAAAGGTCTTTTTCCCCCTCTGGTCTTCCAACTAACACTCTATACGTATTTCTGGATTCGCCCATACGTGCTACATGCCCTGCCCATCTCAAACGTCTGGATTTAATGTTCCTAATTATGTCAGGTGAAGAATACAATGCATGCAGTTTACAAAATAAATAATAATACATGGGAAGTGAAAGGACTTCTTTTTGGAGCTAGGGGAACTTCATTTAAGTTAACCAAAACCATTCTCCTTTCTCTTAAATTTTCTAATGAGGACATTAACAAAATTTGTCTAATGGTAAGTTAATGAGAGATTCATTATCCATTTTAAACAATCACTTGTATAATACTATGTTTTTTTTTTTTCCACTTCATTTCATTATTCTTCAATGTATTTTCATCTCATGTTTCTCCGAAATCAAACTGTACTTTATTTTTAAATTTATCATTGTTCCGTATTCTCTCCGCAATCATATTGTATTTTTCATTTAACCTCTGCTTTGTATTCTGGATCCTAGTGGTCAGCCTTAGATTTCGGCCAGATGTCCCAAATTGTTGAATTTGTTGTTATGATACTCTTGTTAAAGAAAAACAGAATATTTTATTGATTAACGACATCCATATTTAATCACTGGTTTTAAATTAATAAACTCTTCTTTTTCTATTTGAGAATTGCGCCGTTTGAGAGACTGTACTAGAAGCGCATACACAAGTCTCAGGGCGGGTAGGAAATGCAAGTACAGTACTGTATTCGTTGATGGATAACCAATAAGAATTTGTATTCATTTCACCTGCCACATCCACTACCCTTATTGGACTGAACTTTCAATTCTGTTCAGTCGAACTTAGAAGAGTCCACTGTATAATGAAATAGAAGTTTACTGAATTAAGTCCAACAGTATAAAAGCTTAGTAATTTATGAAGTTAGAATTATAGCAATGTAATATGGAGAAAGAACATATGGGATGAGATTGGGGAAGTACTAAATTAACCAGGCATGTCCTTCATATTTTATTTAAATTGCAGAGCTATTCATTTTATTTCAAAGTTCAGTTCAAGACGCTACAATGAAATAATGCGCTCTAGCGGTAAATTACAACATTATTTGATGATTAATTAGGAAATGCGGACAAGTGAGCAACACTATAATAAAAATCCGAACGCAATGAATTTTTTCCGGTAACTGACCTCCTACCTTTAAGGTTCTAATACCCAAAAGTTTTGTTCTGAACAATAATGTTCCGTTTTGAAAAATTCGCTTTTAGTAAATTTATACACCATCTTGATTTAGATCAAATTCACAGTTATTGTTCCATTTCTTATGATGAAACGACTACTAGTATCCAACAACAATCTTCGTTTCAGAATGGTGGTGTACAAATTTAAGTTTTTGATGACAAACACACCAGTGACGCACTCCTATAAAAGAAAAGCCACTTTAACGAGAAATAAAGGTCATACCTGTTGCTACAGTAACATTATGTTCTTTTCAAAGGAATAGTCTATGTAAGGAAACTAGGTTACTGTTTATAGGTTTAGTATAATTGTAGTAATCAATATTTTATTACGGAGAATTCAACGACATAAGATGCTATTTAATATCTCATTAAGGCCACTTTTTTTCTTCAATAGAAGAAACCATTTTATCACACAGTTGAATAAGAATGCAAAGAAATTACATATTTTAACAAAATTGTTTTAAACTTTTTAATAAATTCATTTAAAAACTGTACACAAGTTGAAATATTTTAACAGACTTTACAAATATTTACTAAATGTAACGAGTTCGTATTGTAGGGTACAAAGTTTTAATCACTTGTACAAAAATCAACACAATTCGATTTAAAAGCCGATTGTACAGTCATATTATTATAAAGCCCACATATTTTGTTTGCAACATTTGTACATGTTTCAATGCCAATTAAACTCTTGAATTTGCGTTTTATTATCCAACTTCAATTATATTTCATGTTGTCGAATGTGGCAAAAAAATAGACTATAATGAAAGTTTGTTCAACAGCAACGGAAATTATCACTATGGAAACAATAAAACAATACGCGAAACTAAATAATTTATGAACGAGATTAAAAACAGTTGAAACGTTAATTGCCATAGCAATTCTCGAGCCAGAGCGACGCAAGAGCCAGTCTAATCCAATCTGACAGCAATGACGACTTAACAATGCCGCATCAATTCCATTTCTCTTTCCACAAACGAGACAACAGAATTTAGAAAGATCTATAATTGTAACATAGAATTCATTGTGCATTCAAATTACACAGGTCAACAAAAACAAATTTTTTTGTTAAAAGACAAAGAATGGGTGATTTTTATAGCATTTTTCGTGCTGATTTCAGATTGTTTTCAAAATTTTTCTATCACCCAGTATTTTTTAGTAATCATATGAAATGTATTTCAGACTTTTCTGGTATTGATACCTTATACCATTTTACCTAAAATCATATTTATTTACCTAAAACGTCTGTGAAATTGATTTTAGACTATACTTCGCTTGAGAATCACCCCTTTTGAGTGTCCAGCAGTTGTCTGATAGAATATTTGGGCTCCATTTTTCATGGTAGCGCCATTCCATTTCAAAAGAATCCTGATGAAAACGCTCCCCATGTTCGTCGATCACTACCCGAAAGTTTTGAGGAAAGAAAAAAAAATAGAGGAGAATCCAAGAAGTTATTTTGAGAGGTACATGACACCCCATCACGTTATAGTTCTAAATCAGCTCACTGACAAGTTCTCTGTAACCTTCTGATCTGTGGTTCCTAGAAAGTAACAATCTGTTGAATGATCCTTAGGATTACCGCCATATCATTGGAACTGGAAAAGTAATTTGACGGGATCCTTTTAGCCAACCAGTTAGCTAATAGAATTACATGATGCACAACAGATTTCAGGGGCCCAGTTCCTGTCTTCATCTATTTTGCAATCAAAAGAATACTCGTAAGCACTTTTAAACAATGTAGTAAAATCCATCTATGTGCTTTCAAAGTGAATTAACCACAAATGTAACAAAAATTGTTTGTGACTTGCACAATATTTCGAAATATGTTTCACTTTATAAGATTTTTACCAGACTTAAAATTAGGACAATGAAAACACGAGTTATGAAACACGCTTCATGATTGTAAATTCCAACTCAACTGAGAATTAATATTAACTCTCACAGTCTTATGAGGAATAAAATTCATTTTTATGAATTCTGACTTCACAGGCAACAATGATATGAAGTTAAGATCAATTGTTAAAGCAATAAAATGAAATATATGAAATATTTTCTTTCCATTAGTATGTTAAGGACTGTATATAGCAATAAAAATAAATCAATTTTTCTCAAATAAAAAATAGTGGGTGGTAGAAAAAATTATGACTTCATTTTTGGAATCAACAGATGATATTACATATGAAACAGCAAAAATTGTGCATTTAACAAAATCAATGTTGACCAGTGTTACTAGATACATAATTCTTAGATCATGTAATTATGCAACAGATAGCTCATCCCTATGTTAAAATCGACAGCACTTCGAAGAGTGCAACAGCCAGGATCCATACCCGTCCGCCGTAAACGAACACGAGATAGCAGTACAGTAGCTAATGCAATTCAAATGGGAATTATGACATGACTCCTCCTGTAACAACTAGATGGCAGCATAGTAAACCTGACAAAAGTTGTTACCGTCAAAGCCTATAAGGCCGAGCTATCTGGGTATATATAATCTAGGATAACATCAGTGAACTTATAAAAACAGGAATCTTCACACACTGAAATTTAAGTGGTTAACTTAATCCTAGGATCACAATCCATTTAATTTTTAGAATTTCAAAATGAATTTGCAGTGCAAGTATTATATAGGCATAAACTGAATATTAGATCGTAGGTGGGGTGCGGCTATAGGTAGGTAATGTTTAGATGCGTGAGAATTTGAAAGTATATTTAAAGTCGAGAATGTATGAAGATACTGGAGGAACATAAATACAAAATGAAATACAGTAACGTGAGAACATTTTCAGGAAATAAGTATGTCCAAAAATCATACAAAATTCACAAGAAAACGGACCCCTCCAATTTCTAAAATGCTGAAATAATCAGCATATTATTTCCAGTTATTAGGCTATAGTTCACGAAATAGTAATACAGTAGCGCCGCATATCGTTATTTCTTCGTCATTAGCACTAACAGGTAGATGATACACTATTACCCACAGAATTAGATGTAGTCATTGTTGCCAGGTGTAAGATAAAATCCTATCGAGGAGATATTTTAACCCTGGTATAAACTGAGGGAATTTTGTTTTTGTAAAATTAGCGAAATTGTAGGTTCTTCTTATTCTTTTGTTAATATTAATAACAATCGCCATGCATTTCAACTAATTCCATGTGCGTTGTGAATTAGCTAAAAGTGACAAATCGAGTTGCTATAGTCGCGGAAGTAGTTACAGTTGTTTAGTTGTTCAGGAAATTCATCAGCATAAATGTAATAGAAGATATCTGCACATGTATATGTTTATAGGGATCGGCACACATGTTAGTGGAAACTAACTATAATTACTTCGTATTTATGTGTTATACCCTTACAGATACCAGAATATATCTACTGCGCACATCACATGAATTAATGCGATCTGAATACATACATTAAACAGGATTCTGAAGCTAAATTGATCCGACTGTATCTACAGCACAATAAACCGTGTCCCGCTTAGAGGGATCGAGAAATAAATGCTCACCACTTAAAATCAGATAAAGATATCGTTGAGATTTACATCTGACAAGATAGAGAAACTGTCCAAGTTTATGGAACAAAGTTTGAAAACAGCTGCATGCGTAACTTTCGTTTGTTTGTTGCTAAAACAAGCCTGGTGCCATTTTGTAGCAGAACACGCCATGGTCAACATGTGGACACCAGAACAGAAAGTTCAGTGTGTGCTATGGGCTAGCAGAAGAAAAACCTGTTACGCGAGTACAACGCCGTGTTCTTCGCACATGTATAGGTGGGTCGGAAGACGAGAACCCATTGCCTGGCCAACCAGGTCACTCGATCTGACCACCTTGGACTTTTTTTTTTTCTGAGACTTTGTGAAGGATGCTGTGTACCAAAGAGAAAGTGCTAACACTCTGTAGGAACTGAGGCAACGGATCACAAATGCAGCTGCGCTAGTGGCTCCATAAATGCTACAGAATGCGGGAGGTTGAATACCATTTAGATGTGTGCAGAGCAACTCAAGGCGCACACATCGAGTTGTATTGAACATTCTCCGAAACTCAAGAGTTTCACATCAAGTTATGTAAAAAAGTATGTTAATGAACTATCATTTACACTTGAAATTATCACTTATTTCTCGATTCCTCTACAGCACTTCATCTGCTGCACAGTGTTCATATTAAAACGTAGAACAATAAAGGTCGACAAATTTTAACACAAGGGAATCTGAGACGCGGTCGGAAAGTTATGAATCGCGTTACCTTGGTGACTATCACGGGCGCGGCGGAGTGCATTGAGACTGCTGCGCTTGTGGGAGAGCGTTCATTAGCAACACTAGCGCCAGAAGCGGGCGCGTTCACGACACGCAGTTCTAGGATATCGTGGTACCGAGGTTATCTCCACGCACAGACCAAATAAACTTGTAGTGAGGCGGGATTAAGCCTCCTATAAGTTACGGAATGAACACGAGTCTGTGCGAGAAGGGAGTAGGTACAAAACATTGGATATAATACATTCAACTATATAAGTTCAGCATGGTTTTCGGTATTGAAAAAGAAACAGACCCTTTGTGTTTGTTCTCGAAAAAGATAACTTTTCAACTACACTTACGTTTCGTTTCTCCAACCATAACCAAAACAAATTAACGAATATGAAATGTTGTGGGGTTGCAAACTTTTTTTGAAGAAAATACGGGAGACAAAATTTCACAAATAAAATAGATAAATTATTCCGTTCAGTTACTGAAAAATAACTTTATTCTACACTTCGGCAGCTAAGCTTAAATTCAGAGTACTTTGAGATAGATTTTGTCTCGAGTAATAGTTGAAATCGACTGTAGTTTTCAGCTCTGATTTGATTAAATGTGTCGTGCTCATGTTTCGAACATATGTTCGTATTGTTCATGAGATGAAACATCCTCTTTGTATAAGCATTGCTACTTGCTATGCTTAAAACAAAACTAGCCAGTTTTTCCAAATTTATAACATTAACACCGTTTGATTTTAAACGAGTGATCACTAAAACCCCATTCTTGGCATGAAATACGTTCTATGAAGACTACATATTTTAATGCATCTTTTGAACAACGAAATTCATCATATAATCAAATCATCATTCACGGCAAAATCAAATGTTTAGAATAAATATTTTTACATTATGCAAAAATAAGGGAGCAAATGCTCGAAGAGAAGAATAATACGAGAGCCGGGAGACTTAAAAATTAGGGGCAAATACGGGAGAACCCGGACAATACGGGAGGGTTGGCAACTATAGAAAGTTGTCTAATTATTATTTTCATTTCATCGACGTGCGTAATTCTGAAATCCGACAAATAAATGGTCAAAAACAGAACAAGAAATTTCGGTTTGTCAACCGAGTTCAGTATTACACACAAGACCATCTTAAATATACTGGAAGTAAATCGTGTGTTCATATTACACAATTTTCAAACGTGTTCTAGTAAAATTTCACGTAATATACCTAATTATAATGCTTACATTTGACCTTTTCACGCTTGCGAATTTAGAGCGGAAGCTGCAGTGCACAGCGAAGCAGCATACATGCGAACGTGGAAAGATAAAATATATGCACTGTATATGTACCGTAACTAGTACGCCATAGCAACATGGTCTAGGGCATCATGCCTTGGAGTAGCCACAAGGAATAAGCGTTAGTTCGATCCTCAAAGGGAAAGAAATTCTCATGACATTTTTGTCAGTGTACGAGACCGGTGCCCACTCAGTATCGTAATAAATATGGAAAGTTACAGTGAGTTGCGAAATTCGACTACGAAAGCCAGCTGTAATGTCTGAGTAACGTCGAGATAACACGTTACAACGTACTGCAAGGCATAAAATAATTAGGCCTATGTTCAAAGAAGACAAAAATAGAACGTGTCAAAGAGTAGTTAATAAGAAAATCTACTGGAAGAGTGGATTTATAGTTGGATGTATTATTTTCTCGATTGTGATGAATGGAATTAAATAATAGACTATGTAGGAATAAGAAGAACGAAAATTCTAACTAGTCAATCACACGATATTTACTATTAATTTATCCATGAAGTTATTCCACTATATTGGAGTTTTTTCCTGTGACAACACAGACTGTTCGGACCTAACAACCACAAATTCAAGGACGCTTTTAATTACTATCGAAGCGTATCGCTTTCAACCACCACACTCAGCTACAAATTTTTTCTTCTCCAAATTGTGACCAACAGAAATGATAGATTATGAATGGGAAGAGTCATCAAACTGTCGGTACACGAATAATTGACGAGGCAAAGTGGGCGATTCGAGAGCACTTTTCTTGTTCCCATAGCAATGAACTAGTCCATAACAAGATAATGGCGAATCGCTGTTGATTCAGAATTGAATGCGATGTGGCGGAACGCAGTGAAAACATTTGGAAAGCAATCGCCATCTAGTAATTATGTTGGTAACGGGCGTCAAATCGCCAATGTAACCAACTGACGCGAAATTCATTCGTTCAAGGTCGCAAAAAAGGTCACAAAATTGTGATTCGAAATGTGGATCGAGCAAGTTATTATCAATACATCTGAAAACAGTGAAATGAACTTTATTACAAACAATTCCAATATGTAAAGAGTATGTTATCGGTACTTAAAACAGAACTACGAAAATGGGAGAACACGCACTATGTTTTAAAGGGTATGGTGAAAGACTTAAATAATTACCATTTTTTCAATCACCCCACCAAAAAAAAAAAATAATAATAATTTTGGTCTCTGAAAAATATTTGTGCAAAATTTAATTTCATTATTCGAATTGTAGGTGACCTAAATAGACTATTATTTCTTTAAGCTAATCTGACAGTCGTGCAGGCCCTAGTTAGTTATCTTCAAATGCAATTTCCCGTATATGATTTTTTTTTTTTTTTTTTTTTTTTTTTTTTTTTTTTTTTTTTTACAGTCTAGGAAATAAGATCTCAAAACAAAGTAAGATAATGCAGTGACATTTTTGTCACACATTATTAACACTGTATTCTATGAAAATGTGTATTTATGTCATTTGAAAAATACAGTCTGTATAATTTTTATGCAAGACTTTCAGAATAAAACATTTTTAAAAATTCCAAAATAGTTATTTCATTCCACATCACAAATATAATAATAATAATAATAATAATAATAATAATAATAATAATAATAATAATAATAATAATAACAATAACAATAAATAATAATAATAACAATAATAACAATAATAATAGTAATAATAATAATAATAGTAATAATAATAGTAATAATAGCGTCTGAATGAAATTAAGGTGATAATGCCGGTGAAATGAGTCCGGGGTACAGCACCGAAAGTTACCCAGCATTATTAATAATAATAATAATAATAATAATAATAATAATAATAAATATATAATTACATTACTGAATTACATTATTTAAATCATGAGACTAGAAACAAAAACCTTTATTCATTCATGTGTAAAGTGATTTATTGCATTTGTCCATTTCATTTTTATGGAGCAAATTTGCAAACAAAAAAATCTGAACATTTCAACGTCACCTAATGTTAACGACAGGAATAATTAATTGGTGATTAAAATTTCATTGAAATCGGATAAAAATTGTGGAAGTTTTAAAACTCAATAGCGCATAGCCCTTAACAGAATCTGTGATAATAAATTAGGTGCAAAAGGAAAAAAGTTAAACTCCACTATTATCAACTAATTGCGACCGTGATCAGTTCAATTTAGAATATTTTCGGATTATCCGAAATCATTATTGGAACATATAAACAACGTATGGTCACAAAATTTTAATGGAGGTGGCCAGTAGACCTGAAATCTCACTGGGAATTATGCTATGCAGCTACGTCAATTTTTAGTTGATTACTGATGAAAATGGAGTTCAATTCGCTCCCTTCCAAGTAACACTTCATCAAAGCAATAAACTTCTCATCATTAAAACAACGGAATTTTAGTTGTAACAATGATTCAATTACGTAGGATGTAGAAGAGAAGCAAAAAATAAAGACTGTAAAAAAAAAAAAAACAAGACGAGCAATCACGAAGAATTCCCTAACTCATCCACCAACGCACCTACCCACGCACGCGCTGACCTATTCAGTCGCCTGTCCACTAACCCACTCAGGTTTACACTCATTGACCTATCCAGCCCTCATCAATTCAATAGCTGAGTACAATCATCTCCTTTCTCTTCCTACGTCTCTCAATAGGTGTACCATTGGTCTGTATTGACACGCGTTCTATTTTCGATCAAACAATTTTAACTTATCAAGTAATCATCTTCGATAACATCTCGACTTGTTTGATACACAAGTGTTCTGCCCATCGGCAGGTCTTTCACTGCAAACTCAGCATTCTCCAATCTTTTCTATTTTCTGCCTTCCTCTAGTCTCCGCATATGATCCACATACCTTAATGTAATCTATAATCTCATATATTCTTCTGCCCCGAACTCTTCTCCCGTTCACCATTCCTTCTAGTGCATCCTTCAGTAGGCAGTTTTTTCTCAGCCAGTGACCCAACCAATTCCTTTCTCTCTTTCTGATCAGTTTCACCATCATTCTTTCTTCACCCACTCTTTCCAACACAGCATCATTTTTTATTCTGTCTGCCCAATTCACACGCGTCATTCCTCTCCATACCCACATTTCATATGCCATTCGTTTCTCCTCATTTCGTCGTAATGTCCATGTTTCTGCCCCATACAATAGCACGCTCCACACAAAGCACTTCACTAGTCTCTTCCTTAGTTCTTTTTCCATAGGTCCTTGTTTGATACAGATTAGAATAAGATGAAGCGTCAAAGTCTTAACTAAACTTTAAAACCCGATAGCCTATACAAAGTGGACGTAATATAACTGTACATTTTAACAGCTTATTCCTTACGCAAAGTACAAAAAACAATTCTAACACCATATTAGTGCCAAATGAATACTTTTCTCAGAAAAAAAAAAATATATATTTTTTTTTTACTTTGGTACTATCCGTAAGAGTCCTGCGCCGTGGCGTCGTGGTCTAAGGCATCCTGCCTGGGACTCGCGTTACGGAATGCGCGCTGATTCGAATTCCCATGGGGGAAGGAATTTTCTCATGAAATTTCAGCCAGTGTATGGGACCGGTGTCCACCCAGCATCGCGATGCACTTGAGCTGCTACGATAGGTAGCGAAAATCCGGTTTCGTAAACCAGCTATAACGGCTGGGGGAATCATCATGCTAACCACACGATACCCCAATTCTGTTTGGATGATCGTCCACCTCTTCGGCATATGGACGTGAGGCCAGCAGCCGGCTGGTCGGTCTTGGCCCTTCATGGGCTATAGCGCCATGGATTTACTTTACTTTTGCTATCCGTAAGATTCTAATATTTACTCTTGGCATTAAAGGAATTGACGGTTTTCTTGCATATTGAATACAAATACTAACACGCTCGTTATTTGGCGACAGGAAATCTGGCAACTTCGGGAAGAAATGGTGCGATCCAGACATGAATTTAGTTCGTGTGGGCGAATTGCGTCGACGGTCGGCCGGAGAATGTAGGTTTACATTCAGGGGTGGAAGTTTTTTTTTTACTTGGTTATTTCACGACGCGCTATCAACTACGAGGTTATTTAGCGTCGATGGAATTGGTGATAGCAAGATGATATTTGACGAGACGAGACGAGGCCGAGGATTCGCCATAGATCACCTGACATTTGCCTTATGGTTGGGAAAAACCTCGGAAAAACCCAACCAGGTAATCAGCCCAAGCAGGAATCGAACCCGCGCCCGAACGCAATTCCGGATCGGCAGGCAAGCGCCTTAGCCGATGAGCTACGCCGGTGACTAAACGATGGAAGTTAACCTGATTTTCCAATCTTATTTTCTTATGAAATTATTTAGTGGAAGTGTATTGAACTAAGCCAACATTTTCACTACACGAATATATCGACATGATTTTAATTTACGGAGAATCGCCTTGTAATTGTCGTGTAGCTCGACGACTGTGTGAAGAAAGCTTACGAACTTTCATAATACACATCTCATGTGATGAACTTGTGTCGCGCCACTTCTTACAATAAGGTAAGTTGAAACACGTTCAACTAATTCCATGAGTCTTAAAATGTATGTTACTGATCTAATAAATGTTATACTGAAAATATTTTGATCTTTTTCATTCTTTAATTTCACTTAACATTAATAAATTAACTAAAACACGCGATTGTGAAGAGTTAGTAAGCTGCAAGTAAAGCTTCATACATCCTTCGTCAGCGACACTCAAAACCATTGCTATCGGAGGAGGGTAAAGACGAACGTCGGCGGTGCGCTGTTGTCAAACTACGCAGACTTTGTCTAATTTTATAATTAACTATTCACTTAATTACAAAACGCATAATAGGTTCTTTTTATTCCTTTCAATGCATTCCCACAGTCTAGTATATACAGTCACGAAGCTTGAGTTGTGAGGGTGCTGGGAACACTAAAACTGTGCCGGTACTATTTCGCATTGTCTGTAATGAGACGACAGTAGCGATCCTAGTGGTTAGCAACTATCTATGGATGCATATTTACTACATATTGAGCTTCGTGACTGTACATACTAGACTGTGGTATTCCATTGCCTCCCTTCAATCTGCACAGTTATATCACTTCCACTCTATGTTTACTGGACAAATAAATACTGGGCCCTCCGTAATGTGGAGTCGTCATCAAGCATATCTCCATCTATTACGTCAAGAAATTACACGAACGGATAAACATCCTTGCCCTAGGTAGGATTCAAGTCCACGACTGTTTTACACGCAGCTTTAAGACGACGCCTCAAGCGTCGAGTATAACACCATATAAAGCAAATCATACATAATTTCTCAGTACCTCTTGACAACACGAGAGTCTTGGGAGCGTTACTGCAGAAGCAAGGATCAATTTCAAATTAGTTTGACGTGCGAGCGTCTCCCCGTTTTATAATAACCTCGTGAAGCAGGTGGAATAATCAGACGTTCGTGTCTTAGATGCAGATTCAATGCAAATTGAACCCACCCAAGCTGCATCCACAGAAAAAGCTCTCTGCATAATTCACAGGCGTAACTAATTCGAGCTCAGACTTCCTGCTATTTAGTCAGGTTCCAAGCAAAACAAGTGTAGTAAGTTTCTGTCTGGCCACGATTCGATTCAGCACCACTGGCTCTTTCTTCGGCTTCTTGAAGGAAAGGCCAATGGTGCGAATTTTGTGATGTAATATCAAGATCAGTTTACTTAAAGATTAATTTTTGATCCTACAGAACAATGATTATTAGAGGAGAAAAATTCGCTCCGGCGCCGGGGATCGAACACGGGTCCTTGGTTCTACGAACCAAGTGCTCCAACCACTGAGCTACGCCGAAGTTCAATCCACAGCACCGGATCGAAAAAAAAATCTTTAAGTAGACTCTTCGCCCAACAGTGTATATTACTGTGGAATCCCGGCCACCAAGTCACTCAATTGAGTGCGCTCCTTGTATAATGGCAGTTGACTTATTATATATGTCAATGTACCATGTCGAACTTGGAGTCAGGCCACAAAGGGAAAAACACTAGAGAAGGGGGTATTCGAGCCGGTGCAGTGGATTGAACTTCAGCGTAGCTCAGTGGTTAGAGCACTTCGGACGTAGAACCAAGGACCCGCCTTCGATCTCCGGCGCCGGAGCGAATTTTTCTCCCCTAATAATCATTGTTATCAAGATCAGTTTCTTACATAGTTTCTCGATTTTTTTTAAGGAACGTCGGTTGCTGTCTAACAGACAGTCTCTTTTGCACAAACGATGAGCATATTTTTATTGAAGTTATTTGGTTTAAATGACGAAATTAAATCACAGCTCTATCGATTGAATATATTCAAGACATGATGCATCGTGCCGGACATGCAAATACCAGCTAAATTTACTCTTTTCCTCCTTCGCTATTATCAGTCCAGTGGACATTAAAATATGCATTCACTCATTCATTAATTCATTCATCGTTCTGACCAAGGATAGATCTTTCACAGCAAACCCAGCTTTAGCAGAAGAGAAGACACTAAGGGATATGCTACTGGAGCTAAATGACAGCTGTGAGCAGTTTAGGATGAAGATAAATGCAAATAAGACGAAGACCATGATCATAGGAAGAAAAATAAAGAAGATAAACTTGCGAATTCTAAATGAGGCAGTAGAACAAGTGGACAGCTTCAAATACTTGGAGTATACTATAAGCAGTAACATGAGCTGCTGCCAGGAAGTCAAAAGGAGGATAGCAATGGCCGAGAAAACTTTTAACAGAACATGGAGCATCTTCTGCGGGCCTCTAGAAAAATAACTAGAGAGACTAGCGAAGTACTTTGTATGGAGTGTGGGACAGAAATATGGACATTACGACAAAGTGAAGACAAGCAAATAGAAGCATTTGAAATGTGAATATGGAGAAGAATGGAACGTGTGAAGTGGATAGACATTAAAATATAATCCCCATAAATTACAGCACTTGTAATTGCTTCATTTTTAGGTTCTTCCCAATTCGACAAATAATTCCTTTTCACTTTTATAATATAATTTTGAAGCATAAATAATACAAATACAGAATTAGTGCAATAAATATGCAATTTAGATTAAATACAGGAACACTGAAGTAACACAATAGTATGAAATAACGTAATAAAGGGCGAGTCAAGCCTAAGGGACCGGCACTCCTGCCGTCTCTCGGACTACAGTCTGGCAAGTAGATCGCAAGCTCTCAGGGATAACGCTTTTGCCGTCTGACGGCATAGCGGTGTGGCAAGTGGAATCCTACTGAAGTCCCTTGTGCACCCGAAAACGCGTTAATCTACGCCACCAGTTCGCGAGTCAATACGAGTAAGCCTATATCGCATCGCACCGTTTAAAATGAATGCTATGAAATTATGGTAATTGATTATTGACGTGGAGAGTGTCGAAGTAATTGACAAAAATAGGAGAACTTGATATAAAGTATCGGAGACCTCGACTTTGTCCACCACAAATAAGACTGTCATCGCCGGAATCCGAACCGGGTCCGCAGTAATTGCAAGCCACTACTCTGCCAACTGGGCTTGCTTACTTACGGCTTTTAAGGGACTTGCAGGTTCATTGCCCCCTCACATAAGCAAGATTAATCCAGTCTCTATCATCATATATCACCTCCCTCAAATCCATTTTAATATCCTCCCATCTACGTATCGGCCTCTCGAAAAGGTCTTTTTCCCTCCGGCCTCTCAACTAGCACTCTAAATGCATTTCTGGATTCGCCAACTGGGCTACCAAAGAAAAATGTTAGAATTTCCTGCCCTAAACTATAGTTACAGAGTATATGACTAGCATAGATGAGCAGATATAATGTCCATCGTAGAATGTCCAATGCACAAAAATGTCCACATCATATTGTCCTGCACTATATCGCCCAACCCAAATGGTCTATCGTTGGAAATGTCCACAAGGCAACTAGAGTCGACGGCAATTCGGAAGGCGGTAGTCTGCTAGCGTTTGCGTCGAGAGAGACAGAGAGGGCAAGGCAGCGTACAACATTGCCACATCATACTTCACGCGCACGTGCAATACAAATAGCGCAGGAGAGAATTTAAATTATCAAAAGACAATAATGACCTTAGCCGTTGATTACTGTAAGCATGACACCAAACAAATCCTGTTTCCTTCACAAACAATATTCTTTGCACGATTGTCAATCACACACCACATGCTTCTGCAGTCGTTTCTTGCGCGTTGGCAACGTTGCAGCCAGCATCAAGATGGCCGGCAGCGTTGTGCTCGTCAACGTTTTTAAAATAATTATACACCTTAAACAATATTTTCCGCACCTGCCTGTGCAATACTTGTTTTTTTACAGTCTCTTCTTCCATTCAGTTATCTTGCACACACACACACACACACACACACACACACACACACACACACACACACACACACACACACAGTAAATGTTAGTTTTACTTATTCAATGTATTGAAACACTCACACGTGAACAAACGAACTTGAGAAGTACTTGTTACAGACCGATTCCGATTGGTTCTGCTGTATAAGCTTGTGACGTCACATGCCAAAAAATGCTACGGCGCATATAGCAGCCGACGATCTTCCGAACTGACGTCTAGTCTAGTCCATAACAAAATGTCCACATAGTCAAAATGTCCACGTAGTAATGAAATTTCAGTATGATACTGTGACCAAGGAAACTGCTGCAACAGTAGACGAGTAATTAACACAACGTTACAGTAACTGGAATTATGAAAAATGTTCAGTCATGGCTGAAGTTGTAACATTACAAAAAGGGAAGCAAATTCTAGAGGTAGACGGTTATATGTATAATTTCCACTGTAAGAGTAAAAATGAACAGAGTTTTTACTGGAGATGTGAAAAACTAACATGTAACGCTCGCTGCACAATAAATAACATTGGAAACATTAACGTCAGAAGGAATAGCACAGGAAACAAATATTTGCTTGACCTTGAACATGATTAAAATGCAGCTATTGTGCGAGCACACGATGCACCGATTCGAATAATTCATGATGTACTAGTTTACCGGATAGAAATAACGTAATCAGAATGGTGAATAGACAGCAGAACCGGATGCTATCTCGAAACGTTTACAGCTTGAGGGAATTGGAAATAGTTGCAACGTATGAAAACATAACAAGGGAGCCTTTCCTACTCGAGCAGGAATGATGTAATTTTCTTAACTTGATGAAATCTTGTAAATTCTGTAACTCCTCAATTACTCTATGATGTAATTTTCTTATCGTTATCTAATCGTGTAAATTCTGTGATCCTCACTCACTTGCACACATTTAGTAACCATTTTCCATCAATAAATTTGTACCGCAACTGCTATTAAAATAATAATTTAATGTTAATAACTAGTTCATTCAACAGATGGACATTGATGGGCATTATTGCGTGGATATTTTGGCATAAAGAAACTGGAAATATTTTTATAGTGGACATTTTTGTCTTTGGACCTATATTTAGTGTGGATATTTTTGTCATTGGACCAAATATTGACTGGATGGACATTCTACGATGGGCATTATGACCTGCAAGCCTAGCATAACGTACTTTACTTAATCGGATCCAAAGTAACCAACCCTAACCAATACAACTTTACTCAACCTATATATATAGGGCTACAGTACCTTTCCTATTGACGCTTTCAAGACACACAAAGCTGTGTTAATGGAATTATTATACAGAGACTAGTGCAGAGATGCAGAACAACCTGACTCGAAGAAAATCTTTTCCATTAACGTATTTCTACTATAAGTATGTATGTCAATATAAAGTGTTTAAAGAAGAGTGGAAAACTTCAGAAATATAGGCTACTCATTGTCAGAGAAGAAAAGTGGATTATATCAACGTAAACATCTCATTAGACAATCTACCTCATTAAGAGAAGTTCTGCATCAACGTCGGGCCGCAGTTGTTGATTGCTTGTTGGGATCCCAAGTACTACAGAACAAGCTTACAGGGGAGAACTAGACCTACAAATCTTCCTTAAAAATCGTTTATTTCATTGATGATACGCCACTGCCACGATGAACACTGAGTAATAGTGCTCTCATACATTTTAAGTCTTCTCACCCAAGAGCACCTCTAGGTAGGTGGATATGTAGAGGTGAACCCATTTCATGGCCTTCACGATCACCTGATTTAAACCCATTGGGCTTCTTCCAGTGAGGTGTGCAACATTTTGTGTATTCGTCCGCAACAGAATTGTAGCAGGTCTTCAGAAGATATGAGCACTTGGAGAAATTAGAAAGCACGTTCGGAGAGCAGTGAGACCAGAGTTCTCTGTATTGAGATAGGAGATGAATATGTTGAACATTTTATCTAAACGTAGATGAAAATAGTCATAAAATCATCAGTCAGAATCCATGCTTTCCGGACTTACAGAAAAAAAGGCTCGCCTGAATTTTCTAGGTTGCAGATTCAACGTACCGCGCATGCTCAGTGGTCCAAAGCAGTGGTACACACGCGATCGCTTTGGCAGTTAATGAAATTAATTTAGGTCGATTGTTGTAACTCGAAAGGCATTTGAAAAGATACAATTAAAAATAATCTATTCTTAATAGTAGAAGAATATTTACAAATAGTGCAATAAAATAGAATGATGGTAAACGAAATTAACCCTAATAATTAAAAAAAAAAAAACTCGTTCCTGAACAGTATCCGAACCCTGAACTTTGTACTCTGCGAGCAAGCATGCTAGCACAGAGCTATCAGAATGCTTGCTATGAATAATTGTCATAATCGGGATTGTAGTACTGTATGGTGTTTGTTTAATGACGACTCTTAGTCACTAATTTCATCTTATTTTTACATTAATCTCATGCTTTTTGTATTAGTTGTGAAATACCTTCCTGTAATAGTATTGAAACAATACTACATCCGTTACTGAACCGTCGTTAAATCATTGTGGTGTGAATCGTTCTATGTAAGGATCTTCAAAACCGGACACCTTTTGTTTCTGGGACTATACATTATTTAATCGTTTTTCTTCTCTACATATGAGCCCAAGTATCTATCCATTCCTGAAGTTTCCCCAGTATATTTTTTAAATATTTTGCATGTATGTCATTTGCCGGGAATCGAGCTTCAATTTCTCTGGAAAGAATCTCCAGGTAACATACTGTGTCCTTATGCACTATTGCCTTGCTCTCTCTCCATCTGTGGGTCTTGCGCTATGCTGATCACATTAAAAAAGAACGACTTTTGTTAGCATTATCTGCGCGAAGTTGGATAAAACCTGCCGAACGACGTTTTTTTCTGACTATTACACTCTTACTACGTCATACTACTTTTGACCAATAAAACGGTACGAAAGGACGTATTTCAACCAATCATGGCTGCTTATCGCACAATTTTATCGCGTCCCTAGCATTTGTTTAATTTTATCGCGTCCCTAGCATTTGTTTAATTTTATCGCGTCCCTAGCATTCGTTTCTTTGTTTGCCAACATTTGAAACTGCGCTGGTCTGGACGTCAAAAATATATATAATTATAAACCACTCCAGTCGATGCACAGCAGTTTCAAATATGACTCGCATTGGCATTCAAGAACAAGAATTAATAAAAATCACTGATCATACCTATGCATCTTCTGAAATCCGATTTACAAATAAATGAAGAGCACCATTCGGAAATCCTGAATAAGTTGAATACACCATGTAGGCCTAAATCAACGAGTTACACTTCTATTACGCACACATCCAATATAACATCAATTGAACCACCAACCACATTCAAATTTGAAAATTGTACATTCAATAATTATTCCTTTTAAAATTATTCATTCGGAAATTCTGAATAAGTTGAATACACCATGTAGACCTAAATCAACGAGTTCCACTTCTATTACGCACACGTCCAATATAACATCAATTGAACCACCAACCACATTCAAATTTGAAAATTGTACATTCAATAATTATTCCTTTTAAAATTATTCATGTTTATTTTTTATGTCATCGTCGTTAATTAAAACTTTTCTAACATTTGTGTATATTAGTTAGGTTATGTTATAGCTTCTGCCATATGATATTATGGATAGTCACGTATCAGAGATTGTTTAATATTAAGATTTATTGAAAATCATCTGTCAAGTGAAGTTCATTACTGGGATTCGGATAATTGAAGTGGAATGTTGCATTTTAATAAAAATGAAACTGAATCAACAAAGCCCTCTTGACTAGTAACATTGCCATCGTTTATAATAGATCGAGAACTTCTCGACGAGAAGGCATTGCTCACTACTGCCATCTAGCATGCATCTAGCGTAATATTTGTAATGTTGAGATGGTACAATAATACATTTGAAGACAGTTGTATTTTCGTAAGTCAATTAATATTTTATTGTATTGGAGTACTTCGTTACTTCTAATCTTTATATACTTTCTTCTAATCGTGTAATAGTCAATTAAATCCCACTCGAGTTTTGATTTTCTCTAGATAAATCAAAACGTCTAGTGAGATTACTGTTGATAATACCTCAACAGCAGTAATATGATAGCTGGAAATTTCTATTCAGCATCTCAACTATACTGACTATTTGAAATGATCAGCGATAATTTAAGTTTTAAAATAATGACAGTACCAGGAATACTTCAAGTAAAGTTGACTGTCGCTGTATTCGCCAGAAAACTGTAAAGATAAAAACAGCATGAAAGGTAAGAAATTAAATTCCACAACTTCTGATGCTTCGTGTACAGAGTTTCCTGTGATTGATGACTTCTTCATCATCAGATGGAGTTTGTGATATACGAGAGAGAAAGCAAAATTGCGAACCCTACCTTTCCATCTTATGCGTAATTCGATTCCAGGCAATTCTATTCAAAAGAAACTTGGAGTAGGCGGACCGAGAAAGACATACTGGAAATCAAGTTAAATGCCAACTCCTACGTATCCAGGACGAAATCAACTTCTTTAAAATCCTGTAAAGGCAAGCACGCAGATACACTCTATGTATAGCATATGATAAACTCGGAAGAAGGAAAAGAGCTTCATACATTCCCTTGACAACTGAGGCGCGTTCGAATTACGATGCTCTTTCTAATGAACATTTCACGAAGCGATACGTTAGCTGAACCAGGAGTCGTCATCTCAGTGCACTATGGTGCAGGGACAGTTTGCTCACTAGCTCAGTTCTATCCCTTAGACATCAACTGTGCAGCAGGAGTTGGGGGAAAGGAATCGGGTGATGGCAGTGACGTCCGTTCACTTGTTGAACCCTTTTAATCAGTCTCTAATAATTATAATAAAGACGGAAGAAGCATGAACTTAATTTATTTTAAGAGGAACTGTGCAATAAGTACACCACTTTTCAGTTTAAGACAAGAAACAAGTTGTATTTTCCGTTATGTATTGTATCGGTTTTGAAAGCAAATAGTTTTTTTTTTACATTAGAGTAATTGAGAACTTACAGACCTATAGGCCTAATGCATTTTCATTATTACGAAATATTAAATAAATCGAATCCATTAGTAATATTTAAATCATGTCATCCTATTCCTTTGTTCAAGTGTCGTCAATAAAATAAAATAAATTATTCATTTTTTATCTGACACTATATATCACAAAACCAATTATTTGTTATTATATATAACATATGAAACATATTATCTTTTCTGTTACAAGGCTAAAGTAGGCTTAAATTATTTGACTGCAATGTAAATAACAAATTATAAAATTTATTTTCGCTCATCATTAGCATTGGTTTTCCTGGGTTTTTTAATTCGTTTTTCCCTCACTAATTGGTTTATGTTAGATGTCAATGCTCGCGTAGAACACAATCGAAGAAGGCATTGTAAATTATGGTCAGAAAGTTGGCTTCTGTGATGGGATGCGTTGGCTTGGCTCGACACATTGCTCACTACTACCTCCTCAGCCAGCGTCTCGGCGCTCCGAACTAGTATGCAGGCCAGTTGACGATGGCTGTAGCTAGAGAATCGGTTTTCACATCGAGAATCCCAGTTCTAATTCTTTGTATTCAAATGAAGGCAATATTGCAACAGTTGTACTAATCTTCTGTGAACCTGCCCACAGCCATATATTATCATCTAAGAAGTGTTTGGCTATGTCACTCATTGTCAGTGCTGCAAAATATTCGAAATAACTTTGTCAGAACCTCATGTTTGACCAATTATTTGACCTAAAGATAAACAACCAATGGAAAGTTTAATAAAATAATGGACATCTGAAGTAGGACAACTTTTTTCGTTAAGATTTGAACGTAAATACAAGGCGACGACAGGGGCTTACACAAAGCAAGAGTGTATCACATTGAGAAAATCAGAATATCTGTGCCTTAGTCTGGGTTCGAACAGACGTACATTGCTTCCGTGCAACATGAATTTGAGGTTTCGGCTTAGCTTATCTCACTGACGATCTAGTACGGACCCAGAAACGAAATTTGGGCCACCTGAATTTTCCAAGTAACAGTTACAACATACTGCACGAACTCTGTGCTTACTGAAGGAGCAACATTAAATATCTTTCAGATATTTTGGAGGATCCTGAGTTTACACTCCAAATTTATTCACACACACAATTCATAATTGCCGGTTGTAACATACGCAACAGAACTAGTCTTTAACGCGGTTGAATACCAACAGTCTTTTTACTTTCGTGATAGCGGACAAGCAGCGGTGAAGAATTATCAATCTTCATTAGACGCAAGTGGAAATATTTTTAAACACTCAACACCACGTTATAACTCGTATGTCATTTTAATGGTTATAACGTAGAGAAATATGCTTGTACGAAGACGAACTATTTGTTATACTTTTGTTCCTGTTAAATGGTCGACCCGTTAGGAAAAAATCCACCAACGATTAGGGAAAACACTGGAATTTTACTTGAAGCAAGTAAAGAGATAGGTCTGGAAGTAAATCCCGAAAAGACTAAGTATATGATTAGGCCTATGTCTCGTGACGAGAATATTGTACGAAATGGAAATATAAAAATAGCAAATTTATCCTTTGAAGAGGTGGAAAAGTTCAAATACCTGGGAGCAACAGTAACAAATATAAATTATACTCGGGAGGAAATTAAACACAGAATAAATATGGGAAATGCCTGTTATTATTCGGTTGAGAAGCTTTTATCATCCAGTCTGCTGTCAAAAAATCAAAGTTAGAATTTATAAAACAGTTATATTGCCGGTTGTTGTGTATGGCTGTGAAACTTGGACTCTCACTTTGAGAGAGGAACATAGGTTAAGGGTGTTTGAGAATAAAGCTCTTAGGAAAATATTTGGGGCTAAGAGGGATGAACTTACAGGAGAATGGAGAAAGTTACACACCACAGAACTGCACGAATTGTATTCTTCACCTGACATAATTAGGAACATTAAATCCAGACGTTTGAGATGGGCAGGGCATGTAGCACGTATGGACGAATCCAGAAATGCATATAGAGTGTTAGTTGGGAGGACGGAGGGAAAAAGACCTTTGGGGAGACCGAGACGTAGATGGGAAGATAATATTAAAATGGATTTGAGGGAGGTGGGATATGATGATAGAGACTGGATTGATCTTGCTCAGGATAGGGACCTATGGCGGGTTTATGTGAGGGCGGCAATGAACCTCCGGGTTCCTTAAAAGCCAGTAAGTAAATGGTCGACCGGCCTTTACTTTCCAAACGGCCATCATATTTACATTTCTCGTTTATTTTTTAACCAGCAGTACATTTCAAGTATGCATTCATACTTTATATTTCAAGATGCAAGAAACCAACATTCTGCCGACAACACGAAACGAGAGACCCGCTTTCTGTATTAACTTAATATTGCACCGAAAGGGTCCGAAATCAGAGTCGAGAGGTTAAAAGGGTTATAAAAGAGGCAAATCCCCTTCAAACTGTTTAACAATGTATCTAGTGTTCGATTCC
Source organism: Periplaneta americana (assembly GCF_040183065.1). Lineage (NCBI taxonomy): Eukaryota > Metazoa > Arthropoda > Insecta > Blattodea > Blattidae > Periplaneta > Periplaneta americana. The sequence goes on from NC_091133.1 coordinate 57,077,759, forward strand.
TGACTGATAGCACTTCCCGTGCCAGCGAATGTGGGGGTGAGGGGGTTTTCAGACCTACATAATTCTCTTTTTATTGGACCAACTGTAGTCTTCTTCAGGACTGCTACCCCACTATGTCGCAAGAGGGTGGAAGGTGGTTTCGGAGAGCTGAATCGTATATCACGGAGCGAGGGTTGGGGTTGAATTATGGGATTAAATACCGCTTTGTCCCTCTTACATGCAGGTTTATGTAAAATGTACTGTACTGGGGTGTGCTGCATCCAGACTTGTTCAGGGCTGTACAGGGATTCCAGAAACATGAGCAAATACAAGGAAAGAGAGAAAAGCTTGCGGAAAAGCACAAAAAAGGCATTATGAAATTCCCAGAGTCCATTTATTTTGATGACAATTTCGCTTATTACCCAATTCACCAATGGAGTCTAAGAATTCGTTTAATTTCAACCAATCAGCCTCCTACCACTACAATATTGTCGATTTTACATATCACTTTTATCTTGTCGCTGATAATTCGTAACTGTTTCCTGCTTGATAGGCTACGTAAATATTTAGAAGGTAATGGAAATTGTAGTGTCCATATCGATCGATGAAGAACACCGTAAGTTAATTAAAATAAACAACAATTTCCTCAGCATCAAGTGCGTATAATCATTAAATTAACTTTTACGAAATGTCGCTTCCATGATTAGGCATATACACTTCATTAAATTACCATGTTCATCAATTTCATCGTATTTATATAAAAATGAATATTTCCACTGTTACATTGTATCCATCATTCACATTCGGTTACAGTTGTTAAAACTTATGGTTCTGGTCGTATTTCGAATTTGTTTCAAATTCTTTCTTCAGAAATGCCGTAGACCGTGACAGCGAATTAAATATAATACGATGGAAATAAATCGAATACGTTACCAATACGTTTCTAGACTTTAATGTACTTAACGCAAGAAATTTATTATATTGTATTAATAAAATTCATACATAAAAATCGAAATAATTTTGAATTGTATTCTCATAGTTAAGAAACAAAAGGTATGAATTCTTTAAGATTGTTTGAACCAAAATGCAACACTGTTACAGTATTTAATCATAGTAGTAATTTAGGCCCAAGAATATATAACAAATTTATATTTAAATATCCTAATCTTGTCAATTCTAATAGTTCTAGTATTAAATTTAGAAAGTTATGTATATGATAAAAATTGAAAAATTGTAAATTTAAATTTATATACTATAATTGTATAGTAGACATAAGACAAATTGTATTGTATAATTATTAATTTCAATTCAGGAATCCGCCCCTGAGCACGAGTTCTGCTCTTTCAGGGGCGAGCTACAGTTTTTCTGTATATATTATATTTTATGTTACAATTATTAGCAAAATAATAAATAAATAAATAAATAAATAAATAAATAAATAAATAAATAAATAATAGTTCACTTATCTATTCAAATATTAATTTCGTTTACTTACGTACAAATGGCTTTTAAGGAATCCGGAGGTTCATTGCCGCCCTCACATAAGCCCGCCATCGGTCCCTATCTTGAGCAATATTAATCCAGTCTCTACCATCATATCTCACTTCCCTCAAATCCACTTTTAAACTACCCTCCCATCTAAGTTTCGGCCTCCCCAAAGGTCTTTTTCCCTCCGGCCTTCCAACTAACTCTATATCATGTCTAGATTCTCCCATACATGATACATGTCCTCCCCGTCTCGAACGTTTGGATTTAACTCGTAATTGGTGAGGTGGTGACTGTGAGTACCCCAGCCATTGTAAAAAAAGAAGCCTGCGCCAAGTGGATATGCGGAGATATTTTTTCCTTTTTCCTTGCTTATTATGCTGCCTGCTTCCCTAATTTTGAAGAAAACCTAGTTAAAACAAATAAAAGTACGTGATTATATAAATTAAAAATTCAGTTTGATTATCTGAGTGCTACGATACAAGTTTCTAAGTTGGGGTAAGTGCAATCCCCACCTCACCAGTTGCGTGACTAGAAAAATACCTCACCACTTACGGGTTAATATTCCAAATTGTGTCAAGTGAAGTACGCAGTACGTGCAGTTCTACGTTGTGTAACTTCCTCCATTCTCTTGTAACTTCATCTTAGCTCCAAATATTTTATTAATTTTGTTAATTTTTTAATATGTACTTTCTTTAATAAACATTTATTTTTCCAGTCGTAAAAGACAGTGTCCTATTACCTAATATAGGTGGATAGGGCGGCGCACGACCGGCACGAAGGCCATGTCTCCTGACCGCTCGGTAGTCCAGTTCAGTCCCTATGTAGGAGCGGTTGTGTTAACGTTAAGAGCTCCATACAATACCAGTTTGACTTTCAATTCTAACTGAGCAATCTGATTATGATAAACTGATGGCATATAGTATATTTATCGTTCCGTTTTCAACTGATCAGTCTGACTAAAGAACTGAAGAAAGGTCTATCGATTTGTGGAATTTGAACAGAAATAGCTATTGTTGCGCAGCATAACAATTCGGTCTCTTCTATTGTAGTAGGTAAGCGCAACAGTCACAATAACGAGGCCTACAATCACCACACGTATAAACTAAACTGATATAAATCTGGCAATGTGTGTGGAGATCGTGCAAATCAGTTCAAACTGATCAGTTTCATTTAAAACGATTTCATTGAAGACTAAACTGATAGTATTTGGGGCTCTGTTTGCGTGATATTCTTCTAATTATGTTACTCAAGTGTTTAGATTTATATTATTTAGGAGTGATCTTTTGCTGCTGTTGCTATGTGGAAAGGCAACATCAGGAAATTTTCTTGCAAATCGTCTTTCTACCTTTCTGAAATGACTTTTTTCAGCTTTATCTTTACCATGAAATTTTTTCTCTATGCAAATTTCTGTGGTGCCATGTGAGCAAACTAATCTGAAGACTTCACTAACACAATCAGTAGAAAACAAAGAATCGAACGTCAAAGTAACGACTTCTAAATCTAAACACGAACACAATCACAATAACACTCAATGTAACGTCAACACAACCACTCCTACACAGAGACTGAACTGGACTAATGAGCGTGCGGGAGACTGTTTGCCGAATATTGTATGGCCTTCGTGACGGTCGCGCGCCGCCCGGTCGATCTACATTATGTAAGCGAACGCTTTGTAGTTTTACACAAGATTTTAATTTCCTCTGCATATATGCACAAGAGCAGATGAAAAAACTTTAGTATTGTCTCTGTGTCAAACATTGTATTTTGTCATCGTAACGGATAATGTAGTAAACGATAGAATTGTATTTTAGCGTAAATAAGATAACCTTGTAATATCCACATACACAGCTTCCCGGTTATAATGCGTGACTCGAGAGGGGGCAAAGGGTTGTGATACGCAGTTTAAAACAATCGAGCTGTCTCTTTTCGCCACAAATTTTCTCAACTTCATCTATTCTCGCCAGAATGAATTTCCAACATGTACGCGAGCGTATTTCTAACATTTACTGGTGCGTGAAATGCTTAATCCCATCTATAGGCCTATCATTTTCAAAGTATTATTCTCTTAACGTCAATGTCGTGTAGTAGACTCGCTTTGTAAATGACAGGAAGCGGTATAGTAAAAAATTATATACATATACCTTCTGATTCAAATACAAAAAAGGAAATGCGGCAGCGAAATGCTTCAGGATCTATGCTACAAAGGCAAGGTCGTGAGTTTAATTCCCGATGGGCCTATGAATTTTTCAAATCGACCTGCTTCTTTTGGTTGCACTAATTCGCTGTGGTTTATTCAGTCTTTAACAGAAAGGAGTAGCAAAGAACTTCACTTGGAGATAGAGGCGGCAAGTACGTATGACTAACATCTATACTGCTACTAATATCGTTTGTCTACAAAGCTGGGAGCTTTAGTTTCACGCTTCCCTATGGGCCTCTATGCAGTTTACCACGCGACTTCAACGTCACACTATCACCTCATAAGATACCGTAAAGCTGTCCTCTGAAAACTAGTGAATTGTTTACTCTACACATTTATATTTCTGCTCGTATATTATCAGTCGTGTACACTGACATTTATTTTATTCCTCATGGAAATATGTACACGAATGTGAAGTGTAACTTTTTATGTACAAAAAATGTACCGGATATTTTGAAATTCCTATTACAAACTATCAGGGCTTGTAAAGGGGACGAGTAGATAAAGTTCTGAATAGGAATCCATTTCCGGAAAAGCACCATGCTACAAATAAAATAAAATCAAATTAAACGTTTATTGTTTAGTCAACTTTCCGAAGACAGGTTTGAACCTCTTAAGTAACACCAAAAAGGCATCACTCATGAGGCAACTAGGCCAGAAGATAATGAGGTAGGGTGACCAGTTCCTTTCCTCCTTCAATGCATACATCGCCGATTAGCTACATATTCCACTAATCGGACTTCAGATGCATACAAACAATTGTTCTTCCTCCGACATATCAAGTGAGATGTACTGACTGATAATAGATATACATATCAGCCAGAACCTCAATCGGAGTAGTAAAAAAATGAAAAAAAAAAAACTTTCCTTCCGCTAGGTTGCAGAGCGATTATACTATACTCAGGGATATAGAAGTCATCGGATTAATGGTGGGCGCTAGAGGAACCATAACGAAACAATTCGTCTCATTCTGTCATAAATTTGGAGTCTCAACAACAACAATTAAGGGAATTTCTATTATAGCTTTGAAGGGTACTCTGTAGATTTTACGGCGACACTTTTACTTCAATTCAAATTACAGTTGAATTTTCTTATTCTATTATTATCTGTTTTTTTTATTTTACTGCAAATTTTCGTTATTCTTAAACATTATCTACTGTAAATTTCAGTTTATTGTAAACAAACTTCTTGTAAGACATTTTTAATGTCACATCTTAAATGTTACTGTTTAATATTCTTAGTCTTTGGCAACCTCACCAAGTTGAGGAAGATTAAAAATTATTATTATGTACAGATAAAACATGTTTCAAGTTTGTATATATGGTAGACAACCCGCGTTGGCGAGGGGCGGGATGTTCACGTCATAAGGCGATGGGTGCTCACCTGTCCTGCGTCTCCTATCGTATCTGCCCAGTACATTTTTTTTTCTTTGCATTCACGTCAGTAACGCTTTTTGACCAAGCACAAGAAAGAATCTTCATTTTCCGAACATGAGTTAGTATTAAAAAATTGCATCTACTCTGTCCCCTCTGCAAACGTTGCCTGTTTGCAATAGCAATTTCGAAACATCCTGTATATTGCTATCCGTTTGGTGATGAAGGCACATTTAGTACTTTACTATGCATTTGGTAATTTTATACTTCAACATATCCTTCAGTATCGTCACTATGTTTCCATAGATCAGTCATGTCAACTACTAGGTTGATGCAAAAGTACATAGTGTTTTTTTTTTTCTTTTTCGCTCTCACAAAAGTTTTTGAGATCAATAGTAGTCAGACATTAATCAGTAATATATTCTCCTGCATTATGTATAACACACTGACACTGCCAACGCTGGGGTACTTTTTCGATTCCGCTCCTGAAGATATCTTCTGGTTTGGAGTTAAAGAAGACGTCAAGCAAAGTTTGTAAAACATTTTCGTTATCAAAGGAGTTCTCTTGAAACTTGCTGGATACATACAGTAACGGCAACATAAATTGCACTACTCTTCTAAATATGTAAATTTAGCAGAGTGTGAAGTTATTTTATTCCATTGAATACCAGGTAGTGTGCATTCACAATGTTTATTGATGTGTTGCATTACTGCTGTGTAATAATGAATCTTCTTGTGACTGTATCACCTTATCTAGAGGAACAAACGCAGCGTGGGAAAATCAGTCTGTATGTTCTGTTTGTGCAGTGTGTCACTATGAGCCCGTTCGTGCAGTTAACACCGAGGGAAAACAGTGTAATTGTTTGCTTTGGATAGGGAAGACTTATCTAGTCGGGAAATTGCAGAAAGAATTGGCTGTCATCGATCGAGCGTGCCTTGGCTTCTCGAGAAGAAAATATATGACAGATGTTAAGAGAAAACATGGCACAGGGCAAACGGTTAAGTATAAGCGCTCAGGACAGAGTTTTGAAACGCCTCTGTATGTCTAATCGTTGGAAAAGTTCCACAGACTTAAAATCTCAGTGAGAAATTCACACCAGAGTTAGTGAGAGTGCGTTGGCGACTATTTGATGCTGGTTTCAAGTCACACAGAACCCGCAAAAAGCCATTACCGACTTCTGTTATAAAAAAAACGACTAGCTTGGGCAAAGTAGAATGTAAAATGAATAACTAAACAGTGAGATTTTCTGCAGACCTCTGGAAAAAGAACTAAAGAAGAGACTAGTGAAGTGCTTTGTATGGAGTATGGCATTGTATGTGGCAGAAACATGGACATTACGACGAAGTGAAGAGAAGCGAATGGAAGCATTTGAAATGTGGATATGGAGAAGAATGGAACGTGTGAAGTGGACAGAGTAAGAAATGAAGCTGTGTTGGAAAGAGTGGGTGAAGAAAGGATGATACTGAAAATGATGGAGAGGAAAAGGAATTGCTTGGGTCACTGGCTGAGAAGAAACTGCCTACTGAAGGATGCACTGGAAGGAATGGTGAACGGGAGAAGAGTTCGGGGTAGAAGAAGATATCGGATCATAGACGACATTAAGATATAGGTATGGATCATACGAGGAAACGAAAAGGCAGAAAATAGGAAAGATTGGAGAAAGCTGGATTTGCAGTGAAAAATCTTCCCTTGGCCAGAACACTAAACAAATGAATTAATTAATTAATTAATTAATTGCGACTTTTTGACCACGCGGTATAGGTACGTAGTTTTACCGTATATATTTCTAATACACACACACACATACAGTGCGTTCGCTTCCCCCTGCGGCCGGGCGATGAACAGCAAATAGCCTACCAACGTGCTGCCACACGTGCTTAAGAATCACTCAACAGCTGTCCATCATTTTGCAGTCAGCTGACCTAATCGCGTTCTGTTTCAACAATCAGTTTGCTTTACTGAAGCGCTTTAAAAAACGCCTCAAGGCCACGCGTGGCGGTTTCCGTGAGTAGTCAGTTTACGCTTTTCAGTGTACAGAAGAAGAAGTCAAGAATGCAGATGGACACCACTTTTAGCATTTTTTGTAACAAGGTTAGTACTCAAGTGAAAACAATAAATGAGTAGGATAAGCTTGAGGATTGATACACGTCGCTAACTAATGCTCCGCGCTTGCTGGCCGGCCGCAGGGGGAAGCGAACGCACTGTATTATATTACTTTTTTCACTTATTTTATTGCCGTCTTTTTATATCTTTCAATTCTTTCTTTCCTACTTCTTTTAATGCCGTTTTCATCCATTTTTCTTTTATTCTTATTTACTTCTGCAGAACAGTTTCTATTAACATTTGAATTATTAGATCAGTTTGGAAAAAAAAAAAAACTAACCAAAAACCATATCCGTTTCAATGTAACTTATAAGAAGTGGATGACGTTGGCAGCAATGAAATCTTATTTTGGACACTCGCAAAACAGGTAGGGCTCAAGATATTACAGCTTCATGAGGTGCTGTTTATGTCTGCGCAATAATTAAAGCGAATAATTAGGTCCGCCGCCGCCACCATGAAGGAGTGGAGCGCCAGGCGACTTATCATCCCCCGCTCCTATGTTCCAGTACACTAAATTTCTGAATGCGCAAATGGTAATTTAAGACATCCTGTTGCGCTTAGCAACGAATTCAATTCGACGAATTATGTCAAGCAACTTGAAACCAACGTCTAATCATATGATGCGAAGACAACTTCGAACTAATGGATTTTTATTACTTACGATTGTTGAAAATTCGTCGTATCTCAATCATTTTGTCCAGTGCTTTAGCTAGAAAAAGTATTTGGAGGAATTCACCTTCATTTCAACAGTGCCCTATTGGTTGACACTCCAACGTTCTTGTCCCTTGCGTATGTTAATGGCCCTCAGGATAATGTTGAACACATGGATTAAAGAATCGAGTTCCCAAAAATGTGGTGCATAAAAATATTAAAATAAATTTTAACTAAACTGAATCTAATATTTTCCGAAACGCAGCTCCAGTGAGTTCCGCCCCAACTAAAGCATTAATTTTAGGCTAAAATTTTTAGCCCACATTTTTCCAAATTTTCGCAAGAATCAGTCACCACTCATTTTAATAAGAGAATGAATACAATGTGTCTGATTAAGGTTCTGGCTGATATGTATAGTACATCTATATCAGGTAGTACATCTCGCTTTATGTGTGTCGGAGGAAGAAAAAATTGTTTGTATGAATCTGAAGTCGTATCTGACTTTAATCAGTCAATCAAAAGCCATTTTTCTTTGAATTAATGTTCCCGCTTCGTTTTTTATACTTTATCATTCCTTGTTCTACGACGTTTATGAAAAAGACGAAGGGTGCTATTCATAGACATTTCGCAGCACGCGCTACGAGCGTACTAAGCTAGTCAAGGTTGCGGGTTCGATCCCGGGCCAGGTCGATGGCATTTAAGTGTGCTTAAATGCGACAGGCTCATGTCAGTAGATTTACTGGCATGTAAAAACTCCTGCGGGACAAAATTCCGGCACATCCGGCGACGCTGATATAACCCCTGCAGTTGCGAGCGTCGTTAAATAAAACATAACATTTTAACTAAGCTAGCCCCGGCTATCCACTGGTTACTTGTACAGAATTCAAATCATATCCTATCGCTAATACTGGTTTATGAATACGAAAAACCCTGATCATTCACAGGAAGCCCGCGCTAAAAATGTATATGAATACGGCCCTAAGAAACTAAATTAAAGTGTATCAATAATAACCACGGTGTTCAACGTTGTACCACAGTCTAGTATATACAGTCACGAAGCTCAATACGTAGTAAATATGCACCCATAGATAGTTGCTAACCACTAGGATCGCTACTATCGCCTCATCACAGACAATGCGAAATAGTACCTACACAGTCTATTGTTCCTAATACCCTCACAACTCAAGCTTCGTGACTGTATATACTAGACTGCGGTTGTACTTCTAAGTTTACAGTCCGGCACTGCACATTAAACACTGTGATAAGGAGAAGCATACCCATCCCCCTTTCACCCCTTCCATTTGAGTGCTCAGCTTGTTGCGTTCTGTTGATGTAGGTATTCGAAAGGTAAGCTTTGCCGATGTATGGTTTAATAGTATCAGTAAAGTAATGTTATACATATAGTTGTAAAATTACATATTCATACCTGCAAAATAATTTATTATTTAAAAAAGAGATGGCTTACAAATCCGCGCGAGTACAGATGTCAACTTATGGCGCGACCACTGAAGGGTTAAGCCAGTGCTCTGCTAGCTGAGTTTCTAAGGCGGCTTTACCATAAACTGCAAACTGAACTATTTCCGTAGAAACTGGAAGCTTATTCTGTTCTGCATTTCTCCTGTGTTTTACGTCTGGCCGTTTGCCTTGCTGACCCAGCTAATTATGAAAGTGTTGATTCAAAATTCCCCTGGCCCAAAAAACAAACGGAACAAATATTCCACCCCTGAGACCAGTCGTTTGCAAAGATTAGGTACGTCATATAAAGTACAGCCCGCAAAACACAGCAAAGGGGATGCTAGGAGGGGAGAAGTACAAGAGAAGTAGGCGGGGGAACTTACTGCGCAGAGATGGGTAATGAATATAGTCGAACTGCTCAACTTTGAATGAACGAGGCGAAGGAGATCATGCCTTACCCCTCCACCCTGTTCGTGTATTAAGGGGTTTAGTCGCGAGCCAAGAAATACAGACACCGATTCAGTAAGTTGTCACAATTAAAGTCAGTAGTGGATTGATCATGAAGTATGAGGAGACAGATACAATCTCTGATTAAAAGTTCATTTATCTCGTAGATTATTTGCTGTGGAGTATTCGCGCATGTAGTTACATAACATGTATTTTCACATCAAAAACTACAGATATTAAAATGAATAATATTCATATTATGTATCTTACGTAATATAATTCATGTAAACAACACGAATAAGCAAGACTTTGCTTACGGGGATAGATAAAAAAATTTATCTATACTACGTACAAATGTATCGCTGTTTAGATTGTTTGCTTCCGCAATAAGACCAACACGAAGATTACTATTACTTCAGGACGAACTACAACGCCTACTCGGTTTACTGTGATATAATTTTGAATCAGCATGGAGACATGACTTACTTTTATTGACTTAATATAATTAATTCTTCAGAACCAACGTAACGTTAAAAAAATAAATGGCATATCAACTCAAAGTACCATTATCGACACAAAGGAAAAACAAACTTCGTAGACTTTGCTCAGGATGATAGAACACAGCAGAGCATTAATATGTTTTGAGTTAAAATGGTAACAATGCTAGCGAAACATTAGATGTGTTAACAGTACCACGGGATGAGGATTTATGGACGTATTCATGACATCCTAGCCTACTTAAAAAAATCTGCTGATAGATGAAATGAAGAGGTGGAGAGAGTTAATTGAATGAAAGGGGTAAACGGGAGTACACCGAAAAAACACTTCTTAACTTCTGCTTTTTCCACCAGCAATTCCATCACGTACAGACTGGTATATAATCAAACCGGGACACTTGGATGGAAGACCAGAGTACTAGCGCTGAGTCTCTCATCCAAGAACGATGATTTAGTGCAGGGATGCTCACAAGTTCCCGCACAACATTTTCTTAAATGCCATGAATGTACTTTATCTCGCTAAAACGTGAACCTTGCTGGATATGTATTGCTTGTAGTATGAGCACGCAGTGCAGGCGATTTGACATCGAATGGAAACACTGATTAGTAGTCGGGAAGCCTAGGAACAGCACCAATTTCTAAATTTACTTTTTTTTTTAAGCCTGATCAAATATCAAACTACCTTCATGAGCAGAACACGAAAGGAACTAAGACGACCTAAATTGTAGAAATGACGACGATGATGATGATGATGACTAACCTACAAGTGAAACCATGTCCTGTAATGTAATTTTTCAAATCCTACAACTTTGCACAGATTTCATCAAACTTCCGCGTCTCCAAGTGACAACATTTCTTTGTAAAATCCATCCTGTGTAAATCTGGAATTAAGCTCTTGACTAAACTCTTAGGGTGCTATTCATGGACATTTTGCTAGCCCGCGCTACGAGCGTGCTAAACTAGCCCCGGCTATCGACTGATTACTTGTACAGGATTCATATCATATCATACATCGCTAACACTGGTTTATGAATACGAAAAACGTTAGTTCACTGATCATCCACCGGAAGCCCGCGCTAAGAATTTCTATGAATATGGCCCTCAGTTACTGCCTCTTAAGTCATTGCACCGACTGCTAATATACCTTGATGTAAATTTGAAAACTTTGAGACCTACGAAAGGCAAATAGGTCCATAGTTCATTTCTTTCAGAATTCATATTACCACATTTTCTTTGCCGCTAAAATCAAACTTTTCGTTGTGCGTTATTTTCTTAATCGGTATTTCAACTAAAATATTCAATCCAAAACATATGCGCTTCAAAAGTGAAACAGAGTCCTGAACATTCCATTACTTCCACTGTGAACTAGCTCAAGTCACTGAACGACTCCATTCGCTTAATACATTCAAGAATTAAGAATATTTGAAGATTAGACTTTAAAAAGGCTTTAAATGGCTATATATCTGAAAATCAGTTTTTAATTAAATAATGTGTCCCTGGCTCAATCCACTGTGAAAAATAATTCCTACTGTAATTGTATTTAGAGCCTAGATTCTACCATAGATATGCAAAATTTATATTACATTACTACAAGGGGAACAACTTAGTGAAATCCGTTGGTCTGGGAATGAGTCAGTCAAAGAGTGACACAATATACTATTCATCTCCTCCTTCCTAATTGTCAGCCAATAAGAGGTTTAACTGATGGCAGTGATGCATGAGATGACTTGTCAATCAATAACGACAATTGTTCTGATTAATGGAGGGAAACTCCGATTAATGAAGGGAAACTCCGACTCCGCCTCCACCGCAGCGGTGAGGTTCAGTAACCCCCTACAGCGGAGTTTTGCCAGTTAACCTATAGTTGCACTAACGTTTGTCTATTTGGCACTTACAGCCATTTAATGTCCAAATCTTCGTTTTTCACGGCGTAGTCTAGAGGTAACAACGATGATCATGCTCCCGGGCTGTGCTAGGACATGGGTATGAATCCTGTTTGAGGCCATTACCAAGTTCGGTTTTGTCTTAAGTTTTACCCAACTATAAGGTGAATATAAAGCAATACCATAACGAATACTAATCTCGCCAATATCATCTCGTAACCAAAAATTCTATGCTAGATGATCGCGCAGTTGACATAGCGTCATTATTGCAGAATCTTAAAGACGAAAACAATGAAGAAAAGAATTTGAGACCATTCAGTTCCGAAGTCATGACTACAACGTATAATTTAGAGTAAAAGAGTAATAATTACTTTAATAAGTCGTGTGCACGAATGAAGACATTTGAAGAAGAGAGATAAAAGGAATAAAAGACTAAAGCTTCGTGTTACTGTAAACAATTCCACGTTCATTTATTTCTTGGGAATGGAGGCCTTTTCAGACGCCATCCAATCGCCCGGGGCAACGGATTAATAACAAAACACAAACAGAGGAACAAGTTCCGTTTCAATTTATTAGTTTGTTTATGCAGATCAGGCGGGTACAAACGTTTGTTTTAACACAGCAATCACTAGGAATTGCGATGCACCAACACGAAAAGCGAATACAATTTTTTTTATCGGCGAAATGCTTCCCCGGTAATTGCTTCTACACACAACCCTCGTTAAAGTGATCGTCGCCATCTGAGAGCAGCACTGAATTTCGCAACGTAAGGACCTTTCTGGTTATCAGCGACTGTCACACAGCAACAAACTCTCGCGCTGTGGGCATATGGCTTAAAATGAATTACGTCGACAGAATATGGAGCTATAACGAACAAAACTGCTGGCCTTATTATTACAGAAGACAGAGGGGTCCACTCTGAAGTGAAAGCGACAGCGACCAATCTGTATGACGTGGTTAATCTAAGTTCGTGGGTTTAAACTTCGAAGCAGGTTTTATTTTCTCTCTCTTTATCGAGAAAATATTGTGATGCTAAAATAGACTAATTCGGAGGTTCACAAAAATACACGTTTTTAACATCGTTATATAAAAAATAGTTCTGAGATGTCGTCTTTCTACGACTTTTCCATTATCTTTATACTCTGCATCTATTAGAAAAATTATTTTAGAATAATACACATGAAATAATTTGGTGTAGTGAATTAATTCTGTCTTAATTCATCGCCTGAGTGGGGTAGCTCAGCTGGCAAGCTCTAGATTATGATCACAGCGGACCAGAATTCAAATCACTGTAATGACAGTGCTGTACTTGTGGAGAACAAATCAAGAATTGTCAAGATTTTTCTCAGGGTTCTACTGCTCTTGCCCTCATCGTTTCACAAACAATACAAATTCCCAATTCATTATCATCTCAGTTTCGAAAATAGGGCATCTGTGTTTGCGTGACGTCGGAGCCACCGTCCATCGCAGTACATGTTCCTCGCGATCTGACCAGAGAATGGTAGATGGCAGTGGTATTGAGTTCCAGATGATTCGTAATTCTATACATAAAAAGAAGCTTCGATGCCCCTCAGTTTGTTTGGCAAGGATATATATGGCGGGTAGACTACTTTAAATTACGTCATTCACCCATGTGAATCAAGTTGTGTAGAAAAAATTTACCGACATAGTTGTTGCGCAGGGTCCGACATAGGAGGCTGGTCTACGCTACACCCGCGATGACATGGGATGATGGAGATTTATTGGATGGCACAGAGGAACCGGAGCTCCCGGAGAAAACCCCCGTGTTACCTGGACCACAGGCTTGCCCAACACAAGTTATAAATCGGGGGTACACCGGCGATCGAATCCGGGTGCACAGGATTATAAGTCAGCCATTAAACCATCATGGTGGCTTTTCACAAGGATATAACGACTTAAATATATAGACTAGATCTATTACGAACAGCAGATCATCACCAGAGTATACGGATTAAAATGCATAGTGTGCCAGCTTAGCGTAACAGTACAGTCGGCACGTAACTCTTTCCATCACGAGTGCACAAAAAGCTTTTTAAGGATCAATTTAAATAACCTTAAAGAACCGTAGAAAATGCATTAAAACTCCGTTTATAGCAACAAAACACGTTTATTATGGTGTATTTAAAGGGCATAGGCCTAAATACTGTATACAGTAAAGTAAAAATGTAAAACAATTCATACAATGCAGTATATACGTGATACTCATAATTTTATGATATATCCGACGGACCTGACTCTGCATCACTCGAAACTCTTTCTGCGGAGGTTGGTTTGAAGTACATGTTTATATTCTTTTGGGACAGTCTGGAATGTAATAATTAATTCGCGGAGGTGTCTCTAGTACGCAAATAATCTTAGCCGTTACGGAGCTATATGACGAATGCGATTGTTGACTTCTAGCCACATTTAAAACCTTGCATTCTCGTTTTGCCTCTTACTTATACCACAGTCTAGTATATACAGTCACGAAGCTCGAGTTTATGAGGGTACTAGGAACAAGAGACTGTGCAGGTACTATTTCGCATTGTCTGTGATGAGGCGATATTAGCGATCCTAGTGGTTAGCAACTATCTATGGATGCATATTTACTATGTATTGAACTTCGTGACTGTATATACTAGACTGTGCTTATACTTTAAACCTTTGTTTGTGTAATCGATAATATTTGTTTGTATAGTTTTAATTACATTAATGCAAACTTGATGGAATCTTTATTTTTAATACTATAGGTGTAATTATTCTTTGGTCGGCGGGAAAAGGTACACAAGTAAAAAAAAGTCGATTTTTCTGTTGTGCCTAATCATATAAGTCTAATATTTTTTCTAATTTTTAAATAATAAATTTTCTTGTATCTTAAATTAACATACATGAATTTCATTATTATACTTATATTCAGTTAAGAGTAAATTAAAAAGAAAGTCTCTCCTGAAAAATTATTATTTTTTGACTTATGTTCCTTTTCCCGCCGACCAAAGTATTGTAAGTCTATAGTTCTAATATATAACAGTAAGTTTTAAAACAGGAATCTTCATTTTTCCAAACTCATTTTTGTCTGTCCGGATTAAGCGAAGTCCGGCGTATTAGGGACCGGATTAACGAGGTTTTACTGTATGTGCATTGAATACACGAAGATAATTTACACAGATACTAGTTTTGGAACTACAACACTTTAATTAAAACCATGGAAAATATGGAGTGTTCAATGAGTTTAAAGTGAAGCTGGTTAAATGGAGCTGAAGATAGAACATGATGTCGCTTGAGACCTTTTTATCCTCAACCTTTAACAGTTTTAGGAAAATTTTCTCTCTCTGAATGCTGCAATTTAAATATATATGCAGTTCTTTAATTTAACCATTAGTTACCGTGCTACTTGCATAAAAGAAACGGAGTATGTCGACGGAGCGCAGTCTGGTGCAGTAAAGCTGAATTATACAGGATCAATCCCGTGGACGGGTGGGCAGCGCGAGATATTACGGGAGGCCAGGCCCGGCCATCTGTTTAAATAAGAGACGAGCGCGACGCGGGGCGAAAACAAAAGACGTTCCAGCCGCGTTAACTTTTCAAATTGAACGCGGGAATTGTCTCGAGCAATAAAAAAAATTATAATAGAACTCCCCCCCGTCTCTCTCTCTCTCTCTCTCTCTCTCTCTCTCTCTCTCTCTCTCTCTCTCTCTCTCTCTCCTTTCCCCATTCTTTGCAGACTTGTGAAGCTCAAAGAAAGCAATATCGGGAGAGAAAGTGTAAATCCCAATTTAAAGCTAGGGGGGAGAGAGAGGGGTAGGCCAATAAATCTAACATGGCGGGCTGCGCCTTATCACTCAAAACTTCATTCCCCTGAATTAATTACTCCCGAGCAAACAGCCAGATTGATTGATGCGAGATGTAATAAGCCTTCTTCATCAATCAAGCTCGAGCTTTCTAATTACTTCAAACCCACGTTTAAAGGTTCCGCCATGTTTACGTGACAAAGGAGCATCACACTTTGCCTGTTTATGCAGTCGTTTTCAATTCAATTTTGCTGCGGATGGAAACGCTTCTTTGTCACTGGAAGGATTAAAACATCACCAGCTTGTCATCAGGCAACCAACTTACGGCAATTAAAGTCGCAAAACTAACATTTATTGCAGGAAGTATAAATATCTTGTTCGCGACTTTCTTCCCTTCAACAGCTCAAGATTATTAAATGCAAAGATATGAGTCACAGAATACAGAAAGAAGTTATCGTTGATTATACAGTGTGGAAGTGAAATAACCTTACAAATTGAAAGGGACGATAGGGTACACTGAAATGAATAGAAAACCTATATTACGTTTTGTGATTAAACGGACGGTTAATTAGAAAATTAAGTTTGAAGTTTCAGCAGTCCGACAACATCGCCGTCAACACACGCTTCTCGTGATACAGATGTAAGAGGTCAACGAACTCTGTAACAGTGTGATTCGCTAGATGAGCTGGCGCTGTGTTGCATCCAACTCGTAGCGTGCAGTTGCTTGAATTTAGAGGTTTTTAAAATTAAATTTACACGAAAATTATATATTATATTATATATTTTATTTTATATTACATTACATGAGATTACATTACATTATATTGAAATATGCCAGAAGGATAAATTATTCTTTATTAGTTTTCTCAACGATATGGACAAAAATTACGATCCTAGTCGCAATAGTTACCGAATAAGAGGGTGTTAAACATTTGAAGAAAACAAATACATCTTTTTCTGAAAAAAAAAAAAAAAAAAAAGAGAAAAAAACTTAACTTTTCACCAATATGATATTGTAGTTTTTTTTTGTTATATACAACATGAGCTGTGTAAAACTGTAAGGCTATTTCACTTCCACCCTGTAAGTACAAAATGCTATAATCAATGTATGATTCAAAAGTTTACTACAATTATCGGAAAACGAAAGGCACAGACTCTGTAAAAGAACGAGATCAAGTCGAAAAAATAGTGAGAAACTCTGAACCCGTTATAAGGTAAAATTAAAAGCAAATAATGGAATTCAGAAGGAACTGAGTTCAAGGAGAAATTACGAGCCTTATATCATTTTTAATATTCGAAATGCTAGACAGAAACGTCGTCGTCTAAACCATTATTATACCACCATGATTTATTTATCTGTCATACATGGGTTGGTACAAGAGTGATGCCTTCTTTTAGGAAGAAAAAAAAACTGGTGATCCATAATGTTGAGAATTTCGTGTAGTAACCATATGATGCGTCTAGTTTCACCATACGGAGTAAGAATTCGATAGATCACATGAAAGCGAAACACTTAAAATATTGGATGTTTCCGATATCCGTATAAAACTGAGGACTGTGACTGAATTCCTCACTGTGAAGAAAATTTGTCCAATTCAGCTTCATTCTATTCGTCTAAAAAGTGTGAATTGTGGTAGTACTGTAAACATCAGTACAGTTAGACGTTGGAAGAGAGATTTCAAGAGCGGAAAAACAAACATCGTTGACAAGCCTCGAAGCGGCCGGCCAGCAACGGCAGTGACAGAATGCAACAAGAGTCGAATATATAAATTCATCAAAGAAGACCGTCATATCACAACACTTTAAATGTGTGATGCAGTAAGTATAGGAAAACCAGCTCTAATAGCTATAATTAAGGAACTTCGTTACAAAAAGATTTACTCCAGGTGGGTACCGAAAATGCTGACAGACTAACAAAAACAGAACCATAAACACATTACTTTAGAGCTTCTGGAGCGTGATGCAAATGAGGGTACTTTTCTGTCGTGCATCGTTACAGGAGATGAAAACTGGGTTCACCATTATGAGCTGAAACAAAGTGTTCATGCTGATCTCCGCGATTGCAATTAAGGATTTTTACTGGGATGAAATAGAGAGTTAAGTTCGCTAATGGCGCAGGTGTGTAGAAAACGACGACTTCGTAGTAAAAATAAAATGTTTATGAAAGATGTAGGAATACTTCACTTACATGTCATAAGACTAACAATTAAAGTTCCTGAAAATGAAAAATAGGAGATAAAACGTTCGTACCGATGTAATGTAAGTACTTAGGGAGTAATAGTAAACTTAAAGTGTTTACAAACATCAAGAAACATTTCATTTGTGAGTAAATATTATCAAAGGAAGGAATACTGATTTATCGACAGACTTAAAGATATAAATATTTATCATCATCCACCATTTTCAAGAACAGATTAGGCTATTGAAATGATGGGGCGTTGATCTAATACAAGTGATCCATTTGAGTGTGGATAAAAAAAACACCGTAAAACATTTACTACTGAACTTTATTTGTTGAAACTTTGTGCATACAACACTGAAAGATGGGAGATTCCTCAGACCTCAACATGACCCCCATTGCACACCCTGCACAACTCATAACGGTGATGCAATTCAGCCCATGACCGTTGTAACATAAGAGGGATGATTTGTTGAAAAGCTTGATTAACGTTTACTCTCAGATCATCAATGTTCCTGGGATTCGGTGAATAGACAATGTCTTTAACAAAACTCTACACGAAGAAGTCAGGAGAAGTTAGATCTGGGGAGTTTGGGGGCCAAGCCACGAGATGGGTTTCGCCTGCGATCTCCTGCATGTTAACACAACCTGTTTCTACAAATATTCGATACCACAACATTATGGAATCGTATTTAGGTACATTACGCACACCATACTCCACGTCGAAATTCCCTTTGAACTCTTTTAATATTCTCAAATTTAGCATACCAAAAACACACATTGTGCCCGCTGTTGATTTGTAGCAGCCATTTTAATCGTCTACGATTTTCATTTGTCCTTTCAGATTATGCATTATTGATTGTCATATAAGGACATCTTTTAATCATAATATAACCAGCAAGAAAATTTTCTTACTATCATAATAGCTTTATAATAATGAATTAATATTATCCATACCCAAACGGATCAGACTATATAATAACAAAAAACATTGCTTGTATTATGAAATTTGTATCAATTTTATTCATACATCGAATGAGAAAGGTAAACCGCCAGTCACATGTTTAGTTTCCATAGCAATAGCAAATTGCTCGTCTAGTATTCTGGGCCACGTCCGCGGCCTGGTGGATAATCTATGTGCAAACAAGTAACAGACAATATAAACGGGTACAATATTATAAACCGCATCTTGCTGTTCCTGGCAGCACCGCAGCCCGCAATGAAACTGTATTTACTGCAAGACAAGTAAGTTACGATCTCCGAAAATAGGGAAGCGCGAAGAGTTCGCGGTTAGCTTCCGCTAGTGTCGCTGCTATTGTAATTAACCTATCATTGGAAATTCAAATTAAGCAGGAACGCGCAGGCTGGCGGCTCTTGTCTCGCGGCGCTGCTAATTGTGGTCCAATATCGTACACCGCGAACTGCTTGCTACCATGGCAACCTCCTCGGACCTTAAAGACCGTTGAGATTTAGAAGCAGAGTAGGATAAAAACCGTCATACAAGGGTGTTATGAAAAGGAAACATAAGGGAGAACGGGAGAGGTTCAAGAGGGTTCCCAATGAGATTTTCAGCTTGTTATCAAGTTGAACATGGCCGGGAATTAATGAAGCAACTTCGTTAACCTGTAGGTACGGTTATTATGCCAAGAATGAATTCTAATAAAGTTCAACCAGCATTTCAGAACGAGCGCTACGGTCCATAGGTTTCGTTATTTTACCAACTTGTCGTTCATTAGATGGAAAACGAATAAGTTAATTGACCACTTTAAACTTGATGGCGATTAGCAGATTTCATCAGTGGGGTAATAAAGACCAAAGTTTGGTTCCAGAATTAGGTAAACGCGGTAAACTAAAATTACCGATTCTGTTTGGGCCTAAAAGAGGAATGATTTTTTTTTTTATTTCAAGGAACAAAGTACCGTTCAGTCGTATTACTACACTAATAGATGCTGAATTACAGACGGAGAATGATACAGATAGTAGCATTAAGGTCATGCACACAGAGGACTGTTATGGTATCTCAAAATTGAATTTTGATGTGAACGAAAAATTATCAGTTTATTTGTCCTAAATTCATCAGTTTCACGGACGTTACTTTTAGTGGCGTGAATCTATAACACGGGCCTACCAGCTGCTATATATTCCTTACGAAGGAAACCAAACTCAGAATTTTACTGTCGTAATCAATTCATAGCCTTCGATGGGGATCTAAATCTCTGACCTACTAACACACTTGATAAGCACTAGTCAACATGATTACCACTTATTACTGAGATATGTTTTATTTTCAAACTTTTTAAACGACATAAGCTATTCATAAAACAAACGATACTGCAGCAGACGTAGAAATCCGATAACAGAGATCAAACCATTAAAAAAATCCTGTCCTACAGGTGTTTTTTCACCACAATTTTACAGAATGCATCTCCAACTGTACCTTGATTCCTTAGGAGGGTCATTCCAAAAGTAATGCACAACATTTTGTTTATATATTTATTTTTTATTCTTCACCTTTGCAATTTATGGAGGTCATAGACACATCCTTCCCGCTTGTATTAAAATTTAATTCAAGTCGTTCCCGTGAATGGCGCCATGATAGCACTCCTTGAAGATAGCTGCTATACTCTACATTCGTCAGAAGCAACTTGTTATTATCGACTTCCTGTGCTGTGAGAACGAGAAAGTGGGAAACATTCACATGAGGTCGAAAAAGGTGTATGGAGATGCAGCTGTCGATCGCAGTACGGTTAGTCGGTGGGCAAGCAGATTATCTGGTGAAAGAGGGCACGCCAATATTCGGGATACTCCTCGCAACGGCAGACCCTGCACTGCACGAAGTCCTGATAATGTGCAGCGCGTTAACAACATGTTATGGCTGACAAACGCGTAACAGTGAAAGAATTGTTATTCCAAGTCAAAGACCACAGATCAGATCAGAAAACTTGGATGGAAAACACTAAAACATCCGTCTTACAGTCCTGATCTGGCACCATGCAATTACAATCCTTTTGGTAAACTGAAGGAATCCCTTCGCGGAACGAGGTTTGAAGATGACTCCCTCGTGCACGCTGCTAAAGAGTGTTGGTCCAGACTTTTACCGTGTAGGTATATAGCCCTCGTTTCAAGGTGGTTTAAAGCAGTTGAAAGGGATGTGAATTAAGTGGAAAAGTGACATTCTATGAAAATAGTAAAGCCGTAGGATAAAAATGTAATTTTTAAATAAATGTGCATTAATTACTTTTGGAGTGACCCTCGTACAATGACTTTGTCAGTTTAAATACTGTCCATAATCGTACATATACTTTTCCATTCTTATGGTCGTGCATCGTTACAATGTGCCACACGTGGCAATGTAAAGAGATTGACATCCTTTAAGTGAGAGGCGGGGTAAGACGACAGAGTGGTGCGGAAAATACCACCAGCACGTGGATGTCATTAATCAAAGCTTCGTGCAAAACGTTGTAACTAGAAGGCGGTGTCTCCAGTCCATTGAAATGTTCAAGGAGACGTGTGACTTGTCTTAGTAGACAGCCTCAGACGAGAGAGTGCAAAACATGGACGTGTTACATTCATGTTGATCATTTTGAGACTAGGGCGACCGGCCTTTTAAGGCACTCATGCGACAGAACAGTAGTCCTCCTCTGCTGCTGTATCCCTTGTGATTAAATGTTGCTTGCTTTTATGGAATACAGCTTTCTACCATTTCAGAAAGTAAGTTCTATATTTTGAACCGTGTGTTTGAACTCCAACCTCTGTAGCCTTTGGTTCATATGCGGCTAGATTTTATGGAAAGCGGATTTCTAGCATCCTTCCAAATTGTATAGCCTAAGTAAGTTTCAGTTTCGCACCGTTTGTTTGGACTTCTTTTTTTTTTTATCTCAAACGTTCCGAACAACTTAAGAGTTCCATCACGAAGACACAGTTACTTACTTACAGTTCGTTATGCCCGGCTAATTCAAATATCGGGAGTAAATAATTATCATTTAAGGCTGGTATTAGTAGGTCATTAGTATAACAATGTTGCTAGTAAACTTTATGTACAGTACAATAGTGGCAAAAAACCAGACTGACCCTTGTAGCTGATTTCAGAGCCTTGTTCACTCCAGAGCACGATAGACTGGTAACTAAGACTTTCGTGGTTCGAATCCTGCCTGGGAAGGAAACTTTATGTTACTTATTCAAATTTATTCCCAATACTTTTCGATTTAAATTGAAAAAAGAAAACTGGTCACAATCATTCTGGGAATCTAAAATTCCCAAATTAAGTCTTCACAGAAAATCAAAATTTGGGGACAATTTTGATCCCTGGCGCCCCAAAATTTTATATTTTATTTTTAATTCAGGTATAGAAATGTTTCAAAAATAATATTCTCCATTTCTATCACATTGATTTTTTCAAAATATTTAAAAGTATCGAAGACATTCCAAAAAAGAAAAAAAGAAACAGTGTACACTATAATGTACATCAGGCCTGAAGGCGTTAAGACTGTAAATATTGGAGCCAACCACTCAAGAGCATATTAAGATAAGTGGAGGAAAAATAGCAGTATACAGATTCATCGCGAAACTCTGACCATTTGTCTATCCATCGG
Source organism: Periplaneta americana (assembly GCF_040183065.1). Lineage (NCBI taxonomy): Eukaryota > Metazoa > Arthropoda > Insecta > Blattodea > Blattidae > Periplaneta > Periplaneta americana. Next base: position 57,100,392 of record NC_091133.1, read on the forward strand.
TCGTTTTGCGATGTTGAAATTATACCATAGATAAAGAATCAATGACGAGATAACATAATAATTATGTACTGTGAAACCTTGCTCAGAGCTGCGATTTGTGCATCACAAAGCTCGGAAGATTTGCTGGAAAATTAACTCCTGTCCTTTTTGATAAAAAGCCATCAAGTAATCGTTGGACCATCTGTGTCTGTTACAGAAAAAAAACAGCCAAGCACGGAATGGATGGGAGACGATGAAAACCAAGCAGAAATGAAGGATCGTGTACAATGCTGGAAGATCCACACGCGAACTAGTAGAGTTCGACGCCTTCCACACACGCCAGACGCTGGTCAGTCTGTCACTTTTTCTGCCCTTCTAAACTGAAGTATGGGAGCACAACCAAGATTAATTGTGGGAACAATTAAGATTGAAGACTTTTACGCAAAAAAAGAGATCGTTCTGAAAACCAAAAGAGAAATAAACCAAGTTTGAAAATTAAAAGAACCTCCGGCAGAAAAATGAAGATACATCTCATCAAACTGGGATTTTACAGCCCTGAACATCGATGTACAGATTGTGAACGAAATTTTAAAGGGCAATTATATAAGTTACCAACAAATCATATGAATGTTGACAGAATTTTTTGCAACAAGGTGTTTAAACCAAATTAACATTATCAGAATTTAGATGAGTTCAATATGCTATGAACTACTTCAGTTCTCCTTCCAAATTGTTTGTGTATTTTCCTTTTCAATTCATGATAAAACTAAGTCGTTACTCCATTTTTCTAAATTAACTCTTTCCGTAATTAAAGATTCTGAAATTTCCAGCTGTGCATCATGTTTCTATTTTCTATGTTTGTAGTCCTCCCACTTCATACTCCATAAAACCGGCCTATCTCTGTAAATTTCTATACTTTCTCGATTTCATTTCATATTAGAATGTAAGTAATAAGAAATTGAATACACAAGACTTAAAGTGTCACTGAACAAAAAAATATTTTCTCATACGTTGTAGACAACAAGGAGCTGATGAGAGCACTGAAAACCGCAACTCAAAATATCAAATGGATCTCAATATACGAGCGAAGAAATTTTGTCAACCACGATTGTTGACATCGCACTCGTGTGCAAGCTCGCAGCTGCTCAACACTTCGTTATGAAAGGAAGAACGATTTTTTTTTCGTGATTTGGACATCAATTATAGTGAATATAGTGTGGTTATTGATTAACTAAAGCAATAATGGACTTGCTGCGGTGTGGCGTGGTCATGGCTAACGAGAAAGACAGGCTTCGGCACAAATCGGAGTCACATGATTATCATGGTCTAATCATAGCCATCTTGACAATCGGCTAATATAAATACATGTTCGAAGTTCTAAAAAAAAGAAAAGAATTGCTATATTAAAGTCAAATTGAACGTGCATTTATATATAAACCTGTTCAATGTTGGCCATGTTATGACTACGAATGTGACGTCGCGCCGTAGCCTGTCTTTCTCGTTAGCCGCGGGCGTAGTACTGTGACGTCACACGCATTGACAGTATTCACATTTAGAGGTATATCACTTGGAAACCGTTAGTCGTAGAAAGCTCTAGTTTGCGTCATTGCGTGGATAATTAAATTAATGTTGTTTAGAATATATTCCAGTTTGTGATTTTTGGTTCAGTACTCCTTTAAGCACATATCCTTAAGCGTCAACAAAATGAAATTCTCATAACTATGTCGATAACAATTTTGCGTTGGTTTATGTGCCTGAACAATACTGACAACATAATTATGTTTACAATATTTCTTTAATGTTTGTCACTCGCTGACAACTATGTTTTTGTTTCCAATATATTGTCAATATTTACAACCGTTTTCAGACTTTTTGTTGACAATATGTTGGCAAATATATTACCCGGCCATTTTGTTTGTGGTAAGGCTGTCTCTTGTACTATACAGCGTGCCGCTGTGTTTATCTCTCGCACAGAATAACAACATAAGATCGCCGCGCCGCTATTTACATTCCACATTTAAAATGGTCACCTATCACCAACGAAGTTACGCCGGTGTACACGCGTCTTTACAATAACTAGTACGCCTATTTGGACTTCTAGATTTTTACAAGGCACTGGTACATTCGCTGAAGACAGCATTAATCTATGAACTCTCGATTAATGGGGGTAATTTTAATTGCAACGTTGCAGACCGCAATGAAAAGCTCTTAATAAGCAAAAACAGCTTATTCATATACCATTTCTCAACTTAAAATCTGACCATTTTCAATGTTGTAAATAATTCAAACCCCATACTTAAGAATTTGTAAACTACGATTTAGTTGATGGGCCAGATTTAAAGTTACGAAGCAATAAGAAAGGAAGTATGAACAAGAAAATCGTCCATTTTATTTAAAAACTGCAAATGAATAAAACATCCCTTATAAGTTTCTCTAAGGATAGCATTAGTGTTTCGAATAAAGAGAGATCTCACACTTGGATGAAACCGAAGAATTCCAAATCTAGGAGTAGACGTTTCTCTGCGGATGATGCTGCATCAATCAAACTGACCAACAAATTCAGTGCTCTTCAACCAATGAATGTTGATCAGGAGAACTCAGACCCAGTATCGACACTAGTAAAGGTAAGTCAGAAAACAGATAAGGTTAATGATTGTAGGAGTAAAGTATTGATTTTAGGAAGCAGCCATGCAAGAGGTATTTCCTCACTTTTGAAGTCGAAACTGGGCGATGAGTTTGAAGTATCTAGTGTATGTAAGCCTAATGCTCCTCTCAAGAATGTTGTTGAGGATATGATGAAATTGAGTTCAGAATTTTCTAAGAGGGATCATGTAGTTATAGTGGGTGGGCCAGGTAATAGTATTGATAACGATTTTAACTATTCTATTGAGAAAGATGTCAACAACATAATTGAGATGAGCAGCCATACCAATGTGGGATTTCTCAGTCTTTTCAGCAGGTACGACAAGCCGTATCTTCACAGGAGGGTGCGGAGCGTGAATATGCGGCTTGAGCGGGCTCTGATGAGACCTGGGGCATCACACATTGGTTTGATAGATGTAAGCCCTATAAGAAGGTATGGATATACGTCACATGGCCTGCATCTGAATGGTAGAGGCAAGGAGCACCTTTCGGTTCTTATTGCTAATAGCATCAGAGGCAGCCATGTTAAAAAGCAGAGTTGTAATATTCCTGTGTTAGTTAATGCTAGGGCTTCTCCTTTTTTAGGTTAAACCTCCCACCGGTAAGGTGTTTGAAACAAGTTCAACTAAATTGTAAATGCTCTGATGTTTCTAGTAATGAACACAGTAACTTCACTATTTTTCATCAAAATATTAGGGGATTAAAACAAAAAACTGATGAATTGATCACTTCTTTAGCAACTCAAAAGCATAAACCTCAGATATTATGTATAACTGAACATCATATGAAGCAACAGGAAATACTACAACTGTCTTTACATGGATATGTATTAGGTTCCCATTTCTGTAGACATGTCTTCCAAAAAGGGGGTGCCTGTATTTTTATCAGAGAGGATCTATTATTTAGTAAAATTGATATATCTGATTTTTGCCTTGAACAAGATATTGAAATCTGTGGAATACAAATTGGTTATGAGATATCAAATTTAATTATCTTATGTGTTTATAGGGCGCCAATGGGAGATTATAAGAAATTTACAACTAACTTAGATTCATTATTGAAAAGACTTTATAAACCACATACCGAATTTGTAATCTGTGGTGACATAAACATAGATTATCTATCAGAAAGCTCACGTAAAAGAAAATTAAACTCACTTCTTGAAACTTATAATCTTAGTCACACAGTAAGTTTTCCAACCAGAACACAAGCTGGAAGTAGTACTGCCATTGATAATATATTTATAGATAAAAGTAGATTGAATTCCTATTCAACAGTACCATTAGTCAATGGCCTGTCTGATCACGATGCACAAATTCTAAGTGTTTTCAATATGAGTGGAAAATTCCAAAGTGTTAATCTAAAAATAAAAAAAAGGATTATAAATGCTGAATCTCTTCATCATTTAAATACATGTCTACAAAATGAATCTTGGGAAAATGTATATAGTACCGATACCATTGATATTAATACTAAATTTAATGCATTTTTCACTACATTTACGAATTATTTCAATGAATGTTTTCCAGTCAAGGTGGTGAAAAAATGTAAAAGTAAAAACACGTGGATAACTCAGGGAATTAAAATATCATGTGCTAGAAAAAGGAATCTATATTTAATGAGTAGGAATAGTGATGATCCTCATGTTCTTAATTACTACAAGAATTACTGTAAAACTTTGACAAAAGTTATAAAAGATGCAAAGAAAATGTATCTGAATGAAAAAATACAAAATTCAGATAATAAGATTAAAACTATTTGGGATATTATTAAAAATGAAACTAATCGATATTCAAAGAGTGAAAATATTACTTGCATTAAAATCAATGATAGTAAAATAGATAACCCAAAATCAATTGCAAATCATTTTAACGACTTCTATATAAATATTATTCAGAACTTAAACATTCAAGATTGTGCAGAAGATGCTGCACTTGGTTACCTAACTGATGCATTTAACACTGAGTTTTTAGGTCTCAAATTTATTCCCACTACCGCAGCAGAAATCATGCATGTGATAAAACAACTAAAAACAAAATATTCCTCTGGATATGATGAAATTCCAAGTAAAGTTCTGAAAGCTTGTTCTGAAATATTATCCCCTCCGTTAAGCTATCTATGCAATTTGTCAATGCAATGTGGTATTTTTCCAGAAAGACTCAAATATTCAATAGTAAAACCAATATACAAAAAGGGAGATAAATGTACTATTGCTAATTACAGACCCATATCATTATTAACAACATTTTCAAAAGTGTTTGAGAAAGTTATGTATAATAGATTATATCATTACCTGGAGTCCAACAATATATTAGTTTTAGAACAGTTTGGATTTAGAAAACAAAAATCGACAGAGAATGCTGCTTTTAGTTTGGTGGATGAAATACTAAATTCATTAAATTCGAAACTACATGTAGGTGGGATTTTTTGTGACTTGGCTAAAGCATTTGATTGTGTAGACCATAGTATATTAGTAAAAAAATTGAAGTTTTATGGTATTAAAGATGAGATGTTGGGTTGGTTTACATCGTACTTATCAAATAGAAAACAAAAAGTAGAAATAAATGTACCAAATAGTCGTAAAGTTACTTATTCAGAATTTAGAAATATTAAACATGGTGTTCCGCAGGGGTCAATTTTAGGTCCATTGTTGTTTCTAGTTTATATTAATGATTTAGCCTTGACCATAAACAATTCATCCCATGTAATTTTATTTGCAGATGATACAAGTGTAATTATTTCAAGCAAACAATACGATCATTTTATAAACACTTCTAATACAGTGCTGAATCTAATGAATGAATGGTTTCATGCAAATAAACTAGCACTTAATGTTGATAAAACCAGTGCAGTCAAATTTAGTGTACACAATAGTGCTCAGGTTTCCTACAGTATTCGATTAAATGGAACTCATCTCAAAGAATCTATAAGCACAAAGTTTCTTGGTTTAGAATTGGATAATCACTTGAACTGGAAAACGCATATAGAATGTATTACTCGTAAATTGAGCTCTGCCTGTTATGCATTAAGATCCTTATCTACTATTGGTGATATAAACTTACTTAAAATGTCATACTTTGCATATTTTCACTCTGTAATGAAATATGGATTAATACTCTGGGGTAACTCGTCTGAAGCTAAACACGTTTTTGTTTTACAAAAGAAAGCTATAAGAATAATGGCCGGTGTGCATAAAAGAACCTCATGTAAAAATATTTTCCGAAACTTAGAAATCTTGACTTTACCTTGTGAATACATTCTTTCCCTAATGATGCTGTATATTAAGAACCAAGATAAATTCAGTACTAATCAAGACATTCATCATTTTAATACAAGACATAAATCAGATCTTCATCTACCCTCTGTTAGTCTAAGCTGTTTTAAAAAAGGAGTTCGCTATTCATGTATAACAGTCTTCAATGCACTGCCTAATTATCTTAAAGATTTGAAGAACAACGAGAAAAGGTTCAGAAAAGAATTAACCAAATTTCTACATACTCATACCTTCTACACAATTGATGAATTGTTTATGCTTGTGAATTGAATTATTCTACTTAAATGACATGTACAATTTTATATAGCTCAACTAAAATATGTTTTTATATTGACTTAATCTGTTTACTATGTATTGTATTTTTTGTTTAGCATAACTGATGAATTGTATGTACTGTAAATTGAATAGTATACTGTATAGGTCAACTGATGAATTGTTTAAGCTTATAAATTGAATTAATCTACTTCATATGAATTGTATAGCTTAACGAAAATAAGTTTGTAAATTGAACTAATTTGATTGTATATGTTTGTATAGTTTGGCTGATGAATTGTATATGTTCTTAAAATGATTACTAGTCTGTGTAGCTCTACTGATGAATTGTATATAGACCTACTGTAAATTGAATGGTAATATGTATAGCTCAACTGATGAATTGTTTATGATTATAAATTGAATTAATCTACTTGATATTAATTGCACAAATTTGTATAGCTTAATGAAAGTATGCTACTTTGTATTGTATATATTTGTATAGATTTGGCCGATGAATTGTATATGCCTTAAATTGAATAGTAATCTATATAGCTCTACTGATAAATTGTTTGTGTTTGTAATTTGAAGTAGTTTGCATGATATGTATTATCAATTTCTGTATATCACAACTGGTTGAATTGTTTATGCCTTAAATTTAATTAAATTGTTTTGTATTATAATATAGCTCAACTTATGAATGATCGTTTGCGTTTGTAAATTTAATAATCTGATTGGCTATGTATTGTATACTTTTAGTAGAGCCATCGATGTTGGTCAGTCGACAGACTCGCTGGGCTGCTGATCCGGAGCTGCGTTCGGGCTTGGGTTGGATCCCCCTTTGGACTTTGGTTTCTTCGGAGGTTTTCCCCAGCCGTGGGACTGAAGTCGGATGGTCTATGGCGAGTCCTTGGCATCAACCCCTTTGATATGATTACCCCCTTTGATTTGATTACCTGGTTGGGTTTTTCCGAGGTTTCCCCCACCGAAAAGGCAAATGCCGGGTAATATTTTGGCGAATCCTCGGACCTCATCTCATCTCACTACATCTCGCCAAAATGTAAAGAAATGTAAAAAAATTGTACAAAATTGTAAAAATTGTAGAAAATTACTAAATTGTAAAACTATAAAAATTTGTAAAAATTGTAATTGTAATATTGTAAAATGTTGACATGTTCCACATCTTAAAGCTTCATTGCTCATGTAAGATCTATGGAATAAAATAAATGAATGAATGAATGAATGAAAATCACAATCGTAGGATAGCATTTATAGAGTAAAACGGTGCTAACCCTTACGGGGAAATTTTCTTTTTCTGAGAAAAGTATTCATTTGAGACTAATATGGAATTTTTCATTCTACTCTATCCAAGAAATAAGCTGCTAAAATCTGCTTCCCGCAGAAGGATATGACAAGAGTTACATACTATAGGAGGAACTTCGATTCTCTTGGAATGCAATGACCAAGGAATTTAACGCATCAAGTGGATGTATTTTAGGTCCTGGAGGGCGAAGCCAATTCCTAAACACAGGGCGAGTTAATATCAAGGGGCGCGCTTTGATGTTTCCAACCCTTCATTTTCTTCGTCGTCCTCGAAACTGAACTTTATTAAATCAGACTCCTTGAAGCTTGTACAGACAATGGAAGGTCGCATGATCACCATAGTAACACGAATTGAGGAGTTGCCTCACAACTTAGACGTTGTCTGCGAGGTCCCGCCCTGTAATTTGTTATTCACACCATATCAACTCACAGTTATAGAACACGTAACTTGTGTTAATAACGAAAAATGTTTTCAAAGTCCTGCACAATTTCTATTGTTACGTAATTACAATGTAAATTACAGCATAACCAAAGTAATATGGAAATTCTTTTTCAAGCTATACAGTACTTAAATCTGTAGACTAAATGGTGACTCAAGGTTACGATATTAACATCTATCCTCGCCGAGACCCCTCCAATATGGTGTTGAATTCTGTAAAATTCACGGTTATAGGTAAGTATGATATATATGTTTTCACAAGTCGTAGCTTGCTTTCTTCTCACAAAATCACTTTCTCATTACAGTACAGTACAGTGAAGGAGGAGGTTGGGGGAAAATGCTTCAAGATCTGTAGCACGGTTCATAAGAGGTACAATAATTTTCATTCCTTCTCAGCATAGACTGTAATACTTAAACAGTAAAACGAAACGAGTATCTCGTCATCATATAAACAAAAAATTTCGGGCAGAGCCTGCTCAATGTGGCATTCTTCGACTTAGAAAATACTCGTGTCTCTCAACTATTTACGGCCTCATTGTACATATTTTAAGAGCTTCTAAACAAATCAGGAGTCTATTCCACAAAGGTATTGTGTTGTACAGTGCATTACAAATTACTGATGAAAGATGTTGCAAAGTATGGAGTTTTATCTTTCTGCCACTAGTAACGATCTTCAACTCCTAACTTAATTGTTACGAAATTACAAATGCTGCACAATTGTTAAAAATATGATGTCAAAGGAAATAAAATTGTTTCTTTTGAAGGAAAGAGAAGCAAGAAGAGACATTCTATAGCACATATTCATCAAACTATATCTTAATATTACGAAATAAATCTATTTAAATCGTATTAGTACATGTATTAGTGTCCTTTTATAGGTAGAGAATACTTGACAATTCGCAAAAGAGAGCCAACAAACGAGCGACAGAGAGCCAACAAACGAGCGACAGAGAGCCAACAAACGAGCGACAGAGAGCCAACAAACGAGCGACAGAGAGCCAACAAACGAGCGACAGAGAGCCAACAAACGAGCGACAGAGAGCCAACAAACGAGCGACAGAGAGCCAACAAACGAGCGACAGAGAGCCAACAAACGAGCGACAGAGAACCAACAAACGAGCGACAGAGAGCCAACAAACGAGCGACAGAGAGCCAAGAAAAGAGCGAAAGAGAGCCAAGAAACGACGAAAGAGAGCCAAGAAACGACGAAAGAGAGCCAAGAAACGAGCAAAAGAGAGCCAAGAAACGAGCGAAATAGAGCCAACAAACGAGCGAAAGAGAGTCAAGAAACGAGCGATAGAGAGCCAAGAAACGAGCGAGAGAAAGCCAAGAAACGAGCGATGGAGAGCCAAGAAACGAGAGATAGAGAGCCAAGAAACGAGCGATAGAGAGCGAAGGAACGAGCGATAGAGAGCCAAGAAACGAGCGATAGAGAGAGAGAGAACCAAGAAATAAACAAAGAAGAGTCAGGAGTATGGGCAAAGGAAAAGAAGATCTGCAAGAGTTAGAAAATGACGGTCGGAAATAATTTGCAATGGAATGATGCAATTGAAGTTAGTAATATCAACTGGTCTGTATATTTTCGTTCATATATGACGTATTTTAACTTATTTTTACATCTGACAACACTGGAATTCTTGCTAAGTGCCAATACGTAACAAGTTAATCTTAGCAAGAAAAAGTTGTTCAGTGGATGAATTAAACACGCCTTTCTCAGTCACGTGAACAAGCCAAGATTTGTGCAAGTCAGTTGCTTTCCCCATTGCATGCAGTACTGCCATAGTAACAATCACTATCTCGAACCATCAATGTCACTTGAAGTCGCCAGGAATCGAACCAGAGTTTTTCAAAAGCAATGTAATTCATGTCCGAGATACATTCTCTACTTCTCCAGGATGGAATCTATGAGGGTGGTTTTTCCGACGCGGAAAAGCTTTTACTGTCAAGGCACTACTGCAGCTTAAGCGAGAGTTGGTGGGGTGGAAAGGGTTGCGTCTTAGCAAGGGAACAAAGCTAATGCATTTCGCGGGGCGGAATAATTCACAAGACTTCTCCGCTTTTTAATCCTGCAAAATTCAACCCAAATATCCCACCACTACGTACCATATTGCAGTGGGTCTTGTTCAACTTTCATCGAAACTGGACACGTCTACAAGCGGTGGTAAATGAGGATTTAACTGTACTCTAAATTTCCTCAAAGTTCCCGGAGTAACTAACAAATGCATTAATGAACATACTGCACATTATATAGGCTACAGTACAAGCAGCTTTTAACACCACTGTACTGTAGACACTGTTTGAAGAAAAGGCACGATTTATTTCCAAATCTTATTTCCTTCCAACTTCAAGGAGAAATCATCAAACATTACATTAATACTAACTTATGTTGCACTTCCTAGCAACTCTAAAATACAATGAGGTTGCCACTTGAAAAAATACAGAACTTCGTCTAAAAAGTCAGAACTCGGATTTCCGCCATACTTTCCTGCAAAACAACCAAATACAGCACTGAATAAAATGTGTATTGAAGTGTTTTCAAACAAAAACGAAGACGCCGTTTAAGAAAAAATTACACACTACTTTCAGATATACTCACACTGACTGCATGAGTTCTCTATATCTACAAGTTCAAGAACTATTCTTGTTTCTTCAATTTCTTTTTCCGCTTCAAAGTCTCTCCTGAATGCATGTTCTTGTAAAGGAATGTGGAAGCCTCACTATCTACTTGTTTCATGAAAATTCGTCGGTTAGTTGAGCTACGACTAGAACTAGTCTCTAAAGACTAGATTTAGTAAGTCTAGCAGCCATATACAATGCGATATTGAAGATGCCACAGTTTGGGCAATATGTCTGAGGTCCATATTCAAATGAACGCACAAACGACAAATCGCGGCTACTTATATAATAATAATAATAATAATAATAATAATAATAATAATAATAATAATAATAATAACAATAATAATAATAGCCTAATGTATCCCTTGAAGGGCAAAGGCCTCCTGCTAGAGGGTAGCTCTGTTTCGCTAACGCGGTGAGCTACTCCGCGTTAGGTTGTGTCTAGTGTTTCTTTGTCTGGTTGGAGTTGATTTCGACGTCAAACAAAAATTGTCGCAGCAATCGAGATAAAGACTTGCACAGTGTTGAGTGTTCTGTTCGATTCCTATAGAGTTCATACAAATTACTTCTGAGGAACATCAATTTGTCTCAAATACTGATTACTATTTGAGCTTTCGATCCCGGTTTTTTGACGTGGAAAGCTGATGCTATGTAAACTAGTCTACTCAAATAATTCAACGAATGTTAAATATATATTTTTTCATAATTCAGAAACGTGAGAAATGAAGTAATAAGGGCTATCATGCATGTACCAAGAAATGTATGCCAATTAATTATCAGAGTTTTGAAATTATTAACATATAACTTAATAATGGATGATGCATTATTCTAATGCGGTTATTGTATGCTTGTATGTTATGCTACTTAATTATGTCATTTATAAGGGTGATTTTGTAATACTGTAACTGAGGTAAAACAATGATAGGCAAGTTAAAAAATGGAATAGTTGAACCTAAATTTATATTATCCCTATTAATGTATTTCATTTTAAAACATATTCAATTGAATATAATTAGCTTTATTTAAATTTCTAAGAATTTATTGTTAATCACTGGATATTAATGCCGAACATTTTTTATCAACCACACCAAACTTCAGATTCTGTAGTCTTCGACAGGCTTCGTTCTCAATCAATTTCGAACCAGCACTTTACAGTCACACTCATGCAGTTATAATGGGAGTAAGATCGCAGTTTAAGACAACGTAGAAAGTATATACAATTTTTAAAAAGTACTTGTGCGAGGGAACAAAATGTCAATTCCTTACAGGAAATCAAACCCAGACTCACTGACCTTGTTGATGAACAGTAGTTTACTTTATCAAATATCGTTGTAGTATTTTTTTTCTTTATGAATTATTGCTCCTTCTCTCTATTATTATTTTTTTTCATTTTCTTGGGTTATTTTACGACGCTGTATCAACATCTAGGTTATTTAGCGTCTGAATGATATGAAGGTGATAATGCCGGTGAAATGAGTCCGGGGTCCAGCACCGAAAGTTACCCAGCATTTGCTCGTATTGGGTTGAGGGAAAACCCCGGAAAAAACCTCAACCAGATAACTTGCCCCGACCGGGATTCGAACCCGGGCCACCTGGTTTCGCGGCCAGACGCGCTGACCGTTACCCCACAGGTTTGGACTATTATTATTGTTGTTATTATTATTATTATTATTATTATTATTTCACTCTTATTCTAATTACAGACTTGCTGTCTTATTATTATTGGTCTTATTAATAATTAGGAAACTAAACTCAAGACTTCCCATTCCAAAAGCATTGTAAGTGTAGAATAATAATTAAATTATCATAGACATGAATAGTGGAGACTTAACTACTGAAATTCACATTTTCATACCGATTATCATTACATAAAATAGTAAAAAAAAAATCTATTCTGTTACTTATCTATTATATGGTTTAATATACCGTAAAATTTCGTTAACTTGCTTGTTTACAGACACACTAAAATCCGGGGTTACAAATCGCCCACGTTGTTTAAGGGGTTACCTACACTTACAAAGTAAAATTTGAAAATATTCAACATTTTTTTCTCTCCATTATTGTATCTTGTACAATAATGAAAAGTGGAATGTTTAAAACACTGTCCTGCTAGGACTACATGAAAAATATTTTTACAATTAAAAAAAAAAAAAATTATTTGCTTTTTTTTTTTTTTTTTTTTCCCCCCCTCCCAAAATTCAGTTCACTGTGCAGTGATGAACCGATTCCCCATACAACTCAAAAAATACCCAACATTGTCATGCAATTTTTTGTGTGTATTTATACATAACATATCTACAATATGATGCTAGAACACTCCTCTACCTTTGATAGATTGTCTGATAAAAAATAAATGCATTTAAAAAATAGGCAAATATCAGAATTTTCTTCTAACACAAAATAAGAAAAATATTATTTATTAAGGAATGTAGTTGAAAGAGCATGATATTGTAAATACGAGTTTCAGAAAGAAAATAAAAGAGAGAACATGAAAAAAAGTTACCAAGTTTATGAGTTATGAGGGAAACGCTTCATCACTGCACAGTGAACTGCCACCATTTTTATTTTGAAAAAAAAAAAAATACACATATATATATATATATATATATATATATATATATATATATATATATAAGTAATTTTTTTAATCGTAATTTTTTTCTCATATAGCAGAAGGACAATGTTTTATACATACCAATTTTCATTATTGTACAAGATACAGTAAGAAAGGAAAAAAAATGTTGAATATTTCCAAATATTTTACTGGTGTAAGCTTTACCTAACCCCTTAATCTTCAGTAGAAAGGAAACTGTGACCGACGTAAGGCGAACTAATACATATCACCAAACTTTTCGTATCACTTGCTTCCTTGTGTTACTACCTCGCAGTTTGACATTTATCGAACAAGCAATTAAAAATATGTAATTTTCAACACCAAACTAACAGTATCAACGACGAGTTAAATTGAAAATCGCCGAGAATCCCAGAGGCAGCGTGCAGCTAGTTGGTCGCCATTTGTACATCCCTGCCTTCACCACAAACTCGTGGTTTTGACCCCACAGCATTAAGTTAACCGCAGAACAATGTACCTCCCTATTTAAAACACCCTGTAGATCCCACCCCACGCAACGCAACAATTGGGCCTGTGCCAAGCAGTCTGACCAGTGGAGTGCAATGTAATCCACGCAGTTTTCTGTTTTGTACTGTTCACCCCACTCCCGATGAGGGGTAGGAGGGTGCCGATGTAATTTAGGAAAATAATTACATTCCTCTACTGGCCGCGGGCAATTTATTATGCAGCAGCAAGGAATGCGATACAACGCGCCCAACCTCGCCGTTTACAACGCGGTCCAGCCACAGGACTTCAGGAGGACGATACCGGCAGGTAGGCAATTTCAACCCATTAAAAACTCCCTCCTTATGTGCCACGCCTGAAGACTTGGACTGTCGGTTGTTAGCTTTAGGAATTTTCATGGTTACTTGTTCCGTATAGTGTTCGTTATTTGAATTGTACTATTTTTAATTTTTTTATGAATTATTGCTCCTTCCCATTATTATTGTTGTTGTTATTATTATTATTATTATTATTATTATTATTATTATTATTATTATTACTACTACTATAATTATCATTATTATTATTATTACTATTATTATTATTATTAAGAGGATATTATTATGATATTATTATTACTATTATTATTATTATTCTTGCTTGCAGACTCTCCATCAATCCTAAACAGATGGAAAAACTATTTTGTGCAACTACTAAATGTACATAGGCCAAATAGAAATGATCGGGACGAAATTGAAATACAAACTGCTGAGCCATTTATACCCGAACCCACGCTTTCAGAAGTCGAAATTGCGATAGAAAATCTGAAAAAGTACAAGTCTCCATGTATCGATCAAATTCCAGCAGAATTGATACAAGAGGGTGGAAGGGCATTATATAGCGAAATTTATAAACTTGTACTTGCTATTTGGGAAAAGGAAATTGTACCAGAACAATGGAAGGAGTCCATAATTGTACCTATTTTTAAAAAGGGGGACAAAACCAACTGTGGTAACTTTCGAGGAATATCACTTTTGTTGACGTCGTACAAAATTTTGTCCAATATTCTTTTGAGAAGATTAACTCCGTACGTAGATGAAATTATTGGGGATCATCAGTGCGGTTTTCGGCGTAATAGATCGACTATTGGTCAGATTTTTTGTATTCTACAGATAATGGGGAAAAAATGGGAGTATAAGGGTACAGTACATCAGTTATTCATAGATTTCAAAAAGACATATGACTCGGTTAAGAGGGAAGTATTATATGATATTATTATTATTGAATTTGGTATTCCCAAGAAACTAGTTCGATTAATTAAAATGTGTCTCAGTGAAACATACAGCAGAGTCCGTATAGGTCAGTTTCTATCCGATGCTTTTCCAATTCACTGCGGGCTAAAGCAGGGAGATGCACTATCACCTTTACTTTTTGACTTCGCTCTAGAATATGCCATTAGGAAAGTTCAGGATAACAGGCAGGGTTTGGAATTGAACGGGTTACATCAGCTTCGTGTCTATGCAGATGACGTGAATATGTTAGGAGAAAATACACAAACGATTAGGGAAAAACACGGAAATTTTACTGGAAGCAAGTAAAGCGATCGGTTTGGAAGTAAATCCCGAAAAGACAAAGTATATGATTATGTCTCTTGACCAGAATATCGTACGAAATGGAAATATAAAAATTGGAGATTTATCCTTCGAAGGGGTGGAAAAATTAAAATATCTTGGAGCAACAGTAACAAATATAAATGACACTCGGGAGGAAATTAAGCGCAGAATAAATATGGGAAATGCGTGTTATTATTCGGTTGAGAAGCTCTTATCATCCAGTCTGCTGTCCAAAAATCTGAAAGTTAGAATTTATAAAACAGTTATATTACCGGTTCTTCTGTATGGTTGTGAAACTTGGACTCTCACTCTGAGAGAGGAACATAGGTTAAGGGTGTTTGAGAATAAGGTGCTTAGGAAAATATTTGGGGCTAAGCGGGATGAAGTTACAGGAGAATGGAGAAAGTTACACAACACAGAACTGCACGCATTGTATTCTTCACCTAACATAATTAGGAACTTAAAATCCAGACGTTTGAGATGGGCAGGGCATGTAGCACGTATGGGCGAATCCAGAAATGCATATAGTGTGTTAGTTGGGAGACCGGAGGGAAAAAGACCTTTAAGGAGGCCGAGACGTAGATGGGAGGATAATATTAAAATGGATTTGAGAGAGGTGGGGTATGATGATAGAGACTGGATTAATCTTGCACAGGATAGGGACCGATGGCGGGCTTATGTGAGGGCGGCAATGAACCTTCGGGTTCCTTAAAAGCCATTTGTAAGTAAATAAGTATTATTATTATTATTATTATTATTATTATTATTATTAAGAGGATATTATTATATTATTATTACTATTATTATTATTAAGAGGATATTATTATGATATTATTATTACTATTATTATTAAGAGGATATTATTATATTATTATTATTAAGAGGATATTATTATTATTATTATTATTATTATTATTATTATTATTATTATTATTATTAGCATTGTTTACTTGTTCAACTCAGGACCTCTGTGTAGGCTACGTCTGAAAGCTGGAAGTCCTAAACTACTTCAAGTTGCAGTAATGATTATGTAGTAATTTCAGACTTATGTACTGTTCTAATACATTTCCTTTTCCCATGTTCATTTCTGGGTAAGGGAGGATGGAGTTAGGAATCAGCTTCTCCACGAATGGTGTTAGAGGTCAGCTTCTCTACGAATGGGTAGATTACAGGTTCAGAGTGGAACAAACAAATGCATATTTAGGTCTCACTTGTGTACAAATATGGAAATAAAATTAGGAGCTCCGTAATTGTATAAATCTCGCTTATAACACACTGCGCATGCCCAGTTGTCCAAAGCGGTAGTCCAAACGGCATCGTTTTGTCAGCAATTGAAATATAATATAATTTTTCTTCGATTCTTGTCGCAATCCGAAAGGAATTTGAAATGATGCGATGAAAAGGGATCTAATATTACGAGTAGATGAATGTTTATAATCATTGCAGTAAAACAAAACTACAGTAAATTAAATTTGACCTACATTATGAATTTTAAAAAAAGTCGACATGATCCGAACACGAAGCCTTGTTCTTAGCGATCAAACACGATGCCACGGAACTATCGGAACGCTTGGAGAGGAATGTCAATCACGATAATCTTGCCGTGTTCGTTTACTGAACTACTTTTAGTCATTAATTTCAGTAATTTTGCGATTTTGTTATTAGTACGCTGGTGGACGAAGTATTAGGTTCACCAGTGTTTTTTATATACAGGGCGACCCATATTTATGTCCAACTTTTTATTACACTGTAGTAGCGAAACCAATCAGGTTAAGTGACCTATTCCACCGCTAAAATGTACCGGGTTCCATACTATTAAAAGCACAAAAGAAGCTGTCATTTTATTTTACTGTGTTGTCAGTACGGTACGAAACATTTAATGTAATCAAAAAAATGTAGTGTAAATCTTAAAACATTAACCATGGCCACAAGACTGTTTATATCATAGATGTCCAATTGTACTTCGTACGAGGTAACCCCTGGCGTAAGCAACCCGCAGCGCACATTCTTTAAGGTCGTTTTTCTTATTTTATATGGAAAGTTATTGACCTTAGCAGAGCATGCTTGACGTGCAGTATCTCCAGACTACAGACATTTGGACACCCATGGTCTATACGATCGAACATGAATTGTTGCTCGAATGGAGGTGTAGCAGTCCCCAATTATGGTGAAGAAATGGTGAAAAGAAGAAATACGACGCTGGACTTTTATTTCAGTAGGTTATTTTACGACGCTTTATCAACATCTCAGGTTATTTAGTGTCTGAATGAGACGAAGGTGATAATGCCATTGAAATGAGTCCGGGGTCCAGCACCGAAAGTTAACAAGCATTTGCTCATATTGGGTTGAGGAAAACCCCAGAAAAACCTCAACCAGGTAACTTGCCCCGACTGGGAATGAACCTGGGCCACATGGTTTCACGGCCAGACGCGCTAACCATTACTCCACAGGTGTGAACCGCGACGCTGGACTACAAGACCATCAAGAGATTTCACGCCAACTTGATTCGCACTGGTTCAGCTACGCAACAGAAGTGTGCTGGCCGACCGAAAACAGTGATCACAGAGGAGGCCAAAGCAGCCACTACTGAGGTCTTCCAGAGTAGTCCTAAGAAATCCATTCGACAGTACCAGCAGGAATCTTGTGTATCCTATGGGTTCGTGCAGCGGTTGCTAAAGGAAATGAATTGGCGGCCATGGAAGCCACACTTTGTGCAAGCTCTGTCATGTGAGGACTGTGATATCAGAATGGAGTTTGCGGAGTCTCTATTAGCATGGATTCAAGAGGAATCTAACCTTTTGCGACACATTCTATGTGTCAGACGAGAGGAGTGTGGTCGGGTGCCAAATGAAATGCTTGTGAGAGCAGTATAGAACGTTCAGCCACGTCTGGAAAAATGTGCAGCAAATGCTGGTGCTACATCGAATTTTAATATTGGTGGAATTTTAAGCAGTCCTAATGACTGGACTATTAGTTCATGCTACTTTGATCCTGTCATGTTAATTCATTTACTTGTGATAAACGAATGAAAAGTAGGACAAATTTGTGTCGCCCTGTACATTTCTTTGTTATTAGCTTTAATTTTTTCATTAAGAAGACAAAATGGATCTTCTAATATATTTTACCGTTCTTTTGCGACGTCAAGTCAAATACAATCCCACGGGGCGTGGGAAATAATTTATTACACATAAAGAAAAAAACTAACAAACATCCGTTGCAGTTGTTCGAAACAATTTTATATTAATACAAAAAAATTCGCCGTACACGGGGACTGAACCCATGATGGTCTGGCATGTCGCTCACACGACGCTAACGACTGAGCCATGACGAGAGAAAAATTCTGTCATCTGCGTGTGTCGATTTCTTGAAGACGGTCCGGTTCCAGTATTACACGGGCAGGAATCGTAGCAATGTGAACCTCGCACTGTAAGCAACATCAAGAGTAGCTCGAAATTCTATTTCCGTATTTCTACATAGTACTACTTCTGCAATTTAATTTAGATGCGAATGGTGGAGGCCGAGACGTAGATGGGAGGATAATATTAAAATGGATTTGAGGGAGGTGGGATATGATGATAGAGACTGGATTAATCTTCCACAGGACAGGGACCGACTGTGGGATTATGTGAGGGCGGCAATGAACCTCAGGGTTTCTTAAAAGCCATAAGTAAGTTGTAAATAGCTGATAAATTTTACGTGGAATTATCTCATTCTGAAACAGGGTTCTTTTACATGCTGAGAATCAAAAACACTTATTTTGTCTCCTTTTCTAAGTCACCCTAAGGATTTTAAAGTTCATCTCCGTAAGCATACCTTAAATTCAGGAGGCAAACTTAATCAAACTACAAAGGATAGCGATCATACCTTGGTAGACCCCCAGAAAAAATGGACCGCCTAACTATACGAAGTTCCAGATACAACGCATTGTACACGCGCAATCTGTATGCTGCTTGTGGACAATCTTGCGAAGCTTGTTGCCTACCTTTAGGAGCCTACCAAGACTCGGCCCACATTATTTTTTATTTCCGTATTTGTACTAATTTGCAACTTACTTCACCACCTGCTTAAATTGAGTGATTTCTATCAGATTCACTTCACTACTGACAAAAGTTTCTCGAATACAAGCCTATTATAAATATCACTATAGTCAAGACATTTTATAACTCTTAGATTGACACATTTTCAGATATTAGTCAGGCGAGGCAAGCTAGTCTAAATTAAATTCATACATTTTATTAAAATTCTATATTGTATGTATAAAAATAAAATATTTCCGGAAATATACTTATTTCTTTAAATAGCGAATTGTATATGAATTTACTATTTTCATCGCATCATGAACATTAATGTTCAAGATCGGTAGACTTGAAGTGCCAGCCATCTTTGATCTTTGGTACTTCATAATATTGTTTTGAGTGTATACTTGGTAGAAAACATTTATTGTTGTTCATATGAAATTTTGTTTGTTTCCATGGATACTGCAACTTACATGGAAAATAGTAATATGCGTTACAAGAGCGGTATGTTGAAGTTTTCATGTTCGAGGAAAAGTTTTTAAAAAGCGAAACGTAGTGTATCGTACATTATTTTGTGCGAAGATCGTTTATTATATACTTGAAAGAGGAATTTCTAATTAGTTGCAATGAAATCTCCATCTTGGTTTCTGTTCAATGACGGCAAATTTGCAAAACAAGAATATATATCTTCAACATTGTTACTTTAAAATGTTTTTTTGTGTTTACTATATTCCAGCAGGCCGTGATATACGTCTGTCTTTTTTCCCCCCCAGTCCATAAATGCGAACTTAAAACAAACGGTAAGGTTATGTAATTATTTATTTTTCATTTTAATATTTTAACAATATTATTTATATAACATATTGCAGTAATAACATCGGCATCTGGAATCTTGTTGATTTTTTCACGGCTTCCTTAATCGAATGCAGTAACTTAATGGAGTTGTAGAGTTTACTTAATTTTGCAAATATTTAAAAACAATAATTAACAGTGCAATTTAAGTGAAATTGCAGTGGTAAGTTTCCAATTTATAATAATTACTATATTGAACGTCTCTAAAAATAATATGTTAAAAGCCTAAAGCAGTAAAATCAATGTTACTTAAGCGGTAAGAAGAGGGAAATTGTTATATGTGTTAGGTTGGGAATACTGAATGTGGAATTTCACACTTTTCGCGGATTGGTTTTGTGCGGAAACCAAGCAAATACGCACGATCTCGCACAAATGTAATTGAACTTAATTTTCTTGCACATTTATGTTAATTTTACATTCTGTTACCATGGATATCGCACTCATATTCGAAAATTTACGAAGTACAAAACAAGTTTTAATAGAGACGTAACGATAAAATATCCTTAATAACTTCGAAAAATGACTGTGTGAGAATGTTATATTTAACTCTAATCATCTCAAACACTCGACTAGTACATGCACAGCTCCTTTGATAAATAATTCCCATTGCTAATTGTTTTCATTCACTAAATATGCAGAGTTTGGTTAATTCCTCTCTACAGAAAGTGAAGGGAACGTTCATAATTCAATACAACCTCTGTACCGTACCTGTGGTCTAGGCACAGGCCTTTATAATTTCTGAGGTCAAACTTCAGCAAAGCGCAAAATGCAGTGGCGTGCATGTCCACTGTGACATCCATGAAGTAAGATATGTCTTTCCATTCGGGACCCAATCGTGGCACTCGGCCTATGAAACAAACGCTATTGCGTGACCCACGCTCTTGCTTATCGCAGTTGTCTCCGTTTTACTTAAAACTGCCCTAATCTTAATGACAGAGCCTCGACCCGAAAGGCTTCAAGAGAGCTCCTCTGTGTTGGTGCATCATCGCAACAGAATTTAGTGCAGATAAGAGCATTCCTCCGCTTCTTCAGATCTCTAACATTATGTAATTCGAAAAGAAATCCGTAAAGATGCCGCTGCATGTATTTGCTTGTTTATCCAGAGAAAAGGAATAATTCACAGTAGGCCTAGTACCTGGGTTATACGCGACCTACACAGTTCTGGTTTCTACGTAATTGTGCACAGGTCGCAGCAAAATTGCATTTAAATAAATGTAATTTTCAATAATTCTGAAATTTACGTAATTCGCTTTTATAAGTAGGTAGTATTTTTTTTAAATATACTTTGAATTTTAGCTCGATCAGAGCTCTACAGCATTCTTTTGACCCTGTTGATCCTCTATAGGACTTTAATTTAATTTTTATTATTTTCATCAGTGTTTGTATTTCTTTTTTGTATTTACATGTGCTATCTGGTAGGATGGAAGAGAAGGCCTTATGGCTTTAATTCTGTAAGATTAAATAATCTTTTTATGACTGTGATAATCTTTTTATGACTCTTTTTATGACTGATTAAATTTTAATAATTTCCCACACTCCTCAAGATCAGCTGCGGGATATGGGGAATATGCAAGCCATGCAACAGTGAAGACTGCTGCCTCTTTAAATCAGTGATCTCAAAGTTACGGGAGTTTTACCTTTTAAGACAGCAAAATCTCACAGCCCAGGAGAATACAGAGCGGATGCTTCATCTTTACATACTAGCTTATCTTCTTTCCCGCAGGAAGAGTACTCGCTGGAAAGTAATGTTAGATATATAAAAGAAGTCGAGGTAAACGCCAACAAAACAAAAATTGGAATTCAAAGAGGCTTGTAATAAATATGTACCGATATATAAAATAAATAAATATTATGGTATCTTATAGTCTGAGTTTATGGTTTAAGAAATATTTTTATATTAAATGTATGTAGTGAATTTATATTTAATACTAAAATTCTAGTAAATTTCCGTCGATTAAAACACATTTTGACAAATTATATCGATTCTATATTCTGTTAAACTGATTCCTAGTCATTCGAAAATTATCTTGCATATTCAAACCTTATTTACATGTAGTTCTGAGTTCTGCGTAATTTAAATCATTCCATTTCAATTATTTAAATCGATGTTTTACTGTGTAATGGAAGATAAGAGGGGCAAGAGAAAGGGCAACAAGAAAAGTAAGAATGAGAAAATAAGAAAAATAAATTAGGAGAAAGACTGAATAAAGCCAGGGAAAAAATACGGAATTAGGCTCGGATACAGTCGCAAGTGTTTCAGGCGTCAATGCGTTTATGTGGTCTGGCGAAGTAAAATGCTACGAATTATTTTGAGCTTCGCATTACTTTCAGGCACACGAATCGTATCGTCAGGTTGCTGTTGTACACTTCACAACGATATCAGGCACAACAGACGCAGACACACTGCACTCGCTCGAGCCGCGCACGTCTTGTCCGTTCTGACGCTCGGCTTTAAGACGTGCTCTAGAATCTCTACAACGATGAGAATTGATTTTAGGCACACCAATCAATTCATCTCGATGCCCTCCATCACCCTGATTCCCTTTCATCTATTTCGTTTTGGCTTTTGAGCGACAATCTTAGACATTTGGAATTGTGCCGCCAAATTTCATTTTACACCAGCATCATTCGCTTGTTTTTAAATAGCACTGTACATCAATCTATTATATCTTAAAGAATTCTACATTCCCTTTCAAATGGCACCTCCACTCAGTCTGAAGTTACAGACGATACTAAAACAAAACGGCGCTGCAATCGGTGCTACTTTGTTCTACGTAACTGCGCTGTGATATCAACAGAAGTGATTGTTACGTTATTTCGTGCGTGATTATGTCCTCTACACGATGGTGTATGTTCGCTTAGCTCTAGGTTATGTAAGTTCTAAGATATAAGCGTTGACCAAGGCGTGTCGGGACGTGTCGTGTGTCGTTTTCGAACCGCTATCCAAGCCACGTGATGTGTTCATGTCAAAAATATGAACGTATGTTGGTAAAGGAGAAAAGATCTAGAGACTGGTCGTGAGAATCAATTCCGTTATGGAACGAACAATTTATTTTCTGTAGTTTTCGGTGTTGCCAGTATTTACGATGTTTTAGAGTCGATATTTATAATTATAATAATTAAATATGGAAGAGAGATTAGTTGGTTATTTTATTACAAGAAGGCCTTAATTATTCCGAAATAATTCTGGGATCAGACTCTGTGAAAAAAGCATAAGTAAACTAAGAAAATTGGAGTAAAATCTTATGCATAATTTTATTACACTGCAGAGTACAGAGGTGTGTTCTGCGTAGGTGAGAGATTACCAACAAAACAAAGCTGGCGAAATAAAATAGTGAAACGGAATATTGCGGCTGTATCAGCATCCCCGACTTAAAAATTAAAGCAGTTAGGACATACGCGTGATTACACGCAAAGGTCCTAAAGAACATTGCACTGTTTTGTGCGGACTGTACCTGTCGGCAGTGATGACGAATATGCGTCGAGTTAATTTAGAGCGGCTGTCTGTCCGTCCGTCTCGTCAATACACGGGTCAGCGCTTGTTATGCACGCCGCACGGAGGGGGGAAAAATATTGTCAGTAAAACAAATAAACAACAGAAGGCGGAGCAGTGGAGTCTGTTTTATTCAACAGTTTTTGACAATCGGACGACAATTGACGAGGGTTTCATTTGTCAACCTGAGAGGACCAATCACGCGCTCGCATCAATTACGCAACAAAGCGGCGCCAACGTTGTCAAGGAAACGAGCTGCATATGCATGTCACAGATGGGCCAACCTTAAAACCTCCCATTAAGCGTATTTTACAACGCAAATATCCTACTACTGACAGTTCCTAGCCAAAAATCAACTAAAGAGCTCTGGGGTCCACTACTGTCGTTCATATGGCGTATTTGGATGTACCAAGTGTCTTAATGCACAATGATGATAAAAAAAATTCGAAGTGGATTTTTTTGGTTTGCAAACATAATGAATTAAAGTACGGAACAGGGGGGTAAATATCACATTATATGGTCGGGCTTCACTTCATTCTGAGAGGAAGTAAGTTGAGAAAATTTGTCTGTACCTGTCAAAAACATAGGTTTTCAACATAAATCACAATCAGCGCACCGAAACCTCGAAATATAACCAGAAAGCGATAGCAAGCCTATACAGAGATTTCAATTTCGAACGCCTCCCGGCGTTGCTAGCTTTGCGCTCGACGTATTGTTTGTGATCACAAGAAGAGCGCCGGTTGAAACAGCAACAGAAACCATGTTAGTGATAATGTGAATGCTTACATTATGTCACGCAATAGCGATACTATTCATTAAAAAATATAATATAGACTTCATCAATTGCTCGTCATCGCTCTTGTGCTTAGGAAGTGAAAAATTAAGCTATTAATTACAATTCATTGTCATGTGGCTTCACAGGTGGTAGAGCATGTATTCATCATATATTCACTTTAAGATAGTTTTTAAAAAGTAACAGATTGAATTAGTTTTCATTGATTTAGAAAAAGCATACGATAGTATTTTACAATTCATTTTAATATATCAATATGCCTGGTAAATTATTAATAAGTATTTAATGAATTTCAATCTTAAGGCATATAAACTTGCAAATGTTTATTTGCTATTTAATCACAATATATGAACGTTTTCGCCGTTTAGGGCATCTTCAGATATAACAATACATATTATCTGGACCTATAATAACATATTATGCAAATAACAAGGAAAATAGAGAACAATATATGTGGTACATGAAATTCATGAGCTTTATGTAGATATAACATGAAACAGGATGAATATTAAGATAATCTTTGAATTTGAACTTAGACTGGACGAATATTTTATTTATACATATAGCTCATGTTACAATTAATATACAATGTTTAAAATTTGTCAATTATGTTAATTTTAAAATTTTAAAATTTACAATGATGATAATAAAATATTTCAAGTAGTCATGGCTGAAAGTTGTCATAAGTTGCAAGGTAGTATGCGTACTTAATGTTCTTGTGTTTTGTAATTATTTCGCTTAGAGAGGCCGTTGGCATTTGAATGTTGTTTGACGTTGATGACTACTTTACAATTGATATACGGTGATTAAATTAGTCAATGTTAAAATTTAAATTTTATAATGAAAGTGATAAAATATTTAGAGTAATCATGGCTGGGAATTGTAAGTTCAACTTCCTTAAGATTGAAATTCATTAAATACTTATTAATACGATAGTATTCCCTGGAAAATGATATGGAAAACATTGGAAATAGCAGGGATAAGCAAGTCCCTGTATTGTACAATAAAATAAATATAACAAAAACACACATCAAATGAAAACAGAATAAAAATTATCACAACCATTTTACAAAAGCAAAGGACTTCTCTAAGGACGCTGCTTATCACATATCTTATTCAAAATTTTCATAGATGCAAGTTTAAGAAATTATTGGACTACGAAATGAGGAACAATAGGATTTCAAATGTCAGAAAATATATTTATCTCTAACCTACTGTTTGCTGATGACCAGCTGATAATTGTTCAGGGCAATGAAGATGCTGACTATACAAGGTAATTCACGAGAATTTGCAGTCACTTACGGAATTTATTTCCGAAGACATTCTGAGCAAAAAATGTCAAACATATATGGTCTAATCTCAATATTTTCAGAATTACACTAATTTGAATTTGTTTGCAAAATACCATTATTCTTTAGTTTTAAGCGTAAAAGAATATTACAGATAAATAATAAGCTATTGAGGAGTATCCTTTCTTTAATTAGTACTCTGAAGCTGAAAATGTGTTGTGGATTCCATAGTTGCTTCGTACAGTTTTTTTTTTTTTTTTTTTTTTTTTTTTTTTTTTTTTTTTTTAAGTACAAAATTACATTTTCCTTACGTATTTGTCACAACAATTGTTACAAATCACGTCACCCTGGTAAATTCTTCAAGACTGAGCATTAGGATGCATAATTAAACTGTAATTAATTCCTAAAGTCGTATGATTTGTAACAATTTTTGTGGTCAGTGCGTAAGAATGATGTAATTTTTAGTTAAAAATTGAAAAACAAAATATGCACAAAGCAATTAACAACACATTTTTAGCTTCAGAACACTAGTAAATTAAAGAAATGATACTTATGAATAGTTTATTCTATATTTTATAATATTCTTTTAATCTTAAAACTAAAACAAAGGTATTTTACCAACAACTTCAAATTAGTATAACTCTAAAAATATTGATATTCAGACACGTGCTTAGAATGTCTTCGGAAATAAACTCCGTAAGTGACGGCGAGTCCTTGTGAATACCCTGTATATGCAGGGAATTACAGATAGAGTACATGGAGTGGGGATTGGAAATAAGTCTGAGCAAGACTCAATACATGACTGCAACGTAATATTAAAAAAGTTACAAACTTTAAATATTTAGGATCAATATTGCAGCAAAATGGATCATCAAGGCTAAAAATTGAGAGGCGAATATGTCAAGGAAAACGTACTATTGGAATAGTAAATTCATTACTATGGAGTAGTAACATTTTGGCTAATACAAAGAAAATAATGCGGTATTTATGTAAGCTTACTTTTAACAAGACCTACTTATTTTCGCCTTCTATTCATAGAAGTGATAACTAAAGCAGCCACACTTAAATGAATAAAATATCATTATCTGTTAGTAAGTGTTGGGTATCTTTGAACGCCAGTGAACTTCTTCGTTATTTAGCTACTGCTTACCTAACATAAATTTATCTTCTCTGAATAGCCTCTGGGGTTTTACACGCCCTCCTTTGTCCTCCAATTATACAGGAAAAGAGACCTTACTGAAAACAATGTTCACGGTGTTTCAGAAATAAACACGAATTTTTTTAGGGATGATAGGCGATCATTTTAAGGATAGGATGAGTCATTTTGACGGTACGTGACGCCAAAGTCGTCATTGTGCAACCTGGAGGATATGCAGCCAGCGGTATGATACTGCAATTAAAGGGGGGGTTTAAAAAAATACTGAAGTGATATGGAGTCTTAAGAGCAGAATGTCTACAGAAGAAAATACATTACAGAGAAAAAAAAAAGTTTGTATTCTAATTTGCTGGAGAGTATTTCACAATAAGTGTTCAAAAACTATCCGCCATTGCTCTGATTATACAACTCAAATCGTCGGACCGCGGACCGCCGAAGACACTGAAAAACATTTCATGTGCTTGATCTCTGACCACCTGCAGCAGCTGCAATTAATGTTACTAGTTGTTCCCAAGTATTACCAAAGTCTTGTATATAAAGTCACGAAGCTTGAGTTTATGAGGGTACTAGGAACAACAGACTGTGCAGGTACTATTTCGTATTGTCTGTAATGAGGCGATAGTAGCGATCCTAGTGGTTAGCAACTATCTATGGATGTATATTTACTACGTATTGAGCTTCGTGACTATATACTATACTGTGGTATTACGGAGTTCTGATATACAAGAGCATTCGTGTGTTTACACAAATAAAAATAAAGTGGCGTGAGGTCAGACAAATCTTTAACGATAATTAAGGATAAGCATGTCGAGATCTGTCGAGACGAGTAACGTAACATGAGGTGAGCAGTCAGTTATAAGCTGTAGAGCACCACGTCTTGGAAAGGTAAGCGTACCCGTGTAAACAGACTAAAGTAGACCTCTTAGTGCTCTGCCGACTGCCTAATCTCCAGATGGACGGGCGGCAATTTGCCATTGTATAGTGCCGAAACTACGTGTCTGAGACCAGAGACAGGCAAAATGTCTATCAAGCTTGCCCATGACTGTTTACGTCCTTCAGCGGGCTTACGTTTCGTATCGTTCGCCAGCCTGCAACCTTCCCTCACAAGCAGGCAGGCAGTGTGGTTGCACGTGACTCCCAAACAGTCCTAAGAGTGACCCGAAAGGACTGTTGGGTTCCGCCGACCTGCGCCAGACTGTGCCGCTTTCAGATGCATGATAAATATGAACCAAGTCATTCAAACCTGACAAGAAGCCTACAGATATAGACAAACTACTGAAAACTTAATTTGTTGTCTTCTGAAACGTACCGTTAATAAAGACAAAGAAAACTTTCTCGTCAACATAATATCCATTAAATGCCAACAGTTATTATAAATGACTTGCACTTTCCTTTTTCATCGTAGTAATATAAATTTAATGCAAAACATTCAAACTTTCAGCTTCATAAATAAAAAGAAATCTGTCCCTCAGTAGTTAAATAGCAAATCAATATTCTGAAGAACGAAAAACTTTTATACATTTTACAGGTATTCATGAGGCTTTTAATTGTCGATAAGGAAAAAGTTAAAATGAAATATTTTTCTATGATCTCCTCTCCCCTCCCCTCCAGTGTCAGTGGTAAGTCGACGGAAATTTCGAGTTTTTGGATAAATTTTTGCATCACGTCCACATAAAAGGGAGACCGAGAAATATTACAATTTTGCTTGTAACTCTGAGAAATGTCATCACACGTTTGATTAACTACAGCAAGCAAGTTCCTAATAATTTAGCTTTCAATAGCGGACTCCGTTCAGTCCGGGGTTCAGTTCTAGAGAGTCAACGGTACAACGAATTAGTATGGTTGTTAATTATTCATAAACATGAAATTGCAATTAAAAATAAATTGATACTATAACAATATCCCTACGTAAAATGCAAAGTTTATTTTCAGTAGTTAACCTAACAACCAGCATAATAGTTAGCAAGCCAACTATTACATTACGGTTAATTATAATCCTAATATGATTTTCATTAGTTCTATAATCGAGTTGTGTGATGTGAAACAAACCAATTCTCCACAGAGAATCCAAAACATTACTACTATCGAGATATATTGAATTAACCATATTTTGCGTTTTTTTTTAATAATTAGCCTATATTTAATTATTTTTTATTTCCATTTATTTTCTCTAGACCAAATCAGGTAGCCATTAACACTAACAAACACTACCATTCATTATGTGAATAAGATTTTAACTATTGGTTATAAAAGGACACTGTACCAACTACACGATTATCCATGGAATTACTCATAACGAGGCTGAATTCTGTAGACATGGGTTCGAGATTCTCCTAAGGATTACCTGTAATTCGCCTAGTAGCTATGAAAAACCTTCGACAAGACATTTAACTAATGGCGGGCAATTGACTTGCGCCATTCATCCAAGCATCTCCATCTAGTGGGCGACGCGCCTAAGCTTGTAGTTCTTTCAGCCGCCAAGAAGGCATTGCCCTTGGTGATCATAAGAGACGAACTACGTAGCACTGTAGGATAATTAATAGAGCAATGGTGGAATACCGATAAGGAAAACGAGAGTATCCCGTTAAAACCTACCAGCAGACGCCGACTTTGTCCACCACAAATTCCAGTTTGACCATCCGGGATTCGAAGCCGGATTGGCAGCGTGAAAAGCCGGCGCTTTAGCCGTTCGATTAGCGCTGTAATGAATAGTACAACAGCGGTTTTCTCAGTTCGCAGTTCCTCGCTTCCATCGGTTCAAGGTTCCCTTAAGAGTTGTGATTGAGAAAGCAGGCTGAGAGACAATTTTTTGCCTATGTATTACCCTACTTATATTTTCTATTTTTTAATCATTGCAATAAGTGAAAGTCTCAGGAATCTTCTATGCCACATCAATGAATTTAAGAATGCAGTTATATTGTCAGACTCCAAAGCAGCTATTCTATCAATAGTCTCTAAACACACACCTTCATCCCAAACAGCAGAAATAATTAAAATGCTCTCTCAATTAATATCACTCAATAAAAGAATTGCATTCCAATGGACACCATCCAATTGTGGAATCCTGGGAAACGAGATTGCGGATGCTTTAGCAAAGAAGGGCAGCACTGCTACTTACAGACCTGTTACTAAATCTACGTATTACTCTGTGAAAAGATTTATTAAATCTACATACTTAGACTTAAACAAAATTTGATAACACAATCTCAAGGTAAAAAATGGAACTCTCTGCATCATAATCTACAGTTAATTCTAGATTTACCACGAAAATCGTCTGTAGCTGCATTTAGATTGGCAACAGGTCATGATTGTTTGGCCAAGCACCTGCATAGAATTGGAATATATCAGTCCCCTAACTGCCCATTGTGCAACTCAAACCAAGAAATGGATTCGGAACACCTCAAAATCTGTGCTTCAGTGGCTGGCCATGATAATATCTTCGAAAAATATTGGAGTGCAAGAGGTCAAATGAATTTATTGTCAAACGCCTGGCATTAGAAAACAACAACAACAAACAACAACATATTTTCTATGTAGTCATTCTCAAATTACGTCAGTATCAGCATATTACCTTTCAGTGTGTTAACAGTTTATGGAGTTTGAAAGGGACGTTAAATAAAATTAAAGTACATTTCGAATGTGGAAAGCTTTGTCGTTTTCGCAAACACAGATATACAGTATTTGTTACATGAAGCCAGGTTACATCAAACACACACTACAACTGTCAGAACACACAAAAGGATACTTATATATGAATAAGCCGGACTAGTAGCTGTATAGGTCAGGCATAAAAATCTAAACGACCAATGAATTGGCAAAAAGTTTAGAGTTCAAACTCTGACAAAGTGTTACGAGTTGCAATTCACCAGTAACGGCTCAAAGAGCGGAAGAAACGCACCTCTGTGTAAGGATTAACACACAGAGGAGCTGGGACAGAAGCCTCAAGATGAGAGTCCCATCCTGCGCAGCGCCTGTAACGTGGCCAGGGGACATTAATGTCCCTTATCTCTCCCAAGATTCAAGTCGGACATACGCGTGCACACGAACTCACACAGACTATGTAAAATAGTGGGTAGCGTAGCTATGTTTTAATCTATTATCTAGCCTTGATTGAACTGTTGACAGCCATACGAGCTCAAGGATTGGCAGTGTAATTACATGCCATCCACCTTCCAATTTGGTAAAACCTCGAATAGTTCAACAGTAATAAAACAGGATTCTAACCTATGCCATATCGCAGCCTTTGAGTAAGACTCCCGTTCGCTAACTCCTAGACCGTGCTGGCGGTCCTTTATGTATATTCTAGATAGAACAATTTCGAAATCAACGACACGTTAAATAAGAATTAAAATTTAGATACAAATGAAAATTCTGATTGGGATAATAATAATCATTATCATTATCATTATTATTGTTTATTTAACCTGGCAGAGTTAAAACCATACGGCCTTCTCTAACACTCAACCAGGAGTGAAATTGCGATACAAACGACACTACAAATTTACGAAGTACAGCATACACACACACACACACACACACACACACACACACACACACACACAAACTGAAGTAGACATAATACAATGTAAATAGCAAGCCAGTAGAATTGAGACATAATATTATATAACATACAGAAAGAAAGGAAAAGGCATAATAAAATGTGAACAGTAAGTCGAAATAAATGAGAGATAGGCTACCAATAACAAGTATAAAAATATGAGATAACAATAATAATAACGATAACAATAAAGCATAAAGCATACAACGAACACAATATTTTTAGGTACACACCGCAAGGAAAATTATGATTAGAAGTGGCTCAAGTTATCACATGATAGACATATCATCGGGAAATATCACGAAATAAAGACAGATTAAATAAAATAAATATCAAAGGATATTAAAAATGTAGTGAATAAGTGGAAACATGCAATACAACACTTGTAACAATAATTTAGCTTGGCAAATCGTCATAAAATAATTTTCTAACTTGTATTTTAAAGATTTCAAGGTTCGGCAGCCCTCTACTTCAGGCAGCAGAGAGTTCCAGTGAAGAGAAGTAGCAACAGTGAAAGATGATATATACAGAGATGATGTGTGAAGTGGAATTTCTAGCGTGTTACCGCGTTGTGATCGAGTATTAATATTATGGTAGCGAGAGAGAGTATGGAAACGGGCGAATAAGTAAGAGGGGATGAAGTGTGTATAATTCCATATGAGAGAGAAAACGAGTAACTTACAAGTTTAAAACCTTTGGATTAAATTGATCATATTCGAAGTAAATAACATTAAAGATACAATGCTTCCAAAGTGTTCAACGAGATGAGAGGTTCTGGGATTTCTGCATTGTGCCAAAGATGTAGAAATGACGTTTCGGAACTATACGCCTATATCAGCTCCATAATTAGATTCTAACGGTTGGAAATGTAACAAAGAGCCATTCTTCACTATCAATAGATAAGTTTTCCTTATCTTAACTTTCCTGATTGAGTCGAAATTTACTTTCAAAACATTTCAAAGTTTTTGTAATTACGAAATGATGCAAAATTAAATTTCCCAATTATTAAATAATTGTACATTAACAACAAATTAAATTGTTACGTAACTACGCACATATTATAGGTAATGTCTATACTATCTCAGCTTACGAAGTACACTAGAATTGCTATATAATTATTAATTATTCTTATAATTTGTGCCATGGTAGAGGTTATCAACAACAAACAGCAGAGACCGGTGGTCACATGTCTTTATTTATGAACCCGCCACCATAATTTTGGCGTCATTCTATGTGGGCAACGAAGCACTCATAATGGGCTATTTACCAATCACTAGCAGCCGGGCGAATCGCCCACAGATGTTTGCCTAAATATTTACTCGGTCGAATCAAAGCGCGGCCGCGGGGAAACCCCGGAATAATCGCTGCATCTAACACATGTTGCCGTGGCAACCGATTCATTTCAACAACACGTAGATCATTTTCAGTCGGAAATTAATATATAGAGAAATATATATATATATATATATATATCATATTTTTGTCTACTAAAAAGCTATAGTCATATTACATCTAACGTTCCGAAAAGTTTTCGGTAGAGAAAAAACTGCCGCTTCATTGTTAGATACACTATCACCGTACTCTTAAGCATACAACAACCACCAAAATATAAGTTTACAGCCGTTTTACTACACACTTTATTACTAGGTTAAATCTCTTAGCCTTTCACTTATTAATTTTGTGTCTTTTTGCTTCTAGGATTTCTTTAACTCTCGTGAATAAATTAATTTTGTAACGATTATTTAGGGAGGAAAAAAGCTAAAATAAAAATCTTACCAGGTAATCACCCCAAGCAGGATTCGAATCCACGCTAGAGCACAGTCTCAAAGCAACAAACAAGCTCTCGAAACCCTGAGCTAAGCCGTGGTCTTCGGACAACTAAATGTACGCAATATACAGTGTTAAAAAAGTATCCAATATTTAGGAGGTGCTAGTATGCATCAAAACAAGAAAATACCCATAATGTCTAATAAACATGTGTCCTACAACACATACTTTCTGAGATCTGTACATTTGTTCATAGGTGGTGCTAAATTGACGTCCATTCATGGCAGTGCATTCCTCTGCCCTTCGGCGTAAGGAATCACGCACTCTGAAATTGACCCAGTTGTTCTTGATAATGAAAAGTCCAGGGGTTTTAGGTTTGGGGAACGAGCAGGCCAAGGTGTGGGGCCTCCGCAATCCAGCTGTCCTGAAATGTCAGCGTCAGATGTTCACGCTCATTGCGGAAAAAATGTGTTGGTGTGTCATCATGCATGAACCACATCTGTAGTCTGCTGACATGGGACATACTCCAGCAAGGAAGGCAATACGTTAATAAGAAAGTCCAGATAACGAGCCCCAGTTAACCTCTGTGGTAGCACGTATGGCCCTTAATCTATCGCCAAGAACGCCTGCCCATACGTTGATTGTTTCCTCAACTGCATGGGGAGTTTCATCAGCCTACATGCTGGTTACGAAAATTCACAACACCATCCCTGCTGAACACCGCTCATATCCGCAACCAAACTTTTGTTTTTAGTATTACTTGCGACGTAACAGTATTTCATGCCAGAGGTGTCGACTATGGTATGATTATCTGGTAGTCTGCTGTATTGTATGGCAGAGAAATGCACTGCCATAAATGGACGGCACACTGATCACCACCTATGAACAAGTGTTCAGATCTCATAGTATGTGTCGTAGGACCCATGTTTATTGGACTTTTTTTGTTTTTATGCACACCATCATGAATGTATTGAAGTTAGCATCGGCGCAACTTCCGTAAGGGATAATAATAATAATAATAATAATAATAATAATAATAATAACAATAATAACAATAACAATAAATAATTCGTGGCGCCAAAGACCTTGAAGGGCCCATTCCGACCAGGCGGCTGCTGGTCTCACGTTCACATGCCGAAGCAGAAGTGGACGATCATCCAACCAGAATGGAGATATCATGTGGTTAGCACGACCCCCCCACCCGTTATAGCTGGCTTTCGCAACCGGATTTCGCTACCTATCGTAGCTCCCCAAGTGCATCACGATGCTGGGTGGGCACCGGTCTAGTCCCATATACTGGCCGAAATTTCATGAAAAAATTTCTTCCCCATGAGGACTCGAACCAGCGCGCATTCCGTAACGCGAGTCTCAGCCAGGATATCTTAGACCACGACGTCACGGCGCGGGACATAAGGGAGAATGCAATTGTTAAAAGTTTTCTCTAGGATGCACAGAAAAATAAACCACGTTAAAAACAAATATCTTTCCATGCAAGATATAATCCTATTGCAATTACTAACAGCAACTTCTTATCTATTACATAATATGTTCTTAATTTCACCATATCATATTACACGCCGATTACAGCATCATAAAAAAGGAATGAAATCATGCTAGAGTTGCTGACTCAAGACGTGTACAATAATTTAACAGGTCGTAATAACCAAACCATGACGTAAGCAGACGACGCCAGGACTGCATGGTTTGGTGGAATTCTGTGGCAGGCCATGTGAACTCGCGCGAGATGATCGCCTTTATCAATTAATGCGGCTGGGAGCCCAGTGGGGCGTGTTGCCATGGAGATCGATAGCTGCGGAAACAAAGGAAACCAGAGCTGCGAGTGCGTGTGCCGGCTAGAATCTTGATTCTTCAGCTCAACAGACAACAGTCGCACGAAGTTTCACGCGTGCCGTAACACCTTCGTAAGTGTCAACTACTCAATTCGAAAATTTTCCCAGTTATTTCAATTTGGGTAATTTTATCTGGAGAGTCAAGTAGTTATTGCTTGTGACTTGAGGCTTTCACCGTTTTCAACGTGGTGCAAGATTTTCTTTTTGTATTTGTATAGTATAAAGATTGACACACATTCAACGCTTTGCTTTGGTGTTATACAGGATGATTCACTAGAATTAACCGCCACTTACGGAGCTTATTTCCGAAAACATTGTGAGCAAAAGATGTCATATAAACATGGTCCTAGCCACTGGCGTGGCTCAGTCTGTTACAGTGCTTGCCTGCCGGTCTGAAGCTGCGCTCGGGCGCGGGTTCGAACCCCGCTTGGGCTGATTACCTGGTTGGGTTTTTTTCGAGGTTTTCCCCAACCGCAATGTAAATACCAGGTAATCTATGGCGAATCCTCGGCCTCATCTCGCCAAATACCATCTCGCTATCACCAAACTCATAGACGCTAAATAGCCTCGTAGTTGATACAGCGTCGTTAAATAACCAACTAAAAAAAATAAAAATAAAAAATAAATAAACATGGTCCAAATCTCAATATTTTCTGAGTTACACTAATTTGAAGTTGTTTGTAAAACACCTTTTTTCTTTAGTTTTAAGGATAAAAGCATATCACACATAGTGAATAAGTACTCAGAAGTATCATTTATTTAATTGGCTAGTGTTTTGATGCGAAACATTTGTTAATATTGCTTTGTACAGATTTTGTTTTTCAATTTTTAACTAAAATTTACATCATTCTTACGCACTTATCACAATTGAAAGATTCAGAACCATAGTGGGCCAAGCGCCATTTACTAAAACAGTAGAAAACAAGGGTTAAAATGAAGAACCATAACATTTACAAGAGAGTATTCATCATTTATGCTGAGTCAAACTTCTATTTGTATGTAAAATTGAATGAAGATTTCAAATATGTAAAATTTAATGTAGCATGCCATTTAAAAAAGATTATTTTTTGCCACACTCTGCACATGAATCAATACTACAGCCATATGTTTCAGTTAGCTATCTCCAACAACTTGTTTTTTTTTTTTTTTGTATTTTTTCAAAAATGAATAGGCCTATATAAAGAGTTATTAGCAATATTCCAGACTTAATTAGCACACTGTATAGTTAGTCTTGGACCTTGTTAATACTTACACAGAAGCGAAAAGGGTTATCTTACAAAGGAGTTGTAATTTCTCCACGTTTGGTGGTAAATTTATAAGATTGTATAAAGTGAATTTTTGAATTAATTATGCCAGAAAAAATGAATTTTGATAAATCTGAGAATCGGTGGGGTCGAAGTATTTATTACTGAAAGGAATGTCAAGCAAGGAAACGCATACGAATATATTGGATACATTGAGAAAACACTGTTCTTCGTACATTATAAAAAAATGGGTTGCGGTATTTAAGAGAGGAAGAACGGATATAAAATATGAACACCATATTGGAAGATCTGTTTTTGTGACGACTCCAGAAAATATTGATGTCATGAATATGATTTTGAAAGGTCCAACAATTGGTCTCAAACGTATATCAAACATTTGGAAAATTTTCTATGTAGACCGAATTGTCCTTCGCATAGCTTATTTTAGTTTAGATATGAGTAAGTTAGATGGTAAATGGATCCTAAATGCCTGAATGTTGATCAGAAACAACTCAGGAGTGACAATTTCTAAGTAGCTTTACCGCAGTTTTGAATACGATTCTTGTAAACTTTTGGATCGTGTGTGACAACAGACTAAAGATGGATAATGGAGCCATTATTACCATCCAGAAATAAACAAATTAACAAAATGATGGCGAAATATTGATTCTCGCAGCCGAAACGAATTTCGCCTTCAAAATCTGCAAACAATTTGTCGCACAAGTTTTCCTTTTTCTTCGGGGGAGGGAGGAAGACGGAATAATTATGCCAGACTACGGGGAATAATGTTTTTTTTTTTTTTATTTTTTATTTTAGTAGGTTAATTTACGACGCTTTATCAACATCTCAGGTTATTTAGCGTCTGAATAAGATGAAGGTGATAATGCCGGTGAAATGAGTCCGGGGTCCAGCACCGGAAGTTACCCAGCATTTGCTCACATTGGGTTGAGGGAAAACCCCGGAAAAACCTCAACCAGGTAACTTGCCCCGACAGGGAATCGAACCCGGGCCACCTGGTTTCGCGGCTAGACGTGCTAACCGTTACTCCACAGGCGTGACTAAGCTTCGGAAAGA
The DNA here is from genome assembly GCF_040183065.1 of Periplaneta americana. Classification (NCBI taxonomy): domain Eukaryota; kingdom Metazoa; phylum Arthropoda; class Insecta; order Blattodea; family Blattidae; genus Periplaneta; species Periplaneta americana. The sequence goes on from NC_091133.1 coordinate 57,137,681, forward strand.
AAGTTTGAAGAAATGCAGTGATAAAATTTCCGAAGGTGTGCTATACTTTAAAATAATGCACTCAAGTCCGAATGCGATGCAGAAAATGAATAAAGTTGGCTTTAAATTGACTGAACATTCTCAAGATTCAGCCCGAACAGATTATCACCTATTTCCGAAACTAAAAAAAAAAAATAATAAGTAAAGGAAACTAATAAGTACTGTAGAATACTGGTAAGAGTCGTGTAAGATTAGCGTTGGAGACTAAAGGCTGGTTCACAATAAACCGACAACGGAAACGACGAGAGCGAGAACGGAAATATTGTTAAATACATTTAGAGGAGCAGACACATTAAGAGCCAAAATTGTCTTGGAAGGAAAAATTATTGAACAGATAAATTGTTTCAATTATCTTGGGTGCAACATTTCTTATATGAAGAATGAAGATATTCAAAACAAGATTAATAAATTCAGCTATGTATGCGGTGTCATTAATAGATCCCTAAAAAGTACAAGAAACAAAAATTAAATTTTATAAGGTAATGGCAGTGCCAATGTTGCTTTATGGGTCTGAATTTTGGATCCTGATTAAAAAAGAACAAAGAAGAATAGAAGTAGCAGAGATGAAGTTTCTGAAATCTGTTGCAGGTTACACCTTATTGGATAGGAAAAGAAATGAAGATATAAGGGGCAAACTAAGCATTTTTAAATTAATAGAACGAATAAAACAATATAGAAGCAATTGGAAACAACATATACAAAGAATGGAAGCAGACCGCATACCAAAACTGATGAACTATAACCAAATAGGTAGAAGAAATGTTGGTAGACCGAAAACAAGATGGGCTCAACAGTGTTAAAAAAATGAGACCGGAACGAGCCTTATAAGGCTTAATCCATGATGCTGCTGATGATGATTTATTTTAACAATATTTCCGTTCCCGTTCTCGCAGTCGTTTCCGTTCCAGGTTTATTGTGAACCACCCTTAAGCAGCAGCATTACAACACGTGGGAACAATGTTCTCTTGAGAGGTAGCTGCATCTCAGCTTTCCGTGTTCGCTCAGGCACAGAAACGACAACAGTTAAGTGTCGTTGTGAGGACATTGCACTAGATTTAATAGAAAAAGTTAGTTTATTGCTACCACATCGCTTACTACGAAAACAAACGATGTAACTTTACTCGCTCTTGCCTCGTGACGCGGTTTCCACGACAACGAGCGGGCACATTCTTCACAGCTTTAATTTCATCTTTTTGGACACAAGTTTACACTTCAGAGTAATGCAGTTCCAATTTCAATTGTAGATAGAGAGACGGAGACTTGGTGCAGTGCGGCGAATTCCCCGACGGAGCGCAGCGACGCGACGCGCGCGGTCCCACGCACCACGTCGCGGTTTCTGAACTCGTGGTCCGCGTAAAGCCATTTGTGGTGGACAATGATTTTCTCCGAGTAACCCTTTTTTTTTCTTCTTACATTATTAAACTATTTATCTATCACATACTAATAACAATGAATATGCATACACAGGAGGTAATAAAATCATCTTCAACATATGTGGTGCCGACTCTTGGAACCGCTAACAAATTTAATTGAAACTGTTCTCAAGTTCATTTCTCTTCAAGATTTGAGGATCGTTCTAGGCGACTTATATTTGCCATGAGAACAGAGGGTACTGAATTGATAGAGCGTTAAAGTTCTCAACATGGTTTCCACAAGGTGGGAAGTAAATCGCTGAATAGCTCGTTCGTAGATATAATGAATGTCATAAAAAATCCTAGTTCCTGAATGAGAGGGTTCCGGGCAAAATTTACTGGCAATTTTTCTCCCATAACAAGGAGCGATAACTTACTTCTAAATGGCCTTTAGAGAACCCAGGGGTTCATTCCCGCTCTCACGTAAGTCCATCATATTGATCCCTATCCTAATCCAGTCCCTAGCATCGCCCTCAAATACATTTAATATTATCCTCTCATCTTCGTCTCAGCCTCCCCAGAAGTATTTTTCCCTCCGATCTCCCAACTAACAATACAGGCCTATGCATTTCTGGATTCACTCCTACGTACTACATGCCCTGTCCACCTCAAAAGTCTTGATGTAATGTTCCTAATTATGTTAGGTGAAGAAAACAATGAGTGCAGTTCTACGTTGTGTAACTTTCTCCATTCTCCTGTAACTTCATTCCTCTTAGCTCCAAATATTTTCGAAAGCACCTTATTCTCGAACACTCTTAATCTCTGTTTTTCTCTCAAAGTGATAGTCAACTTTTACAACCATACGGAATAACCGGTAATGTAACTCTTCTATAAATTCCAACTTTCAGTTTTTTTAAAGAGACTGGATGACAAAAGCGTCTCAATCGAATAATAGCAGGCATTTCTCATATTTATTCTGTGTTTAATTTCCTCTGGAGTGTGTATTTATATTTGTTACTGTTGCTTCAAAGTATTTGAATGTTTCCACCTCTTCAAAGAATAAATTTTCCTATTTCAGTTTCGTACTGTACTGGACAAGAGACATTAATCACACACTTTTTTCGGGATTCACTTCCAAACCTATCTCATTACTTCAAGTAAAATTTCCATGTTTTCCGTAACAGTTTGTGGATTTCCTTGTAACATATTCACGTCATCCGCATAAATAAGTAGCTGATGTAACCTGTTCAATTCCAAATCCTGTTTTCCTGGACTTTCATAATGACATAATTTTAGAGCAAAAATTAAAAAGTAAAGATCATGTATCTCCCTACTTTAGCCTGCAAAATTTGTGAATGTTTAGAAATCCCAATATAAGGTTAAATAACCACACAAAGACAAAATTCTAAGTATAGTAAAACGCCAGAAGCATTAGATAATGTGCATCAATGTGTGGAACACTAGGAGGCTGAAGAGGTAGCTCTTGTAACTTATAACCAGGCAATGATACCGAATGCTATGTTAAGTATAAGCCCTTATCACATAACATCCTCATGTTAAAAACGGTAACCTGTGGAAGAGAACAAACACCAGGATCGCCACTGTCGATTGGTAACGATCACTAGATGGAAGTACAGTTGCTCCATGCAGTTCAAATGAGAGTTATAACGTGATTTCTTCCGCAGTCGCTAGATGGCAGCATAGTGAAAGTGATAAAAGTTGCCTTCAAAGCCCATAAGGTTGATGAATCTGTTATAAGAGTAATGTGGAGTACAAGGACAGAAAATCAAATATGTAAAATTATATACATTATATATATATATATATATATATATATATATATATATATATATATATTAATGTTCTTTATTATTTGATGTCTTCTGAATGCGCCCGAGCACGAGCTTCTGCTCTTTCGGGCTGCACTGTCTAATGTAGTGATGACCTAACGAATTATATAAATAAATTTAAAAAATAACTTCAATTAAAGACGTTTCTTTTTATGCTAGCTTTTAGGCTCCTTTGTATAAATTAGAACAGGTGTATTAATTCCATGGCAAAAACTTTGCACGAGTCTTCTTTAAAATGTTACATTCATATGTATACATTACAGATCACGAAAATCTAATGAAATATTGCATATCTTAAAGTAGAAATATTCCGTAGTATCAATTCTCATATCAATTAATCCCATAGGAGAAGTAAAAACTACGCTAACATCATCCATTTTCTTTATCAGAGATCAGAATAACTACATTGACGCTGAGTATGCTGTTAGTAGCTCAATTGTTGACCTCTGTGTAAATGAAGCACGACATTGTGTTGCCAGGAGACGCAATCTTGCACATTCTCGTAAAATTAAGGCCAGACTAAAGAGTTTCCAGGAAAATGGAGTCACGTCTAATTGAAATTGTCTACATTTCCATCGTAACAATTTTATTAGCAACCGGAGCAGTCCATCTTTATGTATTCATGTCAAGACGAGAAACTCTGACCCAAGTCAACTTATTTCTAGGTCAGGAACTGTGAACGCTTCTTTCGTCACGTATCAAACGAAGCTTCAATTAACTATTTTAGACCAAGAAATTTGCGAAAAAAACATACACCCGTGTTATTTGTGGCAATTTTAGATACTCAAGTTGTGATTACACGGACTCTTGTGGAAGTCGTCTAATATTTATGATACTATTAAACCATTAGTTTTCACGTAATACTTTTTTTTTACATTTAGTAGTTTCAATATTTGATATATAAACTGAATATCATTCTTTAACTCTCATTTCGCGTTTTCACTTCTCATTTTCATCTATTACATTCTTGTCCTTTTGTATTTCTGCTTAACTCCGTTCATTTACAGTGGTTTATTTTCAAATTTCTTTCAATTAAATATAATATTCAGTTTCGTTTATCAACTCTCGCTTAATTTCATTTATTTTATTTTATAATTTCTTAATCACACCTCTTTCGTGTAATTTTCTCGCAATAGAAATTATAGGCTAGATGTGGATTAAACCGATTATTTCATCAAAAGTAAATATTTTCATTATTCCTCATAACGAAACATTTTATTTCTGGGCTACTATCACCTGAAGACGAAGACCATGGTCATAGAAAGAAAAATGAAGAAGGTAAACATGCGAATTCTAAATGCGGCAATAGACCAAGTCGACAGCTTCAGATACTTAGGATATACTGTAAGCAGTAAAATGAGCTGCTCCCAGGAAGTCAAAAGGAGGAAGCCATGACAAAGGAAGCTTTTAATAGAAAAGGGAGCATCTTCTGCGGACCTCTGGAAAAGAACTAAGTAAGAGACTAGTTAAGTGCTTTGTATGAAGTGTGGCATTTTATGGGACAGAAACGTGGATATTACGACGAAGTGAAGAGAAGCGAATAGAAGTATTTGAAATGTGGATTTGGAGAAGAATGGAACGTATGAAGTGGACAGACAGAATAAGAAATGAAGCTGTGCTAGAAAAAGAGGGTGAAGAAAGAATGACGCTGAAACTGATCAGAAAGAGGAAAAGGAATTCGTTGGGTCACCGGCTGAGAAGAAACTGCCTACTGAAGGATGCACTGGAAGGAATGGTGAACGGGATAAGAGTTCGGGGCAAAAGAAGATATCAGATGATAAATGACAAAGATATATGGATCATATGAGGATACAAAGAGGAAGACAGAAAATAGCAAAGATGGGATAAAGCTGCCTTTGTAGTGCAAGACCTGCCCTCGGGCAGAACACCAAATGAATGAATGATACGGTACTCTACATTAACTATGATTGAGGTTCTGGCTGATATGCACAGTACAGTCTTAGAAAAACTGTTTTGTCGCACGGATATTAAGACCCACAAAGGAGACAGTGCGCATGATTAGACATACAACGAAACAAAACTAATTGTATTACCTTAACTAGTCCTCCCATTGTGAGCCAGATCGCTAGTGCTCTGATCATGCGCACTGTCTCCTTTCTGGAACTTAGTATCTGTGTATTATAGTTTGTATACATCTGAAGTCTGATTAGTGTAATATGTGTCAGCGATGTATGCAATGGAGGTGGAAACGAACTGGCCACTGTGCCCATTATCTTCTGGCTTAGTTGCCTCATTAATGATGACTTATTGGTAGGCCTATCACTTATGAGGTTCAAATCTGACTTCGTACAGTTGACTAAACAAACAACAGTCTACACATCATTAAGTAAATTTATTCAAATCCATTTTTATTATTTGTATTTTTTTTTATTTTAGATAAGTCCACAAAAAACTACATATGAAGGGGTCACAGCCATAATGTGCCAAGCGCCATAAATTAAAAACGAAGAAAACAAGGGTTAAAATTAAGTGCTTACCATAATTCAATGAAACATATAGCAAATAATATAAAGTGTGCACATTAAAACTAAATTATATGTCAATCTTCATTAAATTATGGTATTCACTTAACTTTAACCCTTGCTTTCTCCGTTTTTAATAAATGGCGCTTGGCCCACTATGGCTCTGAAAACACACATACACACACCACATACACACAGTTGTATCCGTGAATGATTCAATTTGCAATAGAGAATGTAATTTTGAAGAACAGGTAGAGAATTTCGATATAGTGATTTGAGACTTCGGAAGGGGAAGGAATCCATAAGAATGAAACTGCGGACAACATATTAGGTTAAAACAACCTCTCTACACAACATGGAGGCTCATGGGTGTATGGAGATAAAGCTCCAAGCTTCCATGATGTCGGCACTAGAATGAAGCGCAGTCGGCACCAAACTCAGAAAGCCTTTACTCCCTGCAAATATGCAGTATCCAGTTTCATTTGAGGATGAATGGTCTCCGAGGCAGTCCTGAAAATTTTGGCAACGAGAAAAATCCCACCAACATCTGGGATTGAAATCGCGATCTTTTATTTCTAGCAGCTAGTCTACTGGCTGATCTATTCAGATATTTACATAATTTAATCATTTAATTGTTTTGAGTCATCTAGGCCTATAAGACAAAGTATAAGCCATCTGATATGTTTAACAATTTTGTTTCACTGTTATTTATATTTTTCATTTACGAATAATTTTGTATTATTTACTTAATTTAATTTTCGACTGTTCAATTCATTTTCGTTTATTTCACTATTTAACTTCTATTTCACCATCATAAAGTCCCTCATGGAAGTGGTAGAGTTCGTATCCATAATTTAAAAAAAAATTAGAACTAAATTGCGAACAAAACCTCAAGCCTAACATCCATATAGATCTGCACGGCCTGTCTCTTGTAACAAATAAAAGTAGTAATAATTCAGAGTACTTAATTTTTTCGTGAATACTAAAGTGTCCTATTCTTCATGTTTATCTGATGCTGGGAAGTTTATTGCCAAGTGATAAGATAAAGAATACATTCGACGAAGCTGGCATTGGGAAATTCGTTATTTCGTCCAGATGGCGATGACTGTGAAGATTCCATCATCAAAGTGAACGTGCCACTTACGTTCAACAGTGAGAACAGTGTTAGAGTAGGGGATAAGCAATTAAACAACACGTGGCCTCCAATTACTTCCAGATGTTGGCCTCTAGCACATGCCACAAAAGTTTACATTGTTTTTACAAAGTGTCAAAAAATTGGGAGGCGTGCTTACAATTTGTTCAATAGCTATTTTGAAGTGGGGGAGTTACCATGATCTAAAAACTCATAGTAGCTAATTGTTCCGATGAGATGTCAAGAGAGTGAGAAAGTGTAACTTAATTTAAAATGGAAACAAGTTTATTTTTTAACCTAGACTTCAACGTAGTATTATTATATATTATACCATATGTCATTTTACTAAAGAAATTCGTGAAATATTCATAAAGGGAAAATTCGTATTAATGAACAAAGAAATTGCAATTAAAAACTAATGAATAGTAAGAACCTGAATTTACAAAAACAAATAGGTTGATTTCTGTTTTCAGTCAAAAATAAAAGAAATGAAGTAATTAATTAGAAACTGGAAATGAATGGGCAAAATTAGATATGAAAGATTGATTGTGATGAGAATAAACAAGATGTATTGGTTTAAACTTTCACCAAAATAATACGTAAGTGTAAGATAGACCAAAAAATCAGAAGATAGCTATACCAAATAATATTAGTACTGACAGAAAATTTGTTATTAGAATTGTATTTATGAAATTGCTAGTTGTGTATAATTTGGACATATTGTTTAGTGTATGTATTGACTTTGTGAACTATTATTAAATAAATTATTATACTATATCACCATCATTAGGGCTAGGATTTTGATTACCTATAAATCATGAAAAAATGTCCTAAAACAATGCATTTATGAACTAAAAATCTCTCAAAATGCCCTTAAAAATGCCCTAAAAATTGATCTTACATAATTGCCTTACTAGGAATATTAATATTTAGGTTAGTAATTTAATCAAATTCTAGTACAACATTCAAGTTTATTTAATTTTACATAATGTTTCTAAGTAGTACACTTTAATTAATTATTTTACCTGATGTAGTTCCATATAGTCCACCACAAGGCCACTATCCGGAACTAGCAGGTATAGAGGAGTCTATATTGAAGAGGTGGTTGGACTGATCCATTACGTGGGGTGTACTACGTTAAAATGACAATATTTGTGTAGAAAAACGATTAAAATAATATGCAAAATAATGGGTATTAATTGGAAAAATAGAGAAAATATCAAAGGAAATATATATTTTACATTAATAATGGGGATTTATGGCCAAAATTAAATGAAAATACCCCAAAAATGACCGAATAAAACAAAAAATGCTGTTATGAGTTGTAAGAGGTCAAAAATGCAAAAAAAAAATGCCCTAACAAATATGTTTTAAAATATTCAGTTTATCACATAACAGAAATACTAAAGCAGCAATGTTTCTGGCTTCCTAGAAATAAGATGCAATTTCATCAAAATCCTAGTCCTAACCATCATCATCATCATCATCATCATCAGTAGAAAGCTCAAAAGTAATCCATGATACAGTTTATCAACTGCCCCTTTTATGCACTATACGAGGACACTCCAATCGTCTGGTGGCTACGTGAGCTCCTGCAAGGTCTTGGTGAAAACATAGTTGCCAATAGAATCATTGGGTCACTAGCACTTGTCATAGCAACAGCATTGCTGACCGTGAACTGTCCTCGGGCGCCAAGGACACCCTGTGACCCACCATTATCTCACTATTAACACATATCTCTAGTTAAGTCTTGACTGCCATTTTTATTTCTGACTGACCTTCTAGTCGCCTCACGGACATGTCAAGGTGTTCGTGTTGCTAGCAAACCAGTGTCGCAGGCGTTTAGCCAAGTCAAATAGAAACTCGCGCTTTAATATTCAAAATCAGAGAGATTACAGAGGCTGAAAATCCAGAGGGACATCCATCGTATAAGTAACTACGTAAATGCTTAAACCTAGAAATTGAGGGTGACATGATTACGACGAGGTAGAGGCGTCGAAAAGAACGGCGAGGAAGAGTGTCGATATAGCCTTATGGTCCCGGTCAGCTTACTTAATAACCTAAGGGTGAAACCTAACCATTTTTACCCTTTTACAACATAAATGCTAGTGATTTGCTAGCTCTGAAGTTGAATTTTCTTTTACCAACTTCGTTTAGACATGTCAGAGACTGTCGAACATTGTCTAGTTTCAAAAATAAACTAAAATTGCACTTTTTCAATTCAGATTCCTTTCAGTTATAAGCCCTTTTCTCTGTGATAGTTTTCTAAATATATATATATATATATATATATATATATATATATATATATATATCTTTGGATTTTTTGTTTTATTTTTCTACGGGTTTAACTGTTTGTTATTCTTTTCGTTTATTATCTATACTAATAATAAAACTGTAGCCGAATTTTTTCTGGTAATTTTCGATTTTCCAAAAATAATTGGTCCTAACATATATAATTAACCGCCCTGAAACCGAAAATCGCTTTTTTGAAATTTTTGTTTGTATGTCTGTCTGTCTGGAGGTTTGTTACCTTTTCACGCGATAATGGCCGAACCGATTTATATGAAAATTGGAATATAAATTAAGTTCGTTGTAACTTAGAATTTAGGCTATATGGCATTCAAAATATTTTTTTAAAAGGGGGGGTTATAAAGGGGCTTGAATTAAATAAATCGAAATATTTCCCTTATTATTAATTTTCATGAAAAATATTACATAACAAAAGTTTCTTTAAAAATAATTTCCGATAAGTTTTAATTTCATGTAAAAGTAGATAGGACCGATATTTAATGAGATAAATGAGTTTCAAAATTACAATAACAACGCCATCTAAGGCGATGTAATGAAATAAACAAATGACTTCGTCTATAAGAGGTCTTGGACAACAATAATCGAAAGCTATGAAACATAGCCTACAGAGAATGTTTGTGTGTTTGTATGAAGTAATATCGGAAGCTAAATTAACCGGTTTGTATAGTTAATTATTAATTCACCATTGAAAAGTGTAGTTTCTCTAGATGGACATAATGATATAATGTTATTACTGTAACTTCTGAGTGAATGGAGGACAGATAAGGTTAAAATAACTTATGCACAGAAAACTTGATAGGCTATTCTGTACATTCGTTTCCTGTATTTCCTGTATTTCCTAAAATAATTTTTATGACCGAATGAGTGGTCTCTGGATCAAAATGATCGCATTTTAATTTTTTTAATACAATTTAAGTTAAGTAACATAATAAACGATGTATCCTTCTATCAAACATTACTGTTCCCTGGATCAAATGTCCTATTTTAGTTATGTAATTACTTTGTATTTATTTCTAACGGGTGCAGCGGAGCGCACGGGTACGGCTAATATATATATATATATATATATATATTTATTTCTTTTCCTTCCTTTCCTCTTCTTCTCTTGATCACCAGATACGAGTAAATTTATTATCAAACCCTTTTTATTGTGAATTTTATTTAATTTTCGTATTTCTTTTCTTTTTTATTATTATTTTATTACATTCCATTTTGTTATATTCTTCCTTACGTTTTCCATATTGACTATTTATACCAAATGAGTTGCCTTTTCTATATCCCAATGTATTTTAGTTTCCTTTTTTCTATTATGGTATTATTTTCATATTGTTTAGTGTTGATATTATTACGCTATTATTTTTTTTTGTCATATGTTAATACTCTGTTCTTTAACTTTTTGTTAAATATTCACTGCTTGTATACTTTGTGACCTGGTAGAGTAAGAGAAGACCCTATGGCATTAACTCTGCCAGTATAAATAAATACATAAATAAATATATATATATATTATTACTATTATTATTATTATCATCATTATTATCATCATCATCATTATTATTATCATTATCATCATTATTATCATTATCATCATCATTATCATTATCATTATTACATAGAATTTCGGGTACTGAGAAATACTTCAATTGGCAGTTATTTTCTGTTATGTTGGCATCAATAACTTCGGTTTGCAGTAAACTGATGAAAATTCAAGTACCTAAGCTTGTGAAAAGACTTCACACAATTGCATCAACCATTTTAAAATCTTCATTGAATATCATCAATCACCATCTGTATTCATCTTTATAATATTCAGTGTATATTATTTATTTTCAATAAATTTGTATCTTTTTGATAGATACCATATCTTGTCGCAGAATATTATTTTTTTTCATTATGTATTTTTCTAAAATTAATTTACATTTTTTTTGTTAATTTGAATTGATTAGGATGCTGATATTTTAAATCCAAGATTTGGACGGCTATCATTTCGATATACTACTATCGGTATTAATATTAATATCAATGCATATTTCAGTTCTGTTTCATTGTGATTCCAATTCAACTCTATATTCAGGTAAGTGTAATTAAATAAGAAATAACTTATAGTCCTACTTCGTATGAAACATGCATGTAAATAAATTGACATTTTAATTAAATTAGATTTTTATTAAAGTGTCCAAGAGAGAAAATAGCATGGTAGCTATTTCTCCAAGAAAGAAAATGCTTGAAAGGATTTTAAGTACGCTATACATTTTAAAGTCGTGTTCTGTTTTCGGAATTCGTACTAATCATTTCACGTGATTAAACTACATTTTTAGGTTAGGTCTCTCGAATCGTAAACTGTTTAGTTAAAGCAATGAATTTCATGTTGCCAGACAAAATAAGTTTTAATATTGGATCATAATAATCCTAATTACCAACATAATAATCGAGAATTACAGAAGAAAAATATACTCTCTTTCCCACTTTCTTCCTATTAAATAGGATAAAGTGCCATTAGTCCTTATTAAAAAAAAGTTCTCAAAATTAACTCTCTTCCTCCACATATAGAAACCTCACAACGTAAAGATGAGATGTGGTAAATAATCAAGACATGTAATTATTGTTAATTACTGTATTATTATTATTATTATTATTATTATTATTATTATTACTACTACTATTATTTCAGTACGTAGCATTGTGATAACTGGTATTAGTGGCAACACTGAACAGATGGCCAAATTAGAGTTTTAGAAACTACACTTACGTGATCCTCACCATAACATGTTCTTTCCGATTCAGGTTAAGTGTAAAAACCAATAGCATTCGACATGAGACTCGGGAAAGGGATGTAACTTCATAATGAAAAATGTTTATCTTTCATTGCAACTCCCGAGTTTGATTTGAGAACCAAATGTTATTTTTGAAAGGAAGGGCGTTTCAAATAACGCATTTAATGTTTTAATACATGTATTTCACTTTACAGACTAAATGAATTATCTCAGATATAATTTCGGCTCCATTTACCATCGAGAAAAAAAAATAAGCTATGTTTAAAATGCACGGCTATTGAGTAGTACTTGAAAAAGACGTTGAAATGTGCGAGTGACTGAAATGTAACACCAGATGCTTGTCATAACGCCTGAGAATACAAGTAACTGATGTAAATCCGTTAGCAGAATGGAGGAATGTGTCCAGTTGGTTGCAGTATTCGCAGAGAAAAGAGTAAAAACCAAACCTAAATGAGAAACCGAAAATAAATAAATCGATGTTATTTAAATGAGATCCAATATCGTATTGAATGCGCTAGACATCAGGGGGAGAGGGATAAAAAAAATGTATAACGTAGAATCATTAGCGAACCCTTTCCTCTACCGTCTGTTCTTCAAATATATTGGTTTAAAATAACTCTGCTGGCTGGAAATTGGATATTCGCGAAATAAAAACAAGTTGAAAGTCGACATCGTTGCTACGGCAACAGTGGCCTGATGAATGTGTTTTTTTTTCAGCACTTACGCAAGGAACATGGAATGTTACTTGCAATACAAAATTTAAAAGATATAATAATAATAATAATAATAATAATAATATTAATAATAATATTAATAATAATATTAATAATAATAATAATAATAATAATAATAATAATAATAATAATAATAATAGTGGATACAATATTTTTCGATACAGATTTTTTTTTAAAGAATTTATATAGCCTACTCGATATAGCTTAAAACTGAAAACAAACGAAAAAATTCAAATACTTCAAACAGCATTAGAATTTATGTACTTTGCTCAAATATTCCGTGCCTCATTGGACACGTACTAAAGAACCAGGTAAGAAATTCCTAGCTTTAAACAATTTGTTTTTCTGAGGCATACCGTACCTTGCCAATTTCATTTATAAACAATCTTATACCCAACAGCAATCATTCTGGTCGGATGGCGACAATACTACATTTTTAAATTTCCCTAGGAATTTCTGTTATGAAGCGCTACTGAAGAACTTCCCAATTCCAAGATTTAATCTAATGGAAGTTACTTGTCTAGTAGGAATGAGGATTATTGTACAATCTACCGTTTTTAAATGGAAAACACAACACATTTAAAATAGGGAAGCGAGGTGGATTGAGAGCTGGATATAGGTCTGCCAAATGATCTAGTACTTTTTATTTGTATCTATTATGTTTTTATCTCTGTATTTGTATTTTTCCCCTCCTATTTCTGCATTTGTACTAATATTTTCCTTTCTTACTTATTTATTCTCTCCTCTGTTTTTGTCCTATATTTCTGGTGGTGTGGTAGACGGCCTGATAGCCTTAACTCCACCAGATTAAATGAATAATGCCATGTAACTTTTGGAATAGGAAGTTTAATTCATCGTTTAAGTAGAGAGAAAGGAAAAGAAATAAATAAAGGAAAACAAAGGAAAGAAGAAAGGAAAGCAATAAGGAAGATAGAAAGAAAAATGTATACGGTAAGAAAGTTAGAAATAAAGAAAAAAGGAAGGAAAAAAAGGGAGGAATAAAAGAAGAGAGGAAAAAGGAAGAGGAAAAAAAGGAGAAAAGAAAGAAGGGAGGAAAAAAGAAGAGAGGAAAAATGAAGGGAAGAAAAAAGGAGGAAAAAGGGAGGAAAAAAGAAGGGAGGAAAAAGGAAGAGAGGAAAAATGAAGGGAAGAAAAAAAGGAGGAAAAAAGAAGGGAAGAAAAAAAGAAGGGAGGAAAAAAGAAGGGAGGAAAAAAGAAGGGAGGAAAAAAGAAGGGAGGAAAAAAGAAGGGAGGAAAAAAGAAGGGAGGAAAAAAGAAGGGAGGAAAAAAGAAGGGAGGAAAAAAGAAGGGAGGAAAAAAGAAGGGAGGAAAAAGGAAGAAAGGAAAAATGAAGTGAAGAAAAAAGGAGGAAAAAAGGAGAAAAAAGGAGGAAAAAGGAAGAGAGGAAAAATGAAGGGAAGAAAAAAAGGGAGGAAAGAAAACGGGATGAAAGAAAGAGAAAAAGGGAGGAAAGAAAAAAGGGGAGGAAAGAAAGAAGAGAAAAGGGGAGGAAAGAAAGAGTAAAAGGGAGGAAAGAAAGAAAAGGGAGGAAAGAAAGAAAGAAGGAACGAAATTAAGAAAAACAGGAAGAACGAAAGAAAAAAGATAGGAAGGGATGAAAGAAGGAAAGAAAGACAATGAAAGAAAGGAAAGAGAAGGAAAAAGAAAAAAACACTATTTAAGATAAAATGTAACGAAAAATTACAGAGCCCTTTCCCCAAAAGTATCGATCGCTCTCGATGCTCCCAAGTATCGAAGGTATCGAGCACCCAATAACGATTGTAAGAACAATAACAATTTACATCTTAACGCAAACTGGCCAGATATCCTTTCTTGGACGATTTTAATTTAACCTTCAAACTGAAATGTCATTTAAGCTGTCATGTCCTTACCTGTTTGTGAAACTGGAAGTAATTAAATTTATTTTCTTAAGTTTCAGCTTATTTGTTTATAGCACTTTTTTCTTCATAATGATTTAATTTCTGCACTTAAATTTCTTTCTTCGTCTAAGTAAGAAGGAAACTCATGAAGGTCGAAATAAGATAAAACTTAAGAAAACCTGGTGCACCATATTCCCTGTTTAGCCTACTTATTTTATGCGGTGATTTAAAAGATATATTGAAAAACGGATATAATACAGAAAGGTGTCATGGTCAACCTATCAATATTACGCAGATCTTTTAGAGAGAATATGGGACGGCGACATCTGTCAAGAAGATAGAACAGCTGATTTCTATCATCTTATTCTTGATTTAACTGCTCTTCGGTTGCCTACGTAGCAGCAATAGCAAGTACTATTGTCTCATTTAACGACTCCATGTGCAAAGTATATTCAACGTGAACGGAAAATGTCCAACATTTTGCCTTGTGCCCTTTGTAAGACACAGCGCCCTCTTACGTGCCATGCAACTTCGACATAACACAATACCTTTGCTTTCATTCCAGAGGAAACCATATTAAGAATTTCTGAAGCTGTGAATCGCTGATACAGTTGCTAGATGTTATCCTCTAGACCAGCGTTACTCAAACTATGGTCTGCGGACCACTTGTGGTCCTCGAGGTCTGCCCTTGTGGTCCTTCAAAAGAGGCAGAAGAAAAAAATAAAATTGAAATGAATTGCGTATCACTCTATAGCTGAAAATCTCAGAGTTTGCAAATGACACATGGCAATCGCCTTTTACTTTTTCTCCCAGTATTGACATTTTATGAAATTAGGCTATTATCCTATCGTCTACTGACTTTGCACTCTACTCTCAACAAAAAAAGAGGGATTTAAAGCACACTATGAACATGGTGTTTCTCGCCATCTTTTCCCTGCACATCTAGCGCCGCGCCTGTAACCCAGCCAGGGACCATTCAAATTCATAACAGAGGACCAAACCTTTTCATGTATTTATGACTTTCTTAATAGTTTTGCCGACACTCAGTCTGCACATTGAAGTGGTCACGTACTGTACGACGTACACCAATAATACAACTCTGAAATCACAATTTGAAACTTATTTTCCAAGTAAATATGACGAATTTACATGGGTTCGTGATCACTTTAATTCCGATATTGAAACTAACAAACTTTCATTGAGTGAAAGAGAACAGTTAATTGAATGTGACCGGACTTAAAATGAAATTCCAAGCTGAAAGTATGGTTTATTTCTGAACCTCATCGCAAGTGAAAAGAGAATTGTAGTGAACGGTACAATGGTGCTTTAGAGATTATAATTCAGTTTGCTTCTACGTATCTGTGTGAGAAAGGGTTTTCATTACTAACTCTAATAAAAACAAAGTAGGCTACGGAAATCGACTCGATGTATGTAACGATCTCCGACTTAAGCTTACCAGCATAAGACCAAATACAGAGCTGTGCAAGAATCGGCAGGCTCATCGATCTCATTAATGTGTGTATCAACATTTATTTTTTTTTTTAGTTAAAGATTATCAAAACTCTAATAGCTTTGAATTATATTAAAGAAACAAAAATGAATTTTCTTCTATTAACATTAGCTTAATTAGTTAATACTAATATGAAATTAATTTAATTTAATTAATTGATTGATTCTATTTTAAAACTTAAATATACTGGTATTAAAAAATGATAAATTTGCTTTCGAAGGTAGCAAGAGTAACGTGGTCCGCGGAACTGTTCTGGCTTAAAAAAGTGATCCCCATTTCAAAAAAGTTTGAGGAACGTTGCTCTAGACCACCAAGGACGACCGCCAGCTTTTGCTCCATTTGTCTGCATTTTATTTCTTCCCTTTATTTAGACAACATGTCTTATTTATTATTCAGTACTTCAGTTTATAGGCTTTTTTTGTTTCTTTTAATGTATTAACGGCTTGACCTCCAATAATACGTAGTTATCAGTTCTCGAGTGATCGTTGGTTATGTAACAACATATTTACAAACAGTGTCAGGCATTGAAACACATTGTAACATTCATGTCTTGTATTTCCAGAGTACATAGAGACTCCAGGTGGAAGAACATAGCAACTGCTGGGCGAAACGAGCGAATTTCAAGACGAAATCGGAGAAGTGGAGGCATGCCACAGCCTTTTATGTGGCGCGAGGGAAAGAGAGAGACGAAAACACGAGATAATTTCAAGAAGCAGGAATATAAGAGAACTCAAAAGAAA
Source organism: Periplaneta americana (assembly GCF_040183065.1). NCBI lineage: Eukaryota > Metazoa > Arthropoda > Insecta > Blattodea > Blattidae > Periplaneta > Periplaneta americana. The sequence continues at coordinate 57,154,488 of NC_091133.1, forward strand.
TAAATTACCCTGAGGATGTTCAAAGGCAGCGGCAAGTTGTAATAAATATGAGTACAAAACAGGAAGTTGAAGCAAGAGCGACTTGAGTGCATTCAAAATATTTCCTTGATGAAGACGCAGCAAACAGTACTGTTACAATTAGCATTCTAGCCCAGACTTAACTCCGGTCATGAATTCTCCTCTAAGGAAATTTAATTCGATCCCCTTCTCATCTTGCGATATTAAGAACAAAGCGGTTGTGGGGCAGGTTCTCTGAAAGTGCCTCGACTTCTCCTTACATTCTAATTCCACCATTACCACCGTATCTTATAGATTCTAATTAGCGTCTGTATTCGAAACAATAAAAATAATCTTCATTGCCATTTAGCTGTAATTGAATCTCAACAAAACAATCTATTGTTTAAAATGTGACCAAGTAGAAGTCTGTCGGTTGTTAGAAAGTTGAAAGTAATTTATTTATTTATTTTTATTTATTTTTATTTATTTATTTATTTATTTATTTATTTATTTATTTATTTTATTGCTAGTAAGTTTGAAATGAATGCAATTTAATAAATACAATGAAAGATAAATTAGCCCACACCTGAATGAGAAAAACTCGTGCTCAGGAGGGGATTCCAATACAGACAGAAGTAAAATTAAAATTGAGAGTGAATACAGATTAAATAGTGTTTAATATGTTTAAACCCAAACTATAAATCCAATACAATTTTTTTTAATTTTTTTTTATTAATTTGGGGAGGATTCGTAGTGAAAATAATATTGGAATAAAATTTGTTTAATAATCAGGGACTTTAACTCATGCTATGATAAAAAGCTGCATTGGTTTTACATTTTGGTCCACACAAACGCAGAGAATTCATATTTTTAGTTCTATATTTATGCATATACCTTTCAAAGTTATTAAAATTTCTATGAAAATATTTTAATAAAATAAAAATACATTTGTTTAATATTGAAAACTTTGAAGTGTTTAAACAACAATTACTTTTAACACGCCAGTCATAATATCGAATTTGTAACACTTTCGCCAACTGCTTAAAAGCCTCCTTTTATACAGGGTGATTCAAAACCCCTGCGACAAACTGAGGAGTGAGAGATCTAACAATAAGAAACCCTTTTTGTTAAACAACCTATGTCTTTTGACGCGTCGTTTCGAAGTACCGTTGAAAATGTTTTTGCGCGGGCGTACGTCAATGTATGCGAATGTGTGCTCCCCGTTTATTTGTTGAGATGTTTGTAAGAGACGTAAAGGGTTGTTTACGTTTAATGTTCAATACCTTTTCCTTTCAGTTGTCTAATCATCAATTGAGAATGGATGTCTACGCGGTCTTCCACTAATGCGCCGAGGACGAAGAGCCCCATCGTCTCGAAGGCGCTGATAAAGTCGAGCACACATTGTGCGGTGAGGGTGATTTCTGTTTTGAAACTTGTTGGTAAATGTGGAGAGCTCTTCTTTCGTTTCCGCGATCCTCCCCATAACTCATTACCATGTCGGCTAACTCGGGAAAACTGTAGACATCCATTCTCAATTGATGATTAGACTGAACTGAAAGGAAAAGGGTATTGAACATTAAACGTAAACAAACAACAACAACCCTTCTCGTCTCTTACAAACATCTCAACAAACAAACAGGGGTGCACACATTCGCATACATTGACATACGCCCGCGCAAAAACATTTTCAACGGTAACTTCGAAAGGACGAGTCAAAAGACAGAGGTAGTTTAGCAAAAAGGGTTCCTTATTGTTAGATCTATCATCCCTCAGATTTTGTCGCAGGGGTTTTGAATCACTCTGTATAAAGCAAAGTGAATTGTGCTCACCAAAGGAAGGTGGCAAAACATATGGAATGGTAAATTTCTGAAATGGATATTTGAACTTATTTTCACAGAGCACAAATTAGTCGAATATTGGCATATCATAGGTAATATCACAAAAGGATCTCTCAATTTCGATTAATTCACGAACACAGACTACTTCGCAAATGGAATAATAGATTTTAACGAAAAAAAAAAAACATTACTAAAATATTAACTAATTTAATACAAGTATCAAATATGTGTAGATTTATTACGGTCAAGTTACTTATCAATAGTACACACGTTGAACCATTATATTACATGAAATGGTAGCTATATAAAGGTTTTTGACAAACGTTTTCACGATATCCATGGAATCTTCAGGCCATATTAAAGAAGAACACAATAACACATAATGAACACTTAAAATATTCAGGTTAAAACAATCGTTAAAAAGTTTAAAAACTGGTGTGGTACGCAGTTTAAACATATGCCATTAAAAATATACATGTAGCATGAAATTAACACCATGAAGAACATAGAACAGGCAATTAACACTGTACTAATTGATAAGTGTACACAGAAATAGAATAAAAGTATAACAATCTTCAAATACAGGCAGAAACAATTCCCAAAATGACGAAACATGCTACAGTATGTAGGTCGCTCGTGCTGCTGTTTTATGGGCGTATGAAATCAAAGCCCTGTAAAAGTATAATGGGGTAATGTAAGAAAATGTATTAAATTTAATACAACCTATTTCATTAACTGGCATGGCTTTGGCCGTCTTCAATATGAAATTTAAGGGTGAATATTTGACAACAACTGTAGAAATTATTATTAGTGAGACATCGAAATACAAAAACATTTGAGGTTTTAACATTTTATTCGGAACTAGGTACTTTTATTTTTTGACATTACATAAACAGTTTACTAAAAAATTGATTGAAATGTTCTACGGAAAACTATTTTCTATTGTTTACAGCGAATAGAAATTGACAAGCAGATTCCCAGACTGATTTCTTATTTGCTCCTCTTTCGTGTGCAAAAGGGAAGAGATGCGATCGCAACGTATTTTCTAAAACGAAAAGCAGGTTTATACACATTCAAAGAAGTTAATCACTCGGGAGACGTTCACAAGCACATAAGAAACTTTATATTAAACGCAGGTTTTTCAAGTAATTCCCTAGCCCCTTCTCTTCCCATTCTGTTGCTATTCCTTTACCTCTATAAAGCGATGCATCAGTTACTGTAATGAGTTGAGAGGTTTCGAAGCGCACTGACAGATGAGCACGACCTCTTTAACAAGTCCGCGTAATGGCGAGCGAAGTGAATTTTATGGACAATGTAATTATTAGAATTGGAAAGAATGGGCCCGAGGTCAAAAATCACGTTAACTGACTGTTACACCTATTAAGCAAAATGCGTGATTTGCTGCCAGTTAGTTACAATGTTGCTACCAAACATACGTTATCAATTTATTTTGAACAGCTGACTACAAAATGAATTCAGCTCTCGTGGAGGGGATTTCATCCTGTTTTAATGTAAGAAAATATTCGGTACAATTATTAAATTAGGCAAGTTTAAAATATAGCAATTATTATAGAATACAACTCAGAACGCGAAGAGCCAAGAGAAGGGGCGAACGAAAAACGAAGAGAGAAGAGGGGGGAACTAAGATCTAAGAGAGCAGAGGGGGAACTAAGAGCCAAGAGAGCAGAGGGGGGGGGAACTAAGAGCCAAGAGAGAAGAGGGGGGAACTAAGAGCCAAGAGAGAAGAGGGGTGAACTAAGAGCCAAGAGAGAAGAGGGGGGAACTAAGAGCCAAGAGAGAAGAGGGGGGTACTAAGAGCCAAGAGAGAAGAGGGGGAACTAAGAGCCAAGAGAGAAGAGGGGGAACTAAGAGCCAAGAGAGAAGAGGGGGGTACTAAGAGCCAAGAGAGAAGAGGGGGAACTAAGAGCCAAGAGAGAAGAGGGAGAACTAAGAGCCAAGAGGGAAGAGGGGGGAACTAAGAGCCAAGAGAGAAGAGGGGTGAACTAAGAGCCAAGAGAGAAGAGGGGGGAACTAAGAGCCAAGAGAGAAGAGGGGGGTACTAAGAGCCAAGAGAGAAGAGGGGGAACTAAGAGCCAAGAGAGAAGAGGGGGAACTAAGAGCCAAGAGAGAAGAGGGGGAACTAAGAGCCAAGAGAGAAGAGGGAGAACTAAGAGCCAAGAGAGAAGAGGGAGAACTAAGAGCCAAGAGAGAAGAGGGAGAACTAAGAGCCAAGAGAGAAGAGGGGAAACTAAGAGCCAAGCGAGAAGAGGGGGGAACTAAGAGCCAAGCGAGAAGAGGGGGGAACTACGAGCCAAGCAAGAGGGGGGAACTAAGAGCCAAGAGAGAAGAGGGGGAACTAAGAGCCAAGAGAGAAGAGGGGGAACTAAGAGCCAAGAGAGAAGAGGGGGAACTAAGAGCCAAGAGAGAAGAGGGGGAACTAAGAGCCAAGAGAGAAGAGGGGGAACTAAGAGCCAAGAAAGAAGAGGGGGAACTAAGAGCCAAGAGAGAATAGGGGGAACTAAGAGCCAAGAGAATAGGGGGAACTAAGAGCCAAGAGAGAAGAGGGGGAACTAAGACCCAAGAGAGAAGAGGGGGAACTAAGACCCAAGAGAGAAGAGGGGGAATTAAGAGCCAAGCGAGAAGAGGGGGAACTAAGAACCAAGAGAGAAGAGGGGGGAACTAGGAGCCAAGACAGAAGAGGGGGGACTATGAGCAAAGAGAAAAGAGGGGGAACTAAGAGCCAAGAGAGAAGAGGGGGAACTAAGAGCCAAGAGAGAAGAGGGGGAACTAAGAGCAAAGAGAAAAGGGGGGGGAACTAAGAGCCAAAGTGAAGAGGGCAACTAAAAGCCAAGAGAGACGAGGAGAACTAAGAGCCACGAGAGAATAGGTGGAATTAAGAGCCATGAGAAAAGAGGGGGAACTAAGAGCCAAGAGAAAAGAGGGGAAACTAAGAGAGAAGAGAAGAACAAATTCAAGACAAAAGGGGAAGAACGAAGAGCCAAGAGAAAAGAGGGAAAAATTAAGAGCCAAGAGGGAAGAGGGAGAATGAAGAGCCAAGAGAGAAGGGGAAACGAAGAGCCAAGAGAGAAGAGGAGACGAACGAAGATAGAGTACAGAGAATGTGAAGCTACGAAAGCGAGTTGAATAGATAACGCACAAGAGGAGATGGGAGAAAAATAGAGAGGCTAAAACTTAAGCAAATAAACGTAGAGAAAGCAACAAAAACCAGAAGATAAACTTGAGGATTAAGCACAAAGGGGCAACAGAGGAAAATAGAAAAGATATAGTAAAGAAAAAATTTGTACAGGAAGGAGAGAAGAAATTACAAATTTTAAACAAGGGCAAAAACAGAAGAATTTGTAAAAAAATTTGGACCAGTTTTCGTGCTTTGTTTCCCCAGTATCCGAGCATAAATTCCACCTCCTGATGTTATGTTAGTCAAAATGAGCTGGCGCTTACAACAGGCAGGCGCATGGAGACTCAATGCTCCTATCCTTTTCGGAACTTGCCACGTGGTCGGAATCGACGAGGGGACCCGATCAATACAAAGTCAGCTCGGGCCATCGCTTCGCATTTTTGACGTACATCTGACACCAGCTCTATTATGCTTCAAGTGGCAAAGCACCCCTCCTCTCCAAATTCCGCATCCCGATCCGTTTACGTTCTGTTTCCAATCCTTTGTCATGTACAACAAGGGGTTGTTTCACCCTTCAGGAACACAACAACCCTCTGTGCAGTGCCGGTAGGTGTAATAAGGGGTGGAGGATAGGTAATGACAAGAACAGGGCAAATGGAGTTGAAAACAGTGCGGTACATCACAGCAAAAGGTAGGTGCAACATCAATAGCTGGTGTGTGGAAACTATTATGCAAGTTACTTATAGTTGAGATGAAGAAACAACAGAAAAATAAGTATGAAATTTAAATGACAAGGAACACCAATCCAAAGAAAAATCTACTCTAAAAAATGTTTTTCCTACCACAAATTTAATCTCTTAAGATGAGTTTCGCATAGAACATCACTTAGACGAGATCTTCAATTGATTAAGAATAGGCTGCGAATTTTTAACATTTAAGGGTGCTATTCATAGACATTTCGCTAGCCCGCGCTACGAGCGTGCTAAACTAGCCCCGGCTATCGACTGGTTATTTGTACAGGATTCATATCATATATCGCTAACACTGGTTTATGAATACGAAAAACGTTAGTTCGCTGATCATCCACCGGAGGCCCATGCTAAGAATGTTTATGAATACGGCCCTAAGAGTTTTACAAGAACTTGGTTTATAATTTAGCTTTAATTAAAATTCAAAACATTCCATAAATAAAATCGTTCATTCTGTACCAAAATACCATAGTCTACATGTCCGTTTTCCGAATTGCATACAGAAAGCAATCATTTTTAATCGTATCTGTTTATGATAAAAAATGAACATCATATAGCCGACCAAACCACAATCATATAAAAGGTTTAAAAAATTGCTCGACAGGATTGTGCTCTTCGTGATTGTTATTGTCAGCATTATTGGGGTTGTAAGGATGTTTGGGATTTTAAATGAAATTGTGATATTTCTTTTTATTTATTTTCTAACTTATACTTCCCCCATTTAAATTTAACAATACGGAGCCATCTATTTAATTACTAGTGTTCGTAGCTTAATATCGGATCCCTCTAGTCTAGGGTATAACGCCCTGTCATGTCATGTCTGTAGAGGGGAGGAGTGGAATGTATCTTTTTTATTGGGTTATTTTACGACGCTGTATCAACATCTCAGGTTATTTAGCGTCTGAATGATATGAAGGTGATAATGCCGGTGAAATGAGTCCGGGGTCCAGCACCGAAAGTTACCCAGCATTTGTTCGTGTTGGGTTGAGGGAAAACCCCGGAAAAAACCTCAACCAGGTAACTTGCCCCGACCGGGATTCGAACCCGGGCCACCTGGTTTCGCGGCCAGACGCGCTGACCGTTACTCCACAGGTGTGGACTGGAATGTATCGCTGCGCTGGTTTCGGAGAAGGGAGGAAGGGTTCGCTGCGTTTATAGAAATGTATGGTCCGTCCCAGGTATCTGTAGAGCAGAAAGACGAAATAAAATCTCTGCGCAAGTGGTATGTGGGAGGGCTAGGGCCAATGACCGCTCTGTGGGCAGTCATTGGTTGAACAAAGCTACCAATCGCTGCAGGTAGGGGATCATTTCTATCTGAACACACTATCACGAGCATCTTACCCCTTAGCGATCTTGAGCTGATACTGCCCGCAATACAGTCCGGCACAGACTCCGGCCCCATATGCGCCAAGTCACTCTACAGATTCTTCGGACGGACCATAGGTACTTTACAAAATTATTGCAAGTAACAAGTTATATATACATTACGTACAATATATATTATTTACAGACACTGTATTGTATTAAACTAAACGTGTTTCAATGGATGAGAACTGAAAATATACCTGACAAGAAACGGAAAGAAAATTATTATAGAATAAAATCTACTACTCTGCTTTGTTCAATTCCAATGTCGTGATAGTGGCGTTGCAACGTACAATGCTATACATAAGTAAATTCTCACAGCGAAAATTTCTGTGGTGATGGACTCTTAAAATAAGCTTATGCCTATATTGAGAAAATCTCCTTTCTACATCGCAGGAGGTAGTAGAAGCAAAAATAAATAAATAAAATAAAAATAAATAATAATAATAATAATAATAATAATAATAAATTTTATGAATATCATTTGCAATGTTCCTGAGGTACTCTATTAGACTGCCCTACATTTTTATGTACAGTAGTGGCAAAAAAAAAACCGGACCGAACCTTGTAGCCGATTTCAGAGCCTTGTTTACTCCAGAGCACGATAGACTGCTAACTAAGACTTATGTGGTTCGAATTCTGCCCGGGAAGGAAACTTTCTTTTTTGTTCCTTATTCGAATTTATTCCCAATACTTTTCGATTGCAGCAATATTTTACTACTTAACTAACTTATTATTCCCAGAACATGAATTTCACCAGCTTATTTTCTATAAGCTTTCGAAATGGGCTACGTCAGCAGTCGAAACTACAACAATTTCAATAGATTACTAGCTATCTTGTGAATGCGGGCCACATGCGCAGTGGCTCAATTCGGGGACTGATTATTCCGTCGGTCCGGTTTTTTTTTTGCCACTACTGCACATTTTCTTTGGCAGTGCGGAAAATGAATAGTAGTGCCTAAAGTGATTACTTACATTTTTAGAGCACTAGTGTTTTAAAGACTCACTTTAGGCACTGATAACAGTGGGTAAAATGCAACTTTACGTACTATCATAGAAAAACATGTTTCTCACATTCTGAATCCAATGTTAATGTTATTTTATGCCAGTTCCTATTATTTGTCACTGAAAACATATTTATGAGTATGATTTCTTTTTTAAAACCTTCAGGTCAAAACATATCTTACTGTGGGCAAACTATGAAGTATTCTAATACATTTTGCACATAGAATGGTTTAAATTATCTTTAAGATGAGAATAAACACGCATTTTTTAAAATTGACTCGTATATTTTAAAGCCAGCGATTTTTTTTCCCCTTCCTATAAAAACAACGAAGTAAAACAGTACGTTTTAGAAACAAACCTCTCAATTATTCACTCGAACATACTTAGTATTTACTGCCAACGTTCAAAACTATGTTTCATTGCTAAGGAACGGAGGGAACAAATATTCAGAGTATTCAGACTTGCATTTCAGCACTGTTGCTGAAAGCGAAAGATCAGTTTTTACGATCAGCTAAGAGCGCGTTCAGAAACTTGCTACTTCCTTCAGGAAAACCACGAATAGGTCTATATTTCAACGTGCCTGGTAGCACGAACAAAGAAGGCAGCAGAGCCATCTGCATGATACCACGACAAGCTAACAATGGGATTAGATGTTTGACTCTAAAGCTTTTGTTCCTTTCTTTCCTGTTGGGAGTAAATGGCAAGTTTGGAAGCAAGAATCGTAGTTTATTTAACGACGCTAATTCAATTACTGAGAGAGGAAAGTGAACAAGAAGTCAGTAGTGGTCCAATTTAAGTCATTATCTTGGGCTTTCTACTAAGAAAGCAACCAAACCTCTTCAACTAAGAGTTTAAAGAATGTATCAGACTAAAAATGTTATCACATGGAATATTGGGCGCGAAAGTTAAAACCCCTAAAAGCTACGATTTGAAGTTTTTTTTTTTAATAAACGATTTGTTAAAATTATTTCTAAAAATAGGATTTTACATATCTTATTCTATACAATAAAATACCGTTTATTTACAAAACTTATACTTCGAATATCAGATATTCCACAAACAAGTACTAGTTGGTAATACTGTAACTACAATATCTCAACATTTTTAACTTCAGGGGCTGGACAGATACGTCTCTACGTGAAAATACGATATATTACAGTTTTATGTGGCAGACTTACACCTTCCGCCATTTCTTTCTCCATCCTGCAGTCAACTTTTCGAGCGCAATCCCTCACCCCTCCCCCCCTCATATGGAAAATGTCTTATTTAATGCTTTTTAGGTATTGCTAGATTTGTGCTTTTTTACTCTATATTAATATTGCAAGTTTCTTGTTTATGTTAGTTAATTAGTTAGGATATAATTAATTACGATACTTAATCACTCATCTAAAGTTTGTGTGACTGCAACCTGTGTATATTTTTGTGTGGCTTTACTTTGTTTATAGTGTGATTTTTTCTTTTTATTTCTAATATTGTATTTGTATTTCTGGTGGTGTGGAAGAGAACGCCTGATGGCCTTAACTACACCAGAATAAATAAATAAATACATAATTAAGTAAATAAATAAAGTCTTACACAAGAGGTTAAGTCCATTTTCGGCTTTTCCCATCAATTTTTCTAGAGCTCCTTCAGTGGAGCAGCGAAACCCGGAGTGAGACAAGTGGCCAATAGGCTTGGAGCTCACATATTCAGTTCCTCTGTAAGGATGCGTTTTCGCGTACCTTTTAAATTTATCCTCCCGTTTCCCCTCTCTTTCAATTCAATTCAATTCGGCAAGATGTCACTTCAAAAATAGATAGAAATAACTAAAGACTGATGAAATAGTAGTACCAAGAAATTGTTACTCCTATTCCAGTCCTGTGTATAAAGGGGAGGAGAAACCCCCCCATTCAGTCTTTCCACTTTACCGCTTTAGAAAAACATAGCAAAGCGCTGTGGATCAGTGGTGGATTGTAGGCGACCAGCGAGAGCCGAATGCTATGATGCACGCCCTATACAATCCGTCACTCAGCAATGCTTGCCTTCAGGTCTACTCGTATCGGTCCGATACATAACTGTCTCTGCAGGGGAATGTGGAGTGGGGAGTCAAGGGGTAATCTGCAGTACCTCAATTGAGCAATTAACGCCCAGACCTGTCCTTTACTCATTTTCCTGGTCAATAATTATTCACTTTTTAACATTCTCTTTCAAATACAGAAACTACACAGAAATGGAGAACAGAGAAAAATATTGGAGAAATATGGAAAAATTGTAAATACCACCCCTAGTCGCTTTAGGTATTTTATTTACATATTTCGCCAGAATCGAAGAAACAGTAATTTAAATAGCTGAAATTCAACTGGAGGTTTACCTACCGATTCATTGAACAAATTTAACAAGTTTCATCAGTTTAAAATGTTACTAAAATCCTCCGCTCTTTAAATAGTGAAAATTATTGTGATGTCTTTGTTCTATGTTTGTTTATTTTGAGATCTTATAGAAACCGCTGCAGGACACATTTAAACTGTCGAGGTGCGGGAATTGACGGTTTCCTAGTTGACTTTTATGCTGGATGTCTATCCATACTTTATTTATTTTTTTTAATTTTAATGACAAGTAGTAGTTAAAAGAACGCTCAGCACCACCTATTGGTTAGATAATTAACTATGCTATACCTGACAAAACGAAAAAGAAAAAAAAATCAGATAATTTCCCTCTTGAGACGTCTTACATGAATAGATACTTCAAACAAAAATTAAAATGCATATATATAGTACAGGTGTAAGACAATAAAAGCATCCAAAACAGCGTAAAACCTACACTTAAATAAACGGTCAGGCTATTACAGGCTACAACGCACGTGCTTTTGGTTCTCCGTAATCGTTTATATCAATTAATATTTGTATCTATGTCAAATATAAATATGTCTACGATCGTCATTATACTACTAAATTGAAGGGTTCAGGACCATAGTGGGCCAAGCGCCATGTACTAAAACCGTAGAAAACAAGGGTTAAAATGAAGTTATTGCCATAATTCAATGGAAACATATAACAAGTGATATAAAGTATATACATTAAAACTAAATTATATGTCAATCATCATTAAACTATGGTATTCACTTAACTTTAACCCTTGCTTTCTCCGTTTTTAATAAATGGCGCTTTGCCCACTATGGCTCTGAACCATTCACTTACTATAGCCAAATGGAAACACCATAGTATATACTAATATTGTTAAATTTTAACTTTTAAATTTCCTCTAATGTGTGTAAGATTTGACGTAACTTGTCTTCGTTAACGGAAAATAGGAATACAATTTAGGTACAGTAGAAGGAAATATTTTACATTATGTTTCGAACCTATTTTGTGTGTTTGATTGTTCACCGGCAGCTACTTTTTTCACACAACATGTTTACATTGCTTATCTACGTACAAACTTTCAAGAAAGCTTTCGACCTGATGTGAAAGGTTCTCTTGAAAGGCCAAATTTCATTAGAGCTTGTCAGATTGATCCCGTACTCCGGTACGGAAAGCCGACGCACCAACTAATCGAAAGAGCAGTACTTTATGGCCTCCCAAGTATCTAAGAGAGAACATTGCCACAGTAGTAATTTCGTCCCTTATTGTCTTGAAAGGTGTTCAGTCATGCTAAACGCATATCAGTGTTTGCTCTACATATCGGAAAGTTTTTACCAGTTATCACCTCAGAAGCCTCGGTATGTTAATATTGTAATTTTATGTAAACGTGCTAAAATATACTTTTTATTAACAGACTGATAATCGTTACGACGATGACAGCAATTTTCATGTAACAGACATCCGATATAAACTAGATAACATGTCTGACAAGTGTCAACTACCTGTAACATGTTGCCGACCTAGTATAAATAACTAAATTTAACGTGTAACGAGTTTAAATTCCGACTACAAACTAAATTTGTGGCAGATAAAGACAATGTTGTGATTGGTTTCTCAGCGTACTTCCATGTTCGCTGTTATTATTCCACGATAATTCCAAAATTAATAGCTATATCTCTTAAAGGTGAATACAAAAACTACTGCACTGTTATAGTCGTTCCCAGAAAAAAAAATATATATATATACACACACACAGGATTCACGAGGATTTACAGTCCTTTACAGAGCTTATTTCTGAATACATTCTGAGCAAAAAATGTAATATAAGCATGGGTTCTGTTCTCAATATTTACAGAGTTATGTTTCGTTATTGGAACGCATTGCCGTGAACGCGTGATCTTGGCCAGCGTGCAGTCAGCAGCCAGCGCGAGCGCTACGGAAATCAAACATAGCCGTATGCAGTTACGTAGCGCGACGAGTGCCGTTCACAAGCGTGCGGCCAAGTGTACACAAGCGGACGGCGACATTTTTTAAAATGTGTTGTAAACTCTCCAAGACTGTAAATTAGGATGCAAAATTGAACTGCAAATAATTAAGTCGGTGGAAGTGGTGTGATTTGTAATAATTGTTGTGATAAGTGCGTAAGAATAATATAATTTTATAGTTAAAAATAGAAAAAAGATGTCTGTACGAAGCAACTAAGGAGTTCACAGCACATTTTTAGCTTTATAATACTTGCCAATTACAGAAATGATACTTCTGAATGTTCATTCTCTATTTGTATTATTCTTTTACCTTCAAACTAAAGAAAAAACGTATTTTACAAATAACTTTAAATGAGTATAGCTATATTCACGAAGACGGTAAATATATTTCACAAAACTTCTCAATATCGAGTTTTTAATGCGAACTTCCATATCAACCGACTGTACAGTACATACAAATATGATTCTATGAGCAGCCCATCGAGATACAAAATTCTCCGATATTGCAACCAAAGATACAAACAAGATTTCTCATAGAGAGAATACGCAGAATTGATACATAAAAGGGGACACGAGATCAAACAAGATACGAATGTTAAGAGGAATTCATTGCATACCAACAAGAGAGCTCCGATAAGGAAAATTTCTCAAGAAATCCGAGGAGGAACAGTATGTCAAAGCATGTTATTTCACTATTTTCCTCAACATTTAAAAAATACTTAAAAATATATACCCTAGTCCTACAACCAATCAATCGAATTCCATTAGCAACTAGGCGCGACTGAAATATTTTCAAAAACGAAATTTATCAAAATATTTCCAACTAATAAAAAATAAATTATAGCTCCAGTGAGGAGAAAGAATGAAGATTCGAGAACCGGGGAACGATATGAAAAGAAAAAGATAATCAAATGGAGACAGAAGAAGATAGGTGAGAGAAGATAAAGAAGTAGAGGAAGAAAACACCTACAAACTCGTCTAGCAGTAAGTTATTTATACAGATATCTCCCCTCTATTATATGTAAAATGTTTTATAAACATGTGTCCTGTGCCCGAAGTTGTGGGTTCCATTTCGACCCAGGTCCATGGCATTTTAATGTGCTTAAAATGCGACAGGCTCATGTCAGTAGATTCACTGGCATGTAAAAGAACTTCTGCGGGACAACGACGACGCTGATATAACCTCGACAGTTGCGAGCATCGTTAAATAAAACGTAATTTAAATTTAATTTATGTCTCTGCCTCTGTGCAACGGCGAAGGAGGAAGGGAAGAGAGATAACAGAATTTCCAATGCTTTTTAGTGCTCTGACGCCTACGACCAAAATAAGGCATTTGAAACTTACCGGTCACTCAAGTGATAACGAGGCCATTCAATATATTGAAAAATCACGGCAACCAAGAATTTTCTGCAGTAGAGTGCACCACCTTCAAATTGAGATGAATAGCTCACTAGCTTTAAAAAAAACGCAGACAGTCGACGCAGAAAATCTGTATCTTCTTTCGACAGACTGCAGTTCTAATGAAAATCTAATGAAAAGATGAAAAGGTACAGAAACTACGTTTTTCTTTTTTATCGGTAGATTTTCTGGGCAAGGATTATGTGGAGAGATAAATACCTACAGTTTTGTAAAACAAAACAATATCGTAGTTACATCAGCTACTTGCTGGATTGCTTTTTTTATCCCTCTAGTAGCATGCTCATAAATGATAACGATGAGAGACTTCTGATGTATTAAGAACACCACGGTATAGCGCACTTTACTGCGTGTGGAGAAATGATAGCTCCTGCAGCTTCTTAGATTTTTCTCAGACCTCACAAAGACTCCACTGTGACAATTTAATTCATTCCTTTACTTTTTTCTATGCTTATACACTTCCTTTTATTTCAAGCAATCATGGCTTTTTACATTCTATAATGGCACTGTACTTTAAATTCATAGGGAAATCTATTTCAATTGAGAAACTTGCACATCGTTTGAAGATGTTCTATTTTCTTCCGCCATTCTCATTGCAATAACGTTAGCAAATAATACCGATCGTCTTCTCTTCGCATACAATAATTCTAGCAGTAATGCTTTAGATTAATGCAAGACGTTGCGATACAACGCGTAGAGAGACATTGTGTTTGGTTAAATTTAACAGGCAATTAAACGTTTATAATACAAGCCCTTATTTTATAAAGATATTCTCTTTACACGCCATGAAGACACAAGGACGGACGAGTGGATAAATCTCACCCTCGGCTCTTCACCGCGCGATATGTGACAAGGTTAGTGGGTTACTTGAGGAGGCCTACAGGTCATAATGTCCATCGTAGAATGTCCATTACATGAATGTCCAGTCGATATTTGGTCCAAAGACAAAAATGTCCACACTACAATATGTCCAGTTTCCTTATGCCAAAATGTCCACGCAATAATACCCATCAACGTCCACTTGTTGAATGAACTAGATATTAAGATTAAATAATTAGAAAATTAAATTATTTTTAATATAGTTGCGGCACAAATTTATTAATGTAAATGGTTACTAAATGTATGCAAGTGAGGAGTCACAGAATTTGCACGATTTCATCAAAAAAATTAAATCATTCGTGACTAAGTAGGGAAGGCTCCCTTGTTATCGTGTTTTCACACGGTGCAACTATTTCCAATTCCCTCAAGTTGAAACCACTTCGAGGTTACATCCGGTTCTACTGTCTATTAATCATTCTGATTACGTTATTTCTATCTCATAAATCAGTAATATATCACGAATTATTAGAGTTGGTGCATGGCGTGCTCGCATAGTAGCTGCATTTTTTAATCACGTTCAAAGTCAAGCAAATGTATTTGATTTCCTCTGCCATTCCTTCTGACTAATGTTTTCAATGTTATTTGTCGTGCAACGAGCGTTACATGTAAACAACATCTCCAGTAAAAACTCTTCATTTTTACTCTGGGTGGAAATTATACACATAACCGTCTACCACTAGAATTTGCTTCCCTTTTTGTGATGTTACAACTTCAGCCATGACTGAACATTTTTCAGAATTCCAGTTACTTTAACGTTGTGTTAATTACTTTTCCGCCTCTTTATTATGTCTCCTTTTGCAGCAGTTTCCTTTCCTTGGCCAGAGTATCATACTGACATTGCATTACTACGTGGATATTTTGGCCATGTGGACTTTTGATATGGACTGGTTGCCTTGTGGACATTTCCGGGGATGGACCTTTTGGGTTGAACGATATAATGCAGGACAATATGGTGTGGACATTTTTATGCATAGGACATTCTACGATGGACATTATGTCTGCTCACCTTGAGGAGATATCTAAGTGATGTGAGGCCGAGGATCTTAAATCACTGGAACGTTATCACATATTCCTCGGCCTCATGTCACTTAGATAATTTATCCACTCAACTAACCCACTAACCTTGTCACATATCTTTTAAAAGACTTTCAGACAGCTTCAGAGCAAAGATAACTCGATTTTATGCTTACACAGGTGATTAGAGCATGCGCAATGAAGAGAGCCGAGGGTGAGATTTATCCACTCGTGACGGAATGGAGGTGGAGCTCAATGTTTTCATTAGCACGGCACTAGAACGAGGTGGTGTGGTCGGCAACATGCTCTGACCATCTTTCTACACTGTGAAGATTCGAACTCAATTGACATTGGTGGACCAAGAGCCTTCTGGACGTTTCGGCAACAAAGATATTATCACCCGGGATTGAACCCGGAACTCTCCG
The DNA here is from genome assembly GCF_040183065.1 of Periplaneta americana. Lineage (NCBI taxonomy): Eukaryota > Metazoa > Arthropoda > Insecta > Blattodea > Blattidae > Periplaneta > Periplaneta americana. The sequence goes on from NC_091133.1 coordinate 57,170,636, forward strand.
GTCTGCAGGCAGTTACGCTACTAAGAAATTATTTTACATCAAACTCAATGATACATGCAAATTTATAACAAAAACAATTTAAGAGTATCTTTGACGATCTCTATTGCTGAGGTCTTAATTCAAAACAGCTGCACCTTCTCTGTACGCTAACTATATGTAAATACTGTTACTACACACAGCAGTATTCAATGGATGAAGGTCGTCTCATGTAAACATACGAAGGCAGCACACACTAACACTAGTTAAGATGCTCCATCAGGACTGTTCGCCGCAGGGTAGCTATTTTTATGAGCGGGTGTACGCATTGTTGCTTGCATCTTCACTCAGGCGCTCATAAAGCTACGCCAGGGATGCACAAACAAAAATTATCGCCTAGACAAGTAGCAAATATTTTCGTTTACACTTGGAAAATATAGGGGAGAGTCGGCTAGTATCGGACATCGGGTAATATCGGACAGTGCGTTTCTTTCATCTACCACAACATGTTAGTACCTGAATGATATGGTTACGTTTCTCTATGCGACATCACAGAAACGTAACCATGTCAATTAGGTACTATCATCATGTGGTAGATGAAAGAAACTCACTGTCCGATATTATCCGATGTCCGATACTACCCGACTCTCTCCTAAGCAAGATATTGTAAAGTTATGAAATTTATAGACGAAAATGACGGGTACAGCTACACAGTCTTATGGCTTTAACCTCATTCTATCCATGTCCACCACAACAACCTACCTCGCCCACATACACAACGCTTTTTTACTCAAATGTTTTGTCGAACATGGATTGTTTTCGTCTAATGGGATATTCATCGATTTCCTTTGGATTGAGTTAGAAGATCCACCTTTCACCGCGTTGTATGAAGTTCTTACGCTGCGCGTACACCAAATGCAGAGTTTTGTAACGATTTTTTGCGAGACAAAATCTGCATTTCGATGCATTTGATGCAGAGAGATAACCTTTTGAGAGACATTTTTAATCGCAGCGCTAATATAATTTTTATATTTTCTACTAGTTGTGAGATTTCAAAGAGCTGGGTACAGCGTTTCTTTGGCCATTGTGAGAAGTTTATTTTGTTAAATAATTAATTTTTTATTTAGTAGGTTATTTTACGACGCTTTATCAACACCTTAGGTTATTTAGCGTCTGAATAAGATCGTGATAATGCCGGTCAAATGAGTCCGGGGTCCAGCACCGAAAGTTACCCAGCACTTGCTGATATTGGGTTGAGGGAAAACCCCGGAAAAAAAACCTCAACCATGTAACTTGTCCCAACTGGGAATCAAACCTGGGCCACCTGGTTTCGCGGCCAGACGTGCTAACCGTTACTCCACAGGTGTGGACTTTAAATAATGAGTTTACGAAGAGTAATATATGAGAAGTGAAGAAGTACATACATTAGCTGTTCTTTTGCGGCAATTCAGTTATTGGACGAGACACCAGAAAGGTTATTGGGTTAACCAAATCAATAGCAAAATATACATTGCTAATTTCGTTACAGAACTTAAAAATGACCCTGATAGGTTTTATAACTACTTTAGATTAAGTGTACCTATGTCTCATCACCTCTTGGGACTTGAAGACAAGATTAGGAGAAGTAATAGGCTACAAAAACACTGAAGAAAATGGCACAGCTCCACAAATACACTATCAAACGCCGTAGGGAATAGATTGTAATGTTTTTTTTTTTTCTATCCTCACGCACGCGCATGGGTAATTTTAAATGTCTCAAGCATATTTGTTGCGAGATATGTCAGTGCAGCATCGCCCTTTGTTCCAAAACGTGGAAAAGACTGCGTAATACTGTTGTAACAAGTAAGGAGTACTTCAATTGATGTTATAGCAACTGACACGTCTGTAATATGTTGCAATAAAATGGTTCGCTGCGAGACAAAATGCTGCATTTGGTGTGCGCCCGGCCTTACTTCAGGATGTCGGAGTAATTGAGGGCAAATCTTAATTCCTCGTTCGTTTTAAATATTCATCAAATCGTGTGGTTCTCATCCAGGTCCGTTACTCGTAAACTGATGCTTCACAAATTCTTGTAATTGCTCATGTTATGACAGGTAAACTTATAGTCACGGCATTAATTTTGGTGAGCGATTCCTTTTTAGAGCAACAGAAGTAAAGGAAGTTACCATTTTGTTGCGTTTTGAATAGTTTTCCAGAAAAAAAAAAACGCAATTTTAAACACTAAAATTATGTCATCGTGCAAAGCTATAATCAGTGACTGAATGCACAGTGGTCTGTTGTGTTCCGGTGAAAAACTTCTACACCAGACATATTTGAATAGGGTAATGAAGTGCTCATTCCCATGCAGATTATTTTTTAATGTTTTAAGAAAAATATGGATGTCGTATACTGTTTAATTTTTTCTGTTTTAATGTGTAGAGAGAAACTGCAGGCAATATTTCGCTTCAACAAATTAAAAGAAATCTCCTACTCCTATTTATAGTTAACCGGCAAACTTCCATAAGAGAAAGTAAATTTCCAGAACTGTCTTTAAACGTGATTGCTTGTTAGACCTAAAGTTTACATGTCTTGTTATCTCCTCCATCGTTCTAACAAACATGCGAGCTAAAGCACTTATCTGTTGACTCCAGACAACCTTTTACTGCGTTGTTATGGTTGCATACAATTTAAAATTGCTCTGAGAAACAAAAATTTGCATTTTTTCGTATCAAATTTCTGAAAAGTTAAGGGACAAAACTGAAATTCGTTCTACCACTGATCAGAATCCACTTACGGAGACAATGAATTACTATTATTACTATTATTATTACTAACATTATTAAATAATACTGCGGTTATCAAAATTCATAACCGCTTATTATGAAAATGGGAATATTATGGGCAGTGCTAGGAGGCTGGCACCAAAATTGTTAAGTTGTGTGAGCCTGAACTATATCCCTACCGAATGAAAAGTAATAGCGTATCTCTCAATGTCGGTGAACCAAAACGACAAACAAGTACATCCGGGTGGCAACCAAACATGTGTTCCAATCGTCCACAGTTTTAGAACAAGAAAATAATAAAAGAATAATATAAAAAACAATAATTTGTAATTATAAACTCCGTAAGTCCCAAACCAAACTAATTTACCCATACATAATATAAAAGTAACAAAAGTATACAATTATGATTCTAGCTTCATTATAACAAATAACAATGAACATTTTCATTTTATCAAGAGAAATACTCCTTTTATGTTCAGAACAAAAAATAACATTTCTACTCTGAAAATATTCGTTCTACGGCACAAGACGTTCCTTAAGAAAATCTGAAATATGATGCAGTATATCTCACTATCATCAGGTGAACTACTTAGTGAATCTAATACTGTATCTCGTATGTGACACACAACATTAAACTCATAATTGTTTTCAAGAAAATGCTTCATTTTTATTGTAATAACAACTAGGAAGTTCATATCGTAATTCTGATGTTGAACTTGGATTGCAACGCAACCGAATGCATAGCAGCACGAGACAACATTTAACGAAGAATAATCCGGGAAAAAATAAACGTGTTACATACTCATGTTTGCATAATAACAGAACAGTTTATTATATTAAAATCATGCATAATATTAACATTACGTAAATAATGCAATACTAATAGAATAGCTCACTTTGTTTAGAACTTAAAATATTAATATAAATTAACAATATTCTTCAAACTATTCACTACTCTACATAGCTCCATAGAATGATACTATGCGTTGTTTATGTGAACATACTGTGTATCGTCTGTAGCGAGCGGAAGCAGGGCGAGGCGCGGGTGAAATCTATACTGTACTACTTTGGTATCAACTCCCTACCTATGATTATGAATAAACCTAGTAAGCTTCTGATAAGTCTGTGATTACAGGTAAACACTTTTTGCTACGTCAAGAACCGAAAGCTCTCATCTTGATGAGGAACTGTATGTTTTGGAAATGTGAGGCTGGCACGCGCACCACAGTTTAATCACCAAGCCGACGTCACGAAATGTCTAAGCGGCTCCGCATTTTACTACCCCGACCCGGAAGACGCTTTGCTGCCGGAACTCCACCCATTTCCTCCCACATCTGATCAACCCCTCGCTACTGGGGTCTTAATGGTCCGAGGGATTGAAAATAATGCGTGAGAAAGGGCAGGTCCCATCACGTGACTACCACAACGAGCCGCGATTGGATTTATACTATAGTTATGTCTTCACACAAAATTAAGAACATTCCGAGAGTAGGAACTTTTGTACCTCTTGCATGAAGTTTTCCAGTATTCATGTCTTGTTTAGTCCTCTTGGCGATAAAGTTGTTCTTGTAATGCATTATAACTAGCGAAATTTCTTTCTGTACAATTGGTAGCACTATCATTAGTTAAAAGCGGTAATGGTCTGAAATGTGTTACATAAAAAAAAAAGGAAAAAAAAAACAGCATGGAATAAAAATGAAAGCCATGTTTGTACTATGAAAATAATCTGCAACATAAACACTCTTGCGAGTTTTATGGTCAAGGAACTGTTTAATTACGTGGGAGATACTGTAACTGCTGTGGTAGCAATTTCTCATACCTCCAGCTCACCGAGATAAATATTGTTTGTGTCGCTAAATTTTCATCCCTATTCATAAAACTTTGTAACCAATTTCTGCCTTAAAACAGTTTCTCGCACTGAAGCCTGTAGAAGTAAATTTTTCAAATATGGCTCTATAGGATTGTTTTATTACAACATTGAAAACAAATACTTTGCACTTTCATTACAAAAAAAAATCCCAATTCAAAGATGTTTCTACCCGTTTCATGATGAACTGCTTTTCTATATCTGTTCCCATTTCGAATTCGACAATTCTATTGTTGAAGTTTAACACAAAGAATGACATACAGCTAAACGCAGAATATAACTATTTCTTAAATTTCAGTAATATAAATATTTTTTGCTAGGAGAATAAATGAAAAAAGGGCACGTAGAAGGTGAAGGAGGAGAAAAGATTATAAATTAGCAGAGACAAAAAGTTTTGAACTATACCACAGTTTAGTATATACAGTCACGAAGCTTGAGTTGTGAGGGTGCTAGGAACAATAGACTGTGCCGGTACTATTTCGCATTGTCCGTAATGAGGCGATATTAGCGATCCTAGTGGTAGCAACTATCAATGGAGCACATTTACTACGTATTGAGCTTCGTGACTATATACTAGACTGTGACTATACTTTCAAAAACAAAATACGGCTGATGCCCGAGTTCAAACAGCAAGCCAATAGTACAGCAGTCACCAAAATGTATCGCTTATGTGTGAACTTAAATTTCATCTTCCTAGCTCTTCCGTTCGCAAAACTCGTAAAGTGGTATGCGTCAACTATAGGCCTAATGCTTTGGACGTATTATTGTTACCACAGGTATAACCAGGAGCAAAAATGTGTCCGATATCTTCCGAAATGGTCGTTTAGAAAGAGATGAAGCAACCAATCTCACTTGCGTCATAGTACTTCAGCTTAGACGGTAGAGCAGACAGATGTTAAGTCAGTCTTACAAAGAGCTGCGTGTAGCCTAACCAGCTAGGCTGGGTTCTGTTTATATCTTGTTTTGTGCAGGACTCTTACGAAGGATAAGCTCCGGGTCGACTAACCAATGAAAAATGTTATCAGTTATAAACAATATGCCGAAAGTGAGAGAAATTTTCCGCAGTGATTCTGATATTCAACTCGATAAGAGAATCTCTACCTCTGATTGAGGTTCTGGCTGATATCTGCATCTATTATCAGTCAGTACATCTCACTTCACGATGTGTCAGAGGAAGAACATTGATTGTATACATCTGAAGTCTGATTAGTATAAATTATTACTAGTCAGCGATGGTTGCAATGGAGGGAGAAAGGAACTGGTCACCCTATCCCATAATCTTCTGGCTTAGTTGCCTCATAAGTGGTTCCTTATTGGTATCACTTGTGACGTTTAGACCTGTCTTCGGACAGTTAACTAAACAATATCAGGAGTCACTCTTCACGTAAAAACCGTGCGTAATTTACTCTTTATATAAGATTTGTGGAGGGACAGAGGAACTGATCGCTATCTCATGGCTTCAGTGTGATCCTACTTGGTGTCACATATGAGATTCCAACCTGTCTTCGAATAGTTGATTACAACAAGACTTGTGGGACTTTCATTAGACTAAATAAATATCAGCCTACTAGCTATGTTGAATCATGGTTGACAAAGAGATGACACTCCGCCCTAAACGCTAAATTCAAAGAACAATCACAGAAAGAATAAGATAAAGAGAATTATGTACTATGGAAATGTTTTTCATGAACTATGTTTCAAATTTTCTTGTGTATAAGTAACATGTACAATAGTATGTTAGTATCACCTGATTTATGTGTAACAATGAATATTTCGTGGCTTATGTAGGAATATGATGAAAGAGTGATGGAACGGAGAAAAATTCTCTCCGGCGCCGGGATTTGAACCCGGGTTTTCAGCTCTACGTGCTGATGCTTTATCCACTAAGCCACGCCGGATACAACCCCGACGCCGGTCAGAATCGTCTCAGATTAAGCTCCATCTCTTGGGTTCCCTCTAGTGGCCGCCCTCTGCACTACGTCATAGATGTCTATGAACGCAGGACCGAAGTCCATACATGTGTTGAGGTGCACTCGAATGAGTGACTGGTTGGCCGGGATCCGACGGTATAGGCGCCGTCTTAAATCACAATTTTTCTCCGTTCCATCACTCTTTCATCATATGATGCAGAATATCTGCATGGAAATATCATATGTACTTCGGTACATCAAAATATATATGATATGCGTAATAAATCACTTTGTGTATCCGGCGTGGCTTAGTGGATAAAGCATCAGCACGTAGAGCTGAAAACCCGGGTTCAAATCCCGGCGCCGGAGAGAATTTTTCTCCGTTCCATCACTCTTTCATCATATGATGACGCAGAATATCTGCATGGAAATATCATATGTACTTCGGTACATCAAAATATATATTTATGTAGGAATGGTGAACAGGAGAAAAGTTCGGGGCAGAAGAAATCGGATGACAGACGACATTAAAATATATGATCATATGCGGAGACTAAGAGGAAAGCAAAAAATAGGCGATTGGAGAATGCTGGGTTTGCAGTTCAGGACATAACTTTACGCAGAAAACTATGAATGCATGAATAGGTAACTATATTAAATTCTTAATGTTTCGATTTCTATAAAATATCATTCTTTAAATCTGTAAACTATCTGGTTAAAATAATTTAATCCCTATTACCCACAAACAACTTTTACTGCTAAATGCAACAAAATAATGAAAACAGTCTTTTTCTAGTTATGAATAAAAAGCGAATTAAAAGTGAAGCTCACAAGTTCCACAGAAATCAAGTTCGACATTCTCTAGTTCGACTGTTTACGTAGGAGAATTAGACACGCCCCTATACGAGCACTAAGGAATGGGTTTGCCATTGGAATGGGAATTGGTCCTGTGTCTTGTAGTGATACTTTTGTTAAAGCAAAACAGAATATTTTATTGATTAGGACATCCATATTGATCACTGATTTTAAATTAATGAACTCTTCTTTTTCTATTTGAGAATTGTGCCGTTTTTGAGACGGAACTGTCGAAACCCACTGTGGTACTAGAAGCGCATACACAAGTCTCGGGGCGGGCAGGAAATGCAAGTACAGTACTGTATTCGTTGATGGATAACCAATAAGAATTTGCATTCAATTCACCTGCCACACCCACTACCCTTATTGGCCTGAACTTTCAATTCTGTTTTGTCGAACTTAGGAGAGTCCACTGTACTACCTACCATAAAAATTATTATTCAAAAATATAACTCAAGTTAGACCTAATTGCACTGGTTTTATTAGCATTTTATGTATATCATTTCTAGACCTTATTTCATAATGAAACAGAAAAGGCTACCTTGAGAAGAGGACCATCCTCTGGACCTGTACCTAAAATTTTACAAATTAAGGACTAACAGGGTAAGAGGAAAAACGGGGAATGTCACAGAATGGCATTATTGAGAAAATAAAGTTTTAATACATTTGATATTCCTGCTTTTAACCAGTGGACCAAAAATAATGTTAACGTTAACTTATGCGGACATTTTCACTTTTAAACCCTTCGTTTTTTTTTTTTATTTTATTTTAGTAGGCTATTTCACGACGCTTTATCAACATCTAAGGTTATTTAGCGTCTGAATGAGAGGAAGGTGATAATGCCGGTGAAATGAGTCCGGGATCCAGCACCGAAAGATACCCAGCATTTGCTCATATTGGGTTGAGGGAAATCCCGGAAAAAACCTCAACCATGTAACTTGCCCCAACCGGGAATCGAACCCAGGTCACCTGGTTTCGCGGCCAGACGCGCTATACACCATAAAATCGCCAAAAATGGACTTTCTCTGTTTTTCCTTCTTTGATTTTCTTATTACATGCTATATACATAATATACAGTCACACTTTCGTCTGTTCGAAACTTGAGAAAAATGTTTTACATTTTTTTAAATTACGTTTCATTTAACGCCGCTCGCAACTGCCGAGGTTATATCAGCATCACCGGTGTGCCGGAATTTTGTCCAGCAGGAGTTCTTTTACATGCCAGTAAATCTACTGACATGAACCTGTCGCATTTAAACACACTTTAATGCCATCGACCTGGGCCGGGGGGAATATGTGTTGTTTAAACTGTTAATAACTTTTTTTATTAAACACAAATGTGTACAACTTCCAATCATTTAAACATCGATCATTGGCTTCCGGAAACAGACAGTTTTTATACTCTTGTTTTACCGGTCATTTCTCTTTCCACAATTTTACATTCATTCCGTTTAATTCAGGTGTAATGTACTTACTACATTGAAATACTAATTGAACCGATTAATTTTAACTTTCAACTTTGAAAATGAGAAGAGTCAACTAATTTTACCTAAAGCCCTTTATCAGGGACAGTGCTGTGTACTTCCATGTCCCGCCAAGTTTTACTTCCCTCCTTGAGGTAGCCATGCTAAAGTTGTATCGCCTTTAAAATCCATTGCTCTTGGCCGGGTTACGTTAAAGATTTAAGAGAAAAATATCCATGGAACAAGTAACAGATGAAATGCTTTTTACTAACGCTAACGGCTGGTACTAGAAAACATTTTTGAAACTAATATATATTTCTATGGCATTAGGCTATGTAACTAGAAACGTTAAGTCTGTATTGAATTGAAACGAATCTTTTAGACAGGCAGTAAATCGTGTAAGCTACACGCTGGCAGCATCTGGCGGCAGTGTCAAGAGTGTCCCGGTAATCCAGGAGACTGTGTCTTGCAGAACTGGGTGAGCTATTTGTGAACGCGCCCATGCGACTGTGGGTTTGGCACGTGTTGCCGCCCGATCTTGACCTTGGTTAGGTGCTACCACAACACACAATATCTTGCCGACAACTGCGTAATTCTATACCCGAAACAAATTAAGCATTCTACAGATATTCCGTTGCAATCACATTTTACAGACTAACGGGGAAAGCTTTCGTCTTCTAGAAAAGAAATACGAAATACTTAAATTCGTTGTTACAATGAATTGCTGATTGAAAAACGAAAAAAACCGTGAATTGTTTCTAGACATAGAGGGACAACTATCAACCGCTCAAGACAATTCGACGCATTCTCAACAGACAATGTTTACGTCGGTCGGAGAGTGAGGTTGTGAATGGAATTCTCCGTTTCAAATGTTGCTGCAGTCTAATTCTTTCGTTCGTGACCGTAATACAATACACGAGTGCTAACCTCCCTATTAGGCCCTAGGTACTCACCATGGAGGAGACTAGTGAAATTTCGGTAATTTTTAGTAAGAAATCACATTTTCGCTTTTATTTCGTGAAAAATGAATCGGAAATCTTTCATTAATACGTTGCGGCGCTTGGAAACAAAAATTACGTCACGTCTAAATGTCTACGCTCTTGAATTGAATAGCATGCAAATTTTAAAGAACGTTTTTGCACATTTTTTCCTGCACTACCTCATGTTCAAATTGTGAAGACTCTCAAAGTTTTGAAGTTCAGAACTTGATTTTTTCTTATATTCTATAAGCTGTGGCTAACAAACCACAATATCACTTGTTTTATAAACTAAATACAGTAGAATCCCTCTTAACAGGCACCAAAGGGACCAGGCAAGTTCCGGATACGATATTTTGCCGGATAATTGAATAAATATCAGTACATAAAAAAGTCCGTATTTTATGGTGCCAAATGCTGAAACTGCAGCCATATGAAGCTTATTTCTCGATCACTTGCTCATAACTAAATCAACATAAAGCTGTTTTTCTTATTAACACACATCACACAACATAAATAATACACTAATTCTAGGTTCGAATATTCACTGAAAACGAAAGTTCGTGCGAACTTCCAAATGTGACAACACTGACAACCCGAACATAACTCACTAAACATAAAAACTGTTTGAATTTTCTTTATTAAAACACATACACAACACAAATAATACACACATTTTTAGGAACCAATATTCATTGAAAATGAAAGTTCGTGTGAACTTCCTAATGTGGCAAAACTGACGGCCCAGACTGTGGCAATCTGGCAGATTTAAACTTTTTTTTTCCCAGCCGAAGGTGTCGTTGTTTTGGTATTGTTGGTTATATGGGTACCGGTTAGAGGAATTTTACTGTACTTTCGACATTAAAAAATAAAACATACTGAGTGGATATTAAAAATTTAAATTTCGAATTTGGATGTATGTTTAAGAATGATTTCCAATTATATACTTAAACTTGAAATTCAGGTAAACCTAGTCTATTCTGTTGTTTTCTAAACATATCAGATGTATTTTTAAAAAAAGTCATTCATGAAACTAAAATTTTGCAGGATTTTTGAAAATACCCAAATGTTTATTTTAAAATTTTGAATAACTGAGAAGCATTCATCTGACCGTAATGAAACATTTGCGAGATTACTCATAGGAAGAGGTGAATTGTACAAAATATGAAGTCTCTATCTTAAAAATTGTATAGAATAGAAATTTCAACCACCACCCCTTTAAATAAATCAGCTAATCTGTGACGCAACAGCCCATACGGGGCCAAGGCGTCCATATGCCTCACAAGTGAACTGTAATCCGATCAGTATAGGGTTGTGTTAGCGCGATGATTCCCCTCACCCGGCTGTTAACCTTGCTTTCGAAAATGGATTTCGCTATTCATTGCAGCTTTCCAAATTCATCATATTTGGTAGGCACTGGTAGCATACACTAGCAGAAAAAAACTTATAATTATAGTTTAATCAACGACTGCAGAGGCTATATCAGCGTCGCCGGTGTGCCGGAATTTCGTTCAGCAGGAGTTCTTTTACAAGTCAGTAAATCTACTAACATGAGCCTGTCGCATTTGACACCACTTAAATACCATCGACCTGGGCCGGGATCGAACCCGCAACCTCAAGTACAGAAGGCCAGCGCTATACTGGTCGCGCTACCCAGGCCGACACTAGGAGACATTTCACGAGAAAATGTTTTATTTTACGACTCGAACCAGTGCTAGTTCAAAGCAAGCATGACAGTTTAGAGCATGCGGCTATGACGCGGGGACAAATTATTACTAAACCCCGCCGAAATCATACTATGAGGGATAACGAAATAACGTCCCAATTAAAAAAAGCCGGCAACTCTAAGTTCAGTAAAGAAACTGTAGATTTACGAACTCTATTCTGCCTAGGTGACTTCGGAGTATATATAGGGCCTCTATAGGCTATGCAATGAAGAATGAGATTTTTTATTGAACTAAAAACAATTTGGAAAAAACAGAATATCTCAATCAAAAATATTTTTAACAGCTTAGTATCAACTTGTGGAAACCAGATCAATTCGATGTCACATAAGAAACAACTATAAATTGACTTGCCAGATCAAAACTGGCAGATACTGCTCAAAGCTGGATTTCTTATCAAAGGCTAGACCAGCCCTGGGCATAAAGGGGAAGGAAAAAGGAAAGGAGATACCCCCACCCATATCTTTTTCGCTTCACTGCTTTAGAAATGAACACACAGTAAAGCGCTGTGCATCAGTGGTGGATTTTAGACGACCAGCGAGAGCCGAAAGTTGTGATGCATGCCTTATACCATGGGTGTCCAAACGCCTATAGAATTAAAAAAAAAATTAAACTGGTTTATTTAACGACGCTCGCAACTGCAGAGGTTCTATTAGCGCCGCCGGTGTGCCGGAATTGTATCGCGCAGGAGTTCTTTTACATGCCAGTAAACCGACTGACATGAGTTTGTCGCCAAATGCCTGTAGAACCAGGAGATATTGCACATCAAGCATGCTCTACTGAGGTCAATAAATTTCCATATAAAATAGGAAAAACGACCTGAAAGAATATGCGCCGCTGGTTGCTTACGCCAGGGGTTACCTTGTACGAGTTAAAATTGGACATCTATGCCTTATACCAGTGGTCGTCAGCACTCGCTGAAATGTGTAAAGGGTACGCGGCGCTGTCGTGTAACAGGGCGGGAGAGGGAGGGAGGGAGGGAGATAGAGTATACCCGCTAGCAGCTACGGAGTGTACCCTAATGCACTGCGTTTTCCGCGGGTAAGCGAGACTAGCCCCAGCGTGCTCTGTGCTGACGACCCCTGCCTTATACAATCCGTCACTCAGCAATGCTTGCCTTCAGGTCTACTCTATTGTTCCGATATATAACTATCTCTGCCGGAGAATGTTGAGTGGAGAGTTAAGGGGTAGTCTGCAGCACCTTGAGCTTTCTCTGATATACTTATCTCTCTCGAATAGAGTCTTGCTACGTACCTTATGAACTGAATTTCCCTGGCCCTCCTTAAACCCTATTTTCATATCGATATAATGAGGCTGGTAATGTCATCACTTTATAGAATTTCAATAAAGAACAAAAATAATGAAATAAAAACAAAGAATGAAACTAAGATAAAAATAACTAGAAGAAAATAAATAGGCTGAGTTTCATGCCAACAGAACGCCTCACTCTAAAGAAAGGAAAGTTTCCTTCTGAAAAACATAGGTTAAGTAAGTAGAGACCCGGCGCCATGATCACATTACCTGCGAGTCGGCTACTTTCGTCTCCCAATGATTAGAAAGGAGTGGTCCGAAGAGCGCAATCCTGTAAGGAAAGGAGGTATAGGAAATACCGAAATCTTCGGTAGGGTCTAACACTCAAACATAGTAAAAGCTGTAAGAAGGCGTTGTCTCTAATCGTATGAAATGATTGGACTGCTAAATTAAAACCCAGCCGCTACCGTAACAACCTTCTGACCGCCAGACTCGCATCAAATAACAAAAACATAAACATGCCACTTGGATGTTTTCCATTTAAACCTGACCTTAAGTCCTTTTTGTCTCGAGTCGATAACCAGACTGACAAACTGTTGCCATGGAGATGGCGATAAGACAGCTGACCCCTGCAGTCGATTTCAATTTCACACTATCTTTCTTTCTTGCATAAATATAAATTAATTGATTTACTAATTAAATCTAAACCCCCAACAACAATGACTTGCAGAAAGGGACGCGTGCCAGGGTTCGGTTGCTAGGGCAGCCACGTCAGCATGTGGGTACGAGCGGTCTGGGGTTCACTTACATGGCCTTTGATATAACACTATACGGACTACAGCCGTAATAGTACACGTCATCTACAGATATCTTATTAGTCTAATACATATACAGAGGGTCGTACTGAAAGTCATGACCTCATGAGCAACACAATGCCATAATTTCAATTTCAACAATGTAACAAAAACAATGATCATAATCAACAGACTTTACACTACGTATTGACATATTTTGACGTCATTAACTTCTATCATGTAACCACAGACAATGTTTGCAAAATGGTCGACAACGATGATTCCTTTCGACAGCGTGCTGTCATTAAATTCCTTGTTAAAGAAGAAAAACCTGCTGCTGAACTTCACCTCAGACTTCAGCGTGCATACGGAGATGTGTGCATGGGCACCAGCAGTGTTAGATGGGTGAAACATTTCGAAGATGGAAACACGAGCATCCAAGATGAGCCTCGTAGCGATCGCCCTCGAACTGCCTCCACGGAATGCAACAAGGAAAGAGTTGAGTTCTGGGATGCATTTTGACTGAATTTCTTGAACCTGGACAGACCATAAATGCTGTCCGCTATATTCCGACAATTTTGAAGCTCCGTCGTGCATTGCACGAAAAACGCCCTGGAAAGCAGATCATACCACAACACAACGCGTGGTCTCACATTGATCGTGTCACCGTGGAGAAAATCAGAACATTGGGTGGGGAAACTCTTCCGCAATCTACATAGTCTCGACTTGGCGCCCTCCGACTACCATCTTTTCGGTTCTGTAAAGAAGGAGCTGTGAGGCCATCGCTACGAGACGCTGGAGGACATCCGGAAAGCAGTGCGTCTTGTGTCTTCGGGAAGATGAAACGGACTTCTACAGCAAGGAAATTTTCAAACTTACAGAAAGGCGGGAAAAATGTGTGCAAAGAAATGGAGACTATGTTGAAAAGTGACAGAAAAGCCTGCAGATTAAGATTATGTAGCTGGTTTGTCTAAAAAATAAAAATTAAGATTTGTAACAATGGGTTGCTCATGACTTTCAGTATGACCCTCGTATGAGAAGAAAATAGTCGTGACTGGTAACACCTGAACGTGGTCAAAGCTTCAACTATCTATGGTACTACTCTCGACGTTAAGGGCCGCAAAAGTTCCTACTTCGGTGATAAAATACGAGGGGAACTACAAAGCATGTCCACAAGTAACCAGTACCGGTACCAGAAAAAATGACCAAACTCTCACCGATTTCAAAATTGATGACAGACCTTTATCTCCGCATTATCTATATTTATCGACTTCGCTACTTACTCGTATGGCCCCTGTTTCTTTGCCAAGAACAGTAAATGGGTTTATTTACCTGGATATGCCGCAGAATTGATTAACGTAGCAACTTACAGAACATGACACGATCATACTTCAGCAATTTAATTTTCACCAGTGTGTTCGTTAATTCCTCTATAGCAAGTTAAACAGTTCGACTGTAAGAACTAGAAATTCAGATGAACAGTAGATGAAGTGGCCTCCTAAATCTCCCGATATCACTCCACGCGACTTCTTTCTATAGGGTTATGTGAAGATTGAAGTATGATAGTCTACCACTTGATACTGATTAATGAAATTGATAATTAATTTTGTCAGCAACATGCTAAAGTGTAGGCCTATGCGATGATCTGGATGACTGGACATTTTGTCTGGTCATAAATGGAGATCATATTTCAAGGATCTTTAGGGTTCGTGAAACTCCCAAGTATCTTTCAAATCACACTATCCGCAATTGTATAGCTGTAATATTTAACTTCGTTTAGCATATTAAATTAATCATTTAGCTTACGTCCATAATCTGTTTTTAATTTATAGTTTAGAACAACGTTCTGATTTTTTTCAGTGTTGAGATTAATACCTCCAAATTACTTGTAGATTCCATCATCATGTAATACACAACCTAGGATCTGAGCATCTACTTTGTTGGGTCTGCTATGAAGGCTAATCCCAAAAACTAGATGATCCTGGCTTTTGAGTAGAATCTGGGTCAATTGAAGAACCATTTTAATGCGAGTGTATAATAACGAACAATGTGATATGAGGGACGATATAATTTATTTGTATCATTATAAACTTGTTGGAAAACATATGATGTAGCGAAATTAATTCAAGTAGCAATAAATGTAAATTAGTAGTAATTCATTTGAGCGATCTCATGAATGAACATGCGATCGGCATTGCGTCATGATACGAGTAATTAACCAAAACTAGTTGGTTCTTAGGCATGAAAATAATTAATATTCATAGGATTTGTACTAAATCTTTGATATAGGCCTATTTAATCCCAATATGTTGAAAAAGCAAAACACTTTTTCTAAACAGGCATCGTGAAGTGCTAAAATCTCGTACTCTTGAAGATGGTTAATTACATCACATTTTAAGTAATTTCGTCTTGTAAGTCAGTGTTTGAGTTCGAAACCAACTATATTGTAGTGACAGTGTACGACATTCGCCTAATAACTTCGTCGATCGTAGTACCGGTAACACATTCGAAAAAACACATCCAAGAACAATGAACTATCGTCTTATATTAATTATTTTTGTAGCCTACTTACACGGCTAGTAAGTTGGAAGATAGTTTAAATTTTGCCATTAGTCTTAATTCCGTTTGCGTATTCAAAAATGCAGCCACAACTTTCACATAGATTCTTTCCGCAGTCACTTCATGTTATAACTCAACATCGAAAGTTTAGGAAAATATCTGTTTTGTGTCTTTAAGAATAAATAATAGTTTTAAACATTTATCCATACTACCCGATAAAGCCAACTAACGCGGAAAACATGTGCAACGACTGTGACGTCATCGTATCGTAACAAAATGACACCTGGTCGACTGCAGCGCCCTGACCTACAAGACCAAGTCGCAAGTTCGCCTTGCCGGTTAGGTTACATAGTATACATACATAATGTTCTGCCCAAGGGCAAGTCTTTTCACTGCAAACCTAGCTTTCTCCAATCTTTCCTACTTTCTGCCTTCCTCTTAGTCTCCGCATATGATCCATATATCTTAATGTTGTCTCATCTGGCCCAAACTTTTCTCCTGTTCACTATTCCTTCCAGTGCATCCTTCAGTAGGCAGTTTCTTCTCAGCCGTGACCCAACTGATTCTCTTTTCTCTTCCTGATCAGTTTCAGCATCATTCTTTCTTCACCCACTCTTTCCAACACAACTTCATTTTTACTCTGTCTAGGCCTATTTCACACGCTTCATCCTTCTCCATATCCACATTTCAAATGCTTCTATAGTCTCTTCTCTTCACTTCGTCGTAATGTCCATCTTTCTGCTACCATACAATTCCACACTCCATTCAAAGCACTTCACTAGTCTCTTTCTTAGTTCATTTTCCAGAGGTCCGTTTTGTCGGGTAGTACATTATTAAATAAGGACACTGGTTGTATTTTATGATGTCTTATATGCAATAGCGCTTATTTTAACTTTTTAGAGTTTAGAGGCACTTTACTATTAAATTTACCTGTGACGATAGAAAAAGCAATGGCGGATTAAGACAGTGGAATTCTGCGGAACACACTTTTTTCACTATAAATCTCGCAGGGTACGTATATCAATGCTTTATTTGACAAAGGCTATAGCGAAATGACGATTATGGAAAACATTAGCAAAAGCAATTCTAAGAAAATCTGTACAGCAACCAACCACTTCGCCTACAGTTTTCAAATAATCTGTAACAGCATTGAAACTCGACCTCATAGCGTTGTCATATTTCTACTAAAGAGGCTATTAACAAATACAAAGATTATTGAGGAATTATGCACTGAATCGCAATGCAAATCCAAACACTAACTTCCCTGAAACATCACCTCGCAGCATTTTTCTCTTCATCTTACATAATACGAATATGTCTGAAATCAAACCATGTCTCTAAAAAGAGAGTATCATTATCAGTGTTTTCGTAGCCTATAACTTATTTAAAACTGTGTATCAGAGCGGAGGTGTTTGTAACACAAGCAAGATATTGGAGAGTTTTCAAATCAAAACTAAATTTATCAATAAAATTCCGACAGAATCTAGACTTAGCTGGTCCGAACAAGCTGTACAATGATTACCACGAAGGTCAAAAGGTTCCACGTAAGGCGAGAGAGTTCGTTGCAGTTTGTACCTTAGCAACAGACGAAAGAGAGAGAATTCAAATTTCTAGCAAATAGCTCACAGTAAAGAAATTTCTATTAAACCAATACATTGAATTCCCGAAGTGTACGCCCTGGACACGCACTTCACGAATAACGAGTCCCAGGGCTAATTTTTAATATGAACTATTTCTGTGCGCTGTCGGTGAAAATGAACCTTAAAGGGAAAACTCGCCGGGCTTTGATCGTGGTGTTCTAGCATGGAATAACTAATTTTTTTCATTGGTTATTTAGCGACGCTTTATCAATCTCTATGGTTACCTAGCGTCTGAATGAGATGAAGGTAATGCTAGCGAAATGAGTCCAGCGTCCAGTGCCGAAAATTGCCCAGCATTTGCTCGTAAGGCCGATTTCACCAAACTTTAATTGTTACTTAAAGTGTTCTTAATTTACACTCAAAAAGACAATGCATTTCACCAACACAAATTGGTCTTTAAGCTCTCAAACTACATTTAAGTTAATTGTTCAATATTTGATCAAATTATTTATTTATTTACTTATTTACTTACTTATTTATTTACTTGTTTACTTACTTATTTATTTACTTATTTATTTATTTACTTATTTACTTATTTATTTACTTATTTACTTATTTATTTACTTATTTATTTACTTACTTATTTACTTATTTATTTACTTACTTATTTACTTATTTATTTACTTACTTATTTACTTATTTATTTACTTATTTACTTATTTATTTACTTATTTACTTATTTATTTATTTACTTATTTACTTATTTACTTATTTATTTATTTACTTATTTACTTATTCATTTATTTATTTTGCTATTAATTGTAACAAAATATAATATAAACAGAAAAACCTTAGCTTAAGTACTTCATAATATTATTTAAATTATACATTTATAGAAGAAACATTTAATCCATCTCCGGTTGCCTAAAATACGGAAACTAAAGTAATATGAATAACAAATTTATCACGTAAGCCTAATATCACATTTGAAGGCACTGGAATAGCGCAAATCCATTAAGTCTTCAATATTACTGAAGACATTGAAATAATGTTTTTTAACTGAAATCTATTTCTACGTATTTCCAACATTTCGTCTTTTCTTCTAAATTTGTCCATCCGTTTTCTTGTTTTCGATGATTTTAATATGTTTTGAGGTTACGTCTGTTTATGACGACAATTTACAGTCATAACAAATTAACTCCCCATGTAGGTCACTGCTTACATTAACAAGACACATGGCCTTCGAAATTACTATTTTATTACAATTCCGAAGGCCGTGATGACTTAAATGGGAATTAAATCAATAGACTATTTTAAATTCGCGTAAGTATCATGAAGTTCAAACGAATTAAATATGATTTAACTTTCGTATTTAAGTTAAATAACAGTTAATTATGGATTAGTAATATGTTGAACTGGGCCCTTAATGAATTGAGGAAAAAACCTCAACCGGTAACTTGTCCCAACCAGGATTTAAACCCGGCCCCGCTCCTTTCACTGTCAGATATGCTAACCGTTATTCCACAGCAGTGGGCTAAGTATGTAGTGTGAACAATTTCGAAAAATTTTTTTTAGTTATCGTGAGATGATTCTATTACAGGCACACATTATGCAAGATACAATGTATTGAATGGAACTTTAACCATCTATTTTCGCTTTAACCTCCATAAGCTATTTATTATACATTGTATATTACCACACTTACTTCATACGGAGAAAGTAAAAATTGAAGCACATAATTTACATTTCCCGTAGGACTAGATTACAAGACAGAATATGAAGTTAATTAGTTCCTTACGTAGAGCAGAATTTTCTAGCGCCTTCTTGAAACAGTTTTATGCGACTTTTCTAAGTTTCCACCATGTTTGCCTCACTGTTTCCATAGTTCTAACGCAGTTTTAGAGCTCCGTGTATTATAAACAAGTCAAGATTGTTCCTAGGGGAAATGTCTATGACATCATTCGTGCAAACGTAGGGCTTGTAAAAATCTTCTCTGACAACTAGATGCTCCCAGAACATATTTACATGCGTTATGGCAAGCACAGCAGCACCTGCAGCTATATTCTTCCGGCAGCATCTGAAGCAAATTTATTTCCACTGGAGGGCTAAAGTATTAAAGGTTAAGTATCTATAAATTGGGGGGTTTAGAAAATATGACGAGATCAAAACTTTATTCAAAGCTCTGAATGAGTCAATATATCACTGAACAAAGGCTACAAAAAAATTTTATACCGAATATTCATTCAATGCCTCCTTTAAAATTGAGGATATTTAGCGTTTTAAAATAAACATTAATCACGGCAGAAAATTGTGGTTTACCTTTTGTAGGGGTCTTACATTGTTTATTTATTCATATACCGTCTTACTAATAAACCATATATAGTTTTTATACGAGACTTATGCAGAGTTGAGACAGAAAACTTTACTAATAAACCATGCAGAAGCGATGGATATATAAACAGGCTGTAACTATACAATGGGAATTACTTTGCAATAGTTATATACACGAAACCCCTTATTTAAGCGTTGTATATAGAGAAAAAATGGCCGCCCTTCTAACAGCTGTTCGTATTGACTGTCATTTTATGATGATGGTTGCCTTGTAACCACAGAAGAAAGCACAAAATAATTAGAATAATATTGCTGTTGCTTGTACTCTTTGACCAAAATGTAGTGTGGTAATCGATTAGAGTCAGCTGTACTATCGATACTTAACACGCCACACTAGAGCGCTCTACCGGATGCAATAGGGAACCTCAGATATTCTATCACTTTTCGTAACGAAGTAATGACGAAACTATGATGTAGCTGTGTAACAGTTACATTGTTATACACGACGTATGTACTGATTTACACACGACGTATAAACGCGCTACTCATCGTGTAGGTATAAGACAGTTAAACTTCTGTATATAGAGTTTTTATTAGTAAGACCGGTAGAGCATAAAACAAGTCAATTTCGAACTTTTCATGTAAATGCAAATTTCCAGCAACTGACATCAAAGAAGTGGTCTTGGCCATGCTGTCTGCATGCCCTACGGCTCCTGGACAGCGGTTCATCTTTGAATGTTGGACGGAATGTGTTCGTAACTGATACCCGAGAGTGAAATTATCCGAAAATGACTCATTAAATGTAATTTAGCAATAATTTTTAATATTTAGGTCTTTAAAAACTTATTTGAGATCAACAACCCCAAAAAGCAAAGTTGGCCCAAATCAAATTCCATGACTTTTCGTGATTTTATGTTAGAGAATATAAAATTACAAATGAAACTATTATTACAGATGAAAAAGCATTTTGATAAGGAAAATTAATTACAAATAGTATTATTTAGATTCCTATTATTGCCCACGTGAAATACAGCCAGATACAAAAAGAAAAAATTCTGTCGATCACTGGATTTTAATGCCCGTCGTTTCTTAAGATTAATGGTTTCTAGACAATTTTTTTAGTTGGTTATTTAACGACGCTGTATCAACTACTAGGTTATTTAGCGTCGATGAGATTGGTGATAGCGAGATGATATTTGGCGAGGTGAGACCGAGAAATCGCCATAGATTACCTGGAATTCACATTACGGTTGAGGAAAACCTCGGAAAAACCCAACCAGGTACTCAGCCCAAGCAGGGATCGAACCCGCGCCCGAACGCAACTTCAGACCGGTGGACAAGCGCCTTAACCGACTGAGCCACGCCGGTGGCTTTCCTAGACAATATCAGCTGTCAACGAGTGTGTTATTTTCCACATTAGTAAGGTTCAAATCACAAGGAAATTTGATCTGGACAAATGTAACATTTTAAAATTCCTTTTAAGAACGAAAAGTTACATTTGTTCGGATTATATTTCTGCACATTTAAAGGATAAAACTAAAATTCTTTCAATAGTTTATTATACATAGTATACTGCTCCTTTAAATTGATTAAGTGTATTGGGAATTAAATCTATGGCTTTCCCAAGACATGCCAAGAAATGTTTCATATAAAACCATTCTCATCTCGAAAAGGAAGAAAAAACGAGCAAAACTTGTTTAAAATATCTAAAAGGAAAATATATACATATATACATGTAGGCCTATATATATATATATATATATATATATATATATATATATATATATATATACCATATTTCTATGTATTTAAAACGGAATTACTGTATTTCATCTAAATCGGTTTGTTGGAGAGCCGTTAGTATGGGTCCGATAAAAGATATAAGCTGTATGCCTGCAATTCATGGAAGAAAGTAATCTATTTACCTATAAAACACCATATCAATGTGAGAGCGATTCGTTGCTAAGCAAGTGACGTGAGAATAGTGTGATGTTAACCCGTTGACAAGCAAGTTGAAAGTTCCCTAAAATGTTGTCTATTTGACCTTTGAACAAACATTTTATGTAAAAATTTGAGCTTTTCCTTTAACCTATTTCTTAAATATCCTTTTGAGTACCACAAATGTTCAGAACAAAAATGTTTCAATTTCTTGTCAAACTTTTCTCTAACTACAAAAGTCATCAATAGACGTAATATTTTAGAGGGGCGGCAGATAATAAGAAATCCAGGGAAAGGAAGTCCTCAGGGAAATTTACACTACGCCGTTCTGATATCACAATTGAGGCGTTACCTGGAATAATTCACGAGCTCAGAATGACATTTTCAGCAAAATTAAGATTTTTGTTGCATTGAATTCTGCTACTTCACAACTACCTACCATATAAATTATATGTTGATATCTCAATTATTTTGCGTGAAGGTTGTTACCTGCACTGATTTTATTAACAACCAAACTTTTAAAATGTTCTCCTGTAAAATTTAATAAACACTAGATAGAACCTTGTCATTCTGAACCCTCGAATTAACGTATCTTACATTGTTTTTCCGTTTTCATCACGAAGTATTCTGAACCCTTAACACATTTTCCTCCTGACAAAACGTTATTTCCCTCTAACAAACACAGAGTCCTCTAGAAACATTTGAAATTGTTCTCGCAAAGCTGTTCCAGATCTAAAATGTTTGAAGCTCTATATCTCAAATTTAAGATTTTGTAGTTTAGTTCTCGTTTCAGAGAATGCCTCAATTGTGACTACCTGCACAAGATAGGAGCAGCAGCAGTCAACACTGCCAAGTTTCTATATTTCAGCTATTCACATTCGTTAGTAACAGGAACGACGCAATGCGAAGGCTATAATGAGGAGAAACGCGAATATTAGCTCGCCATCATTTCTTTCAACACAAAGCTCAAAATGTTTGCTTGAGACGAGATGTAATGGATTTCTGTATGACTAACTTATAGCCTAAATGTTAGAGAGTTGCAACGGGAATAAGCCGGCCCAGTTCAATGGGGCTTCACCACACACCGGTGCGTATCTAACGTAATGTACGAATACTGAAGCTGGCCGGTCTGTCAAGCCGTTCTGTTTTCTGCGGTCTATGAGCGAGCATTGAAATGTCACAACAGAATACATCCAATATAGCTCACGTCTAGAAGTGACCGCAGTTGAGAGAGAGGGAGGGAGATTTAAAAATACTCCCTCAGAACAAAACAGCCACCAACGTAATACTGCTCATTCTCTACCAGCAAGAGTGAAATATGGAGCATCCATGTGCACGTCACATGGGCCAACGTCATTCCACGCAGTGTAGGCAAGCCAATCTGCATCTATACGACCGTGTTTTAAGAGTCTTTGAGGCTTTCTTGCTACAAGCTGAGCTACGGTTGGACCAGGGGCGGCCCGTCCCTATGTGCTACAGTGCTACAGCACAGTGATAATTTTTGCTCAAATAATGTATTTGTAATACCATAGTATCTGATCTGTCATTTAACAATTTCCCGTGGTTATATTCATGACGCATTATCGAGTGTTTATTCTTCGCTCTTCGCTCTTTGGTGCCTCAGGGGGTTCGTTGTGCTCAAAGAGTTTGTAATATATAACAAACTCTTTGGTTGTGCTACTCTGAACTTCATATGAGAATGTAGACAATTATGCGCATGTACGAAGCTGAAATCACTGCTCTGATTGACTATTTTTACGCGGGAAAGTGCTGTAGTCAGCTTCAGCACAACACAGCTTGGAGATTGCAAAAGTAAAGCGTAACGAAAGAATGCTTGTTTGTACAATGTATTTGGTAATTCAAATATCAGACTGCTGCTGCCATCTACCTGTAGGCCTATGAGGTTCCTCCTGAATCAGCTAGCAAGCGACGGAAAATGGAATCCTAGAAAATTGAAGCCAAGGAAGTATGCGACTGTATAATTCAGGAAACTACTCACCGTTTCCAGTCTTTAAGCTACCTAGACGCAACAAAATTGTTAAACAGCAAAATTTTTGAGAATTTTTCGTATAATTTTCGTGAACGCGAACTTGAAGTTGCTGTCAACAGCTATACTGAACAAAAGAGTGTTAAAGACACAACTTGGAGTTCTATACGGAAATCCCGACTTCCAAAATATAGATGTCTGTTTAATTGTTACAATACATAGTCTCCAACAATTTACAGGATCTATTCCGTGAAGTAACGAAGTTGTTAAATATTTTGGTTACAACACCAATGGCCACTGCTGAGCCAGAAAGATGTTTTTCTTGCTTGAAACGCATAAAAACTGTTTTTAAGGAACACTATGTCCCAGGATCGTCTCACTGCCCTTGCAATATTGTCAATAGAAAAGAGTATGATGCCCAAGATGGAGGGTTTAACACCAGGGTAATTGACAAGTTCTACAGTAGGAAGAAACTTCATATTTCGTCACTAGGCGAGTCTCAAATTAAGATAAATACATATAAGTGTATATAGTAGGCAGATATAGAGACTGTAGCACACTCATTATTTTGACCACCAGCCGCTACTGGGTTGGACCGGATTTTTGTTTAATAAAACTGATGTTAACTGAAATATTTTACTAGGGAAAAAGTTTCCCCCACGCTCTCGCCCCAGCATAGTACAAAAAAAATGTGGATAAAGTTGTAATCAGATTTTATTACCATTTATAAGTTTAGTCAACTGTCCGAAGACAAGTCTGAACCTCACAAATGATACCAAAAAGCACCACTTATGAGGAAACTAAGCCAGGAGATAATGGGGTAGGTTGGCCAGTTCCTTTCCTCTTTCCATTGCATACATCGCCAATTAGCTATATGTTACACTAATCAGACTTCAGATGCATTCAAACAATTTTATTGTTCTTCCTCCGACACATATCAAGTGCCTGATAACAGAGACACAGTAGTGGCAAAAAGAAAAAAAGCGGGCCGACCCTTGTAGCTGATTTCAGAGCCTTGTTCACTCAGAGCTCGATAGACTGGTAATCAAGATTTTCGTGGTTCGAATTCTGCCTGAGAAGGAAACTTTTTTGTTCCTTATTCAAATTGATTCCCAATAATTTTCGACTGCAGCGATATTTTACTACTTAATTAACTTATTATTCCCGGTACATGAATTTTACCAGCAATCGAAAAGTATTGGGAATGAATATGAACAACAAACAAAAAAAAATGTCCTTCCCAGGCAGGATTCCAACCACGAAAGTCTTCGTTACCAGTCTATCGTGCTCTGGAGTGAACAAGGCTCTGAAATCAGCTACAAGGGCCGGTCAGTCTTTTTTTTTTTTTGCCATTACTGTATATAACAGCCAGAACCTCAATCAGAGGATTTAAATATACTGTAGTATGTGCCAGTTTTAAAAACTCTCGCTTACAATAAACAACTCTGCCTTTATTATTACATCAGTATTTGTTTGACACAGGGAATAGGGCGGACGCAAGCAGTGGTTATTGCTCTAACGGGGTTGTCAATTATTTGTCTTAACATTTGCAAAGCGCATACAGAATGACGTAACATTCGTAAGTGGCAAAGTCGTATCACAGTCTAGTATATACAGTCACGAAACTAGAGTTGTGAGGGTACTAGGAACAATAGACTGTGCCGGTACTATTTCGCATTGTCTGTAATGAGGCGATAGTGGTTAGCAACTATCTATGGATGCATATTTGCTATGTATTGAGCTTCGTGACTGTATATACTAGACTGTGGTCGTATTACTTATAAGACATAACACACCGAAAATAAATTATATACCTTTCTTGCACTCTTTGAAGATGAAATATGACGTTGTGATGAT
Source organism: Periplaneta americana (assembly GCF_040183065.1). Taxonomy (NCBI): domain Eukaryota; kingdom Metazoa; phylum Arthropoda; class Insecta; order Blattodea; family Blattidae; genus Periplaneta; species Periplaneta americana. Next base: position 57,196,467 of record NC_091133.1, read on the forward strand.
TTTGACCTTAAGCACATCCTCTGATATTAATATCTAGAGTTCTTGATTATAGGCGAAAACTTTTTAAACATAGTCTAATACAAATTATACCAGTGATCTCCGAAAACAGTGCAGCCTACTTTTTTCTGTTCACGCTCTCGTATTTTTTACTTCGCTTCCATGTTCTTTAACGATGCCGTATTTATAGCGTTGTCTAGTGTCTATGAATATATGATCACGAAGTGACTTTTGGAGAGATGGGTCAAAATTCGGCACAGGATTATCAGGAAGTCACCTCACAGTTGGGGAACGTCTGAGGAAAACCCCAGGTAAGCAGCCCAAGCGGGATTTGAACCCATATCCCAGTGCAGCCTCTAATTAAGAGTCTGCTAGCTACCCTTATACCACACGAGTGGTCATTTTATTCCTATTTCGCCAGATATCTCTATAGTCTCACGAACGCATTCAAGGGGAAAAAATGTCCGGAAGACAGGTCATTCTTGGACAATAAATGTTGCCCTGGAGCCTTCTCATTCAAGGAAAGTATACTTACGTGCTGAAAATGTAACTGATGTTAATTTTACTTACCCATGTCATAAGTAAACATCGTATTTTAAGTAAAAGCCTATTCTGCTCCTGGAGTTAATTTTCATGGATTGTTATAAATAACAGTGCTACTCTTATAGTCTAAAAAATACCTGAGTTGACATTGAAACCTACTTTAGCCTATTTCACACAGTTTTTCTGTTTTATTGTATTTCTTGTTAACGATGAAAATCAACTTGCTTTATCTTCAAGTAGAAGGCATGATTTCCTATTTGGAAGAAGTGGCAACTTGTATCTCCAGTGTCCACACCTGTGGAGTAACGGTCAGCGCGTCTGGCCGCGAAACCAGGTGGCCCGGGTTCGAATCCCGGTCGGGGCATGTTACCTGGTTGAGGTTTTTTCCGGGGTTTTCCCTTAACCCAATACGAGCAAATGCTGGGTAACTTTTGGTGCTGGACCCCGGACTCATTTCACCGTCATTAACACCTTCATTTCATTCAGACGCTAAATAACCTGAGATGCTGATACAGCGTCGTAAAATAACCCAATAAAAAAATGTATCTCCAGATAGAGAAAATGTGACGTTTTGAAAAATAAATTAATTGTTTTTGTATGAATTTTGATCCTTTAAAAAATGTGACAAACAAAAGAATTTTTAAAAATGTTACGGTTATTTCACTTTTTTCTGTAATTTGGCCCTATTTTGAAAAAAAAATGAGTGCATAGTTCTCGTCCTAAATACAACAAATATTCTGAATGACACAACGAATTTTAGTTTTGGAAAATGAGGCAAATTATCTCTGATCAAATCTGATGGAAGACTGATTTCCAATCAAATACGGATTGTTCTTTCTGCAACGAGAATAAAACTGATGATCAATTAAACGTTCCTTGATCGTTGATCATATCTGATCGACTTTTCCGCAACATCCTTGCTAAGCCTATTTAGACAGCTAAAATACAATTTTTGGAACCCAAAAATCAGACGTCTGTCATGAGGCCAACACTACCATTAAGGATGAACGAGTACTTCATACTTCCATTCCATTATCTTCCCATCGTTATTTCATAAACGCAATATAGACGCGTCGGTAGTTTAAGACTAACAAAATAATCAGCAACATTAACAAGATTTCACATTGAACTATGGAACTGCAGTAGAGACCTCTGACATGAAAAGCTTTAATTAAACTTCACAGCAAAATATGATTACATTCGAGTTTGACACAACAGCACAAGGTACTGAGCATCATACACAACACTGGTATTTCATACAACAGATGTTCTGTTGTTCTGCTTCTTCTGGCAACAGCGTTCTGAGATACAAGAGCAATCCGTTCTTGGAAAAGCATCGCCACAAACCTAAAACCCCCATGACAAACCCTTGCAACGACGGGAAAAAATCTTTCTCCAGAGCATCAGTTAACAAAACATTTTCTGTTATACAAATCTGTCCTGTCAACATGTTTCCTTTCCTCTATCTCATCCAGTGTGATAATAAGCATTTGAGATGGAAAATATGCAATATCGCAGTGAAAATTATATCCTATGATATTAAATTAAAAGATGGCATTTACAAAATAATTATTCTCTTATCGATTTTAATAACGAAGAGTTTATTATAATGAATAACTACGGTGAAAACAAGGAAAGAATTGTATCCCAAAATAATTAGAAAACATCAATTTGAAAGTCGCAATGTAAAGATAGGCTACAGTCCTTAAATCATAAATAAAACAATTAGGAAATAATTCCTAACATCTTGTTGTAATCCCTTATGGGCAATCAATTTAAGGTATTACATTGAAATAGCGTTGAAAAAAATAAAATACAGCCGATTAGGATATTTTCCATTGTGTGCGTTTCAACTTGAAGAAATTTCTTAAAAAATCGTGTACATAAATCCAAATGAAATTGAGTTTTACAATACCGAATATGACAAATTCTTGCCAAGGTTTTAAAACTAATCACTGTACAGAAACATATCAACAGTGTATATAAAAGAACTTTGTATCTCAAGAATGGTGAAATCGTTTATGAGTATATTTTCAGATTGCTTGCAACGGTAAATATTTTTAATGAGGAGAAAAGTGCTTACTTAGAGTCTTACAGTTAAGAATAGGTCTGAAGTACAGGAATGTCGAACGAATTACCACTAGTGCGACACAAAAAAAAAAATAAATTGAAGGCGATATCGTCAAAACGTATAGGTCAAGACGTATAGGTCATTCGATATCTCGTGAAATCAAATGCGTGCCTTTGCCATAGCTAGTAAGAACCTTATGGTGGGAGCAAGAGAGCTAGGTAGCTGCAAGTCGATGCGGTGGGAGGGAGAGATGCTTCCAAGTTCGCCTTTTCCTTCCCCTCAAGCGCAGGTAGGTTTCACGAGATGCCGAATGGCCTATGCAAAGTTTAATGAAATCTGCACTTACATGAAGATCCGAGCCTAAATTTAGGGGCTGCATGTGTAATTTTTCGTGGATAAATCGACTTCTTTAGACATATTCGCTTCCGCGAAAGTGAACTCAGGAATCGCTTATAAAATGAAATAATGCAAGGATTATATTGCTACCTTACCGAAGATCAGAATCTGGATAACGCTAAACCAAGAAGAAAGTAATAATTTCATTTAATGGAGACTATTTCATTCAGATAGTTGTTGGGGTACATTATTATGTGATCGAAAGTTGAACGAGGATACTGTACTCCAACCACGATGAAGTCTCCAGGGAATGAAACAAAGCGGAGTGATGCTGTGAATGAATGTTGATGTCATAAGGTCACACACGTGGGTACTCTTATCTCTATTGGCTATCTGTCAAAGCACAAACCATAACACTGATATACACATTTTTATACTACCCTAGTTACAAAATTAGATCACTGTTAATCTCCTGGTCTTTTAATCCCTCCATACAGAAAATAACATATGCATGATTTTTAAACTGACGTTATAATTCTAATATTATCTATCTACTTCGCTCCAATAGATGACGCAATAATAAGCACATTCCTTTCACGGCTTATCTCCTGGTTGGAGAACAGTAGGCCTATAGCTAATAAAGTAACTAAAATTCAGTGTTAATGAAAACATATTGAGAGAATAACATGAGCATTTTATACAATAAGTCGAAAGAAAAACGAAATATGGGGAGACTAGATTGGTAGTAGTGGTAGATGTTTGGCAAAGTAATTCTCATCGGAGAGTACGACAATTTTAAATCACAATGTACAGTACACATCCGTGGTGACAAATTTTCCGGAACATTTTAAATCCGAAACGTTTTCTCCTCGTGCAATATTTTTACCTGATTTATTCTACAATGCTTTATAATTGTACTGATACAGCCTACTGTAATTATAAACGTCCCTGAAAATTGTTCCCTTATTAAGCATTTTTTTAGCTTATTGATTTTACCAAGTTTAATTATTGTACTGATACAATTATCACTCCCCTCTTATCCTGATCGGCAGGTGAACTAATTGCTGCTCAAATAGCTACCAATTACATAACACGTTTTTGTATTAGGCCTACAAAATAACACGAAAACCCCACTCGCGCAATTCAAAACGGATGATTTAAAAATAAATGTCATCTGAAAACTAACTGGATGAAACAATACAATGCAGAACTCCGCACCTGCTCTAGGTAATGGGTAACCGACAGCTATGAATGCGTTGCAAAAATAAATATGGTAGTCTACAGAAATAACGAAGTCGGCGAATCACAACAAACCACACACCATATTAATGTTTCCCCTCAACCAACAGTAACTGCATTTTAAAATGATGGATATACATCAGCCCCATATGGAGCTAATAGTATTTTAGTGGGTTATTTTACAACGCTTTATCAACTGCTATGGTTATCTATCATCTGAGTGAGATGAATGTAATAATAATAATAATAATAATAATAGCGAGATGAATCTGGGGTCCAGCGCAGAAAGTTACTCAACATTTTCTCTTAATATATTGAGGGAAAACTCCGGAAAAAACCTCCTGTCCCAAACAGGATTTGAACCCGAGACGCTAGTTTGACGGTAAGACGTGTTAACCATTAAGGCTGGTTCACAATAAACCGGGAACGGAAAAGCCAACGAGATTGAGAACGGAAATATTGTTAAATGCATTTAAATGAGATTCACAATTAACGTTCCCGTTCCCGGGCTCCGGCAAGCTTCTCGCGAATTGTGAATGCTCACATTCAAATACACTTATTTTAACATTTCCATTCTCGTTCTCGTTTCCGTTTCAGGTTTATTGTGAACCAGCCTTTACTCCGCAGCGGTGAAGTCGCTAATAGTGTTCTGACAATTTAGAACAGCTACACCAGTAAAATTCCCAAAACACAATATTTGTATATTCGCCAGGGCTTGTATCTTCATCAGTATTAAAATTATGGTAAAGCAAAGTTGACAATGGCGCTGTATTGGGATCCTTATTGACACAGCCATCGAAGGCAGACGACTTGAGACAAGCCGGTGGCTAATGAGGATGATACTGAATGAGCAATACATGTGCATTTATTTTAAACCTGTAGTAAACAAGAGAGCAAACAATTCGGTCAGGCGGAACATTTAAGGTAAAAAGAAATACAACAAAGTTTCCATTCTGACATCACTACGTACACCACAAAATAAGGGGATATCGTTGAATGATAATTATATGAATAAAGTAGAGGCAAAATGTTGTGATGAAAGACCTGGGAATATCTACCTCGCAACCCACTCTGTGATCACAATTACGTTTTAAAAATAATTAAATGTAATAATGATAGTTACTTAATGACTATCAGTGGCAATCCCAACATTTATGTATGGTAACCTTTGCACCAAAATGAAACTGATAATAGATCAAAAGGGGAGATTTGAAAAATCTAAGTAAGTTTTTTTCTGTAACATTCACCGTTTTAGAGGAAATTCTTATGTTTCTTTGAAACATTTGGCAACATCACGGCTACTGCAATAACTCTAGCAAAACTTTCCCTCCACTTCTGTTGTACACACACACACACACACACACACACACACACACGCGACAGTGTGCCGCGTTGCAAGATTTATTTGAAAGATTTTTGCAATTATTCCATTTCAATCCACGGCTAAATGGTTTAGTTTGCAAAAAAATATTCAATACAGCTGTTCAGGTTATTTTTATCTATCTGCTTGTATAGAAATCAGCCATTTCTCTCGGGCCATTACCGCAATAGAGCGCTGCAAATATTGGGCGAAGACTTTTTTTTCTGCTTAACGGTGCTTCTTCGAAGAAAAAGTCTAATAAAAGTTTTGTTATATTTAACATGTAGAATCACCTCTTAAATTTACGTGTATCGGTCCCCTTCCACCCTGCATAGCAGCGAAACACGTGTAGTCCAAAGTAAATATAGCAGAAAAAACTCGGATAGTAGTAATGAAATTTTTAAGGAGCATTTTAGCACACATAAGACTAGACAAGGAAATAATGACTCGTATAAAATACACGGAATAAATTGAATATCCCAAGAATTAAATAAAAAAATTAAAGGAAAAACAGAGTAAACATCTGGAAAGAATACCAGCATATAGACTACCAGTTCTGATCAAGAATTATCCAACAGGAAGAGATGTAGAAACACCGAGATAAAATGGGCAATGGAACAGGTTTAACCAAAGCTAATCTGTGCAATGAAGATTTAACGACTGTTCAAGTGCAATTGCAAGATAAGTTGAGTAATTGTGGATTTTATGAAGACAACAAAGTGCCATACACCAGATCAAATCTGCGTCACATTACCTTTTTCGATCACAAATATACGAGCAGTTCAAAGGAGAAGTGGTGTAAGCCAATTTTGACTTACACCATTTTTGCTCTGAATGGCTCAAATAAATAATATACAAAACACAATTCCTACTTTCTCTTTGTTTTTTTTTTCTTTTTTCTCTCTCAATCTCTCTGTTCTTCGTATATACATTTACAGGCAAAATATATATTCATGTCATTTAAATTTGTATAATAACGACCGAATCATTAACCTAGTTTATATGAGCCGTTCAGAGCAAAAGTGGTGTAAGTCAAAATGGCAAGGTAAAGATACTGTTCATAGGAAACTAGCCCGAATACATTAAATCCAAAGAAAGCGTCTAATTTTACAGCTAGCGCGATATTGAATGAAAAAGATATTGTAAAAAGTTTTACTTTAGAAACGTTTCAGGGAAGTAAATGTGTCTTGCTTTTTTTCTATCAATAACACTGTACAACATGAAATTTGTCCTTTTCATAAAAATGTGTATTCGATTAATTTTTGGTAGCAAAAACGAATCTGCAGTTTTTGTCCAGCACGTAGGCCTACTATTTCTTCAAAATAAAAAGTTATTTAATGTTAGTGAAATGTTGCACTACTTTCACTTTATGGGATGCAACACGTCACAAAGAAGATTGCACTTTCTTGACAGCCACTTGGACATCTTTCCAAAAAACCTTGGTGCTATAAGCGATGAACATGTGGCGAGGTTTCATAAAAAAATATCTACTTTCAAAAAGCGCTTCAGTGGAAGGTGAAATGCATGGCTGAATATTGCTGGTCAACCATCAGGGGATTTTACAGAAGCTGTCTACAAACGTAAAAGATCAAACAACACAGTTTAATTTATGAATTTTGGCCAAACAAAAGTTGCTTTATGTGCTAGTGTAACAAATTTGTGTAAATAAGTGAAGTGAGTGCATCATAAAAATGAAGCGTTAGAAAATTTTCGTTTTCAGAAATGAACTCAGCACCTCTCATTTAGTTAAAATTACATAGTTTCATCTAAAGGACAAACAAAGTTTAAATTCGTTGTCCAGTGTAATTTCTTTTAATGAAATTTCCTAAACAAGTGATAAATGTATGCCTTTTTCTCCTATTAATATCGTAAATATCGTATGAGAATTAATTCCGATTCCCTATGCTACAAACCTTCAGCTAACTGAATGAGCTACAGTTAGATTTTATCTGATGAGGGGCAGGTGTCAAACAAGCATGAAATGACATTCAAAATTGTTATCGACACCTTCCTTCTCTCTCAATTTCACCCTCACCATCTCCCCTTCACCAATATCACATCTTCATAATCCTGATCATTCTCCTTATCGTTATCATTAACTTGGGTTTACGTAACCCTGAGAGACGATGCTAGCCTCATATTTGAATTATATGAATTTATACAGACACAGATTGTGATTCCTAATTTACGGTATCAGCACGAACTCAAAGGAATACAAACCGTAATATTTTCAACCTTCCACACCATACACGGAATTCAAGCCTACAATTCGAGGTTAAAACTTTCGTTAATTTTATATTCCTAGACTGGCATAAGTCTTCCTAAATCTGACGAAAGTCAGAGTACTTCAAAAGCACTGCTGTGTCAGGAAGCGCACCTAGTTCCTTGTTGAACGGAGTGACCAGTACATATATTTTTACAACTGGCAGACTTTCAATGCTGTACTTGGTGTGTGTGTGTGTAACATGGCAAGTAATAAGCGAAAGACTTAAGCGAAGTCAAAAGGCACAAAGCCAGGCAGGCACTCAACTTAATGGATCGCAACTCCGATACGAAAAGTAATTCATTTCCGTAGTAGGACTGCTGGATCTATCTCCTTCAGATGGACGACGCATGTCTCCTCAGAGTATTTCGGTTTATATACGTGATTCCACGTTGTGAATATTTCTTGTATTCCCCACCGTTTCGTAGATAGTACTATATTCGGTTCAAGGCTAAGCATCGGATTCATTAACAGATATGGCAATTAAAAAGGAATCGATCCGTTGGATCTCTTCAGTAATAACTCTCGGTAACGGATCGAATACGGAGTGATTAAAAAGGAATAGTAAATATTTTCTGGAGTGGTAATATGGACTAATCTGTGTAAAAATGTTCAATACACTTTTTCGCTCTATTGACAAGTGATATTCTTCTGAGGTTGCCTTGTTCTTTTATGAGAGCAGAACTATTCATAATGCGAACGACACTTCTCTCCTTATATTCACTTTGTTTTTGTAAGCTTAGTTTTTCATCCATCCCTACAGATAGAAGTAAAGTCTGGGGACTTTGGTGGCCAATGAACGAACTAGTTTCTTGGGAATACCAATTTCAATAAGAATATTATATAAAACGTCTCTCTTAACTAAGTCATATGCCTTTTTGAAATCTATGAATAACTGATGTACTGTACCCTTATACTCCCATTTTTTTCTTTAATATCTGTCGAATACATAAAATCCGATCAATAGTCGATCTATTACGCCTAAGACCCGCGATAGGGATTCTAAATCCTTCCCGTTAAATACTCATTCTCTTATGATCGATTTTTTACTGTTCACAATATTCCTCGACTTTCATGATCCCCCTAAACACGATGCTTGTCGATCGATTGCAGGGGACTTGCTTCGCATGTTATATCTAAGTAGGTAAACATTGCCTTTCTCCTGTATCGACGGAACAGTGTACTATGTTATCTAGCGTCGATTGAATTGGTGGTAGATATTTGGCGAAATGAGTCCGAAGATTCGCCATGGCACTGCCTGGTATTCGCCTTACAATTTAGGAAAATCGCTGAAAAAAAACAATCATCTCAAGAGGAATTCGAACCCACTCCCGAAAAGTAGTTGCGACATTAGTAGCCAAACGAGCTACCGTCTAAGCTACGTCGGTGGTTCTAATTTCTCTGGTAGGCCAAAGGAAACCGAACATAGTAATTCAGAGGTGAAAACTCAGATATCTAGGGTGCTATTCATAGACATTTCGCAGCACACGCTACGAGCGTACTAAGCTAGCCCCGGCTATCCACTGGTTACTAGTACAGAATTCAAATCATATCCTATCGCTAACACTGGTTTATGAATACGAAAAACGCTGATAATCCACCGAAAGCCCGCGCTAAAAATGTCTATGAATACGGCCCCTAGACACTAGGACGTAGACTATCTGCAACAGTTTAAACGTATCGTCAAATAATGAGAAGTGTGGTATTTTAATTTCATACAGATTACTCTCCAAAGTATTTCGATCTGGTGATGAAACTATTGTTAGTATCGAGAACCTGCCATTCACTCAAATTCGTTCTAGAATAAAGAACGGCTGGCCCCCAGAAAGCAATTACGCGAGTGAATACATGCCTGTGCACCGGTGAAAAACTGCGGGACGATGCTGAAAAGTGGCCAGCACGCACGCCACTATCTGTTGCCAGGACAACGGAACACGCTCGACTGCAATTGTTTTCGGCAATTACTCGTACTTCTAATGTCTTCAGAGCTGATGGATTTAAAAGCACACAGAGAAATTGGGGGCACTGCGCCGCTTTGAACTGTTACTTGACAAACGGCGTCAACAAACTGTTATCTGCACACACTTTGAAATACAGGAACAGTGAACATATACGTTGAAGGCCTAAATTCGAAATGCTCTAAAAAAAATGACTAAGAACTTTCAATTTATTTTAAGGAAAGCAATGTACAATGACAAATAGAACGTAATTGTGCAGGGCTGGCAACGTAAATTACACGCTACATATTTTACGTAGCGACCGGCATAGCTCGGTCGGTTAAGGCGCTTACCTGCCTATTCGGAGTTGCACTAGGGCGCGGGTTCGATTCCCGCTTCGGCTGGTTACCTGGTTGGGTTTCCCTCCCCCCGAAGTTTTCCCCAACCGTAAGGCAAATGTCAGGTAATCTATGGCGAATTCTCGGCCTCATCTCGCCAAATATCTCGCTATCACCAATCCCATCGACGCTAAATAACCTCGTAGTTGATACAGCATCGTTAAATAACCAAGTACATACACATACATATTTTACGTAACTTACACGTAAACGCGTAGGAAACTAATATTTTACAAGATTTTACATGCGGCGTAATAAATTACCTTTATGGAAGTAAATAAGTTACATACTCTTCTGTGCGCTTGAAGACACTGCGTTAATGTGTTTCTAGTATCGAACCATAAAATATACACTTTGTGCAGTTTTTAATTTCAAGTTTTGTGGGAAAAGAACCAATTTTGTCTTACTTGCTACACAAAGATCTTCCTGTGTACGACATATATTTCACTTTTATTTTTAATACAGGATATTATTAACTTCAAAATCGCTGATTATATACTCTTACTGAACGATTCGAAACTATGCTGTGAACTGAGGTTGTGTTATTTCATCCTTTTAAAATATTCAGACTATCAGAACACAATACGATCAGGAACAATTTGGAAGTATGTAGCAAGTCAAAGGTGCCGCCGCCATTAGGAAATGCCTACAGAGTCCTCAAAAGATCAACTAATTTTGTGTTTTCTCTTTTAATATCCGCCTTTCTGAACAAGAGTTCTTCGGTCACGGGATAAAGAAAATAAAAGAAAGTCAATATTACGCACAAAAACACTATCCATTACCACAATGACAAAGAGTTCGGCAACAAACAAAGAAAAAGGATGTCTGGAAACATGACAAAATGAAAACCTAAACCGTTTGCAGTCTGATGGCTAGCAAGCTATGGGATCTGTATCGGAGCGGCGAGTAGCTAAATAACACACGCTAACACTGTGTGTCGGCATATCGTTTCAAAGAATAGAAGAAATGAAGACTTAATATGAAGAGCTCGAATAAATTATCGCAAGTAATGTATAGCTCGTAGCCTGGGAAGTCGAGTAACATAACACTTCGTTTATGTAATGCATTACAGCAAGTTTTAATTTATTTCATGTTTTGCATTTATGACAATGTAAGCATTTTATGCGTATTTTAAGCGTCGTATAAAATTAAATTTTTACGCGTAACTTCTTAACTCCGTTCTTAAGTGTATTATGAGGTAGATTTAAAATACTGAATTTATTTATTTACAAAGACACAATGCTTTCCACAGAAGACGGGGACGGATTGAAAGGTTTAAATCATAGCAACTTTTAAGGCAGAAACAATAGTACACAACAGAAGCAGGAACAATCTTAAATGAAAGTGTAATTGAAGGATTCAGAACCATAGAGGTTCAAGCGCCATTTCCTAAATCCGTAGAATGTTATGTTTTATTTAACGACGCTCGCAACTGCAGAGGTTATATCAGCGTCGCCGGATGTGCCGGAATTTTGTCCCGCAGGAGTTATTTTACATGCCAGTAAATCTACCGACATAAGCCTGTCGCATTTAAGCACACTTAAATGCCATCGATCTGGCCCGGGATCGAACCCGCTGGGCATAGAAGGCTAGCGCTATACCAACTTGCCAACCAGATCGACAAAATCCGTAGAAAACAATGGTTAAAATGAAATTATTACCATAATTCTACGGAAATATATAGCAAGTATCTAATATAAAGTACACATTAAAACTAAATTATATGTCAATCTTCATTAAACTATGGTATTCACTTAATTTTAACCCTTGCTTTCTCAGTTTTTAATAAATGGCGCTTGGCCGACTACGGCTCTGAACCCTTCAATTATGGTAATTATTTTAATGATCCTTGGAATTAACAATTGAAGAGCGTATTTCCAAAGTGATTTAAATCCAACAAATAAACTACAGAAAACAGCTTTTTTTAAATAGGTCCTTCACATTTAAGATATGCTACATCTGCGAAGTAAAGCATACGACTTCATGGTCTGAATGTGAATTGTGACAACTGTGTTACAAAAATTCAGGATGCTTATAAGGAGGAGAAACTGGGTTCATGACCTATAGAGTTAAGACACTTTGACACTAAAATAATATGTAATATTTTCCCTAATTTAAAGGATGAAAAATAGTGTGTAAATGTATTATGAATTACTCTATTTTTGGTGAACGTTACTGTAAATTGAGAACTCATTTTTTAAATGTACCAAAATGTCCCGTACATCAAACTAATTCAGTAATAAAGATCACACATATAAAAATTTTCAAAGTTCTGTACTGCTTTATTTCTAAATGTAAACTACATAATGACGCACCTCAAAGCAAGTGTGAAGAAAACATCAAAATATTAGTCTTATTCCATACTGTCATCAGCACCTTCAAAACTGAATATCTCTTCATAGAAAGGCATAGTGAGGTGATCTGGGCCTACAACTGGTTTGGAAAGGAGTCGTCAGACATTTATTTTTTCCGTTTTCAGTTTGTTATCAATGACAATTCAACCACATTCATAAGACTACTCCCCGCCCCCCTCTTTTCAGAAGACTATCACTTCCACATCTCCGGATCTTCTTGTTTTTACGTCGTTCTGATGATTCACGTTTCCTTTTCCTCACATAACAACCTAGCTGTTGCGTTATAACTTAATTAAAAGTCGCCCTAAGTCTCAATATTTAGCGACAAAAAAAACTGGATTGCACATACAGCATGCACTCAACTTACGCCATTACTGTGACGCGGTTCACATGACAGGAAGCAGCGCTCCTATTGGCCAAGTGGATATAAGAACGGAGCAATAACGTCACTTTTCAAATAAACACAACTTTCAAAACCATTTGTACACTAGATTTACGCAGTTTTGAAAATAATGCTGTTAGTACAATAAAAGAGACCTATTGGATTGCGAAAACTATGTTAGCTCGAATTTTTTAAAAAGTGGATTTAAGTCACTTTTGAAATACACTCTTAATTATACTCGTATAAGATAAAATATGCAATTAATACGAATTTTCTACAAGAAGAGTGTTTACCAAACTGTCAATACAAGTTTCTTTAATCTCACCTGAATCTGGCCCCAATAGAGAGCAACTTTCCTATTAAGTCTTAAGGTAGCTATATATATACCTTTACATACAAAAAAATTTGTTTTGTATAATTTTGCTCTGTAAAATTTTTATACAATTGAGAATGGTACCAGAAAGAGAATGAAGTGAACAGATCCCGTGAAATTATGTCTAAATTGTTTATAAAAATTATTTTGTTTATGATTTTGACATGCAACTTGAAACATGATAGCTCATGCAGTTTTTAAGATAGAGCCACAGTTTTTTCACTGTTTTATAGCTAAAACTATTCTTTAATGCCTGACATAGAGCTATTTTTTATTTTTATTTACATTAATTAAATATTACCATATATGTAACTTACAATAATATTTTATGTTGCATAAATCATGTAAAAAATCCATAGATAATTATTAATTATATTGATATTTTACTCATTGTCAGGCACTGGGGGACATTTCAAGCTTCAAAGTGACACCAATAACTTCTTGGTATCACCATATTTGGCTGAGATATCGTGTTTGAAAGAATTAAATATTCTAAAATTACTATTTACAGGAAATGAGCCACAAATTTTCAGAGCCTAGAAGACTCCATCATCATATGTCACCCCTTAAGCAGCTTCATGTCGGTCCAGTTTCAGCTTCTTTCTGCCACTCAAATACCTTCTCCTTGTTTTAACTTCAGGTGTTAAATTTTTTTGGCATTTTTGTCCCTATTTCCATTGATGCAACAAATCCTGCAATGGTATTTGTCCCAGGGTTTATGCCCATCCTCCTCAGAATTTTAATTTCTACTTTTGGACTATTATTAAAATGACGTACAACATCATTGACACACAAATTTACAGTTTTATGACTAACAGTAAAAGATTATAAATTACTTCATTATGTAAAAAAGTTTTTTCAATCTAATGATCATGCCCTGATATCTATGCATCTATTTCGGGACTAGAAAGAAGTTTATTTTACAAGCAATGCTGGACGAGAGGATTGACTGCTACGAAGATCACTCCAAAAGTAATGCACTCCAAAAGTGACCGTGGCTGATGACGCAGCATTTTGGAAAATGGGACTTGTCTGAAAAACCATAAGGCATAAATCGAACATTTTTATATCAAATTAAAGGGGAAAAATTCTCTATTAAAATAGTTATATTTTGAAAATTCTAATTTTTCATCATTTTTTGCGTTTTGTGGGTGTACATATACCTTAACATTCGTTACGACTTACGACTGGAATTACCAAACTGACATATGATGTGGAATATTCTTGCAAGGAGAAGAGACACTGAAACCTGGTGCAGTAAGGATAGGCTTACAGGATTCTATAGTGATTTAACGTCCCAAGTTGATCTTTCGATCGCTGTACCGCAATGCCTGTTAATTAATTAATCAGTTTAAATTGTACATCGGGCCGCAAAATTAATGTAAATAAATTCAGCAAGCTATGCTAAAATTTGGGGTGATGAATTGTGCTTTATTTCACCAAGAGTCGTGTTTTCAAATCCCAGGACACAGATCCAATTAGTATATACATCGGGATAAAAGAGAAAATTTTATTTCATACCGTAAAACATGCTGTTCAAAACCCGCTTATACCATGGATGTTTGCCAATTTCTGATACAGCACGCTGTGCTGCATTAAATGTACGCCTGGAGTAGTGATAACATAACCCAACAGCTCGGAATTTTCATTGTATTCGTGTATGTAGTTCCGGATTGATTCCGTTCAAAATTTGTCGGAGAAATATTGTAAAAACATGCGTATCAAATACCGTAGTTGATTTGGTAATTTTACAAGAATTTCTTATTCCTAACTTACATCGAACTTGGCATATTCCAAAACGTATCTTTTTTTTTTTATTTACTTGGTTATTTAGCGTCGATAGAATTAGTGATAGTGAGATGGTGTTTGGCGAGATGAAGACTAGCATTCGCCATAGATTACCTGACATTCGTCTTACGGTTGGGGAAAACCAAAGAAAAAGTCCAATAAGGTAAAGCGTCCAAGCGCAACTCCGGATCGCCAGGCAAGCGCCGGTATTATAAACGCCGTTTAAACCTTATGTTCAGTTTAAACTGAAGTTTTTCGTTCTGCTTCGTATTATAAACCTTAACTACCAGTTAATCTTGAGTTAACTTGATCGGCAGTTCTCTGCCGTTTAAACTGCAGTTCAAGGCTCAACACTGCAAAATGGCGGTTCCCGCATACACATGGATATTGCAGATGTTTTCCAAGAATTATGAGTGACTATATGCGAGTGATCAATATTACTGAACGACCATGGCGGCCAAGAATTTTTCGAAATACAGTGCACCACTTTGAAATATAAATGAACATAAGTTTTAAAACAGATTGAGGTTTTCGAAGCAGACAGTTCTAACCTATAGAATTAGGCTTATAGTCCTAACCTTGTTTCGAAAAATTGAAACTCGGATACAACATGCAACAGAAAAATGAGATTATTTGAAAATATAAATAATTTCTTTTTTATATTTGAAAACATTCTGTTGAATCTCTGCATCAGTTACTAGTAGCGCTGCGCTATTTTTCTTCTGGTAGTAGACATATTGAAAACGATGGAAGATTTCGGAGGTGTCCGTAAATCTACTATAAAGCTATTGCGCATTGTACTGTGTGTGACAGACAGTCTCCTGGTAAAATTTACTATGGGGCCTGATTTATAAACACTAATAATATTACCTAATTTTACTAGACTCCTAAAAATAATTTTATTGTTTTACTGAATTATGTTTCATAAATATTCTAGACAACACAAAATACGCACACTAATATTATTACTTCATTACTCAGATGATTCTGTATGGAGTTACGTCGCGGAGGGTCATGCAAGGTTTAGTTTGGTTGCATTGTGTTTGGGAGCATAACGTTGGTAGCCAGCGTTAAGAAATTATTTGAAGTATGACAAGCATATTGAAGTACGCGGTATTAGTTCTCTTTAGGTTTTTATACGATATTCTGATATCGAAGAACAAAGCTGTTTCTTAATAAAGATTCTCCACGAGCGTCGGCTATTTTAAATCAATAATATAATTAAACAATTGCGATGTTGTTCTTTTCTTTTCTAGCAGTAATACCAATCGTATTTCACTACGGTTTAACTTAATCGAGACTTTGTAATACGGTACGTTAGTTAAACTCATGGTTAGGTTTAACTTAGGTTTAACATAATCTTTAGATTAGCCGTAGTTATAAAACCGGGCCTTAGTCGATTGAGCTACGCCGGTGGCCTTCAAAACATGGTAATCCAGGTATTTATTTACAATAATTTGTAAGCGAAATTAGTTTTTGCTGAACTCTACGTAGTTTATGAAGTTCGGAGGAAAAATTCGAACACTATGCACGTAAAATGGCTAATTTAATTTTTTTTAGAATAGCAAACAAAATAATTTACGTAAGCTACATTTAGACTGGGAGGAAGTAAATTTTATGTCCGTAAGGGTTTTATGCTCTGTGTTTGAAACTGTTTGGTATGAAGGGTTGAATCGCAGTCCATGCAGCAGATTATTTCCCTCCACTAAATCCTCCATAATCAGAGTCATATGGATGCCCATTGTGTTGCTAAAACACGCATATTTCAGTGCGGGAGCAAGAAATGACTCAAATGTTATGTTCGCGACCTCATATTGAGTGCTGGTACCACAAAGCATGGCGGTTCTGATGGAAATTATTTGAAACACATGGCTGAAACGAAATATTTGCTTTGCAATGCAAAGAGGTCGCTTACAAACGAGTATCGCAATACATGAACATTGTGCAAGTATGTGCAGTATACGTAATTCTCCTTTACATCGTAATACTGAAATAAAGTGCCAGGGGATTTATGAAATCCCTTGGATTGCGTGAAACATTTACGTAATCTTGGTATATAATTTTTAGATTCAGTAACAATGAATTTAAGGATTAAAATAGGCCTACCACAGGCAGGATGAGTACACCCTATTTAACAATTAGATAATAGATAATGGTGCGAGACGGATCGTGTTGAATGACGCAATGAAAGGAGGTGAATTGGGAGGAGAAATAAATGCGCGTCCTTGCTAAGGAATTTGGGACTATGGAAATCTGTATGAGCTCCAAGCCGGTTAGGCATATATTTCACTCCGGTTTTAATCATTCAGTTGAAAGAACATAGAGGCTTGTCCATGAGAAAGAATCCAAAATATTTACATATAACCTAAAAATGCTTCTCTAATCAAACGTAATTTAACTTGAACATAAATATTTAGAAACCTATTGCCCTAAAGGAACCAGACAAATTGAACGTCCTAGAATAACCAGTTTTTGAATGGAGTCGGTCCAAATCCTTGAATATGATGAATATGAACTAATATTTATGGTTGAATGCATTCATTAACTATAAAGGCATTTTCAAGAATTTTCAACTTATGTATAACTTTTGGTAGGTAATTCTGTTCGAATTCTGGCATATTTTCAAAAAGTAATTATTCAGTGATGAAGGAGAAATAACATTTCATTTCATATTAATGTAGTTTACTACAATATTTTAGTTCAAGAGAACAATAAAATACAAGCATGTTGTATGTTTAAATGTTCAAGATTTTGTCATACCACTGACATGTATACAAACTCAAATTGAAGGATTCAGAGTCATAGTGGGCCAAGCGCCATTTATTAAAACTGAGAAAGCAAGTGTTAAGGTGAATACGAAACTTTAATGAAGATTGACATACCACTTACTTTTAATGTGCATTCTTTATACAGGGACATCATTTTATTTTTACTAACATTTTTAATATTAAGTTGCCTATACCTCTGGATCAACGCAGTTTACTACCCCTTTCCACGACTGGAGTTCGGTGATACTGGCGTAATATACAAACAAATCACTTTACTAGGTATAGGAGGGAAGAAAAGTAGTTCATTCATTTACGTAAACTAGGAATTTGATCATTTTCATTAGGTTTTTGTTTAATCAAAACACAGTACAGTATTAACAATGAGTGTTTTTACTCACGAACTGAGCTGTCCATGTGGACGTATTACTTATGCAGTGTATATTATACCGTCTACAGCACATTAGCATACATTATAGAGAACGAAGTTAAATTGAAAAATAATCATAATATGGATATTTAAACATTTTTTTTTAAATGGTGTTCGTTCATTTCGATACAGGCTTCAGTTCTAATGTGCATATTATCGCATTATAGACTATTGTACCTAATCCCAATAATCAGTTTCGTTCTTCGTACTAGTAACTCATGTTGAAATAATTCTATACCTACTCTGTAAAAGAGTACCTTACGTACTGTAAATTCAATCTTCACTTCTGCCCGATCCGAAAAGATAAAATTACTCAGATATACTATCTACTGTCCGTCCAAGTGTTTATGTCGTAGGGTCGTAGAAAAGGAGGAAATCACGTGACAGTTAATTACTTAACGAGGTCCTTTTATTTAAGTTATTTTAAACAGTTGTATAATGTTACGTAGACGTCCAATTCCTAACAGAAATTAATGTTTTCAGAAAAGAGCTAAGACAGCCCAGTCACTAGCTGGCGAATAAAAGCTGGTGGGGGAAACCGGGATACGACGTAGGCAAATGGACGATAGTACCTGTGCGAAAATGATTCAATATTGAAAGCTTTTTCGTCACTGGAAAACGCGAACATATTTTTGGAACGTACTGTTTACTATGACCGTAAGGCTACTACGACTGTATATGCGGTCTTGGATCTGTGTGGAGGACGGTTGAACTCCATTAGTAGAAGGGGTGGGAGTGAAGTACATTCAAAAACTCAGGTACAATAAAAATTGAAGTAAAAATAAAATGATGTCCCTGTATTATTTGCTATGTGTTTCATTAATTTATGGTAATCGCTTAATTATAACCCTTGTTTTCTCCATTCTTAATATATGGCGCTTGGCCCACTATGGCTCTGAATAGCATAGTTTAGTCAAGACTGACATATCATTTAGTTTCAATCTGCATACTTTAAATTACTTGCTACATGTTTCATTAAATTATGGTAATTACTTAATTTTAATCCTTGTTTTCTCCGTTTTTAATATTTGGCGCTTGGCCCACTATGGCTGTAAACTCTAATGCATTATGATATATAGTGACACTAACGGTGCAGAACGTGAATATTATGTACAAAACAGTGTAATGACCACTACAATATAATTAATAATACTAAACAATGCTTCGTTTAAGCAATTACTTTGTCCAACTACTGACTATGGAGAAGCCCATATATAATTTTGAAGAGGATATCGAAAGTTGACGTAATTCAATAGCTACAGTAAGAATGAATGAACTTAGGGAAATTGGAGGAAGAAACAACTTAAAAGAACACGATCGCGCGTCCTTGCAAGGAAATTTTAAGCCGAGAGTGTCTATTTAAAATTCAAGCCTGTTAGCCTCTTATCCCACTCCAATTTTCGCCAATCCGTTTGAAATGACATCACATAATTTTGAAGGGGAGAAGCAAAAATTGGAAGTGACGTAACCTAACACAGCTACCATATAAGAGGGAGGAATATAGCAAGCACGACTTAACAGTAAGACAGTGTTGCTGAAGATGTTAAAATCTCGGAAAATCGAGTTGGGAGGGTGGCGTCACAGTCGTCGCTAGACAAGAGGGAACAGAGCGCATGCTCTGTGCGCGCTACAACTTGAACAGCATACATAGCTGTATGTCCAGTTATTCAATGGTATATAACACATTTTAGTATTAAATAACTATATGATTACTATATACTATCGTCACCTCTGATTGAGGTTCTGGCTGATGTGTACATACAGCAATTATCAGGCAGTACATTTCACTTTATGTGTCAGAGGAAGAACAATTATTTCTAGCGTCTGAAGTCTGATTAGTGGAATGTGTAGCTAATCGGCGATTGTATGCAATGGAGGGGGAAAGGAACTGGCCACCCTACCCCATTGTCTCCTGGCCTAGTTGCCTCATGAATGGTGTATTATTGGTGTCACTTATGAGGTTCAAACCTGTCTTCGAACAGTTGACTAAACAACAATACTATCGTAAAAGGAGGTACTTTGTTTTGGGGTTGGGGAAACCCCCATTCTTTAACGAAATCTTTTTTCACAAACTTTAGTTTAATTAGTCACGTGAACCGACAATTATATTTACTAATACATTTGTAATCAACTATTGCAGTGCTTCTCCGATTTTATCTTCCTCTGAAAACTAACCTTCAAATAAAGAGGTTATTCTGAATCTACTACATGAGCCGTTCAGAGCAGAAGTGGTTTAACTCAAAAATGGGTAATGAGGGTTAAAGTAAACATTCTGTAAAATACAGCGCAAAGTAGGAATTAATATTTAGTTCCTCTTATTTTACTTTGTATATTCTCTTATATGCCTATTAATAATATATCTGAACTGCGACCGAACACGAGCGCTGCTCATTCGGTCCTCAAATGTTGTTAATACGAGTATTACTGTATCTTTTTTTATAATTATTGTATTTTATTTCTATTGTAACTATATTCTGTATATTTAAATTTAAATATATATATATATTTATTTATTCAATTTATTTAAACTATTAATAGTCAGTGGATAGCACGAAGGACATATCAATTGCTACTTTGCTCTGTGTTTTACAGAATTTTTACTTTAAACCTCATTACCGAATTTTGACTTACACCACTTCAGCTCTGAACGGATCACATGATAAACGAAGTACCGATCAGTATAGCTGAGAAAACGTAAATATTTTGGGAACTGTCCCACTTTTGCTGTGTCCATCAAATTTCTGTTGTGTATGCAAGTCATCAAATTTCACGTAATTTTGGAGTAAAGTTATTATGTAACTTTTAACTGAACGGTCGGAAACAATGTTTCCGAACCTGTTTTCCACCAACTTCCCCTTACACGCTTCGCTATAGTCTTCCATACTCAGAATTAATTTATAATGGAACATGCCGTCGCTTTTAGGTAAATTCTCTAGTTGGAAAGGAACGTTGAATGAAACACAATTTTCATCAATGAAATTTCAACTTGAAATAACGACATTTGAACCGGAAATCTTCTGCATGGGAATCCAGTAAAGGTGAGCCTTACATGAAATATAAACTTGATGGCAAAATCCGATTACTTCCGAGGTGCACATGCCCCGTGTTCCAAGTTGGCTCGTTACTTTTTGCGCTACGGACGTCTGCCGACTTGACGTAGCCGGGTTCGGCGCGCCACAGGCGGCGGCTTCCAGATTTAACGAAATTACGAAGTTAGCAACTGAAACTTGGCTTTTTATGAGGGGTGGGAGGTACATGTGCAACCAAACATCGCTTCGTGTAGAACCGCCCCTCCGGGATGCAAAGGTCAGGCACGGAACTGTGTCTTCGCGGAGGGGTGAGGTGCTGTCTGAATCCCAACTACGCAGAGAAGGCACAGCGATCATTAAAAAAAATGCATTTCAGGATAAGCTGGTCCTAGCTAGGTCGAACAGGTCACGATCTCTCACCCAAGAGGACCCAAATTTCACTCTGAGCATACTCTAGATACTGACGTGGAAAAGCTACTGTGAAGTGCATTCTCTTAGTCTTTAGGCTTCTCTACTATTCTGATTCCTACATTTATACAGGGACATCATTTTATTTTTACTTCAATTTTTATTATACCCGAGTTTTTTAATGTACTTCACTCCCACCCCTTCTACTAATGAAGTTCAACCGCCCTCCACACAGATCCAAGACCGCATAGTCATAGTAGCCTTACGGTCATAGTAAACAGTACGTTCCAAAAATATGTTCGCGTTTTCCAATGGCTAAAGAGCTTTCAATATTGAATCATTTTCGCACACGTACTGTCGTCCATTTGCCTATGTCGCATTTCGGTTTTCCCCACCTGCTTCTATTCGCCTCTCTGTAAAGGCTAGTGGCTGGGCTGTCTTAGCTCTTTTCTCAGAACATTAATTTATGTTAGGAATTGGACGTCTACGTAATATTATACCCATACAACTGTTTAAAATAACTTAAATAAAAGGGCCTCGTTAACTAATTAACTGTCACGTTATTTCTCCCTTTCTACGATCCTGCGACATAACCACTTGGACGGACAGTAGATAGCATGTCTGAGTAATTTTATCTTTTCGGATCGAGCAGAAGTGAAGATTGAATTTACAGTACGTAAGGTACTCGTTTATAGAGTAGGTACAGAATTATTTCAACACGAGTTACTAGTACGAAGGACGAAACTGGTAATTGGAATTACACACATTAGAACTGAAGCCTGTATCGAAATGAACGGCCACCATTTTGAAAATGTATTTAATTATCCATATTATTAATATTTTTTCAATTTAACTTCATCAATAATATAATTAAACAGTTGCGATGTTGTTATTTTCTTTCATAGCAGTAATACCAATCGTATTTCACTACGGTTTAACTTAACAGAGACTGTAATACGGTAAAAATAAAATGATGTCCCTGTACAAAATAATGAATCAAAATCCTGTAACATGGGTACAACTTACAAATTTAAGAGAATAGTAACGAAGGTAATTCCGCAGGCGTAGTTCAGGTAGTAAGCACATTTTGCTTACTGATCCGCCGCTGTGCTCGGGCATGAGTTCGGTACCTGCTCGGTCTAATTTAAGGTGATCAGAAATTTATTCACCGAGAAAAGTAGCTATATATACACGTGTATAGAGTACAGGTGCGCACGGGCAAAACATTGTACTATCTGAAAATATGGGGAAATTTTGAAAATTGCTACCATTACAAACTGTAAACATTTGGCATTTCATTTCCTTATTAGTAAAGTTACATAAAAAAAAAACAATTCAACTGCCAGCAAGAGCCACTTCAAAGATTTACATTTCATTATCTCACAACAGTCACTGACAAGTAAACTGTACAATGGAAAGTGGTGTTCACAGTCAAATTGCGAACTACGCATTTTTCTTCTGAGGGATGCAAACATAATATCTTTTAGTCTTTTCGTAACTTTTAGCAATGTGACTTATTGTGAAATAATCAAGTAACTCGGAGGCGAGTTAGGCCTTTATTTCGGCCATTCACTAGTGGCACGGTAAAATTCGCAATTGTCAGTCTAGTTGCTCCAAACAAATTCAGAATTAATTGAAACAAATTAAGTTTTGATTATGTTTAACTGTTGGCTACACTCCTTACATTCGTTTTAAGATTACAAGAAATTCAATTAGGAAATACGTATATTAAATATTAAATGAAAATAAAATTAAGAAAAACTAATACAGCGTCGTTAAACATACTAAGTAAATATGTCAAGAGTCTTACATTTTACACATTTCGGAAGGAATTCAGTTCCCTTATTATGTCGCAAATTACACGTTCATTTTCTTGAGATATAATTAAAACAAGAATGAAATTTAATAGCTACGCACGAAAATAAAATTATCTTCAGTTTCCCAAATTGCATACAAAAAGCGGATTAAAACTCCAAGGAAAGTATTTCACTATTTATGAACAGTACGATTCACGTAGACTATATAAACAATACTATCATTTGAGCAGAGCTTTTCTCAAGGTTTTCTACGGAAATTTAGCCACTCATAAAAGTACCGTTAATCCTTTTAGTCACCTGGCAGGACAAGGTGGAAACTTGAGACGAAAAATAACGTGAATTAAAAACAACTGAGTAGTAGGAATAGTTTATCGCTTCATGAAGCAATTAGCGATTCATTAAATCAAAGCAAGTCGGTAAATTGGAAAAACAAGAAAGAATCATTTAGAAGACACATGAATGTCGATCTGGTGCAGAATATAGCTGAAGAGATTAACTTACTAATGGAGAAAAATTCGTTTCGGAGCATATTTTAATGACCGGGAATCGGGTCTCGACATATCTCAGATGGTAGGAGCACTCAGCGCGCCAAGTTGATGGGGTCTGGGTTCGATTTTCGGTGCCGAAACTAATTTTTCTCCATTAATAAGTATCTACTGCACAAAGCCATTGATTACACAATATTCAATAGAGGACAGCGAGGTCCTCTAATAAGAAAATATATATTTAAAACTTCAGCATTTGAAATTTAATCTCTTCATATATATATATATATATATATATATATATAGATATATAGGGTAAATGAAAATAGGACTTTAATGCTCAGTATAATCAAGTGCAGCAAATATGAATTTAAAAGAATAGCAGAATAAGAATATGATTGAAGAAAGACCAGGGCTTTACAATTAATGTTTATTTTGAAACGAGCTCTTATTTCACTTGTCACATTTTTCTATGCAAAACAAATTAGAAAGGACTTGAAGCGGCTACTCGAATAAAAAACCCAACTAAATTTTTTCAAATATCGCTCTTTTTTTAATTTTATTGTACTTCAGAAAGCGCATCTGGTCAGTGGAGAAAGAGTCCACTCATAATTATAATTTCAGCAGAAAACACGTAATGAATATCTAGGTTGGTAGAATAAGGGTATAATTATTGTTCTTGGGACCTTACTGCAACACCGCATTTCAATTTGTAGGAGAACGGCCCTGTCCTTTACAGTTGGGCCTTTCTTCCAGTTTATTATATTTATAAAACTTATTTCATTAATTTTAAGTCAGTAAGCTCACAATATGGTACATTTTGGAGTTTGGATTTCCAGTTTTCTTAGTACTGTATGTCTCATCTGTTTAAATTTACTTACTGTAACAACAAACAAACATCCAAAACAACTGTTGTTCCATTTTCACTAAGGTCCAGTGGTCTTCAATCTCCTCAATCTTCCTTTAGGCTCAAAATTCATCATTCAGATTGTTCTTCTCAAAATTGTGAATGTCCCATATTAACCGAATCCTCAGAAGTTAAGTATTTAGGCATTACAATCGACCAACACTTACGATGGAACAAACATATTACATATTTATGCAATAGACTACGTAAAACAATTTATATCTTTGTTATATTTCGGTCATATTTACCAATTAATATTTTACGTCTCATTTATTTAGCTTTATTTCAATCTATTCTCCAGTATGGAATTTTAAAGTGGGGACATGCATGTATTTCTAATCTCACTCCACTAATACTTATTCAGAAAAGAATTATTAAAATATGCCTTAATAAACCAAGTGATTACTCATCTGAGCTTTTGTTTACTGATTTTGTTTTGAAAATTAAACAGATTTATTATACTGCATTATTAATCTTCATAGATAAAAATCGTAATAAATTCAAATTGTATCATCATAAATATGGAACTAAAAGATCCGATTTTATACGACTAGAGGAACCAAAGTGTTTCACAAGCACAGCTCTGAGCCATGGTACCTACTTTGGTCCAAGGTTATACAATAAAATAATTGATAAATACCCAAATTTGGAAAATTTTAGTATCAGAATTTTCAAAAATAGCGTTAGGAATTTAATTGTTAAAGAATATATATATATGTATTTGTATGACTTAAATTGTTAAAATTAAAATTGTATTTTTAAATTTAATTTATTCCTGTAATTTTTTTTCTTGGCCCAGTTTGTGTCAAAAAATTATCTTTGTGTTTAGATATCTCCCCGAGCACGAGTTTTTTACTCCTTCAGGGAAGAACTAAGATTGTATTTTTGTCCATGTTATTTTATTAACAATAAACAATAAACTTAGAATTTGATTTCCGCTTAAATTATGTCAACAAGGGTTTAAGACGAATTTTATTTCTAAAATAGTAGTATTGTAGAAGGACCCAATTATGTCATTTTCAAATTATAATTAAACCCTTTTCAAGCATTCACAGACAGAATAAAATTATATCATGTATTCTTGAAATCGCTTTAAATGTATCAAGTTAAAGAACTTACTTCGTGTTGGTATTTCATACTGAGATACTGAGTTTTTGTGATATTTTAGAATGACATATTGAACCTACTTTGAATAACCGCTTCAATTCGTTAGAGCTAGCTAAATTGCCGCGTGTGTCTGATTTCAAATCAACATCTTTTTCATAATTGATTATTATATTTTATACACTACATTATTCTCAGGAACACTGTCTAGCAGATACTGCTCATGAACAAAATCCCACATATAGTCCATGATAAATACCTGTACAGAAATGTCCAGAACCACTTCTTGGTAACAGGGATTCTGGAAACTCATTTCCGTGAACATATAAACATGAATTTTTTGCAGCATCGTAATATTTTCACATTGTAGGCTACGTGTACAAAGTACAAAACGTTATGGGGAGGATTACAATTAATTCCTTTATGCTGATTATTAACGCACATTTCACAGCGAAATCATCACTGCAAGCTACAAATGTATATGTGGTACTACTTTGTTACCTACAAACAACAAAATTATTCCGTATAAAGTTTAGTGTTATGAGTATAAAAATGCATACGAGTGGGATTCTGAAGCAGTCCTCATAAAACATAATTCCATGTCGCGGGCTATGCATCGCTGTCAACAGAGGCTAAGTTCTGTTTCCTTACCGGTCACATAAGATTACTATATGAATTCTGCGGTCTTGATAATCGGGGTAATGTCCAAACTCATACAATATCGTGTAATGTTGCTAACGCAGTAATCTTGGATAGGAATATAACCCTAAAAGTGTACCTTGATAACATCCTAGCTATATAGGATTCACATACATCCTATAAAACACGGGCAAGTTCTTTTTAGCTGGTGTGTCCCGGTTTCCCGAAAAAGAACTTCGGGACATGATTGTGTCTCGCATGGTGTTTAAAAATTAGCGACTGAAAAAAGAAAACTAGGAATATGAGCTGCTATTTTATTATAAGTATCAGTATCTTCATCACAGTTGGTGACATTGGAATTCGTTACAATGGCAGTATTGGAGGTGACGCTGAACGTACACGCAATTTTCTTAAAACAGTTCATACTGTGAAGCAAACTGCTGCCAGATCAAACATTGTAGAATCTTACTTGTTTTATGGGATAATATTATTGTGAATAATGTTCTGAATTCTAAAAAAAAGATAGTGGATTGATGAAAATTCTTAAATCAGAAAACTTAGATGAAGTCTGGGTTGATCTGTTCAAAAGTGTTGATGAAAAGCTCTCAAATTAAAAAAAAAAATAAAAATAAAAAAGGGTTCATCATGTGCATCCCTGGTACTTATGAAAATGTTGAAAAATTATTCTCCCCACGAACACTGTTCACTTATGAGAAAAAGTTCCATATAAAGACAATAAAATCAGAGCTTATTATGAAATCATTTTTCAGTGAAGACTGATGCATTTCATTATTTAATGCTTCAGAATAAACAATTTATTATAAGAAATCCATTCTTCAGAAAAGTATTGTACGAGTAAGTGATACATAGAGTGTACGGGGTATAAGTGCCATTATTTTAACTGATGATTATTCATGTCAAAAGGAAGAAAAAATGTTCTTACAATTTTTTTCTAATTGCAATATTTAAATAAGTATTTAAGTGTACAATAATAGACATTTAGCAACGTTGCTGGATGAGGAGAAGGGGATTTAGAAGAACACATTGCAGCTCAAGCGGGGTGGAGGGGGTTTTTACAAGCACACAGTAAGCTCATGCGGGGAGGAGAGGGTTTAGAAGTACACAGTACAGCTCAAGCAGGTGTAGACATACCGGTACAAAACAGATGCTCCGTTCTAATGCAGGAGCGGACCATGACAATACTGTTGTTTACATAAAACGAACAGCAAAGACAAACTTTCAATCTCATTAATAGAACATTACAGTAAATTTACATTTTATGTAACAATATTGCTCCATTTTTAACTGTACGTCTAAAGAATAAACAATGGTTTTCTCCACAAAAACACACGAACTTTTTTTTTTTACAATGCAATATTTTAATCTCTCCCGCTTCCGTAAAGCAGTATCATTTTTAAACAAATTTATGGTTGTGTGATTGTCGAAACTGGGTAAGAGACATAGTTTCTAATAATCGTTGAGACACTGCTAGAAAAGTTCGCCGATTAGGTAACCTTCTTTGAGGAAAACGTTGCCTCACTTGAATTACGAAGACTTTCTTCATAAATTAATAACATATGATATTCCTAAACTGTGAATGACATTGTAAGTTGTTTATCGAATACCATGTACTGAACTGTCATCCGCTCGGCAGTAGAGCTATGGACAGGGAGCTTGAACTCAGCTGACTCGTACTTCTGTCTGTGCAGAGTACTGCCCGCTGAACGTTCCACGTCTCTCACGCCAGAATATTAACAAATTTAAGCATGCATTTTTATTTAATTTCACGAAAAAGTAATAGAACACACAAATATTTGTTTAAACTAATATTAATTATTTGCTAGATATACCTCCTGATTTAATTGTTTTCGTAATTTTACTAACGATATAAGCAGTATAATGCAAATAAAATAAAATAATTTTTTTTTCTGGGAAAACGATGAAGTTTTGACACTATATTGTATGGACATTTTTTGATCCTGTAGACCGTCCCCGACGACTGTGAAAAGGAAGACACTTATACTCCTTACACCCTGTATATTATTGGTATGTTATTGTTTAATGTATATAATAATAAAGCCGGATTGGTTCATGATGAATATAGCTACATTTTTGTAATACATGACATTGATTGAAAAACATTTGCTTCAACAGACAATGGCAGCTACTGTCCTAAATCTGATGAAGTACGGAAAAAAGATTTTGCGTTTCGAATAATTCTAGGAAGGAGTTTACGTTGTAGTGGCTATAAGTTATCCTTTCGGATATTATTTCAAAAGTTTACATATTAATGTTCCATTTTTCCAGTAGTTTAAGTTTCCCATTTTAATGTACCAGAGACTGTCTGCGTTCGATTCTATAAAAAAAAGCGCCGTAATAGTATCTAAAGATAATCTAACATTTCAATACAAGGCGTAGGCCTACATACCTACTTTCTAGTTACAAATTAAACATCGATAAAATGTAATACGTTTAAACAAAACAATATAATAACGTATGTTAGGTTTGACTTTATGCAAAGGAAATTAGAACATGTTTCGAGCATTCCTGGCGAAGATTCGATTCAACTCCTGATGTTTACGGCAAGTGAACGCCTCGGGACGTCCTGAACAACGCCAATAATCAAGCCTTTACCCCACAGCAACATCCCGTTCCATGAAACTACATTTTTGTTGTATTCGAATATTCTTTGTATTACACTGCGTAACAATGGATTCATATGAACTCAGTCATTCAGATTTATGTATTACCAATTAACTTCGATTATAATTTAAAGCTTTATTTATTCGACATTATTTTTCTCTCATAACATTAGATGTTGAAAAAAATAGATTTCAACATATTCGCTGAAATAAAAGTTTTCAGTAAACTTTCGTCATTCATTCTAATTACGTGGTTATCCCATTCATCCTTCTGTACACATACTCAATAATTTAAATGACTGAATTTTACGTCAGTCCTTATTACTTCTTTTCTGATATCTTTGCGCGTTTTATTTACTATTCTATATTTTCATTCCAGTAGTTTCATTTGTTTTTGTACTTTTTGACTTAAATTCCACAGCGTACGAAAGAATGGGACGAACCGCAGTTTTGCAAGAGTCTGAAGAAGTTATCTATTGAGGATTTTACGAAAGATAGGAATTAACTGCATCAAGAATATGAATGAAATTAGTATCAATGTTCTTCATAGAAAGGCTTAAGGGAAGTCTATAGAGAATGAGATATTTCTGGACAAAAAAAAAGTACTTTTCTTTATGTTTTTGTAAATCGTTCATAATATCCTGCTCTACATGTTTGCGAAATTTCAAGGGCGTAAGGCTATTGCCAACCTTTATAATGTCGTCATAATAACTTCTCCGCGCTCTTGAGGTGTCAACTTTAAAGTCATTTTTCTGTAATATTTTAGGTATTTCTCTTCATTCACATCAAGCCTGCTACAAGTTTGTAGCTAAGAAGCTGAATTCTTTTCTGTATATTCACTATATCATGCTTGACAATTCTGTGCGTGAATGTTTGTCAAACTCAAGTTTTAAAAGAAAAAAATGTATGTAACAAACAAAAGAAATGTATAAAATGTTGGAGTTATTTCGTAAAGTGTAATTTTCTTTGTAACTATTTAAAAAACGAATGCACAGTTCTTTTCTCAACATAGCATGGTGCTATATAAGTACAGTGGCTCAAAATGAAACTCATACAGTGTAGTATTAATTAGTATTCAGTGCGATGAAGAATGAATATGTTCATTCACTGAAATCTGCATTTTTAATGCCTTTAATATTGAAGATTGTACAGGGACATCATTTTATTTTTACTTCAATTTTTATTGTACCTGAGTTTTTAATGTACTTCACTCCCACCCCTTCTACTAGTAAATTTCCACCCTTCCTCCACACAGAACCAAGGCCACATATGCAGTCAGAGTCGCACGGTCATAGTGAACAGTTGGCTACTAAATGAGTACAGTACGTTCCCGAAATATGGTCGCATTTTCCAGTGAAGAAAGAGCATTCATTTATTGAATTACATGCATTTTCACACAGGTACTGTTACGTCGTTTGGTTACGTCGCATCCCGGTTTCCCCCACCTATTTCTGCTGGCCCCTCTGTAAAGGCTAATGGCTACGTAATATTATACAAAAATGTTTAAAATAATTTAAATAAAAGGGCCTTGTTAAGTAAATGTCACGTGATTTTCCCCCTTTTCTGTGACCCTGCGACATAACCACTTGGACGGACACTAGATAGCATATGAGTAAATTTATCTGTGTGGATCGGGCAGAAGTGAAGATTGAATTTACAGTACGTAAGATAGCCTACTATGTTATAGAGTAAATAGAGAACTATTTCAAAAAGAGCAGGATTATGGCTCCCCTTGGCGCCTGATTTGAGTGCTTTGCATTATATCTTTTGGAGTTACTGTAAAACAGTTGTGTTTGCTAAACATTTTACAACAACAGAAGAATTAAAGAATTACGTTCAAGAAACAATGCATTCAATTTCCAAAGATATGCTTAAGAGACGTCTTCAATAATATGCACAAAAGAATTGAAGCCTGTATCGAAATGAACGGCCACCATTTTAAACAGTTTGTTTAAATATCCACATTTTGATTATTTTTCAATTTAATGCACTCTCCATATTGTATGCTAATGTACTCTACACAGTACACTATACATTGCATAATGAATACGTCCGCCTGGATAGTTCAGTTAGTGAGTAAAAGAAACACTTATTGTTAATACTGTACTATATTTTGAGTAAATAAAAACCGAACGAAAATTACAAAAATCAAAACCGTAATAGTTCCTAGTTTACGTAAATGGATTTACTACTTTCCTTCCCTCCTATTCCTAGTAAAGTGATTTGTTTTTATTTTACGCTAGTATCATCAAACTCCGGTTTCCGATCCTCAACCGTTAATTCAAAGGTATAGCTAGGTTAATATTAGAAATATTAGTAAAAATAAAATGATGTCCCTGTATATTAAAACACTATTTTTATAGATCACATTAAAAGTAAACTAAATAACGTAGGCCCTATTCGTCTTCGCAGAAATCCAGGATCAAAGTAAAACTCGTACGCTACACTCATAAAGAAAATAAATACATAACATACAATGTTAATCCCTCATTCGTACTCAAGTTTTGCTCCGAAAGAGAACTGTTTAAGACTACTGTGGGCCGTCAAAAAGGGCAGAGTTCTATAGCTGAACGTGAAGTGATCATACATCACCATCAACAGGGCAAATCTTTAAGATAAATTGCCAGGTTAGTGAAAAGATGGCATTCCACTGTGCAGGATGTTATAAAACGTTTTAAAGAACAAAAAACAGTAGTAAACAAGCAAAAAGCTCCAGAAAAATCTTTAGTAGTAGCCTAGATCATATACGTAACAGATAGGTCATCGCTATGTTAAAATCGTTTGCACTTTGAAGAGAACAACCGCCAGGATCGCCACCTGTCCGCCGTAAACGAACACGAGATGAACACGAGATGGCAGTACAGTCGCTAATGCAATTCAAATGGGAATTATGGCTCGATTCCTTATGTAACAACTAGATGGCAGCGTAGTAAACCTGACAAAAGTTGTTAACGTCAAAGCCTATCAGGCCGACCTATCTGAGGTATATATTATGATCTAGGGTAGTAGGGATGAATGTTGGTTACTCAACAAAGTGAGGGCTAATCCAAAGTTATCTGCACCTAAGTTGGCTTTAAGACTGAAAAGTGTTTAGGGAAGAAATATAACCCTAAAACAATTAGGAATGTATTGAGAAAACACAACCACCATGGCCGAGTAGCGAGGAAGAAACCGTTCATTAGTGAGGTCAACAGGAGAAGAGTACAGTTTGCTAAGGAGCACATAAATAAGGATTTTAAATTTCGGAAAACGGTTCTATTTACTGATGAGAGTAAGATAAATCTCTTTGGTTGAGACGGGAGGGTTTATGTGTGGCGTAAGCCTTATACGGAACTCCAAGAACAAAATCTAAGACCCTCTATGAAACACGGTGGAGAATCCTTATGGGGGTTGTATGGCTACTAGTGGGGTCAGTAATTTGGAGTTCATTGAAGAGACCATGGACCAGAATGTATATTTAAACATTTTAAATGTAATAGAACATTTATGTTCTGAATTAAAAGTTAAAATACAGCAGCACTCCATAAAAAATAAACAAAAGTTGAAGAAAGATATATTAGAAGAATGGTCGAAGATTCCTGTATCTTATTGTGAAAATTTGATAAAATCTATTTCAAGAAGATTGCAAGTTATCAATAATAAAGGATTTCCAACAAAATATTAATAAATCGAAGTTTTAGCATATTTTCACTTTTTACTATGATAAATGATTATTTTATTTTGTTATAGTCAGAATGTGTACGAGTTTTTTGTGACAAAAAACGTTCAATTTGCGTCCAAATATTTATTTTTTCCAGTATTGTTGCAAGATATAAATCTTAAAAACATAATGTATAATTATCATATTGAGTAGTATTATAAACTAAGTTTTGTTTAGTTTAATGGCTGTACTTACTATATTGTAGCCTATATCGTTCTATAGTTCACTGTACGAGTTTCACTTTGACCAATTGTACATTCTCATTGATTAAATGAAATTTGTACAATGAGTATAATTTTGAAAATTTGTTCCCTTTAAAAAATGAGTAACTGACAAAATAAGTGTATGACGAAAGTACAATTTGGTAACTATTAGGCTGCTAAGATGTACTGTATGTGTAGACCAAAAATTAAAGCCGTTATCTTAAAAAATGTATAAAATTCCGTTCCCTTTATAGTTTTCTCTCAAAAATCCATAAAGGAACTATTATTTGGACCAATACAATAACCTTTATAATTTTGATAACTTCCCAACATCCATGACGTGAACGGAATTCGAACTCAGGACAGTGGTTCCCACAAAATACCAAAACTGCACCTATCCATCGAGAATACAACGGTAGGAGGAAAACAGTAAAATCACGAATTAAACGAGTCACTGCATTTCACGGGATCAGGAAGTAAGTAGTGTAGGGCCAGGGAACGAGCGTCGAAGGGGAACTGGCAACTATTATGCCCCATTGTACCCGGATATTCTGTACTCGGCAAATGCATTTCGCGTGCATTAGTAGCGTTGGCAAAAAGTGTGATTTGTTTGACTAACGGGCTTGCAAAGCACGTATTGTTCTAAATGGAGGATGTAATGTTGACTCATCGTTCGAAAGGGTTTTCTTTTGCACCATTCGCATTATTAAACATACAGTAAACTCTCGATTATCCACGACAATGACGGAGATACGGTTAAAATACAATCGAGATATCATTTTATAGGCTAAACTTAATTCTACGAAGTGAAATATTTTAGGACTATTTTAACATATTTGTATTACCCTTATTAATTACCAATTTACCAAAAATCTACAAATAACAGCTTTTGAACAAGTTCACTCCATTTATTTTAGCAAAATAATTATCGTCCTCCGTTTCCTTTTAAGCGAAACACTTAAGTAATTTAGTACTTTCCGCTAAACAAATTTATCAGTTAAACTTAGTCATACGACATCAAAACATTGATGACGATGGGGTATCTTTTGTATTTGTAGTTCCTATTAAACCACAATGTTGTTTATTCAACAGACCTGATGCCAAAAAGCACCATTTATGAGGCAACTAGGCCAGGTCTGAACATCACAAGTGATACCAAGACGGCTCCACTTATAAGGCAGCTAGGGCAGGAGATAATGGGGCAGGTTGGCCAGTTCCTTTCCCCCTCCATCGTATACATCGCCGATTAGTTACATGTTAACCGGTACACTAATCAGACTTCAGATGCATACAAACAACTTCCTCTGACACATATCGTCAAGTGAGATGTACTGCCTGATAATAGAGGTAGATATCAGCCAGAACCTCAATCAGAGGATAAACCACAATATAGGCCTATAATCCGCACGGGTAATCATGAGATCGACACGTCAAAAATTTCGCTTTAACATTTATTACACCAGGCAAGTCGACAAATTCCTGCCAAACATTTAATACAGTATAGCGTATGTTTCTCTCTCGCAGATAAGAGATAAGAAGTAAATAATTATGCAGATTTTATAATTTTGTTGACTTCAGGAAAATGAAAGACCATAACCATCCAAAAGATGCCGGAAATCCCTCGCAGCTTCAATTTATAATCCAGTATCCGCTTCGGTAGTTCTTTACCATTCGTAAAAGTGCTTGAATCCTGTTTCTGTACTAAATTGAAATTGTTTATAATTATGTACGAATGACTTGCATGATCTTTTAATCTAATTGGGCTTCCGATCTTTAAAGAATATTTCTCTGTTTTCTGTATTTTTGCGTTTACCAACGCAATGCCGCAGACAAATTGTGATATTCGTACGCTACAACTGGTCTTTTTCATAAGTTTACGAAAAAAAATGTGTGCATTAGGCTATATTTCGATGGACGTTTCCGTATTTTTGGCGTACATAATTCATCTCCTCTAGATAATGCACGCAACTGTCGTCTAAATTAAGCTGATAAAATCCCTGGGTTTTCTCAACTTTTTAAGAAGTGAAATTTGTTCAGTATATCGTATGAAGGATCTATTCTTTTAGCATTTCCATTACATTCTTGTATAGTTTACCAATTAATGGCAAAACGTTGTTTCACGAAAACATAATTCTGTAACAATGTTTTATAGTAATGGTGCTAGCAGACTACGGTAAGTTCAACCATAAATCAAGCTTAACCTACAGATAATCAACATTTCATCTAATTACAGTACATTCAGTTTTTGGACTAAAATAGTTCAGTACAATTAAGTTGCCGCCAAATCATATTTTCCCCTGTGGCTGAAATAAGATATCTCAACTATAAATAGAGCGAATTGGAGTCCGAACCCTGCAGGGAAACTGGGCAGCTGTCTTCTATTAGAAAAGAGTGTCTCTCTCTTCTGTTTTGTCTAAGTGGCCTTGAACCATGCAGATCACATGGTTAGGGAATCGTGGGCTACTGGTGAATGCGTTAAGATTAAAAATTCTAGTATTTACGTAGTAAGAATCGGCCAGATCATTTTCCCGCAATAGGGATCCAGGGTACAATACCAAATATATACATACAGGTCTACTTTAATTAAATTTTCAATGTTTTCTTATTTCTTTACATTCTAAACGCTACGGAATAGTATGTTCCCTGGATTTCTATTGCGGGAAGATGGCGGTCTGGTCAATGCTTACTTCACAATTACCAAAATCCTTAAGGTAGGACATACTAGCCAAAGTGACTAATAATTCAAAGATATTATCATCATTGTTGTTATCACAATTATCATTTACTCCGAAGTATAATTTGTCCGTTCTATACATAAAATGTATTCCATACTGCACTCAGATTTCTCAGAGTGCGAAAAGACATACATCCGGGGACAGATTTTCTTCTAGAGCACTTTTCCATAGATATGAACAGTTGTGTTATAACTATTTTTTTATCCGTGGCGCGACAACCCATTAAGGGCCAGGACCGACCAAACGGCTGCTGACCTCAAGTCTATGTCCCAGCAAAGGTGGACAATTATCCAATCACTACGGGACAACGTGTGATAAGCACGATGATTCCTCTACAAGTTATAGCTGGTTTTCAAAACCTTGCTTAGCTCCTTCCCAAATTCATCACGCTGTTGGGTGGTCCCCTACACTGGTCGAAAATTCCTTCTCCGTGAGGACTCGAACCAACGCTCATTCCGTAACACGAGTTCTGGCATGGTACATTATACCACTATGCTACGGAGCGAGATTTAACAAAGACTCTACAATGTTAAAGTTCGTCAAATTACTACTACTACTACTACTACTACTACTACTACTACTACTACTACTACTACTACTATTATTATTTTAGGTATTCACATTAAGTTCTTAATGTAGTAAAATTAGGCCCTAATATTTTTGTGTTTAACTATGCCACGGAAAAACCTCAACCAGGTAACTTACCTCAACTTGGAAATAATAATAATAATAATAATAATAATAATAATAATAATAATAATAATAATAATGCAATATATAACAATTATATCTCATTAGTATGAATTGAATAATGAATAATCAACTGGGAACTACTAACGATATAGGCCTAAATAATAGCATTTCACATTTGGGTAGATACGTGACAACAAGGGTATCTAGACAACGCAATTACCAATTTCATGTATGTAAATAGCACGTATTTAAATTGTGTGATGCATATAATGTGAACAGGTGTAAGGGCCCGTTTCCTCATTAATTATGTTTGTAATGGACGCATTCCACAAGCTCCGAAAGTACTGTAATTAAAATATATATATATATATTTCTATAACTGTCTATCGGAAGTAAAATATTCCCATTCAATAATATAGGCCTATTTATCTGTATAGTCTAAAGATAGCGGTTAAGAATATATGAGGACCGTTTCTGCAAAACTTGCTAACTGAAAAAACTAAATTTTACAGGAGAGACAAAACACTATAGTAAGCAAGTTTTGCTGTAACTCTCACTTATAGTAGAAAGCAAGTTTTGAAAAAACGATCACACTTTGACACACTACAATGAAGAGAAATAACCCAATTTTACTAAGACGCCTTGAACATCATGTAGAGGCCTGCCTTATGTTAACGAATCCATCAAAATCTAAATTTTGCAAATTTTGCAGTTAGCAAGTTTTGCAAAAACGGTCCTCACATGCACCTAAATATTTTAGCGTATACAAAGCATTGAATACTGCTATGAAGTTGTTTTATCAACACAATTTGCTTGTTTTCCTACCATTCACGCAAGTAACCCATGCCTCAATTCAGTTTGCATGCTTTTAATTGTTGCTATTAAAATTTGGAAGCTGTATCAATTTAATTTCCTTGTTTTCTTCACCACTAACAAGTAATTCATGCCTCCCTATACTCAAAAAATATTTTATTCATTTTACATGCCATTGTCGCTATTTAAATTTGCAAGCTGTGTCAATTTAATTTGCTTCAATAAATATTTTAATTAAGTTAGTATACTTTTAATTGTTGCTATTAAAATTTGGAAGATGTATCAATTTAATTTCCTTGTTTTCCTACATGCTTTTAATTGTAGCAATTTAAATTTGGAAGCTGTGCCAATTTAATTTTCTGCAAGAAATATTTTAATTCAGTTTGCATGCTTTTAATGGTTGCTGATAAAATTTGAAAGCTGTTGTTAATTTAATTTGTTTGTTTTTCAACCACTGACAAACATGTCCATACTCAAATATTTTTAATTAATTTTGCTTGTTCTGAATTGTTGCTATTAAAATTTGGGAGCATGTAATATTTCCATATTTCTATAAAATATCAGGTTTTATCAACAGCGCTCCACGAGGACCAATCCCATACCAGAGGAAAAATCACCCCCCCTCCACCCAATTAAGAGATGGCCGCATATTTGGCATCTCTTGACACGGTTTCCCCCTGTTTACTATTTGCACATACGACCTTGCGGCGTGCGTCCTTGCCTTGCGTGGCCACATCCACGCGATGTCATGACGTGAATGGACACCGGCTGTTTAATGGGGTAGCCGACCCCTTTGTCGGGCAAGTTCATATCAAATAAAATACCACCACATCATAAGATTAACAAGGGCACAAGAAACCGTGTCTACTAGACCAGAAACGCCGGTAACCGCGTGTCAAGGAACCTACATCCTCAATTAAGTCTATTTCCGAACACATTCAACCTACACAGACGTAACGTAACGTAGAGGCGACGTAGAAATCAAAGAGATGCTACAAGACGTTAATTATTTTAACCATTTTATCCAACCTAGCGATGTTCCAATATTTACAAACTAGTAATTTTACAAAACAATTTCTCCGTTTACAAATTAGTAACTGAATTGTCCATCGTTACATCACAAACACACGATTAACTTTAGAAAGTTCACAAAAACATTAATTTCGTGGTATTGATAACTATTTCACGAATGACATTTTCTACGGTGCGTGGATATATAAACTAAAAAATTAATGACATTGCACAGAAAAAATAAGCGCATGAATAACGATATCAAATTATTAAAAATGACAACCGAGTAACCCCAAAAAAATATATTTATTGGTAATTCCGCCAAGAACTATATTACGAAAATGTAAGTTTTAGAACCAATATTACTGTAATCACGTATCAAAACATTAAAGCATTAATACACAAATAAATTGTTTTCCCAAATGACAGTTCTCGTATAGGTTAGGGTACAATATGCACATCTGGAAACATGAACTTACCGCTTGAATCTGCTGTTACATTGGTAATACCGATACAAAACGCCCCGGTAATCACAGCCAAACACATGAAGATAATCTTCCTAGAGAATCCGGTCCCATTGGAATCCATCGCCATGGCCACACAAAAACACAAGAGCACTGGGAGGGCGCTGAAAGCCCCCTCGACAAACACAGAAATAAAGACTGAGTTACTGCAGAAAGCACCTCCTGCAGTGAGACACCCCTCCTCCAACCTTCTCTCGCCCGTTGCACTGACGCGACTGACTAACCAAGCCCCCGGCTCAGCACGATGCGCGCGCAGTAGGGGCGCGCTCTCTATATGGAATGGCGGTCCCGCGCTGGATCTTCTAATATATGCGACTTCTCCCTACCGGCGAGGTCTGGCGCCGATATTCAAATACGGGTCTCATAGTATATTCATCACAATAAACTTGGTTATTATAGTAAGATTAATTAAATATACTTCAATTCGGTGAAATCAATAAAGCATAAGAGTAATCTGCATACACGATATTTTAATGTGCAGTGTGTACTACAAACGACTATCATTATATACAACCGATCGTAAAGCCTAGTTCACACTTTTCAAGTAACGTGAATTCAAGTCACTTGATTCGACGAACTTGAAAAGTGTGAACTATGTTTCAAGTTGACTTGAAATCAATTAACGGCTTGAATTCAAGTTTCAGGTGAAGTTGACTCCCTTTCTACTTTTTACTTGACTTGAAAGGACACTTGAAACAACTTGAAAAGTGTGAACGTCACTTGATAATTTGAATTCAAGGAGAAAAGCGTTAAATTAGCAGTTGATTGTTTTTCTGTCCTACTGGAAACGCAAAAATAATAGGAAACAGTAGTAAGTGAAATAATGACCAAATATTTGAGTTTCTGAAGATGTATAAAATTCACGAAGGCCTGCGGATTATAGAAGCTGCAAAGTTTGGTGACAGAAATGCAAAGGAAGCTGCCAAGGAAGGAAGAGTTCATAGTAGAACTGAACAGCAGAAATTTTAACGTGGACACAGATGAGATAGTCTATGAAAGACAATGAAAAACTATTAAATTGTAGACAGAGAAATAAGAGGAATTAAGAAGAGAAGAGCGTTGCTTGAAGGGATGACATCGCCGAAACTGGCATGCTTCAATGTGGTTGATATATTTTTTTTGGGAACTGTAACAGCTTCAAGATAATCATTTTCAATTATGGTAAATCAGACTTGCTTATATTTTATTACATTTTCAATAAGACTTATTAAATCTGCTTGAAGATTTCACATATTCTATTTGTAATGGTCGTGTATTTCTCTCACTAATTCAATTCCTAACCCATACTGAACAACGCGTCTTCCATTTCTTCAATATATTTATCATTTCCCTGGCACGGAGGCTTGCTACCACAGAAATTCCTAATTGCACAACATCCATCGACGCCATTTTATCCTACTTGAAAAAAAATAACTGGAATATGTCTGAACTGCGACTTGAATTCAGGTTACTTCAAATCATGTGACTTGAATTCAAGTTACTTGAAAAGTGTAAACGAGGCTTAACCCAATATTTATTTCGTCATACTCATCATCATCGTCGTCGTCTGTTCTTCACAATAAAAACTGTTAATATAAGAGTTGTTACATGATGAAATTAGTTTGCAGCAGTGTTTCTCAATCAGTGGAATAAGTCCCCGTTAGGATATTTAGAGAGAACTGAAGAGAAACATTTTTGCCCAATATTTTGGTAATACAGTAGAACCCCGATTATCCGTCACCCTATTAATCGATTGGCGGATTATCCGACTATCTTTCTCTAAATCCTTTTTTAATTGCAGAAAAAATGAATTGCTGTACGTTATGTTAGTACATATTTGTTCTGCAGAGAGTTATTAATTACAAGCCTTTACCCTTACAAAGTATGTAGTATGAATGCTTTCGTTACTGGCAACAGAAATAGTTACATGTGAGAGAGGGTGTTTTTCCCAACTTGTAAAATAGTCACTACATGCTTTCAAAGAAATCACCCCAAGAGCAGACCTGGTTGGCGAGTTGGTATAGCGCTGGTCTTCTATGCCCAAGGTTGTGGGTTCGATCCCGGGCCAGGTCGATGGCATTTAAGTGTGCTTAAATGCGACAGGTTCATGTCAGTAGATTTACTGGCATGTAAAAGAACTCCTGCGGGATAAAATTCCGGCACATCCGCCGACGCTGATATAACCTCTGCAGTTGCTAGCGTCGTTAAATAAAACATAACATTTAACATTTCACCCCAAGAACTTCCAACCCATGTACCATTCAGACCTTATCCTCACTATTCGAGTGGCCGTGCTGTGTACTACTATGCAAAATGTCTTCCACGGGTGTCGAAAGAAAACGTGTTGTGCTAATTATTATCGAAAAAAAAAAAACAAATAATTGAGAGGTTTGAGGAAGAAACTGTGGCTCATTTCGCATCAGAATAAGAGATTAGCGTTACAACTGTGTACTATTTATTTAAAAAAAGGATAAAACTATAAAATACGAGTATGTAAATCTACAACACGAGACTTCTACTTTTCCTAT
The DNA here is from genome assembly GCF_040183065.1 of Periplaneta americana. Lineage (NCBI taxonomy): Eukaryota > Metazoa > Arthropoda > Insecta > Blattodea > Blattidae > Periplaneta > Periplaneta americana. The sequence continues at coordinate 57,237,920 of NC_091133.1, forward strand.
CTTTCTGCAGACAATAAACATCCTTGGTCCTTAAGTCGTCGTTGACAACCGTACTTAAATTACTGAAATTCTGCTCGGTTACCTAGCACGTTAATCACAACACCACGGAGGAAATTACGAAATTGTAGCTTAATGTATGAAAATATTTTATTCACAGATTGCCGATTTTTTCGATTAGCCGTAGAGTTCATCCCCTTTATTACCTCGGATAATAGAGGTTCTACTGTATAGTATAATCATTAGGGATTAAGATGCCAGTGCATCGCATATTCGTGTTAATCTGGACTTAATTTTATGTACCTTCAAAATGACAGAATTATTATTGAATCACTTTTCCTGTACGTTAAAAATAATAAAACAACTTCATCAATTTCACATTGCATATGTTCATATTCATCGCTTTGATTCCTACAATACTATAAAAATAACATGAGTATGCTAATGACTGTATAGTTGTATTACTCCCGAGCGTTCTCGATAATAAAATGAGTATCACGTTTGCTATTTAATCTGAGGTTTCTGAGTAGAAACCTAGCAAAGAGTGATCAATTTTTAGGGGCTGTATGTATCCATATCGTGATTTCCTACAGAAGGAAAATAAAGTTGAACACGTGGCGCAGATTTAAGGCACAGAAAAGATGCCCATCTCTGAGTGAGAGGAATCCAGGCAAAATTTACGTGTCATTTCTCGCTCCAGCCCATATCGTGATACGTTTTAGTTATTCTACATTCTTCCAAGAAACCGAATGTTCTCTATTGTTACTGCGACGACTATGAGTCCGTGTTCAAGTCGAGAGACAAGATTTTTCATTTCGCCATATCTTCCAGAATGTCTAATAAAAATTAAAAAACTTGATCCTTCTCGAGAATAAAAGACAATAGGAGAGCTATGTTGACTGTACCACTTCTTCCTAGTACCTAGGTTCAAAAAGAAAGCACACCTTCCGCCTATCTAAAAAAAAAAAAGTGAACTTGAGCTATGTTAACCAGTACGAACAGAAGGCATCGTTGAAACACAACGCGAAATACTCATTGTAAACGCATAACCACAGATATTATTATTATTATTATTATTATTATTATTATTAAGGCATATGACTCGGTTAAGAGGGAAGTATTATATGATATTCTTATTGCATTTGGTATTCCCAAGAAACTAGTTCGATTAATTAAAATGTGTCTCAGTGAAACATACAGCAGAGTCCGTATAGGTCAGTTTCTATCTGATGCTTTTCCAATTCACTGCGGGCTAAAGCAGGGAGATGCACTATCACCTTTACTTTTTAAGTTCGCTTTAGAATATGCCATTAGGAAAGTTCAGGAAAACAGGCAGGGTTTGGAATTGAACGGGTTACATCAGCTTCTCGTCTATGCGGATGACGTGAATATGTTAGGAGAAAATCCACAAACGATTACACGGAAATTTTACTTGAAGCAAGTAAAGCGATCGGTTTGGAAGTAAATCCCGAAAAGACGAAGTATATGATTATGTCTCGTGACCAGAATATTGTACGAAATGTAAATATAAAAATTGGAGATTTATCCTTCGAAGGGGTGGAAAAATTCAAATATCTTGGAGCAACAGAAACAAATATAAATGACACTCGGGAGGAAATTAAACACTGAATAAATATAGGAAATGCGTGTTATTATTCGCTTGAGAAGCTTTTATGATCTAGTCTGCTGTCAAAAAATCTTAAAGTTAGAATTTATAAAACAGCTATATTACCGGTTGTTCTGTATGGTTGTGAAACTTGACTCTCACTCTGAGAAAGGAACATAGGTTAAGGGTGTTAGAGAATAAGGTGCTTAGGAAAATATTTGGGGCTAAGAGGGATGAAGTTACAGGGGAATGGAGAAAGTTACGCAACGCAGAACTGCACGCATTGTATTCTTCACCTGACATAATTAGGAACATTAAATCCAGACGTTTGCGATGGGCAGGGCATGTAGCACGTATGGGCGAATCCAGAAATGCATATAGAATGTTAGTTTGGAAGACCGGAGGGAAAAAGACCTTTAGGGAGGCCGAGACGTAGATGGGAGGATAATATTAAAATGGATTTGAGGGAGGGGGGATATGATGATAGGTACTGGATTAATCTTGCACAGGATGGGGACCGATGGCGGGCTTATTTGAGGGCGGCAATGAACCTTCGGTTTCCTGAAAAGCCATTTGTAAGTAAGTATTATTATTATTATTATTATTATTATTATTATTATTATGTTGTTTTGCTTCGTTTTGTACCTGTGCTAAACTGTAATTGGCCTTGTGCTGTTGTTTCGCACATTAATATTCTAAATAAATAAATAAATAAAAAATTATTATTATTATTATTATTATTATTATTATTATTATTATTATTATTTCAATGTTGTATATACTTTCAATTGTTATGACTTATCAATAGTTACTTCAACAATAGAAACAAGCCCACACCTGTGGAATAACGGTTAGGGCGTCTGGCCGCGAAACCAGGTGGCCCGGGTTCGATTCCCGGTCGGGACAAGTTACTTGGTTGAGGTTCTTCCGGGGGTTTTCCCTCAACCCAATATGAGCAAATGCTGGTTAACTATCGGTGCTGGACCCCGGACTCATTTCACCGGCATTATCACCATCTCATTCAGATGCTAAATAAGCTAAAATGTTGATAAAGCGTCGTAAAATAACCTACTAAAGAAAATGAAAAACAAGCAAATGTACTATACACTATACAGTTTGTTTTTATTTAAAGCTTATTTGTTTATTGACGTTTCCTATAAACAATATCAAATATACAGTATCCATGTTATATTTGATATTTTTTATAGAATTGTCTGAAGATGTCAAAAAAGGTGAAAAAGTTAACAAGCAAATAATAGCTTAAAATAAAAACAAATTATATAATGTATATTAACTTATATTACTTGTTTTTAATATTAAAGTAAATCTTGATAAGTCATAAAGACTGTAAATTACAATAATTAACTAGTTATAGGTTTATCTGAAAAAAACTCAATATGAATTGTAAATTTATTATTATTATTATTATTATTATTATTATTATTATTATCATAATCATTATTAATTTTAAATATTTATATACGATACTAGACCAAAAGTTATGTTGGGACAAACATACTGCAGATTATCTTTTCTATAAGTTAAGAAAATCGATATATAAAATTTCACTCGCTACGATCCCTCCTGACATGTAGTGTAATGCGATCTATTTATTTTGCTTTTATCCAGTCGGTAATTCAGTATGGTGAAATAGGTTAGGGAGATATAAAAAATTTGTTCCGTTCCTCCTGAATCAACTTAGGATATTGGGTAATGCTGTTAACAGTATTTTCGCGTATAAATATGAATGTATAAACTATTTATTCCTCTGTTTCTATCAAAGACAAACTAATATTCTTTGCACCGTGCGATAAACAAATGTTGATGAGTTGTGAGCTGGCCACAGAAAAAAATTATCTTTTATAGGCATGGCAGAAAGAAAAGTGTATTGAAAAAATTACGGAATAGCAATATATATATATATATATATATATATATATATATATATCGATTCTCGAAGTATATTGCAATATCAATATATAGGTATTTAAATATTATTTCCTCCATCACTACACAAAACTGACTAATAATAATTTTACTTGGCAGATATAGAAAATTGATTACCGCCACCTGCTATGTATTCATTATTGAGGGCGCCAGTGAAAATAAAAGCATTTTGATTGTCATTACCAGGCGGACTAATAGCTTTTTCAATGTACAGACCAACTTATCTCTGAAAATAAATGCATTTTCATGCATACAGATTTACATAATTAATGATATGCAAGCAAAAACTCAGTTTTGAAATTTTTGGACTTAAGGGATCGGAAAGTCTGTTCCTAATTTATTTATACGTATCTTTTTCATCTATACATTTTATTGGTCAAATTACTTTGTCCATGTGATTTTATTTTATTTTTATTTAATTGTTAGATTAATTACTTACTACTACATTATTTTATTGGCGTGTATTTATAATTTTTTATTTGTGTCTTATTTATGTATATCCTGTCTCGCGCCGTTGCTGCATGGTTTAAGGCGTCATTCGTTAGGTTCTTATTGGCTGTTAGTCCATATGGTCGCGTTGCCTGAAATTATTTACTACGCTCTGATTTTAGCACAGTACTCTTACACTGTACTGTTTATTTTCCCTTCCCCTAAGTAAATTTCTATGTTCAGCCTATTTATTATGTCATTTAAGTGTCAATAACAAGCCTGAACACCAATATCTCAATCGAGTCACTGCAGATTTCCCCTTAACTCCTCACTCCATCTTCCCCGGCTAAGACGAGTAGACAGGAAGGTAAGCATTGCTCAGTGATGGATTATATAAGGAGGCTTCATAGTTTTTCGAACTTTCGGCTCTCGCTGGTCACTTTAAATCCATCACTGATGCACAATCTCTACTGTGCATTTTTTTTATAAGGCAGTGTAAGCGAAAAGGGCATTGGCGGGAGTTTCCACTTTCTGAATTCCGTTTCAGTTGCCCGTTGTGCTCAGGGCTTGTTAATATTTGTAATTAATTGCTTCTTCACTTGTTTATTTTGTTACTAGCCGTACCCGTGCGCTCCGCTGCACCCGTTAGATATAAATATAAAGTAATTACTTACTTACAAATGGCTTTTAAGGAACCCGAAGGTTCATTGCCGCCCTCACATAAGCCCGCCATCGGTCCCTATCCTGTGCAAGATTAATCCAATCTCTATCATCATACCCCACCTCCCTCAAATCCATTTTAATATTATCCTCCCATCTACGTCTCTATTTAATTATATAATTAAAATAGGACATTTGATCCAGGGAACATTCGTGTTTGATAGAAGGATAAATCGTTTATTATGTTACTTAATTTAAATTGAATTAAAAAATTAAAATGCGATCATTTTGATCCAGAGACCACTCATTTGGTCATAAAAATTAGTTTAGGAAATACAGGAAACGAATATACAGAATAGCCTATTAAGTTTTCTGTGCATAAGAATCTATTTTAATCTTACCTGTCCTCGATTCACTCAGAAGTTACTGTGATAACATTATAGCATTATGTCCATCTAGAGAAACTACACTTTCCAATGGTGAATTAATAATTAATTATACAAATCGGTTAATTTAGCTTCCGATATTACTTCATAGAAACGCAGAAACATTATCTGTAGGCTATCTTTCATAGCTTTCGATTGTTGCTGTCCAAGGCCCCTTATAGACGAAGTCATTTGTTTTTTAATTCATTACACGGCCGTAAGATGGCAGTTATTTTAATTTTAAAACTCATTTATCTCATTAAATATCAGTCCTATCAAAATTTTTCAAGGAATAAAACTTATCGCAAATTATTTTTAAAGAAACTTTTGTTATGTAACACTTTTCACAAAAATCAATAATAAGCGAGATATTTCGATTTATTTAATTCAGGCCCCCTTATAACCCCCCTTTTAAATAATGTATTTTGAATGCCATATAGCCTAAAATCTAAGTTACAACGAACTTAATTTATATTCCAATTTTCATCGAAATCCGTTCAGCCATTATCGCGTGAAAAGGTAACAAGCAAACAGACAGACAGACAGACAGACAGACATACAAACAAAATTTTCAAAAAAGCGATTTTCGGTTTCAGGGTGGTTAATTATATATGTTAGGACCAATTATTTTTGTAAAATCGAAAATTACCAGAAAAATTTCGGCTACAGATTTATTATTAGTATAGATTTGTATCCTAAGTTCTTCAATAACCTCCTGAGTCCTGAAAATCCCTACTTCATACATGATTATGTTATAAGATGTATGTGCAGAGACCCGAAGTATAGTATAATATACCTGAATTTGTGCCCTAACTGCAACCTGCAGAATTTGTTGAGCATTTTTCCTCATGTCAGTGACTTTTTTGAAGTGCAGAAATTATATTGAACTTTAAAAATAAAACAACAAATGTCTCAGGACCCATGAAGATAATGTAGGCCTATGTACATAGGCATACACTGTATCTTTCGTTTCTTTTTAGTTGGTTATTTAACAACGCTGTATGTATTACTAAGTGATATAGCGTCGATTAAATTGGTGATAGCGGCATGGCACATGGCGAGATAAGGCCAAGGATTCGCTATACACTATCTTACATGCGCCTTAAGGTTGAGAAAAACCTCGGAAAAAAAAAACCAAATAGATAATCAGCCCAAGAGGGAATCGAACTGACATCCAAACGCAGTTCTGAATTAGCAGGCATGTCCACGTGTACCTTGTTCTTTTATTTTATTTTTTAGCTGGTTATTTAACGACTCTGTATCAACTACTAAGTTATTTAGCGTTGATGGGATTGATGATAGCATAGTGGTATTTGGCGAGATGAGGCCGAGGATTCCCTACAGATTATCTGGCATTTTACCTTACGATTAGGGAAAACCTCGGGGAAAAACCCAACCAGGTAATGAGCCCAAGCGGATATTGAACCCGCGCCCGAGCGCAACTTCAGATCGACAGGCAAGCGCCTTAACCGACTGAGCCACGCCGGTGGCTTCTCTTATTATGTTGCTGGAATAATGTATTCCCAACAATCATTGCATAGAAATGCACCAAAGATTCTCTTCTATACCGGGGACAGAACAACTAGAGGCTTCAGTGACGTCACTACAGAAGAGCCCACACAGCAGAATCGTTCGTTGCACTACAAACTGAAAACGTTGACTAACTTTCACTGATCCAGCTGCGCTCTCACAACACAATAACTTCCGTTCGGAAATGTTTTGCAGGTGAATGGTACCATACTTGCTACTGCGGGAAGGGGGTGGGGTGACCGGAAAGCTTAAAAGTAAGGTCTCCAAGCTTCTAGATGCCCTGTCCCCGATGTATCATTTCTTTTTTCCAATACATATTTTCCAACTTATATTTCCTTTTCGCCTTCTGTTATTACTATGTTCCAGTCGCCCGTTATGATTACGCATCCTCTTCTTCTTCTTCTTCTTCTTCTTCTTCTTTTTCTTCTTCTGAAATGCCTCTTCTATATATAACTTTATCTTTTACATCACTCACTAACTTTCCCATCACAGTCACTCTGTTTCTCCTCATTTATTCCTTCAAGTTTTCCAACCTACTTGCTTGCAGAAGTCTCACATTCAGTGTTTCAATCCTCAATCTTATTTTCTTCTCTCGGTTAAGTTGTGTCATAATGTGCTCTTTCCCAATATCCCCTTCCCTGACGTTTACGTCTGGAATCTTTTACCGTGAAAGAACTCGTCATGCCGTGTTTACAGTTTTTCTTGGGAAAGATAAATGCGGTAGCTTCCCGTTGCTTTCCGCACACCACTCTTTCTTTCACATCTTAAAAGATCCCGGTGGGAAGGGGTGCAACGTGGAGGTTAGAAGAGTGGATTTGACTAATTATACTCTCCGGACTTAAGCGAAATTCACTGCAAGGGTTAAATATCAGTTCTATCAGGTCTTTTTGATCCGATTTGAGACCGGGGAAATCCCAAATAAGCTTTGCCCTCTCTTATTGTTTATTTAATGTAATTTTATTTGACTTTTGGTTAGTTTATTAGCTTGTTTAATTACTTACTGGTGCTGTTGAACCTTGGCCTCCCATGGTCTCTCGCGCCACGGATTAAATAATAATTAATGTATTATGGGACCAAACATCCTGCCGTATCGGCGAAATACTCAACTAAACATCGTTCATTCTTGACAATTCCAAAATACATGTAAAAACACAGAATTTAATAATAATAATAATAATAATAATAATAATAATAATAATAATAATGGAAAGTAAACATAAAATTATGAATGAAAGTTATGCCATTATCTTTAAGCCCGGGAGTGGAAATTGTGAAACAAATGCGGGTGGTTTGTGCATTATGTAGGAAATATGTCACATAGGTAGCCTAATATGGCCGCAAACTGATCATAAGAAACCGACAGCAACAACCACCTCACGATAGGCCTACAGCTTGTTCCTAACATACATAATATTTTATCATACATTTATTCAATTCAAAATTATCTATCCAAGCGCAGATCCTTCACTGCAAACCCAGCACTCTACAATATTTCCATCTATTCCTCCTTCTTCTTCGCTCCCGCATATGATCGATAACCCCGATTTTTTTTATTCACCATTCTCTTCAGTGCATCCTTCATTAGGTAGTTTCTTCTTAACCAGTGACGCAGCCAATAAAAAATATTTTTCTCTTCCTGATTACTTTCAGCATTATGTTTTCTTTACACAGTCTCCCTAGTACAGCTTCATTTCTCATTTTGTCTGTCTACTTCAAAAGTTCCATTCTTCTCCATATCCTTATTTCAAATGCTTCCAGTCGTTTCTCTCCACTTCGTCCATGTTTCAGTCCCATAAAATGCCTCGCTTCACATGAGAACTTCACTAGTCACTTACTTAGGCCTACATACTTCTTTTTCTATTAAAAGCTTCCTTTGCAATTGCTATCATCGTTTTGACTTCCTGGCAGCAGCTAATGTTACTACTTTTAGTACACCCCATTGTTTTATTATGTATGTAGGCCTATATTATTTCCAATTGTTTATGTGTGTCTTATTTATGTACTTCACGATCGCAAAGCATATTTAACAACGCTAAAACGATATCATATTTATGTATTAATAACATAAGAGTCTTAAAATCAAGTGTCCATGACCTATTTTAAGATGATATTAGTATTTGTCTGAAATTATTAAGAAAAACATTAAAAGCTCTCTCATGAGAATCGAACACGGTACTACTCGAAATGTACGCTAGCATCCGCCTACTGTAAGCATGGAACCGCTTTTCCTGTATAAAAGATCAAATTCAATTATTAATTGAAGAGTGTGATTCCAGAACTCGCTTAATCCATTTGGCCATTTATATATATATATATATATATATATATATATATATATATACATATATATACATATATATACATATATATATACATACGTATATATTTTCGAAATGAAACACGATGTGAAAAATCTACTTGCGCAGGCATGTACCTATGTCAGAGGCTCACACAATGAAAGGGTACGCAATATCCAAAAACTTAAAACAATATCACTTTCAACTCAAAGTTACCTTTTTTTTTAACGGAACGTGTATGTTTTTTCTATCGAACTGAAAACTAGAGGTAGGCCTACAATTACTGATAACGGAAGTGGTTTCACTTTCCTAAACAAAATATTAGTGGCCTATAGTTCAAAGAAACTTAACGGAAAACGCACTCACAAATAATCAGTAACGTCTTTTCTGATGAAACTGTGTCACTTTAGCAGATGTTAAAAGTTACCACCATTTGCATCAATATACTTGTGGAGATGGTGAACAAGAGAGCGTTCCACAGATAGAAGTGTTTCTGCAGATATTGTCGCACACGCCGCAGTAAGACGTTGTTGAATATTCTCTAGTGTCGTTGGGACTTCCTGATACACTGTCTTTCACTGTACCCCAGAGAAAGAAGTATAATGGCATCAAGTCGGGGGATTGAGCTGGCCATCTCATAAGACCACCATGTCCTATCCACTGATTTGGAAACTTTGCAACCACTAGGCCTACTTCTCTGCAAGCAAGCGCGGGACACTCACCATGCTGAAACCACATTGATCGGCGAGTTTCCAATCCCACATCCTACATGAGAAGAGGTAGAGTGTCTTGAAGAAATGATGCCGTCCGTTTAATGTTCACTGATAAAAATAGGGATATACAATGCGGTTGCCAATGATACCGCACAAAACTTTGATACTCCACTGCCATTGATGAGCAACCTCGCGAAATGAGTGGGGATTTTGCACGAACCAGTAGTGTATGTTCCTCAAATGCACATTACCATGATTTGTGAAGGAAGCTTCATCCGTAAACAAGATATTACTACGGTATTTACCTGTTTGACGCTGTCAGACGCACAGAAGACCAGATCAGGTGACACTAGTACACTGGGAAGTGGACCGTACTGTACTGACATTGCTTTGTTCAATGCATACTTTTAGTACAGAGATATTGCAAGCAATTCTTACTGTGTGTATAGTAAAGTGACATCAAAAACTTTTTCCTTGCATTTTTTACTATGTCCTGATTGTACCTATGCAGTATAAAATATTTACCATGGCAACTAAAACTTATCATTAAGCAAAGCCTGCATGGTATAGTAAAAAAACAAGGTACAATAAGAATGTAAGGAAAAAGTTTTGGATGTCACTCTTCTACACTCTTTGCATAATGTCACAAATAGTGTCTCCATTGCTTCCTTTTAAAAGTTCAGTTATTTCAGAAGGTATGAGGTTTACAAAGTGAAACCAATTCTGTTATCACTAGACTTCGTGGAATTGCCACGGAAATCGCAAGGTTTACTGCGCACGCGGTATAGACTGTATGAGAAGGGGGCGTGCAAAGGATGGAGCATGCCTCTAATGTAAACACTGAGTAGTATACTGCGATTACAATAAAACCTGTATCCTGCATTCAAGAAATATAATCTGATGATCATTGAAGTAGGAAATGTCTAAACATGTAAATACATAAGTATTTTATAGTGAGATATATTAACTCTTAAAATTTAATGTAAGATACTCACATCATCCTTGAATATGTGCATTGCAGTGAAGAGTTACGTACATTTTGAGCAACTGCAAAGTAACCTCCTCCGATGGCTACTTAAACAGTTTTTATTTTGGGAAAATGTACGTTTAACAATCACACAATGTAATACGTACATATTTGAAGAACGGAAAGTCACTGCTTTTTAGTACACCAACTTCAGATATCTTGTCGTGACCTGATTGCACATCATTTACAATACGAAGTTGTGAATAGGCATAATTTTTAGCAATAATGTTTCTCAACTTACATTTCATTTTTTATAAAATTAGTGAATTGTTATTTTCGATAACGGTTTGTGATACTTTATCCACTATATTAAGGGCTTCTGAGAGTTGTAGTTTAGACGATTCTAACAGGATGATGCTTTTGGACACGATTTTAAAGTTAGAATCATTGAACAGAATATCTTCCAATAGCTGTTCAGAAGGCAATGATTTTACAGCTGCAACATCGGAACTGTCTGTGCTATCCAGTGCATCAATTATCTCCATTACTTTGCCGTAATGTTTTGCATAATAATTAACAGCATCCAACCACGTTCCCCAACGGGTCAAGACTGGCTGCGGGGTAAGGGTATTCAGGGGGCAATTATTTGGAACACCAACACTCTCATTGTAGTATGTTTGATTGAATTCTTGTCTGCACTGAACAAATGTTAAGCTTTGACTATTCCAATCACAGTAATGCAAAAACAAGTGCTTATATAGGTATACATTAGCTGTAGCTGCTCTATCTATTTGGACCGGTCACATGTCTTAACATGAACTGCTAATACTACGAGACCGGGCGGTCGCTCACCTCCTCTATACTGCCGTACATCGGCAACCTGATTGCATGCTGCATGTGGCAATTCAACGAAGTCTAGTTATCACTAATATTGTATCTCTAGTTTTCAGTTCGATAGAAAAAAACATATATGTACCATTTAAAAAAGGTAACTATTAGTTGAAAGTGAAACTTTTTAAGTTGTTGGATTGTGCATACCCTTTTGCATAAATTCCTGCGCAAGTACATTTTTCACTCTTGTTTCATTTCGAAAATATTTGAAGTCGCAGAGTTGGGTGAGACATATATATTTTTTTCCTCTATGATTATGATTTAAGATTGTTTTCTTCCAAAACAATGCCACTCCTTGTCTAAAAGTTTGTGTTATTAAACTCGCTCAGTCCGTAGACCGGTGGATAAAAAAACAGCCCAGTCCTCTCATAAAATAGACTGAAAGCGTTTTGGGTTCACACTCTTCAGTTTTATTCACAATAAAAATGTTAACCAAAACAAGATTAACAAAAGGAAGAGGAACATCATGTTCCCATGGAAACTGTCAATGTGTAAACAATTGCTGACTCGAATGTCGAATGTTAAAGCCGGTTATATAACCATAATGAAATTGTTTTGAAGACAAGAGAGTGATTGATGACATACACCACCCGCACTATTCCAGTTATGTCAAGTGACATCATGATCGGATTGAAAGGTCATTAAAATGCAATCCAGAGCTGATGAAGACCCATGCGAACACGCACGTACGCATGTTCCATTTCTGTTTCTTCTTCAAAGGTTTCACGATTTACTATATGGGTACACAGTAGTTTTTTTCTTGAACCTATTTTTATATACTCTTTTAGCCTAACCATAGGTGCCTACAAGGTATAAATAGCGAGCTACAGACGTTGCTACTGCAGTAAGCACATTTCCCTGCTGGGCTATGGGCGTGAGTTCGATTCCCGCTTGAACTGATTACCAGTTGTTCGTGGTTTTCCCCTGTTACGAGGTGAATATATTACCAGGTAAATTCCATTGAATTATTGGCTTTATCTCGTGAAATACCGTCTGGTTGTCATCAATTCCATCGACGATAAATGAAGAATTCAGAGCCATAGTGGGCCAAGCGCCATTTATTAAAAACGGAGAAAACAAGGCTTAAAGTTGTGAATACCATAGTTTAATGAAGATTGACATATCAGTTAGTTTGAATGTGTACACTTTATATTACTTGCTATATGTTTCTATTGAATTATGGTAATAACTTAATTTTAACTCTTGTTTTATACGGTTTTAGTAAATGGCGCTTGGCCCACTACGGTTCTGAACCCTTCAAATAACCTCGTAGATGACACAGCGTTGTTAAATAACCCATTAAAAAGCGAGAGGGGATTCATAGGATCCTTGTAATGTATTTTATGTTCTCGGTTGAGTGTTACTGTGGTATTTAGATTTTTAAAGGTACTGGATCATGACGGCTGCCTATTTTAGCAAATGACTTATAAGCCCTGCTGAAGCATTTTTATGTCACAGGTTTATGAAATTTGTCAATACTTAGCACATTTTCTTTTGACACCAGTTGAAGACATTCTGCTTAGAAATTATAATATACCTAGTATCACCACTCGAACAGTAGGACAATGACTCAATGGTGCATGAGTTTAGAACTGTGTGGAAGTTCTTGAGTCCATTTCCATGGATAAATATATAATAGGATGCGAAACTTACTGAGTTTCCCGTAACACATGCTAGAGGCACTAATGTAGAAATTGATCTTGCTGCCATCTGTTGGATGGTGGAGAAATTATTACATCTAGCAGCGCATCAAGTAGCGAAAACAAAAACTAATTACTCCATGCATTTAGCAGCGCATCTGGTGATGAAAATGTTAAACTATGCAGAAAATATTCCTTCCCTCCTACCCTCATCGATATTCTCAACTAATCCAATTTAAAATAAAACATTTACGTTTTTATTTTTCACACCATCTTCCACTGAAAATTCTTACCAGAGTCAACAGGATGATAAAAGAGACTATCTATTTTACACTATCCAATTAAAATATAACCAGAGACAGAAAATAAAGCAAAAGGTTAGATAATTGGGATTGTATTCTTTGGGTATTTAGTGTACAGCGCAATGGAAAAGTCTGCAAAAACTACTTAGATAGTTCAATTTATTATATTACTATTACTTTACAATACATTTAACAACACTATTTTTACAACGTCCATAAACATCATTGTTTAACATACACTGCTTACACACACACACACACACACTTAGTATCACTTTATGTCCACTCATTAGCAAGTTTCTGGCTGCCATCGTGTCTTCTCGAGCATCGTCTGTTCGTCTCGAGCGAACGGATAAATAAAGAACTCTGGATAATCTACCCAACACGTAGTTCTAATATTCACCACCCACGACGTCGGGCGCTGATCATCTTATTTGAACCCCCTTCCGTCAGATGGTGCTGACCGCAGTTTCGCATCCTATTATATATTCATCCATGCCATGTAAGTATTTTAGAAGTTGAGAGAAATACCCTCCCCAACAAGTAACTGTTCCTCTTTGTAATAACCCTCTCCAAAAAAAAAAAAACCTAACATAATGTACAGTACTTCATATTTTTCTGCAGCAAAAAAAGCTAGAGAAAGACTGTCTTATAATCCGCCGGTCGGTTAATAGAGCGATGGATAATAATCGGCGTTCTACTGTACTTAACTCATTGCCGTTGATAAGCAACTGTCGTCAGGATAGTGTAAATGTCGTTGCTAAGAACTGACTTGAAATGTTGAAATTTTCGTCACATATTATTCGACATTCATGTATAAGAGTGTCACGTTAAAAATTCAATGATCTTCCCCACTTTGTTGAATACTGTATTGCTTGTAAAAAAAGATCCTCTCGTAGCTATGTTACGTTGGTCAGCTGACTTCATACAGAAATTCGATCTCAGAATGGAACACTCTGAGGGCAAGCATCAACAAGCTCACCAGACCCTCAGCCCGCCATTCGACTCTCATAGGCTGATGCAAATGGAAGCATGCGGGACTCACCTGGCCTTCAGCTTATTGTTCGATTGTGATAGGCTGAGACCGTGTGGTTTACATGCTTCCATTTGCATCAGCCTATCAGAGTCGAATAAATTGAGGGCTGAGGTAAAAAAAGACGCTGCAGGTCAATCTATTTTCATATGATATGAAGTAGAAATACAGTCTAGTATATACAGTCATGAAGCTTGAGTTGTTGAAGGTGAAATAATAGACTGTGCCGGTATTATTTCGCATTGTCTGTAATGAGGGGATAGTAGCGATCCTAGTGGTTTGCAACTATCTATGGATGCATATTCCCTACGTATTGAGCTTCGTGACTGTATACTAGACTGTGGTAGAAATATAAATTCTGTTGTATCAACACAAAAATCCACTTTTCTCGGAAATACGTGTTTTAGCACTTGGTTGAAATCTAAAAGTGGCTCTTGGACGCCGTTTGTATGTTTCTTTATACAATATTTGTCGAAAATTATTTCACCGATATTTTAGGGATGGAACAAAGCTTTCCATAATTTTAGTAGAGAGTAAAATATTTAAATCCTCACATCTTCACAGAAAAAATAATTATAGTATGTATAGTATGACGGATTCAAATTCAAATTTACATTTTGTAACTACAAATTTACATTTTGTAAATATATCTGTTACTGTTAAAACCCTAAATCCGTCAAAACCAGTTTCAACTGGTGACAACTAGTTGAAGCAAATGTAGATAGATAGAAATCGAGTTTTCGTAAGATCTAGAATCAATGATAGGTTAGGTTAGTTTTTTTTTTTTTTAGGTTTTTGTTTGGTAAAAGCTTACACAAACCAAACCTAACATTCATTGATTTTAGATATTACGGAAACTCGCTTTCTATCTACCTACATTTGCTTCAACTACTTAGTTGTTACTAGTTGAAACTGGTTTTGTCGGACTTCGGGTTTTATCGGTAACATACCTATAAAATACACTTAAATACAAAATACAGATAAATAAAAATTCAAACAGAATAAAATAATTATACAAAAGTAAAAAAAAGAGGATACAATAATGTTTAATAATTTTGAGAACCGAATGATCAGTGCTCGTATTCGATCACAGTTAAGAAATGATTTTAATAGAAAAGGAACATAGAAATGAAATATATGTAGGAACTGAAATAAAATAAGAGCTACAATGAAATCACATAATATTCACATAGAGCAGAATTTACATAATTTTGTACATCAATCAACTATGAAAAAAGAAACGAAATAAATATGAAATATGTATATATTGTATGCTTACAAAATAAAATCCAAAATTAAGTAATAGGCTACAGATATACGAGTAATAGGCTATAAAATTAATTATTGATTTATACACATAAATTTAATTAGTCAAATTGAAGGCATTAATACATTTTCAATATTCTCATTGTACTATAGTGGGTTACTACCACAGGTTGAGGGTATAATTTAGCACCAGAATTATATAACCGAGAGCCAACATTTTATCAATGCTGTGCTGATCAGCAGATGTGAAACATTTAGGTTATACTAATGTTAAATTACTATTTCGTCTTGTTCTATGATTATAATGTAATATAAATTTATTACGATCTTTGTGATACTGAAGGATGCATTGGAAGGAATGGACAAGAGTATGGGGCAGAAGAAGATATCAGATGACAGACTACATATATATATATATATATATATATATATATATATATATATATATATATATATATATATATACGGAGACTAAGAGAAAGGCAGAAAATAGGAAAGTTTGGAGAATGCTGGGTTTGTAGTGAAAGACCTGCCCTTGGGCAGAACAGTGTGTATGTGTATGTGTGTATGTATGTATGCATGTCTGTATGTATGTATGTATGTATGTATGTATGTATGTATGTATGTATGTATGACAAAATTTTGACAGCGTATATTTATAAATTTGTTCAATTTTAAGTACATTATATCCAGAAGAAATTAATTTAGTTGGATAACCAAAACCTTTTTTAAACAAATTTTAATTATTCGTTTTTTGATTAAATATAGTGGATTAAGATTAATTTTTGTATACTTTTACCTCAAACAATAATGCCATATAGACTAAAAAAGTCCGAAATAAACATTACGCAGAACTCTAATGAGAAAATAGCATCGAAGATTAAAAAATTTATAAATTGTTTTACGAAGCCTCTTACAATGGTAACATGACAAGACCATTTTAAATTCTGATCAATAATGATATCCAAATATTTCATATACTCGTATATGTGGCTTCTTTCAGTGGTAGACATTTACAACTCTTAGGATTTAAACAATTTTCATTGCGTATTATTAGTCTATCTTCATCACTGATCTATAAATTTTGAATGCGGCAGTTGTTAATGAAAAAGGAATTAGGGTTGATTTTTACGTATTTAATGAAAGGAAGTTGTAATCAAGCCATTTTTAACAATATTAGGCTAATACCTATATTAGTCATTTCTATTTATACTTCTTGCCAAGACAAAGCACTGAAAATAACTACTGTATTATATGCATATGCATATATTATTATTATTATTATTATTATTATTATTATTATTATTATTATTATTATTACCTTCTCCTTTTGTGCGAACTTACACACCAATGTGTTGTAGGGAGAATACTCTCTCACAATACATATCTCCGTAATCCTGTGAACAGCACGATGTAGGGTCACTTCGGAAACACCAAAATTCGAGTACAAGATAAGGAAAAAACACCCAGTCCCAGAGATTGAGACAAATATCTGCCCACGCGAGGAAACGAATCATGGTCGGGAAGCGCACTAACTATCCACAGATCCATAGCTGCGGACATTACGATTATTAATATTATTAATTGATTTTAAATTACAAACATAGTAGGAAGACGGACGTTTGGAATTTCCAATAAAAGTAAAATTAGAATAACAGACGACCAGATATTATCACAAGTGGACAAGGAGATATGAAATAAATATCACACCTGCTGGGAATTTATTCACGAAATTTTATGACGAATGGATCATCCTGTATAATGCGAATTTTCTTGTCTGTCTGAGATCTGTCTTACAAGCGCAGAGTGTTAACATATGAATGGGGATCTATTTGCAGTGCCTTGTGCATCAAAATGTCTGTGAATTCAATTCTAATTGTAAGCAAGGCACGGATGAAGACAAGAAAGAACGTCACGAGGCGGAAGTGGTGTTGTTCGCTTTCCTCCCACAATTGACGCCTTATTAAATAATGCAGTCACATTTTTCTTTGCGTCTTGTTTCTTTGGATATAACAGACAGAAATTTAATACTCACGGAATAATGACATTCGAACAGAGGCGTTTTGAATGGTTTCTGCAGCTTTATTCAGTCCAAAGAAACTTTGCAGGGAACATTTTCGCAATATAACACGGCTGAAAGTCTTCATAAACACATATTTCCTGCAGCCTGATACGAATAAACAGTGAGCAAGACAGACGTAAGGGATCTACCTGTTTAAGACCTGAAATTATGAAATGCAAATATAAATCAATACTTGACGTTACTTTCAGTATGAACACGATTTCGTGCATTATCAACTCTCTATAATTAACAGAAATTATACTGTATACATTAAACAAAGAATTGTTAAATTGCAAAGAAGGAGTTCAGGAGTAAAATTGAACAAATCCATTTCTACACTTAATCGCAGTTTGAGATCAAAATAGGCCTATACTTGTTCTCAAAGGACTAAATTCAGCCATCATATTGAAGATCGCAGCGCCTGATTTTTTCACTTATTACTGTATTAAAATTTCGAGAAAATTTCAAATTTAGTACCCGTTTATGTAGTCTGAATCTCAGCTGGATTAGTCAGTACGATTTATAATCGCTCCAATTGATAATGCACATATAACGAATATTAAACCATTTTCTTCTCTAAGTTTAATTATATAACAACACTATCATGTATCCTGACATCCACCGGGTATTTACTCATTTGCAAGTGTGAATAAATACATACATACAAATATGATTAGTTAACATACGACATTATAATAATTTTACTTAACAGGATAATAATGACTAACAATGCACATAATTCATTTCATTTATTATATTTAATATACTAGACACCTCGAACTCTTTACCTAAATTTAATGTCCTTCCTTCCTAATAACATGCTTTCTACCAAATTCTTCTATTATGGCACTGATTTTCAATCGCCTAGCTTTGTTTTGTTTTCGTATGTTCACTGAAAAGCAGACCTGAACAAAGTAGCTTGGATGCCGCTGCGCCTATACTCCATGCATACCTACATTGTTGCGGGCTGCTTGGAGGTTTTAGGTAACCAAACGCAGAACTCTAATAATAAGAGAGTGTAACATTTTATATCGTTTAGAAAATAACAAAGATTTAATAATTAAAATTACATTATTTAGATATATACAGAAGTGTTAACTAATGTATGGAAAACCTTTGAGTATGGCTAGAGGATCTAAAAACAAGCAACACATTTTATGTAAATATATATAGTCAATTTCGCTTTGTTTTATTGTTTAGAGTACTTTTTGGTTCATATATATTTGCTTATTACAATTTTATTTTTACATTTTTGTTTTCAAAGTTCATGAATAATTCTATACTTAGTGCTCAAAAACAGTCACCACGAGTTCTATTTCAGACTTCTAAGCGCGGCATAACGTACTATCCTACTATTCGTATCTTCCATATTGAAGGTGTCTGTTGTATATGCTGACATTCCTCTTCTGCACGCTGACGAAGAATTTCAATGTTCTCAAAAGTTCTTGACCACTGAATGCACAATAGTTGCTTTTAAATGTCTCCATAAGTAAAAATCCAAAATCCAAAATCCAAAATCCAGGGGAACGAGCTGGCCAGGTTGTTGGTCCCTTAAGATCTATCCATTTATTAAGAAATCGCGGATTTAAAGTCGTTCTAGTAGCAAAATAAAAATGAGGTGGTATTCCGTCACGCATGAACTACTATTTTTTGCCTTCAGATGCTAGTTGGCAATAATGAATAGATCTTTTCTTTTTTACAAGATCTACTGATTTAATAAATATGATCCGTTTATGTAAAAACATGAAACAAAAAGCACCTGCAAAAAAAAAATCGAAATTTACTATAGATTTACATGCATTTTTTCTGTATTCATTCAATGAATATTTTCTACATATTATACATATTGCTTAAAACAGTGTGTGTATATAATTGTTAGAGCCCTGATGGAAGGCAAAATGCCTTTTTTACTGGGTGGAAGTAAATCATTATTTACATAGATATGAATGTGATTTGGAGTAAATCAAAGTGATAGGGCCAATTTTTATTTTGTCTATTTTGCCTTTTTAAGGTGTTTCTTACTAATAAATGCCTTTTTTTTGTCATTTTAAAGCAATATTTATTGTTTATTTACAATTTTCTAATTAATTGTAATGTAATGCATATGAAATTTAAATATTTGAAACATTAACTAACTTTACTAACAACAGTAAATAAAAGTAATTTATTTTGGTGCTTAATCTGCTAATAATCGTGCTTCAATATTATTGGTGTAAAATTAATAATGATCGACAATCCACAGTTACAAATATAATATTGTCATGTCTTCACGGTACCAACAATCAGCTTCATAATTTTAAATATTAAGCTCGTTCTCATGGACGTTGTCACGTAGCATTTTCAATTGTTTTCAATTATTATAGGAGAAAGATATTTGAGTGGGGAACAGTCAGTTATTGTCGGGTGACGGAAGGTATAAGATCGTTTAGCTAGAAAGCCTAAATTCAGTAAAACCATTGAAAAGTAAACTTCATTCTTACATTAGTGAATTTGGTGCCCGTGTATTTTCAACCGATGGAACATTTTTGTTGTGTAAGGTTTATAAAAAGACGGTTAATCACGAAAAAAAAAGTGTTATATAAGTCAACATGTATCGCCTACGAAGTGAATATGTGAATTATCTTGATATACAAGTAATTCAAATTTATTGCTAAAATATGTTATGCCTTTTTAAAATTTATAATGCCTTTTTTATGTTTTTATTGTCTTTTTTTGCCTGCCTATTTTAACTGTTATAAATGCTTAAACATCCCGGCTCTAAATTTATATACATGCATATATTATGTTGTATGCGTTGATTTGGTGCCTTGTTCTTTCTTAAATTTGATTTTTGTTTCCGATATTAATGTGAACAAAATCAACTCCTAGTGGCATGTAACCGGCACAATATGCTAGTAGCAAATTTTGCCTTCATGAAAGGATAACCTTAAATAAAATTAACAAACTTACATTTAGAGCTCTTTACAGAATAATTAATGACCAGTGAAGCAAACACGTCAATTAAGTTGCCCTATTTGAAAGAGAAATAAAGTTGCAATTTGGAACCATAATTTTTACTTACCGTCGTATTCACGTACCTACAATTATCCATGAAGTCCGAACCACAGGGACTAAGCATGCGGCACTGCTGTAGGCTACTGCGCCGAATAAGCAAACAAATGGACTCGACCGAAACTGTAGCCGGAGGGGAAAACTGGGGGATATTTCACAGTATTTTAAAACGCAATGAAAAAACACAATCAATTACATTAACAAGGGTTTGGGAACAATTGATAAACGCCATTGTTATGGAAACAAACGAGCATCGCAGCGCGCCCGCGTTTCCGCCTTATCAATAAGTCATTTGTTTTGGGACTTCATTATTTGGGTAATAATAGCAATAAACGGGAATTTTTGTAAGTCTCTATTCCATAAAAGATGGACAGCGAATTGTAACAAACGACTAGGATTACGTCACGGACAGCGCCATTAATTAAAATTTGAAGTACGCTAATTATTGTAATAAAAGCGGAGAGATAGAGACTGCAATAATAGCAAAAATGTCTAACAACCCATTTTCATTAGTAACGCAAGCGCGGACGAGGCAGAGAGAGAGAGAACTGTAGCTGAAATTCTGGAGGACGTATGTTCGAATCCGAAGACTTCCATGCATGAAGCATTGCAAACTTTGGACTGTACTAAGCACAACAAAACATAACTACCTACAGTGAATGTTCTCTGTAATTTAAAATCAAAATACGAGGGTCACTCCAAAAGTAACGCACAAAATTTATTTCAGAATTACTTTTTTTATCCTACAGCTTTGCTATTTTCACAGAATGTAGATACATCCTTTAGGAACAAAATGTCACTTTTCACAAAAAAAAAAAACCTTCCCTTTCAACTGCCTTACGCTACCTTGGAACAAGGGCCTGTATACCTGCACGGTAAAAGTCTGGACCAACACATCTGAGCCGCTATTTAGCAGCGTGCACAAGGGAGTCGTCATCTTCAAACCTTGTTCCGCGAAGGGATTCCTTCTGAATAATTGGTAATCGCATGGTTCCAGATCACGACTGTAAGGTGATTGTTTCAGTGTTGTCCATCCACGTTTTCTGTTCTGGTCTATGGTCTTGTGACTGACATGTGGCCGTGCGTTGTAGTCCAATGGCAGAACAACCTGTTCCGATGTGGTTGAACACGACTCAGTAGAGCTTGAAATTTCTTGAGAGTTGCCACATACGCGTCAGAATTAATCTAGCATGCAACAAATTTTGGTGTCTGAAATTTAACTCATAGAACAAATACTTACAGTTATTATCAACGAAGAGGGAAGTATTTGAAATTGGTGTGATTTTAGCTTTACTGTACGGCTGTCAGACATCATCTCTCACTTCTAGAGTAAGAAAAATGGTACAGAACTGTCAGAGGAAAATGAAGAGAAAAATTCTACAAATATCAATAAAGAATAGAAGATGAAACTGGAAAGGCCACTTATGAAGACTTCCTGAAGGTATATGGGGCTATCAGGGGCGATGTGGGACCTCAGGATAGAGAAGAGGAACGAAGAACGATGTAGAATCCAGTGGCCCGCCTCATTCATCGAATTAGCAGGAAAACAGTGGACACAATGGCAAGGAACAGGGATGAATTAAGAAGAATTGAGAAATCTCTAAGAACAGTATAGGCAGTATAATATTGTATAAAGCCACCGACGTGAATAGATTTACAATACTGCATATCTTTACATACCTGTGAGTGCAATTATTAACCTGTCAACAAGTGCATAGCTTTACTATGCTGCGTTTCGTAGTAAAACCTGTATACCAACTCAAAAACAAATGAGCAAAAATTCAATCATAGAAAATGAAATTCCTTAGAAGCGTTAAAGGCTTTAGAAGATTGGATAACGTGAGAAATGTTGATATTAGTTAAACATCGAATTACTGTAGTAGGCTATGTAGAAAAATAATAGATAATAGACAAAATTGAACTGAACATTTGTTAAGAATGGAAAACAACAGATTTCCTAGAAAAGCTTAAGCCATATGCGGTCCTCCGCTGTGAGTAACGGTTAGCATATATGACCGTGAAACGAGCTGTTCAAATCTTGGTTAGGACAAGTTACCTGTTCAAAGTTTTTTCATTAAGAGCAAATGCTGGGTAACATTCGGTGCTCAACTGGACTTATTTCGCTGTCAATTTAATATCACTCAGACGCTAGATAACTATAGCAGCTGATAAAGCGTCGTAAACTAAAATAATTAAAAAATCTATATGCCGAGGGAAGAAGAGATCGACGGTGACCCAAGAAACCCTGAAGAACACTGTGTTGCAAGTTGCCTAATTCGTGAAATGGAAATGATGATCTTTACGTAGAAGCCACCAGCGTGGCTCAGTCAGTTAAGGCGCTTGCCTGTCGGTCTGAAGTTGCGCTCTGGTGCGGGTTCGATCCTCGCTTGGGCTGATTACCTGGTTGGGTTTTTTCCGAGGTATTCCCCAACCGTAAGGTGAATGCCAGGTAATCTATGGCGAAACTTCGGTCTCATCTCGCCAAATATCACCTCGCTATCACCAATCTCATCGACGCTAAATATCGTAGTAGTTGATACATTGTCGTTAAATAAACAACTAAAGAAAAAACTCTTCACATAGAACTATGCGATCACCTATTGACTGGTGTACAGCTTTACTATGCTGTATATATTAAAGGTAGAAGATGTTTACGAATAGAGCTCAGAATGTGTTACCAGCCAGAGGAAGACAAGGATATATAAGTAGTACAAGGGGAATACTATATTAAAAAGGAGAATACAAGGTGGACAAGGGGAATACAATATTAACAAGGGAAAAATAAAGAGAAAAAGGAGAAGACAACGAGAACAAGGGTAATACAAGAACAAGGACAACAAGGGAAAGAAAAGTAAAACAAAGGAAAGGCAAGGTAAAAGGGAAAGACAAGGAGAACAAGGGGAATACATTGAAAATAAGGGGAATGTAAGGAAAAGAAATGGAAGATAATGAAAACAAGGGGAATGCAAGGATAAAATAGTGAATACGAGGTGGACAAGGGAAATACAAGGAAACTAAGGATAAAACAGAATAACATCAGGAAGACATGGAGAACAAGAAGAAGAGAAGAAAAATAAGGGGAATCAGAGGAGAAAACGTGGAAAAGAAGGAGAATACAAGTAGAACGAAGAGACTAGCAGAACTATAGGACTACAAGTAAAAGAAGGGAATACAATTAACAGAAGAGGAATATAAGAAGAATAGGCAAAACAACGAGAACAAGGAGAATAAGGAATGTATTTTTATTTTAAATTTTCCCCCATTCTAAGCGAGGAGGAACCCAAACATATCCATGACATCAATGTGACAATTTCTCTTTTCAGTTGACAGTGAACTGTACATAGAGATATGAAGAACCATTCAATTAATAGTAACATTGCAGTTCATGTCCTAACAACATCATATGTAGTGAGGAAATCCTGCACTCTAACACAGTCTCAAGCACATAGTTGGGTTTCATATCTAACTAGTCATTAAAACTGAAAGCAAACAGTAAAAGAGAAAAACAACATAGCTACCGCAGTTGATGTATCGTCGTTGAGGAAGGTCGTCTTGCTGAAGTTGTGGCTTGCAAGCCAGGCAGCGAGGCTCTCTTCGCAATTTACAGGTTAGGAGATCCACAAGCCGGAAACTGCGATGTCTAGAGAAAGAGCCCGGAATTGCGTCATGGAAGAGAACCGGAAGCGAGGGGATAAAAGGAAGATGAAGAAGAAGAAGAGAGATGATTGTATCCGCCCGCCAGCCTTGCTAGCAACCTCTAATGCACCGACATACTTACCAACATACTTTCGACCCTCTTCAACTTTGACCTATTCCCGTGCACTGCTTGTAGGTTCTGGGATCGAATCTCTTTTAATACAAATGTGCGACAATGCTTTTGCAGTTTTGCTCATCTTGTAGTGTAGTGCTCTTGAAACTTGAAGGAAATTTGAGTATAAAGGATATTTAGTCGAACTGCCTTTATTTTGTGTATTATTTACGATAAAAATACGGTAGCCTACTCCAATGGTCTATGATGAAGTGTAAGTCCAAATCTTGTAATTATCAGAGACGAATTTCAAACTTTGACTCCTCTAGTCTTTAAAGTGCATGCCGTAATTTTCCTGAAGTAATCACATATTATAACCTATATTATAAACCTTTCATTAAATGTTTTTTTGCAATATTTGTGCTTAAAGTAATAAATACTGCGAACTTAAACAGCAGTTTTATATAAAAATCTGACGTAATAAATAAAACTGAAAGTCATATACGGAATCAGTGTGAGAAAGTGATTTAGAAAAATATATTTTTTAGAATCATGTGATAAATTTTGTGAAAAGGCAGGATAATGAAATATGTAAGTATAATTTTCTCATAAATTTAAATGCATGTATCCATAAATACTTACAGTAAAATGGTATCTAGATTGATTAATATTTGGCATAATAAAGTTGGTGTTAATCAAGAAAATCAACTTACGGTAAAATGAATTTGAAAATAAAATGAATGTTTACGAAAATTCAAATTCTCCTCCGTTACTTTAATCTATTAGCTTCAGGAAGCCAACTTTAGAACGAAAAGTTACTAGATTTGTAATCAGAAATTTGTAAAGAAAATTCTTTGATGAAAAAAATAATTTTGACAGCCCTTTAAATGCTACGCCCCCTTAAAGGCTTGATTAAAATATTAAACATATTTCTGTAATTAGAATTGAACTAAATCTATTTGGGGGTACAAAAATATAGGCCTAAATTCTAAAGAAGTGAAATAGCCAATACAAGTTTTTGGGAAAATTTTCATGTTTTTTCAGTGGAGTCTTCCCTTAAACGGCTGTGTGCATTGCAACATTTCCTTAAGGAAACCACACACCATTCGGGATGTCGTCTCTTTATATAGAAAATATCAGCAATAATGATGATAGATTAACTAATAAATGAATAATATATCTTGATGCTTTTTTCTTTCAGTGATTTATGTGTTTATATGAGGAAGCGTGTTACAAGTAGTTGCTATAGATCTGTGATTTCGGTAACAGGTGGACTTGTAAAAGATTCGCGTGAAACGTTTTTAACATATAAAAGTTTATCAAAATATTAAACTTAATTTTAATTTAATAGAAATTATTATTAATACACAAATAGGATTTATTAACAAATGCGGTGAGTATAAAGACTGAAACGGTTAATTTAACATAGTCTAATTCTAAAGTACTTAACTGTAATATTAATTTCCAAACGAATCCTCCGATTTCCTGTAATGATATAGTATTGTTGTTTAATCAACTGCCCGAAGACAGGTATGAACCTCACAAGTGACACCAATAAGACATCACTCATGAGATAAGCCAGGAGATAATGGAGTAGGGTGGCCAGTTCCTTTCCATTTGTTACAATTTCAAACAACTTATTGGCGTCATATTGATGTGCGAATCGTTTCGACTATCAATTTCATTATTGTCTCGAGACTAGGCCTCATGGAAGGAGGAAGCAATTATGAAGCAGTTAACGAGAAGGCTCCATCTTGTTAAATTTAAATGCAGGGAGTATAAAGACAGATATTAAAATAAATATTAAAACTTTATTTAAAACCCTAAACATCCTTACAATTCCAACCACGGTCACAATAACAACTTCTAACATCATAAAAGTTTCACGCAATGCTATTTATTTATATTCCTTAAATTTAAGACATAGGACTCCTGTTTCACTACACTTGCAAAGGAAATAATTCGAAGAATTTTAATGCCATTACAAAACGCGTCGCTCTTGGTCACATTTGCATCCGCGAATTTCGAAGCTACACTACACTTAACACGAACACTTACACATACACTCATCCTAGTACACGACATAACTCTTCACAGATACACATCATGCACAGCGTGGCCCACCAAAATAGTGTGTAACTTGAAAATGGGTCACAGTCCTGCTATCTATCCGCAATTTGCGGAACCCGAATTACGTAAGTGAAGTGGGTAGGCATTAGATATACATCGTCGTTATTCCTGCAATAACTTCTCTGTGCAAAATGTGAAATATTTCAGTAGAAAGAAAGAACACATTTATTCTTCTATGGCAGTAGTGCATAGGAGATTGTGAATTCTTACATTTTCGGAAGAAGAAAAATATACTTACATACAGGAGATTTTATTATTTGCTGTATCACTATTTAAGTAATTTAACAGAGAAAAAATATGAAAATCGATAAATATGTGACATAGGAGTTACAATAGTTACGGTAACCAACAGACGGTCACCAAAAACTACCAAATTATGCACCAATGATATTAAGAGCAGGAATGTTTAGACAAAATCACTTCTAACTCAGTAGACTATGCCTTTATCATAAAATTCATTCCTACATTTCGCGACTTGAACTCAAGTCTTTAGCTAGGGAATCCAACGCTCTAGCCGCTCTGCTAAAGTTGTGCTAGTGAATAACTCTGTGTATCGGTTTTCCGAGAATATTGTTGATAATACTGTTGAATATTAATGCAATAAGGAAGAAGTTCTCAAACTTATTAAATTCTGAAAGAAGATTGACGAGTTTGTAAACAGTTTCCGTCTACTTGCTAGCAATGACGGACAGAGAAAGTACTGATAACTCTGTCATGCAAATGCGAGAAGGCACAAATACAAAAACCCACATAATTCGGAGATTTTATGGACAAATTTCCTAAATGAACCAACAATTAAATATGTCTTACCAGACATAGCATCTTGGGGAACGACTGAGGGGAACACTGTGCATGCAAGTTAACTGAATGCTGGAACATAAGCTTGTGTATAGCTGCAAGAGCGGCACATGTACACAACGGTCTATGTAGGGAGGAACACTATGAAATAAACATCTGTTTGTTCACCACGACACACATATAGTTTGTAACTACCCGTCAATACGCTACTTATCTGCATAGGTATTGCATCTGTAGTACATCATGACGAAGAGAAAGAGATCTAAGAGTCATCAATTTGTGACAGAATTTGTAGGCGAGTGTTTTGAAGTGAATGGGGAATATATTACTTGCAAACATGCGGGATGACAAACGTCAATATATTATATACAGAGACATTGTAACACTGTAAAACACACAGAAAATAGAAAACTTGCATCGAAAAAACGAAAGTGAAGGTCTGCCAACAGGTAATTCCATTTCAAATAAACAGTCACAATTTTAATTGGATTTGTGTGAGATTATGGTAAAGGCCGGCATCCCGTTCTTTAAACTACAAAATGTCCACTTTAAAGTCTTTATTGAAAAATACACAAATAAGAATTTATCAATCTACGTATTATTAAAGCAAAATTATTTTAAAATATGTTACGATAGCACATTCCATTAAATAAGACAGATGTGGATTGGAAAGGCATCAAACAGAAGTTGACCAATACAGACTCGGCTGTAAGTTTCATTGTTAATTAATCGAACTAGTTTCTTGGGAATACCAAATTCAATAAGAATGTTATATAAAACTTCTCTCTTAACCGAGTCATATGCCTTTTTGAAATCTATGAATAACTGATGTACTGTACCCTTATACTCCCATTTTTTCTCCAATATCTGTCGAATACAAAAAATCTGATCAATAGTCGATCTATTACGCCTAAAACCACCCTAATGATCCCCAATAATTTCATCTACATATGGAGTTAATCTTCTCAAAAGAATATTTGACAAAATTTTGTACGACGTCAAAAAAAAGCGATATTCCTCGAAAGTTAGTACAGTTAGTCTTTTCCCCCTTCTCAAAAATAGGCAGAATTATGGAATCCTTCTATTGTTCTGGTACAATTTTCTTTTCCCAAATAGCAAGTACAAGCTTATAAATTTCGCTAGATAATGCGCTTCCACCCTCTTGTATTAATCCTGCTGGAATTTGATCAATACCTGGAGACTTGTACTTTTTCAGATTTTCTATCGCAATTTCGACTTCAGAAAGTGTGAGTTCTGGATTTATAGCAAGTTAAAAATATGACAATAGTTTGGCAGATCCATAGATAATTATATAATAACATGACTATAATGAAGGGATAGTTAAATTGTAGTTTCAAGGGGAAGCTGTATATAAGCCAATGACAGTTTATTGACTACAAGTCACAAGTTTTTGTAGGAAATTTAAGTTCTGGCTACAAATAGGCCATGTTGTATGTGTGCACAAAATGAATTGCAGACCTGTATTACAGAACCGAATGAAAGAATCCTGACAGCGGATTCATTGAACCGAAGAATACTCAATCTGAATTGACTCGGAAGCAACTCTGAACTTGCATCAGTGAGCTATTTCTTTCTTGTTTCGCTGCAGTACTGAATGGGTTCCCAATAAGAGTTTTCTAGATTCCGGATTTATAATAGGCATTAATGACATAAGTAGAAACAAAAAACTTGCTGGTTGTATTTATTTGTAAATAATTTATAATTATTATTTTATAATCAAGCGCAAAAATTAATGAACCTGATGGAACAGGCGTGTGACTCCACGCATTGCACCCGATGTTTTTCAAGTAATAGTAGGTTTTTTAGTAGGTTATTTTACGACGCTTTATCAACATCTTAGGTTATTTAGCGTCTGAATGATATGAAGGTGATAATACCTTGTGAAATGAGTCTGGGGTCCAGCACCGATAGTTACCCAGCATTTGCTCATATTGAATTGAGGGAAAAACCCGGAAAAAAACCTCAACCAGATAACTTGCCCCGACTGGGAATCGAACCCGGGCTACCTGGTTTTGCGGCTAGACGCGCTAACCGTTACTCCATAGGTGTGGACTCCAAATAACAATAATAATAATAATCATCATCATCATCATCAGCAGCATCAGCATCATCATGATGAACTTCTTCGTTTTAGACCATGTGATCTGTAACGAAAATCTAAAAAAATATAACCTTCATCCCTCATCGACGTCTTGGTCTTCCTTGAGCTCTGTGTCCTCATGGTCTATATACTGAGGCTAATCTTGAAAGTCTCTCCTTTTCCACTCTTTGTGCTAATATTGTTGAATTTCTTCGGTTAAGTAATAATAATAATAATAATAATAATAATAATAATAATAATAATAATAATAATAATAATGGAATATATAATAGGATTTCGTACTATTTTGTTCCTTATCTACTCACACACTTAAATAAAAATAGGATTCATCAACTACGATTTGTTGATATGAGACAAGGCTACCGACAATTTTTTTTAAGTCCATCGTTATGATTTAGCGTAATATTTCGACGATATAAGAATAAAGTATTACTGGAATTTTTACATATGAAGAGTCCACTGCAAGAATGATGGATGTCATTTGGAATACATTTTGCAGGAGAAGCAATTGAAAGTTTGAAATGCTTAGCGCTCAAAGCTTAACTGAGATTTTCCGATCATTACTGGACAATGACTATCAGTGTTAATCCCATATAACTCTCTATGTACATTCTATATGTCTTAAGCTATGCCTTGACAGTCTTGGTCCATTTTCGACAAGAAAGTGACATCCATCGTTCTTTCAGTGGACTCTGCATATGTTGTAGGTGAAATTCTTGTGAATAACGTTTTCCTTAATATCTTTAAAGGCAGTAAGTGGTTGCTTGGTTGTAATGTGGAGTCATATTAGCATATTCAATCGTAAGCGCCAAACTACAGAAACAAAGATTTCCATGAAGTTCGCCGTAAAGAGTTGGTCTACTAGAGAAGATAGAGCTACTGGAGTTTCTCGGTGCTGTCGTGGGTGATAAAGATGATTCTGAATTACAGAGTAATAGTATATTGTTACAGGAAATGGAAGAGTCTCGAGAAAAGAGCCATAAATCTTTCATTATCTACCATATACTTCACTTGTATTCGCCGATATCTGAAGTCGAGTTTCCAATGTTACACGCTATGATTATTCAGGAAACGGTAGGCCAAAAATAATAGATTAGTATCATGAAACAATCGCTTACTTCAATTCCCCTACTTAACCGTGCTATCACATTATATAAAAAATAAATATAGACCTAGTACTTTGTAATTTCAATTCAGTACCGATGATTCAAGGATCAAAAAAGAGATTCTACTTAGCGATCGAGTTCAACTCAGTAGCTGCGAGCATTCACCGCTAGATGGCAGCACTTACACAAAGCACAGTTGCAGCAGAACGCACCGTACTGTAAATAAATTGGAAGCTTAGCGGAAGCTGGGACTGCACAGAATTCTCATCTGTGCCGAACGATAAAATTCTCATAACCTGCGATCAGATCCTCCACCGCCCCTCATTTGCTTCTAGTGTAACGGAATTCTGGGCACACACGATCCTTTTCATTTCGAGCCTGAATACAGAAGGCCATGACTACGTTCGCGGTGTCGCCATATTCCCGGTCGTTAAATTCCAGAAGTACAATGTGAAGATGTTCAAAATCATAACTGCAGGCGTGGGCGGTTGTAGCACTGGTTGCTAAAACTCCATCGAGTCCAATAGAGTACAGCACCTTCTGCAGCGATAATACAATTTCATTTTACATCAGTTCGGGGTTTGCTTTTAAACTCTCATCCCACATTCTTATTATGAACGGAATCAACAGACTCGAGGAGTGTCCGGGTTCTTACATTCATTTTGATTTGAAATATCTGTGTTTGAGCTAAAAAAGAGAAAAATTTTAACGTTTTGACATAAAATTTTACTCTGACGTCAGTCGCGGCACCGTAGAAACAGAAGCGTAAAATGAACTTCGGGCCTCATTGTTTTCCACACGATCCGTCTCGGTTCATATTTCATGCGTTTGGAGATTTTCCAGATGAATTTCGACGTTATCCAAATTAAAGCGTTAAAAAAAAAGTCGGAGCCTGGTTTTCTCGTGTGCCTTGGGTACTTCAGGGAAAACTTACTCAAGTGTCACTCTCCCTATCCCTTGTCTATCGAGGACAGCAACGGCTTCAAAGTCTTAACAAGCAAACATTCTCATGAGGGCAGATAGAAAAGTTTTTTTTTCTTCCACCATGTTAATAATTTCGAAACAAGTGCTTATACAATTTTTGGCAACTCGAGCACAATTACGAGGGCTTTAAAAATAAGTTTTCCTGGGCCGTTTACAGAAAGAAAACACAGTTTCATGGTAAAAATTTATTGGAATAGATAACAGCAGTTGTTGGGATATTAAATATAATCCCCATCAGAATTAAGATATTTGTCATATCGTGGAATCAACTTTTGTATCCGTGTGTCGTAAAAGTTTATCGCTTGGGATCGAAACCAATGTGTAACAGCCGTTTGCACCTTCCTGTCGAGCCCATGTCTCAATTCCAGTGAGGAACATATTGAAGAATAGCTCAACAGTTGTTGTATCTGTTCCAATAAATTTTTACAATAAAATTGTGTTTTCTCTTTGTAAACGGCCCAAGGAAAACTTATTTTTACGGCTCTCGTAATTGCGTTTGAGTGGCGAAAATTTTTACAAGCACTTGTTTTGACATTATTAACATGGTGGAAGAAAAAAATAACTTTTTATCTGCCCCTATGAGAATAACATAAATGGAAATGAGGAGGTGATAAAGAAATGTGATACTAAATTTCTTAATTTGAAATATTGAATTTGTGACCCGTATGGACTTATCCGACTGATTATTTGTAGACTTGGTGCTTTTGAAATATGATTTTGACGCTAAACGTCTATACTCGACTTACAAAGCGAGAAAAATTATGAAGTTTTGAAATGAAAGCTTTTTCTGTAGGTCCTGACCTTATTCATGGTACAATGGAAACAAAAGTGTAACATGAACTTTGTGCTAGTCGATCCGTCTCTCTTAATTCCGTATTCAGTATGCTTTAGGACTTTCCTAAAAGAAATGGACCCTAACATACTACGGGCTTCCATATTCCCCGTCATAAACGTCGGCAATTTTTCAGTAATAATAACTAAAGCCTTCACAAAGCGGAATCTTGGTTTTCGTGTGTAGCCTTGGGTATTCTGGACGAGCTTACTCAGTCTTCACTAGTCTAGTCCAAGGGCAGGGTTCCTTGTCTATAAAGAGGAAGGCGACTCTCCAATACTCACCACTTGCTCTGTCAAAACCTTTTAATATTTTCGGCGCCCCTGTTCTGCTGTTGTTCAGCCACGTTATGGTTCGTGATTTCAACATTTCTCCCCCTCAAGTCGAAGTCGTTAAGTTACGTCCATTTTCAGCGTTTTCCCTTCAAAATGCTATATAAGTTCCTTCCACAGAACGGTAAAAACGTAGTGAGATAAGTGGCCAACAGGCTCGGAGATCACATACATTCTTCCTCATCCCCAAATTCTCTTGCAAGGACGTGAGTTCGCGTAACTTTTAACTGTTTCTCTCAATTTTCCCTTCTTCATTGCGATTCTACAGTGCGTCCTGCTCCATTATCTAATTATTGGGTAGGGTATACTCATCCTCCCTGTGGTTGTATATATTTAGACATTAAATCCTCTGTCACTTTTTCAACTGCAATAAGTTATGAAAATGATAATATAGTAATAATTAGGGCTAGGATTTTGATGACCTATAAATCATGAAAAAAATGTCCTAAAACAATGCATTTATGACCAAAAAATCTTTCAAAAATGCTCTTAAATTGCCTAAAAATTGTTCTTACATAATTGGTTTAGTAGGAAAAGAAGTTTTGTACTACTTAATATTTAGACCAGTAATTAAATTAAATTCTACGAGTAGTACCAACATTTAAGTTTATTTAATTTTACATAATTTTTTCTAAGTGGTACACTTTAATTAATTATTTTACCTGATGTAATTTCCATGTAGCTCACCACAAGGCCACTCTTACCCGGAATTAGCAGGTATAGAGGATCCTATATTGAAGGGGTGGTTGGAGTACACTACGTTAAAATGGCAATATTTGTGTAGAAAACGATTAAAATATTATACAAAATAATGAATATTAGCCATCGGCGTAGCTTGATCGGTTAAGGCGCTTGCCTGCCGATCCGGAGTTGCACTCGGTCGCGGGTTCAACTCCCGCTTGGGTTGATTATTTGGTAGGTTTTTTCCGAGATTTTTCCCAACTGTAAGACAAATGTCAGGTAATCTATGGCGAATTCTCGGCCTCATCTCGCCAAATATATCGCTATCACCAATTCTATCGACGCTAAATAACCTCGTAGTTGACACAGCGTCGTTAAATAACCAAGTAACAAAATAATGGATACCAGTATTAATGGACAAAATATGTAGACAAATATCAAAGGAAATAAACATTATTTTATATTAATAATGAGGATTTATGGCCAAAATTAAATGAAAATGCCTCAAAAATGTCCGAATAAAACAAAAGATGCTCTTATGAGTTGAAACAGGCAAAAAATGCAAAAAAAAATGCCCTAACAAATATGTCTTAAAATACTCAGTTTATCACATAACATATAAATACTAAAGCAGCTATGTTTCTGGCTTACTAGAAAAAAATGCAATTTCATCAAAATCCTAGCCCTAGTAATAATGTACATGTGATTTGATTTCCTGAGATAAAGGAGGTCGAAGCTCACTACCAATTTCCTTCTAGAGTCGATCTCAAGAAAGCACTGGCACTCTTGACATAAATGTTAGGGAGTTTACACATCCCTTCATATCCCACCACCAGGAAAAAGGTGTAGTTGGGACATCGTCATTAAATATCGCAAGAATTTAATCCCGGTGACTAGATACTGTAGATTCTATTGCATGATGCACATGCGCAGTAGGTGCTATGATCGTAGACCGGGATTCCCGCCCGAATGATCATGGTGCAGTGTTTCTCCTTGATAAAATTTTATTTGCAATCGATTTTATGACACTTTGCCACTCTCCAATAACCTTCCTTCAAAAAATATTCTTCACGCTCTCCAATTCTTTGTTACGAACAGTCTTCGTCCGAGAAGACGATTTTCTTTTCTCTTTTTATCTCCACATTTCATCGCAGGATTTACTGAAAATTGCTGCAGCGCACGGCGATGAAAAATAAGACCCCCCCCCCTTCAGACATTCATCGCTAGACTATTAAATCAAGATTGGAGTGAGGGAGATCGCCAGTCGGTTTTATGGCCTATCGGTAGCTTAGTCGTCTGAAAACTTTTCATCAGAGTGACCGGATTTCTATCCTTTGCTAATATGATGAAACTTATGTTGGACAAGAACGCTGAGAACAGTGTATTTCCGGATACTTTAATTTCCTTTGGAAATTTCATTCCACCATCTATTAATTCATTCATTCACCCCTCCAAACATTCATCTACTAATCACGCATCCATCCATTAAACCCATCAATCCATACACAGTGTGAACTGTAAGTAGGCTTAATGTCATTAATTTTAGGATGTTATTCTTTGAAATATTTCAAACAAAAAAAGTTTAATACAATTTTGCTCGTTTTTCCTTCTTTTTCGAGAAAAAAAATTGTTTCACATGAAACATTTCATAGCTTGTTTTGGTAAAGCCATTTATTGAATTCCAATATGCTCAGTCAATTTAAGAGATCAGTGTATTACGATAATAATTAATTTAAATAATTTCAGTTTTGTTCTTTAAATGTGTATAAATTTGATTCAAACAAATATAACTTTTTAACATTTCTTTTCAGAACAAAAAGTCATATTTGTTCAGATAACATTTCTGCACATTTAAAGGACAAAACTGAAATTTTCTCAATCATTTATTATCATAATACACTGCTCACTTAAATTAACTGCGCATATTGGAATTAAATCAATAGCTTTCCAAAAACACGCTATGAAATATTTCATATAGCCTAAAACATTTATTTTCTCGAAAAAGAAGCAAAAACGAGCAAAATTGTATCAAACTTTGTTGTTTGAAATACCTCAAAGAATAACCCCTTGAACTTAATGACATTACTTACAGTTCTGCCTGTATGTTACAGTCAGAATGCGAAATCCGCCAAAACCCGAAGTTTCTAGGAAATTATAGTTCTGACAAAGCTCTTTAGGTAATTCTAGTTTTCACTTACATAATTCAGTTACATCTAGAAATAACTATGGCTCTTTAGGAAATTCTAGTTTTGACTAATATAATTAAGTTAGATCTAGAAAAATAGTAAAAACCCGTTGTAACGATTTCAGAACGTGAATTCCGACAAAACCCGAGGAAATTCTTGTTTTCACTTACGTAATTCAATAACATTTAGAAATAAGTTATTACTAAAAAGACTTTAGGAAAAAAAAAATATGTTTTATTTAACGACCCTCGCAACTGAAGAGGTTATATCAGCGTCGTCGGATGTGCCGGAATTTTGTCCCGCAGGAGTTCTTTTACATGCCAGAAATCTACTGACATGAGCCTGTCGCAATTAAGCACACTTAAATGCCATCGACCTGGCCCGGGATCGAACCCGCAACCTTGGGCATGGAAGGCCAGCGCTATAAGACTTTAGGAAATTGGTACTTGCACATGAACATTTTTATTACTATTGTAATTATTGTTGTTATTGAAACACAAAATATTTTTATTACACAAATAATTATGTTATGGGATGCTTAAACATTACTATTTTTGTTGTTGAATTACGAATAATTATGTTACAGAACTCAATATTATTATTTTTGTCTCATAAGTAACTTGTTGTGACAAGGCATGCTATTGTGACATTTAGAGTTGCAGAGAATTTTTTTTACACACAAGCACCACTTCGAAACTTTTTTTTTTTTTCGTGAGCACAACGAACGAACCCTTGTTCACTTCCGATGGCTTCTTTCTTTGCTGCAGTCCTCAGCGAAATTATTGTATCTGACACCTGTCCTCGTATCAAGAAAATTTGAGGACATACATCAGATTCGGATCTGAAAGAAACAGTGTTATGTACCGGGAATTTATGAAATTAACTACACTATAAATTTTTAAAGTTCAGTGAACCTACCTGCAATATGGTTTATTAAAAACTCCATTCTTTGTTCCAATTCTGTACAAGTCATTGTCATTTTTCTCAAGCACGACTCCTGTGAGGTTTCGGAAGTTGGCCTTTTCCCTGTCGACATCCGGAATGTGTATTATAATGTTACCTCCTATACCAATTGGAGGACGCGTTGCATCTTACTTGAAATCGTTACAAAGGGTTTCTATTATTAACAATCAGTTATTTCTAGATCTAACTTAATTATATTAGTCAAAACCAGAATTTCCTAAAGCGCCACAGTTATTTCTAGATGTAACGG
Source organism: Periplaneta americana (assembly GCF_040183065.1). NCBI lineage: Eukaryota > Metazoa > Arthropoda > Insecta > Blattodea > Blattidae > Periplaneta > Periplaneta americana. The sequence goes on from NC_091133.1 coordinate 57,274,868, forward strand.
AATTACGTAGGTGAAAACCAGAATTTCCTAAAGAGCTTTGCCAGAACTAGAATTTCCTAGAAACTTCGGGTTTTGATGGATTTTGCGTTCTGACTGTATACCTTAAAACCAAGCATCCCTTCGGCCGTCTGTCCTTCCAAAAATTCTACCGCTCATATATCCATCCATCCATCCATCCATCCATTCCTATCCATCCATCCACCTACCCTCCCCTCCATCCATTCTACTATTTTTCCAATCATTGATCCAATCAATCGCTCTTCAATGTTTTATTGATCCACATACCCGTACCCCCTTCTACTAACTTCCCTGTCCATTTACGAATCCAATCCATTTCACTCCAATAGATCGTTCGTTCATTCAATCATCCATTCACCTATCTATTCATCTAATAGGTCTAGTAGGCCTAAACACAACCATCTCCTGATCTAACTCCTATAAAATTCCCCAACCATCTATCCTTCCATCTGCTCACTCACTCACTCACTCACTCACTCACTCACTCACTCACTCACTCACTCACTCACTCAACCACTCCTATATCACCCAATCTAGCCATCTGTTTTTCTGTCCATCAATAGTCTATCCATCTATTCATTTATTATTCATCCATCCATCCATAAATCCATACGTCCAATTAACCTTTTACTTCAATACGTTCATTCATCCAGACATTTATTTATTTATTTATTTATTCATTCATTCGTTCGTTCGTTCGTTCGTTTATTTATTTATTTATTTAGTTAATAATTGTAACATAAAATATAATATATACAGAAAAACTTTAGCTCACCCCTGAAAGAGTAGAACTCGTGCTCAGGGGCGGATTCCTGAATTTAAATTAAGAAGTATATGTAATAAAATTTGTCTTATGTCTACTATGCAATTAGAATATATAAATTTAAATTTACAATTTTTCAATTTTTATAAAATCCATATATAACTTTTTAAATTTAATACTAGAACTATTAGAATCGACAATATTAGGATATTTCAATATAAATTTGTTATATATTCTTGGGCCTAAATTACTACTATGATTAAATACTATAGCAGTGTTGCATTTTGGTTCAAACAATCTTAAAGAATTCACACATTCTGTTTCATAACTATGAGAATACAATTCAAAATTATTTCGATTTTTATGTATGAATTTTATTAATACAATATAATAAATATGTCTTATGTTATGAACATTAAAGTCTAAAAACAATTTTTGAGATGGAAAATCAATAGGTTTATGATGACATATTTTAATTATTTTCTTCTGTAATAAATAAAGTGGATTAAAATTGGATTTAAATGAGCTACCCTAACCTATAATTCCATACATAATTACAGATTGAAATAAAGTTAAATATATTGTGAGTAATAAACTTATTGACAAGTAATTCCTCAATAAAAAAAATAATATATCATTTTACGTAATGTATTACAAAGGTAATTAGTGTGTTGGTTCCATTTTAAATGACTGTCGAAAATTATGCCTAAATACTTAACTTCATAAAACCATCCTTTCAATACTATAACAACCAATCCATTCATCTACATTTCCATTCATCTCTGCGTTCACCTATTCATTCATTCATTATTTATGGATCCAAAATCCATCTAATTATTCTTCCATGCATTCATTCATCCATCCACCCGTCCACCTGTCTATTCTCCCGTGTCTTCACCCAAACATCCTTCCATCCATCCAACTATTTATTCATCTATACGTCAATACATCAATTTATCCACACATACATCTATCTTTTGTGTCAATAAATTCCATCCAGTCATCTACTTCTCCATCCGTCCATTTATTTATTTATTCATCTACCAACTTATCCATTTTCCCATCCAAGCATTCTCCCATCAGACCATTCATCCACCCAACCATTTGCCCATTTGTCAATGCGTCATCAGAGTGTCCGCGATAAGATGTACAGGCGCGAATGCATTTCAGAACACTGTATCAAGTGCTGCGGCTATCTGGACACTATCAGCGATTCAGTTTCCGTTAACGTCCCTGAGGGGCGGGCAGAGAGCCAGTTAATTACTGCAGTTGGGCGGACAGACAGACTGACAGACATGCGGTTGAGCAGGTGAGCGACACATTTCACACCGTCACACTGTACGATGTTAAAGCGTCACACCTCGGTTACAAATCCTGTAAACAGACAGCCTTAGTTCAGTCATTCCTAATCTGTGGTGGACAAGTCTGCTGGGGAGTAGGTTTTTCCGAACACTTTAGTTTTCCCGCCATCCTTACATAACCATTTTTGCATTATCGTGACACAACAGTAATAAACACAGACGGCAGCTTCGTAGTAATAGCAGAAAGTTAGATTCCCAGCATAAATTATTAGATATATGATTGAGGAAGCAGTTGTAAGGTTGACTTCTGCAGAGTAGTTCATTTTCCTTCCATATACACTCCATCGCTTCTTCATTACTATCATATCATTACTTTGGCTGAATTTCGATCTCTATGTAATTTTATTAATAGGAAACTGAAATTTTATATTGATGTCATTTCAAACTGCTGAAATATAATGTGTTAAACACAATTTTGTATTAATAAGGTCATAAGTCAAACCGGTCTTTTAAATCAACTGAGATGATACAGGGTCTTTCATAAGTAACGAGTCCAACGAAAAATTAACTATTTTGGATAATTTTTTCAAATGATGTTCATCTCCACGAGAAAGAATCCTTCCCGGTCGCCGTACAGTCAATTTGGAAACAAACACCCCTCTCCCCTCGCCGCCAAAGCTATTAAACGAAAGAATTGTTAATGTTTTAAGGCTTTATTAAAACACATAAATGAAAAACAGTTTCAATTGTTGACATATTATGGTATACAATTTTCAAAATGTCTTCCGCTCTGCTGAATGCATAAATTTAAGCGATGTATCAACTTTTCATGGACTCTGGTGGGCATGTCGCGTAACCATTTGTATCCTGTTTTCAATTCGTTCCACTAATTCAGGAATGGTGCGTGGCTTAGTCGCTTAGACATGATCTTTGATGAATCCTCAAAAAAGAAGTCCAGGATATCAAATCAGGTGATCGCGGAGGCCAACGGATTGGGCCTGTGCGACCGATCCACTTGTCTGGAAACATTTCGTCTACGGAATAAACGCTTAATTTGTGCGACACTGTTTCCAAGTTCAAACCAGGCAGAAATTTTTCTCTTTTGCAATAACGTTAAGCGGCTGCCTGGCATTTTATCATTCCAGTCTATAACAACAATATGTATAGGCATGGCTGTGTGCCATTATCCTTGGCGTATAGAAGGCCATGCCCCTAGTCATTTTAAATCCTTGGCGTATAGAAGGCCATGCTCCAGGTCATTTTAAGTTTGCACCAAATGCACATTACACATGGATAAGTAGCTTCCTCTGGCGCAGGGGGAGGGAGGTGTTTGCTTCCAAATCGACTGTACGGCACCGGGAAAGGTTCTTTCTCGTGAAGATTAACATAATTTCAAAAAATTATCCAAAATAGTTGATTTTTCGATAGACTCGTTATTTATGAAAGACTCTGTACAGAGCGTCTTTGCTATCATGCCCTGTGGAAGACTCGCTCCTGCTGATGAGTTGACAAGCACGCTCGCGCAATTTAACTCGTTAAAACTTACCATGGAGCTTCATGCACAACATCTGGTTCTCTGATTATAAATATCTGTCATTCTGTGATGTCGCGTGGCTATGCAGATGAAATCAATTCTCATAATAAAAAAATAGATCTGAGATCAAGTTCTTCATTATTTACTTTTTCTAACACTTAATTAGAAAAATTAAACTGCGATTGTAATCTTGGGCTCTAATTCATGACATGATGGAATTCTGTATGATTTTAGTTTCAATAATTTTGTTGCCACTCCCGCAGATGCTGCGGAAACCCTGTCTGCTGTGCTAAACGTCTCAGAGACTTGCGTGGGCTACGCTCTAATGCCGCACCAATTTCATTCAGCTTTCCCTCCGTAAGAACACGGCGCTTTTGTCGACTTTTTCTGTCATTTGAAAACCCTATTTAATTGAATCTATTAAATAACCTTAGTATTGTTTTTCTAGAGGGTACTGGCCTGTCAGGAAATTTACGTCTGAATTTTCGTCTCGTTGAATCACACGATTTTCTATTCTTTATGTATGTGTTGTATGTAAAACGTTTCCTTAATGAATATTTGTTTACCATGACGATACGATCTGTTTTCCAACTCAGCTAAACGAATACTGCCAGGAACAAAGTTACAGATAAACTGTTTTGTTTATAGATGTCGTAGTGTTGACATGAATGGGAATGGTCTTGACTAACTGTGTCGGCATATATATGTCGTCTTAACGGCAGAAGTGCGGCCTCCCACTGGGCACGTGGCCGGTCAATCATCGCGGGTATGATGACGAAGACGCACTGTATATGCACGGTATATGTATATCTTAATTTACTTTGTGGTAAGCATGAATAACTGTTCATTTAACAAAAAAATGCAAAATGAATTCCATGAGAATGTACCGTTCGTTATGGTGCCCCATTCATCTTGTGATTAATTTACACAAAACAAAAGAAGACTGACGTCCGTACACGTCGTGTGTTGTGTATTTGCAGTCTTAACATATAAAGAAACCACAACTGTCGACGCCACAATCCACTTACAGTGGCCTGCACGTTCTCCGGATCTGTCGCCACTCGACTCCTTCCTGTGGGGAACTGTAAAGGACAGTGTGTACCAGAACATTCTGACAACAACAGTCGACATGCAGCAACGCATTCGACAGGCTTGTGTGCCCATTCAGCCAGCGAAATGCCGAGCAGTCATACGGTCTTTCGGGGAACGCCTTCGAATGTGCATTAATGTGAATGGTCATCATTTGAAACATCTTCTGTGACTCTCAAAGCATAACATTATCACATTGGAAGTACGTTTTTGTTTCGTTTTGTTGTTGTTATTGATTAGGAAGATGACATTGTGATACATTTTGAACTCGTCTTAATGTGTGTAATCAATGTAACATGATTAAAGTATGTAGTGCTATTTGAAAAATTGATGACGTCACGTGTATCTTGTACCGTAATGTAGTTACATGCACCAAATCTCAACACTCATGTTAGCTCCTCGTTCTAACATAATGCTCAAAAACAAAAATTCTAATACCTATCCAAACAAAAGAAGTTATAATAGGTGCACAAGATAAATGGGACACTCTGTATATACTTGTTAAGAATACAACAAATATCACTCAGTATTTAAGAAAATAAAGGATATTGGCTTCATTATTAAACCGTTAGCTTTCAGATACATACCGGTAAATAAAATTGTTTATAGCTACCTAATCTATATGTTATAGGCCTACATGAATTTTAATTATCCCACTCAAAATACAGTATAATCCTGATATCTCCAAATCATAATACTTATCTCTAAAGTTGATGACTAGCATAACATTTGTGAAAAATTATAACCATACAAAAAGAAGCCATTCATTAAGATAGAGTAGAATAATAATAATAATAATAATAATAATAATAATAATAATAATAATAATAATAAAATAGTAATAAAGCAACGGTAAAGTTACCCCTTTTACACGCCATGAAAACGAATCTGAGGCACAGAGCTGTATGATTTTATGACTTCGGCACTAGAATGAGGTGCTGTATAGTGGGCATCATGCTGCGATTATCTTTCACTTCCGAAAAGGACATAGTATTCAAATGGACAGTGGCAGTTCAAACAATTGGAGACTAGATAATCAAACAAAGGAATTAACGAAACGAACACATTTTGTAAGACAGCAGACGACTGGATTCTGAAGACGTAAGGAGGAATTGAAGACGATTCTTAAAGAAATGACTAGAATCTTCACTTTATTATGAACAAGCATGAGCTTTATAATCCATCCAAACTCGTGGATTTAAGTTCGAACTTAGGATTAAGATATAAATTAGATTTACTTTAATTAATTATGTTATATTAAGCGATTGTGCTTCATTTAATTTAGGATGCTCCTTGTTAATATTATTATGCATTGATATTATTATTGTATTATTAATATTATGAATTGTAATTTATTATTAATGTAATTATTGAGTGTAATTAGTTAGCACTGCCACCGGGTATTTACCCATTTGCAGTGTGAATAAATACATACATAATGATGCGGACCGTCGAATTTCCAGCCCATCGTAATTACTCGTACATTGGTGCTCATTTCAAACTTTGCTTTTGCTCAACTGAAAACTTGGAATTTATGACCGCGCCCCATAGATATCCTTAAAAAATATTACGAAAATAATATTAAAATCTGTCTGTAACAAGTATCTTCATACAGTATATGTGCAGTGAATGTAGGGCTAGTGACAGGATTGTGTTTGTATTCAAGGCAGAACATGACGATAATGAATAACTTTTCTTCCTACATTCTGTAATTAATTACGTACTTGTGGCTTTTAAGGAACCCGGAGGTACATTGCCGCCCTCACATAAGCCCGCCATCATCGGTACCTATCGTGTGTAAGATTAATCCAGTCTCTATCATCATATCCCATGAATTACTAACTTAGTTTATAATAATGATTTTAATCATATTTTGTCATATGCATTATCAATTTATTATCTTATAACGTATATCCATTGAGATATGTTACAAGTAAGTTTTATAACGTGAAGATCATATTATTAGGTCTATTTATGTTTGAATTGTAAAGAAACACTGCTCCAACCTAAGATTATATTTATTTAACGTTATTTTAAATGTCGTGGGGATTTTTTGGTACGTCTACTACCTACATAATTAAATGGCCAATGATTGAATTCAAATAAACAAGAATACGAAGTACAGCCTACGTACTTAAGAGTAAATTGCAAGTCTTTAAATACAGTATGCGCGAGCGTAGTTGTATTAAGATCGAGCGCGCGTGTCGCGGAGAGTTGATATTAATCTACGCTTTGAAAAGCAAGCGAAAGCGTACAAAAGAACTTAATAATACTGATACAACATACGAATACAGCTTACACTCTCCTTAGCAACGAGTTGTTTAGAAAGGAAGATGGCTTCCTAGCAACGAGTGACGTCACAACTTATGGAGTCCGCTAAACTGGAGAATTTGCTACGGTAGCTTTGAACCGTGCCGTTACAGTTACGACCAAATTTAACTAAATACACAATATAGCCAACATAAGGACATGACGTTGATCTGCGGCGTCGTTAGAAGGAGAATTTTTTTTTCTCTCTACTTCCTTCGTTCTGAAATTACTGAGAGATAGCACCACTGTTAGCGACAAGATGTATTTGCGTAAATATTGCGAGTAGATTACGGTCTAAGATGAGAGGGTCGCTACAGGAACAGTTTTGTTGCGCTGACCTCTCATGCAGTGGCAGCGTGGTCCTTACTTGAATTTATTTTCGTGTGTACATTCCAGATCAACTCAAGAAGGTCCCTTCTTGTTCCGGTTACACATCTTGCGTATACGAAGGTTGGGTTTGGTTAGTTTAGGTTTTTATTAATCAAGTCCGCGCATACGCATACGCAAGATGATCCTGTCGGTCATGGCCCTTATGATAGTTTTTGTTTCGTAATATTCATAAACAATAATATGATGGAAGCGGTGAATAATTTCATGACCGCTGAAAGTTTTCTTCGTAAAAGCCGAGGTACTTTCTCTAGACCACAAATTAAAAGACAAAGTGGTCATAATTACGTATTTAACGCTTTGGCGAACATTCACCGGAAATTTACTTTCTTTCATTTTAATGATATTCCCTAAAACACACCTTTTTCCCCCTTTATTTCGATGTGATAACCTACTTTATGATATTACTGCAGCTGCATTCAAAACAGGTCATTGTACTGCACAAACCTTGCACTTGATTAATGGAGTAAATTATTTAAGAATATAGTCGCGAATTTTACTACCACCATTTAGATCATACGTGCACAAACAGCGCTCAACGAGTTGTTGTTTACCGCTCGCCGAAACGGAGAGGAAGATACGTCAGACTTGCTGTAGGTAGAGGAGAGGAAAACGACCACTCAGCTATCTAGTGGAGTGCAGTGTGTAGGCCTATTCTCAGTAACTGTTTCACGTTGCTTACCTAGTGCTACAGTACAGTATGGAGGAATCTAAAAGGCGGAACGTAACATTTAACATTAACGATTTACAGCTCGAACTTATTGCTCTTCAATGTGGCCTAAGGGCTAAAGATCGTTTGAATAATACTACTAGCCTGGTTGAGTTTTACAAGACTAAACATTAGCAATAATATCCACGACTACACAGGCTGGCTGTGAAAATGATTGCTATGTTTGGGTCAACATTTATATTTGTGAGCAACTGTTTTCTATAATCAACTTTAATAAAGGCAGACATCGAACATCTGTAACTGATGTTTCATTACGATCAGTAGGCTACTGTTCCTTTCAGCTGCCAACAGCATAAAACCCGTTTTGATGTATCGATAAATAAAAGTATAACAAAATAATATTGTACATTTAAGTAGCTATAGAATTTCTATTAGGTATTTCTGTAAAATAAATATTTCTTTATTAATTAATAATAGTCCAAGATAGTTTTGCAAACACTGAACGGGAATTCATTTCATAAACACTCTTACTAGTACTGTATTTCCTTTTGTGTATATTTTGTACGAGATCACCCCTTCTTCCAGTCCACCCTTATACAGAGCGCAGCTAATAACTGCATTCCGCTCATGAGCTGTGAGCCGGCTCGGAGAGCGCAAACCTTGTGCAGGCCTGAATTTTAGATAGTGTTTTGTTTGACACGACTCGTTACGGCCCAGTTACTAGTGGCCAGCGAGCAACGTCGACTGCCGACGTTGGTATATTGTGCGTATTATCCAGTTGTTCCACAGAGTCTATACACCCAAGCTTTCTGTGTTCTGCTATAGTGCTCGTGACCAGCAGATTGAAAAGCACAATTAGAAGTCGAGATACCCTCTATCGCAGACGTCTCTGAAGTTGTCCAATATTCGCTGCCTGCACCGTGCACTCATTTGTCCTCGCTCCTTCGACACCGCGTCCGCCATCGTCATGTCGCCCTCAAGCTTCAGCTCTCCTTCTAAGGACTCTTGCATCGCGTGAGGTATGTTAAGTAAGCCCACTCCCATGCCGTAGCGGCCGTACCTGCGCAGAGAAATTGTGTGCAGATACTAAGAGCAGCACAGTGCTTTGAACAGAAAAATGGCCATAAATACTGTAACAGGAGAGTGCCATTCTGACACTTTTGACAGATGGACAACAATTTTACAATTTTGAGAAAGTACTCCATTGCAAGTGAAATACTATGATGCAAACTAAGTAGGAGGAATTCGCAAAAAGTATCATTTTTCTCACATGCTGTTTCAAACAAAGGCCTTTCTATACGCAGAAAACACAGTCAAAAATATCATTATTTCCTGCGACTTTTATTGAAAACATACAAATTAGTAGGATAAGGAAAATACGAGAAGATACAATAGAAGGAAAATGTAGTAGTAGTAGTAGTAGTAGTAGTAGTAGTAGTAGTAGTAGTAGTAGTAGTAGTAGTAGTAGTAGTAGTAGTAGTAGTAGTAGAAGTAGTATTACAGTGGAGTTGAATGGCTGTTAGTTGAGTCCTAACTGAGCCACTCACCCACTACACTCTATACCAGATGTCTTTGGAGCAGACCATAACAAGGGCCTCGATGCATCTCATATCCTGGCTACGAGACGGTATTCAGAGACGCGTCCACTACTACAGTTCTATTGCGTCTATTGCGGTGTATGAGCAGACGACAGCAGTACAACTAGTGACTGATGCAAGAAGGTGTGTTCAAAGACACATTACTTTAATTTTTACTTTTCGTTATATGAACGCAGTCGGTCACTTAATTCATACACAGACATTTAGTATCGTGTGAACCGCGCTCTCTTGCATTTCGTTCCGTTGTTTATATCTGCTCCAAAGACATCTGGTATAGAGTATAGATGACAGTTAGTTGCGTCCCTTCTACTTGACTTGTTATTGAAATATATACGCCTTTATTTTTCCTTTTGCTGCCAAATAAACAAATCGAAAGCTATACAGAAATGTTTCAGCGTATTATAAGACAGTGTGAGTCACGATATGTGTTATTCGCCTCAATAGAAATGTATGTGGATTTTGAACTCGCTATGCATACCGCTGTCAAACTTGTTTTCCCTTCAGTCAAATTCAGAGGCTGCCGATTTTACCTACGCAAAAATTTGTGGAAAGAAATTCAAAATTTAGGTTTGGCAGCACAGAAAATGGTAGTGCTAGTCGCAATGACAGTGGTGGTGGTAGTAGTAGTAGTAGTAGTAGTAGTAGTAGTAGTAGTAGTAGTAGTAGTAGTAGTAGTAGTAGTAGTAGGGGCTCTTAATGGGTTGAGAGAAACTCCGCAAAAAATCGGAACAAGGCAACTTAACCCAACCAGGATTCGATCCCGGACAGGCTAGTTATGCAGTCAGGCACGTTAAACACTACTCTAAACTGGTAATACTTTCTTATGGCTTTTAAGGAACCCGTAGGTTCATTGCCGCCCTCCTATAAGCCCGCCATCGGTCCCTAATCTGAGCAATATCAATCCCGTCTCTAACATCACATCCCACCTCCCTCAAATCCATTTTAATATTATCCTCCCATTTACGTCTCGGCCTCCCCAAAGATTATTCCTTTGCTGTGGTCGTGCCAGAGAATCAATCCCATTCCGAGGCTTATTTTGGGATTTCGTAACAAGCTGCTTTTTACAGTGACGGGTTATTAGCCTTGCGCTCAACCCTCAAGCTGGAGGACCACCCCTCATCGGCTGTCCGCGACTGCTTATTCAATATATTCGCAGCTACCCTCCATATCTGGAGGCCGTCTCCTCTATCCGCAGTCTGAGGACGCGTCATGCCTTATGAAAGAGACGCACAATACATGGTTAAACTGGTAATATAGCAGAAATAATAATAATAATAATAATAATAATAATATTGTAAGTTATAGCAGGCCTATTGTCAGTGATGATTATGTCTTGTGACCAGAATATTGTACGAAATGGAAACATAAAAATTGGAGATTTATCCTTCGAAGGGGTGGAAAAATTCAAATATCTCGGAGCAACAGTAACAAATATAAATGACACCCGGGAAGAAATTAAACGCAGAATAAATATGGGAAATTCCTGTTATTATTCGGTTGAGAAGCTTTTGTCATCTAGTCTGCTGTCAAAAAACCTGAAAGTTAGAATTTATAAAACAGTTATATTACCGATTGCTCTGTATGATTGTGAAACTTGGACTCTCACTTTGAGAGAGGAACACAGATTAAGGGTGTTTGAGAATAAGGTTCTTAGGAAAATATTTGGAGCTAAGAGGGATGGAGTTACAGGAGAATGGAGAAAGTTACACAATGCAGAATTGCACGCATTGTATTCTTCACCTGACATAATTAGGAACATTAAATCCAGGCGTTTGAGATGGGTAGGACATGTAGCACGTATGGGCGAATACAGAAATGCATATAGAGTGTTAGTTGGGAGACTGGAGGAAAAAATACCTTTGGGAGGCCGAGACGTAGGATAATATTAAAATGGATTTGAGGGAGGTGAGATATGATGACTGGATTAATCTTGCACAGGATAGGGACCGATGGCGGGTTTATGTGACGGCGGCAATGAACCTGAACTTTTCTGCCTTTTTTAATATAAATGCCTAATTTACAAAGAAATGTTTTTTTTTGCCTTTATTTGATTATTCATCTATTATTTATTATTAAAAATTGCCTACGGGTATATTTTAATTAATTTCATTGCAAAAATTTATTGGAACAGATACAACAACTGTTGAACTATTCTTCAATATATTCCTCACTGGAATTGAGACATGGGACCGACAGGAAGGTGCAAACGACTGTCACACATTGGTTCCGATCCCAAACGACAGACTTCTACGACACAGGGTTCCGTAGAAGCCATTTGTAAGTAATGGTAGTGGTCTAGTACTGATAGTTGTAGTAGTAGTAGTAGTAGTAGTAGTAGTAGTAGTAGAAGTAGTAGTAGTAGTAATAATAATAATAATAATAATAATAATAATACTGGGAGAGACAGTGGCTGTAGTAGTAGTGGTGGTGAAAGTATTACTAGGTCCTCCATATTATGACGCTGCCTTCACAGCGCAAAGTTGGGCATATTTTACTATACGGCTCTCTATGGTAATTTACCATGCGGTATGGCCTAAAACAGGAGACTAACACGATAGATCTTCGATATAGGTTCATATAAAAACACACATTGATAGGAATAAATCTGTTATGAAAATAAAATTTTGAAAAGTGAGTATAGTAACTATGGACATTTGTCAAAATACTAGGGATTGAGTGGAACACGTGTAGATATTCGTCAAGATTTTCGTAAATAACTGATTTACCTAGGATATCTGTAAAAATTCTGAGTAGTGACAGGTACACCTATTGATATTTTTCACGATATTGAGAAGTGACGAGAATACCTGTGAACATTTGCCAACTTAGTGAAAGATACTTTTTATAACAGAAATACTGCCATATTCTGCTATAAGATATAGAACATACTTCTTTAGTTGCTCCTCGACGGCGTGGAAGGGGAATACTTGCTCAGGATCCACTCCAAGGCGCTGCAGGAACTGGCTCAGGCTCTGATGATATAGTTGCAACAGCGCATCTCCGTACTTAGCCCTCATTGGTCCGTCCATGCTCAAGAACAGCACACTAGAGAGATCAAGCGCGGGTGAGCCGTAGCGACACTGCTGTAAGTCTACGAACCGCAAAGTCTGTCCAGATCTCACGAGCAGGTTGCTACTCCACAAGTCTCCGTGCGTCATTACATTCCAGGGTTCGTTTTCTGGGTCAGCTCGACTGATTTTCTGTAGGGAGCGCGAGTTGTTTGTGACAACGTCCGTCAGTTTGACGACGTATTTGCTGTCTGGGCCCTCACTTTGCACCAGAAGTTCCAACATTTCTCTTCCCGCTCGATCCCAGAGGTTGGGAACTATTCTTTTCAGTCGTCTATCTGTCCATGTGGTTTCATTTACAGAGGCTCTTATATCTGCAAAGCGCTGAGGCTGTAGATTCTTGATGGCCAATGATAGAGCGTGGAACTGTCCCAGAGTCTGCATCAGAAGGTTCAAGTTCTGCAGATCCATAGGCTGCTTGCAGGACGGCACTGAGTACCCTTGAGTGCTGAGATCCTCAAACACCAGAATGTCGTTGTCTCCGTTACACTCCGCGAAGTAACACCTGCCGAATATGGGCAACATACAAGCAAAATTATTCTCAGATTCAACCCTGGTCCAGTGCAAGAAACACTTTTAGCATACATTCTAAATATAAATTTAAGTCGCTTCGATAGCTCAGTTAGCAGAGCGTGGATCAAGATGACGGTGAAGGAATAGTATCTGTGGTGAACAAAATCAAATTTTCTGAGCGTTTCTTATTTTCAGAATAAGTACTTTCGGGTCCTCCATCATTCTATCGTCACTCTCCATTTTCAATATTCATCATCATCATACCATCATCATTATCATCATCATCATCATCATCATCATCATCGATAGATCGCAGCACATTGCTGATTCCCAATATTTACAAAGAAAGAGATCATTCGCACTGAACAATCATCTCTAAATAAGTAAATGATTGGGATTAATAACTCCATACGAGACTGTAGTGCAAGCATTCTGGTCGCTTCGCCGTACAAAGAGAAAAATCGAAATCTAAATTTTTATACGGGTGATTTATGTTTAGTTCGGCGGTGCGTCAATAAGAACACAAGATCATGTGAACACTTTGTTTCCATTAATGCACGACTAGTTTTATTATTTAAAACCGTATTGACGTAGTGGGGATGTATAATATCAGATTCGAGTATTTTAAACGTCCCGCGTCTTGCTTAAACTTCTTATGCAAACTTGGCAACATGCGTTCACGTACAAGCCGTGCTCTTTTCAAGGATGTTACAGGAATTACACGTATGTGCGGGAGAAAATTGTGTCTCGCTGGACGCTGATGACTCGTCAAGTGCACAAAGCGTTAAGTGAACAGTGAATCCATCCTACAGATGTCGGGTGCATCAATGCCTATCGTTCACGAGTTATACCTCGAGGAGAAAATTTAATAGTCAGTATTTTAGCCTGTAGGTGTCAGCATTTCTCACTGTAGAAGCGTTTACTTTGTGTGGGTGTGTGTACAGTGCTGCTACGAGAGTGCAGCTTGTGAATTACTATACTTTAGTGTTAGCATAATAGCATAGTTTGGTAAATATTTATCCATGGTTTGGCTTTCAAACACGTGGTGACGGAATGTGATAGTGGTGTGAATTTAACTATCTGTATGGTTGTGTACAATATTTAAGAATACCATTTACTGACATGTATTTATAGTAATCAATCTATGTGAATGATATAACAGGACTGGTGTAGGCTATAGTGTATCAGTGTGATGTGAACCAAAATATATTACAGAACACACGCTTTTGTAAATAATGGCACTGTGGTATGTATTAATTTTTAACAAATATAAACAATGAACTCTGTTCAAGCAATTTTGAACAGTAAAGAACTGGGTAAACTGACTAACCAGGAAAAATTGTAAATAAAAAGACTGGGTTTCATCATTATTATTATTATTATTATTATTATTATTATTATTATTATTATTATTATTGTTATTATTATTATTATTATTATTATTATTATATGTTTTGAATTTATATACGGTTTTTTTTTCGATAGTGAAACATTGGAATCATGACATTTCATATGAGGCTAAACATAAGATTTCAAATTCTTTTCGGTTTTGGAACACAAAGTTGTGAACACGAGCCGCCACTGGTATAGATCCTTTAAGAAGTGTAAGGGAATTTGTACGTGTACTCAAGAAAAATAGTTATAAAACTGATAATATTTAAACTGCAGATTCGTAAAACTTTGCAATTGTAATAAATGTGACTTAAAATTTAAAGCGCTATAATGGAACGTTTAGGAATATTTAGAGACGTGAGACATAATTTTAGGTGAATGTTTTTTTTAAGCACTGTTTCATTATGTGTGAGAAAATATAATTAAATTGGTATATAGCACATCAAAAACAAATTATGTTACAACGCTGACTTTTTCATATAGGCCTACTAGTTTCAGAACTCAAGTACCTATAATTTGTTCCATAACGTCTGACATGCAATGTAAATTTTACCGACAGAGAGAGAAGAATAATTGCAGTTGACGAGTTTAAAAACAATGTTCGTGGCAATGACCTTCAACGTCCCTGTTCATAACAAGCCAGGTGAAGGGATTGTTCACAACAACAGAGACTTGTGCACTTTCTACTGATTACACAGCTTTGCACAATCTCATAGTTAATGTACTTTAAAATGCATATTTTTCTGGAAAACTATTCAAAACACAGCAAAATGGCATTTGACTTTTTTTTTTGCTCTTTACTAAAGGAGTCATTCACCAGAATTAATGACGTTACTTACAGTTCAGCCTGTATATAATCTACTATTGCAAACTTTTAGTTGTATATAAATTCCGATGTCGCCATAAGACCAAATCGTTAAAGCGATGTAATTAATATCTTTAAAAAATGCCAACACATGCTACTACAGTCTCCAAAAATTCTAGGGTTCAAACTCCTTCACAGAACAAAAAAAAAGTAATATTTCTTATGCTTTTATACTCAGCAGAAACGTAAAGAAACAGAAAAAAAAATCAGTAAAATTTCTTATTGAAAACGAAACCATTCCAAACCACGGTGCATGGAAAACCCTGGCGAACAGTTAATTAAGATGTCCGTATAAAGATTAAGACATAGTGGCACTTATAAAAAGCCGAGGCCTAGGATGGCTTGGCCATATTTTACGTGTATTCTGCTCTCCTCAGAAGAGCAATTGAGGACTTAGATATAATAACAGCGTAAGTAGATTTAAGTTATTTTGAGAAATTGAAAAACAAAGTTTTAAAATTGAATAACTGAACAATAAACACTAGTGTGACGTTAAAAGTTACATAGATTGTTGTTACCAATTAGATATGGCATGTCTAAAGTTTATATGTGAATATATTGCATGATTTCAAAGATATAAATAATTAAATTTTCTTAACATACGCTGTTATTGAATGGTGTGCACAAATGTTATTAAAATACAACTTTTGACTAATTTATTAGACGAACATGAATGCACTGTGATTGGAAAACATGTTTGGATGATGCTCTGAATTAAATAACATGATTATGATTCAGTTTAATGGTTTTATTTCCCTCGTCACTTTTATGTACTGTTCTCGCACATGTCTCACTAGTAGGCGCCATTTTGTCCTATTCACACTGTAGCCTATGTATCGATTTTATTCCGTGCATTAAGAGCGTAGCACATAACCATTTCTGTAAGGTCCTGATCTCTAGGAGCTACGTACGGAATTAAGAAGAAGTTTATAAGAGAGCAGAAGATTTAAGGATTTTGAAAATGGTGCTTATGCAATAACAGAGTGAGTATACTTACGCTGTTATTGTATCCAGGTCCTCAATTGAGAAGAATCTAAGAGGGAAAAGGCCACTCGTTGGACCACGACTACGATGAAGAGATCAGTACACCTACTGAGAGACCATCAAGACGCAGGTGAAGACAGGAATTTCTGGAGAGTTTTAATGAATAAGGTCGAAAACCGCCTACCGGTTTGAGTTACAGTCTTCATTATCAACGAAATGATATATTGACCCCTTTAAACAGACCATGATTTCAATCCTCCAAATTGTGACGCTACCTGGGCGTGAACTGGATCGGTTCCATGATTCCCACCACACGTTGAAATTCCGTGAAGGCGGCGATGACCTTCGTGTATGCTGAAGCTTCGTTACTGAAGTAGAAGTGGCTGTCGAAGAAGTTCAGACGCTGTGGGTCCTCAGGGAACAGTTTCACAAACAGGGATATAGCTGGCCGGCCATCTGGAATGCACGACTCGTACAATTACAATTCATTCAACGAAATTATTCGAACTGCATTATTTTCTAGAATTACAATCTTAGTTAAATACCACACTTTTACAATCCAACTTACTTATCTACTAGAGCTTTGAAATGGTACCAAGTAGACAAATCACTCAAGGACAATTTCTCCTGTGCTCTCTTGGATGTAAATCGCTAGTCATTTATTACTACTCACTGCATATCTTGAGCGATAACGAATGTTAGATTGTAAGCGGTTGATAGATACCTACTACACATTCATTACACTGATATCTACATTATACTTACAACACAACGTCAATTCTTACTTTAATTACAACGTCCACTGACGTCAACCAGCGCTCAAAAAATACCATGTCAAGTATAGTGTGCATTACGTCATAAATTTCAGCTTATTCCGATGAATTCAGATTAGGAGAATAGGGAGGATTAAGGAACACATTGAAATTTACTTAAGGGGTTAGGTACAGCTTGCAGAAGTAACATTTTGGAAATATTCAACATTTTTCCTCCATTACTGTATCTTGTACAATAATGAAAATTATATGTGTAAAACACTGTACTTCTGCTATATAAAAAAATATTTTTACGATTTAAATAGATATTTACATTCTTTTTTTCAAAATTCAGTTCATTGTGCAGTGATGCAGTATATCCGACATAACTCAGAAACTATCCAAAATTCTGTGATGAAATTTTTTGTGTGTATTTATGCATGTCATATCTACAATATGATCCAAGATCACTTCTCTACCTTTGATAGATTGTCTGATAAAAAATAAATTCATTTAAAAAAGTCAAATATCAGTATTTTCTTCTAAAACGAAATAAAAAAAAATATTTATTAAGAAATGTATTTGAAGGAGCATGATATTGTAAACATGAAGAAAGAGAACATGAAAAAGTTAACAAGTTTATTAGTTGTGAGGTAAACGCTTCATCACTGCACAGTCAACTGCCACCATTTAAATTTTGAAAAAAAAAAATATATATATATATATATATATAATTTTTTAAATAGTAAATTTTTTCACATAGCAGAAGGACAGTCTTTTACACACATCAATTTCCATTACTGTACAAGATACAATAATGGAGGAAAACAATGTTGAATATTTCCAAAAATTTTACTGTTGTGAGTTGTACCTAACCTCTTAAGTTACATAGAGTCTACCAGAATTTATAGGGCGTACTTTTGTCTTCCTATAGGCTACTGTTTCCTTACTTCTACTCAAACTGTGTAACCAGCTGAACGAAGTACTGCGTTACGATGTCTATTTCTTGAGAGATAAGTTAGTAATCCATTATGATTTCACAATATGATCTTTAACAGGAAACACGCAGTTCACCGCGTTCGTAATAACGGGTTTCCATTTTTGCATGGCTAACCATGCTTCTGTACCACCATACTGTCCACTCCTGGGAAGTAACGGTTAGCGCGTATGACCGCGAAACCAGGTGGCCCGGGTTCGAATCCCGGTCGGGCCAAGTTGAGGTTTTTTCCGGGGTTTTCTCTCAACCCAATATGATGCTGAGTAACTATCGGACACGGACTCATTTCACCGACATTATCATCTTCATCTCATTCAGACGCTAAATAATTTGAGATGTTGATTTTTATTTATTTTATTGGGTTATTTTACGACGCTGTATCAACATCTAGGTTATTTAGCGTCTGAATGATATGAAGGTGATAATGCCGGTGAATTGAGTACGGGGTTCAGCACCGAAAGTTACCCAGCATTTGCTCGTATTGGGTTGAGGGAAAACCCCGGAAAAACCTCAACCAGGTAACTTGCCCCGACCGGGATTCGAACTCGGGCCACCTGGTTTCGCAGCCAGACGCGCTGACCGTTACTCCAGAGATGTTGATACAGCGTCGTAAAATAATCTACTAAAAAACACCATACTAACAAGGGAACATCACTCAATGTTAAGAAAACTTTCAAGCAATTTATACATCATTCGAAAGAGCATCCTGAAATATGTTGAAATTTATAATATAACATTCTTCGATGCACATATGAACGAGTTAGAGACAATTAAAGAGGCGGGAGTGGGGGGTCTCCGCCATCCAATGGAATTACGTTTGACCTGGCGGACGCGAGGATTGAGTACGTATTTTGTGTTGCCTGAAGTAGCATAGGGAGCTCATGATGCTCTTTCGAATGGTGTATAAATTGTTTGGAAGTTTTCTTAACATCGAGTGATATTCCCTTGTAAGTTATAACTAGACTAGTAATGTTGGGGACCGATTACACAAGTAGACTGCAGTATTGTACATAGGCCGGGGACGTGAGCTAGTACGAGAACATTGACTTGGTTCTGCGATCGATTACGCAAATAACAAGATGTACATAAACAAATCTGGACAGCTCTAAAAGTAAATATGCGCTACATAGCATTACAAAGATATATTTTTACGTACCTTTCGTTATGTGCAGAAGAATATTATAATAGAATTATTCCTGGGTTTGAATTTTCTCCTTTATTTTCTTGTGCTACAATCTCTGTATATAATATTGCTTGCCACCTCCATGTTTGTATTACATAATTTACATGTAATGTTCCCGTCGTTCATTTCAAAACGCTCACCAAATTCCGCTGCAAAATTATGCGCCTGAGAACCTTCAACCTTAGGCATTATTATTCAGCACGTACACTTTTACGCATGCTAAGGTAGCGACTGGTGAATGTATTATTCAGCAGTTACACTGTTTACGCATACTAGAGTACTGACTGGTGAATGGATAGTAAACTTGAAACCACCGTAACGTATCCTATCGGTCCCCAACATTACAAGCCTAGTAATAACTAATAATACAGCATAAAGTTATAATTAGCATGCATTATAAACGTCTATCAATAGGAGAATTATGCACTGAGTTAAATATTGGTTGCAATTTGGTGACCTCACAAACTTCGAATTTCTGAAACAATAGCTCCTGAATAAATCATATACATATTCTACGTTAAACGATAAAAAAAAGAATAAAAGAAATTTCGCACATTACCTGCGCTTTCTATCACGACACGGTACAAGGATGAGATCCACAAATTGGCGACGTATGGCTCCACACGGTATGGCGTCTCGGGATCAAGTTCCAGCTGCTCAAATACTGAAGCCATTGCTTTTTTTAGGTGTTTGTCCCTCATCCTGAAACACACTGATAACAAATAACTTACAATAAAATGACGGCTAATTATGTTGGATAAATGCATTTTCATGTGCAAGAAATTGACCGAAACATGTTCTGAAGTATCGCTCTAAATATTTTGTATAAAGTAAGCAAGCTACCTGGTTCTAAGACTCACGCTTTGGCGAGTGAGAGTACAGAAACCTGTACTATATACCGGAACTATGTTGCCAAGTGGGAATGTCTATGAAGACCTATCAGTATACAGAGTGATTCATGAGGAGTTACCGTCACTTACAGAGCTTATTTCCGAAGACATTCTGAGCAAAGAATGTCGTACACACATTGGTCCTATTCTCAATATTTTTAGAGTTACACTAAATTGAAGTTGTTTGTAAAGTATTTTTTTTCCTTGATTTAAAGGGTTAAAGAATAATGCAAATAGAGAATGAATTAATCAGAAGTATCATTTCTTTAATTGTCTAGGATTCTGAAGCTCGGTTATTTAGTGCCGATGAAATAGGTGAGAACAAGATGCTATTTGTCGAGATGAGACCGAAGATTTGCCATAGATTACCTGTATTCCCATTGTTCTCTTTCTCTTTTCTTTGTTCTTCTTGTATATCTCTTGATCTTCTTGTATTCCCATTTTTCTCCTTGCATTCTCCTTTTACTTCTTGTACTTCCTTTGTAATCCTTGTATTCCCCCCATACTCCTCGAATGCCCATTGTACTTCCTGTATTCCCCTTATTATCCTTATTTCGCTAGCTGTTCCTTCTGATCAGAATTACCAATAGTAACAGTTTGTTACATCCTGTACAACTTTGAAAAATGTGTAAGTAGTAGAGGAGGCAAGACCTGTCCTGTGACCTTGTCACGCGCAGTGGCTATATCACCAATGGGTAAGGAGGGGGAAAATATGGTTTTCGGTTCTGAATTGAATTTCAGTGTCGGTAGATTCGTCTAATATTAACCAAACTCAAACAAACTTTTTTTCTCTTCTCCCTCCTTTTCCCTCTTGCTCAGCTCACATGCCAGGTCTCGCCTCTCGACCTATATCAGTAATGCCGTGTTAATGCAACAAGTCTTTACTTAACCCTCGCAACTTAACTGCTTTAGAATTTCATACTACTTATCTGGGTTTTTTTTACCCCAACAATATTTGTTGTTAATAATTAGGATATTTTATAACTCAATGCAATTTTATATAAATATAGTACAGTATAAGCAAATTGAATGTTTTTACTGCACCTAGAATTATTCACTAGGTTTAAACAACGAATGATTTAATTAATTTAATTAGTTTAATAGCAGATTATTTATTCCGTATCTGTGGTTTATTTTTTCAATTATCAGAGAACACATTCACTTTCCTTGAAATAGAACACAAAAGGGAAATTGTTATTGCATCAGTGTTAATTATTACGTTTATAAAATTAATTAACAATTTAGTCTCATCACTTGCTGAAGTAGAAAGAACAAGAAGCTAATTTTACAAATACAAATAATTCCTCTTTAACCTATAACATTTTACCCATAGCCTACATGGCAGTTTATGCTGCATTTGTTCCATTTGTTCACTTTTCAAAGTAATGTTCACTATTTTTACAACAAAACGCTATCACTGCAAAATAATTCTAACTGTAAAATAAAGACGTGTTCTATAGCTGGGGCCATCCACAAACCCGACCAATATAAATGAAAAAAATGTATATATATAATTAGGAAATAATAATTTTAATTGTAAGGAAACTAAAATAGCCAAGGATAGCATATCTAGTTTACTAGATCATTTCGGAGTATATGGATGTAGATATTAACACTAAAATATAATGTGGGGTCACAAAAGACTCCAGTTAGGTGTCGAGGGTTAATATAGTGGTCGTTCTAATTACTATGTAATATGCTTAAAGAGAAGGAATGTGTCACTGAATGAAAGTCATTCTTGGACTTAAGACTTTTGCTCACTGCCAATTACGTAAGCTCCGTTTCTCCACACTTGACACAACCGCAACCACAATGGACATCATTATGTTACAGAGCCTTGCTGGTTGACAACTGCGAGTTGAATGGACAGAGCCTCCGCAAACAGTGGTACAGCTACTGCAAGTGGTGTTTGTTGTCCCATTGAACACTCATCAATAATATGTGAGTCTTGTCTTCATAGAAGCGATTGTGTATGTGACCAATGGTTGAAATCTGCCCTAGGGGTCTAGCGTTTGAAACCTATGATGAACAAGCCCCCGAGAAGAAACAAGCATAGAATTGAGTCAGGCAGCTAACAGGAACCTCAATTTCAAGCTGTATTGTAAGTCTCTTATTAAGAGTAATGATGTTCTCAGAAATGGACTAGCAGGACAAATAATTTAATTTTAATACAGTACAATTCCTCGTATTCGGCAACTGTGGGACAAAGCCAGTGCCAGATAACTGATTTTGCCGGATAATTGCAAAATACGTTTATAGGTTATGTAAAGAGACACTGTACAGCACAAACATTTCTTGCCACGTTGAAATTTAATAATTTTCATAAAGGTATTTAAAAATCAAGTTCTGAAATACGTACAATGTTTATTTTTAGTACTGAATACGGTAATGTACATTAAACAGTTCATAATTATTGTAATACAGTAGTACATACTAGCGTAAAAAGTACTAAACGTTTTCGTAACCTCATGATAATTTTAAGTGGGAGTCATGTGAGTCATGTGACGTGAGGAGCAGTGTAGCCAACGTTGGAAATATGAAGACGAAGTAACGCTTGATGATTTGAGAGTAAGAATATTTCGCTTGGGTTCCGCGGAATCCATTGTGCAACAGCAGCGTTTAGCAGTAATAGCCCTGTCGAATCACTCGAATGAAATTTTTGCGCGCTGTAAAAAACAGAGAATTTTACACTTTCCTATTTAGACTCATCCAACACCCCTCCGAAGCGGGCGAGTTCAAGTGGTAAATTTAAAGATATCGTCTCTGCGCATTGTTTGCAAGGTCCAAGTGACAGCTTACCGATGCTACCCGATATACTCCAGGGACATAACGGTTTTTTTGTTTATGTTTTCACACGTGAACAATGTAAAGAGTACACACGATATGCGGCATGTGCAATCCATTTAAACCAGTCACATCTTCGTCCGACTCTTTCCTTTTTTTTTGGCCTAGCCAGAAGTGCCGTTGTTTTGGTATTGCCGGTTATTTGGGTGACGGATACGAGGGATTTTACTGCAAAAGATAAGAATACAGAACAAGATATGCAACATAACAGGAACTGATAAAAGAATTAAATAAACTATTAATTATAAAGAATATGTTTTACTACCATAAGAAATCTTAAAGGCAAATTTAGAAAAACATAAAGAAATTTTAAAGAATTCTTGCTTTATGACCAGAGAACTGGTGCTAATGAAGTAGAAGAAAAATGCCATATTACAGATAAATAGTTGTAAGTATAGATTCATAGTGCTGATAGCAGAATCTCGCACAGTAATCATTTATGAAAATTTAATTCTGAGAACTCCTAGAAATAGCTTTTATTAAAAAAGAATTAAATGTATATTTGATGGTATTTCTCAAGGGGTTGTCGGCTATTTCCGCCACAAAAATAAAATTACAGTATCGTGGTATAGAAGATGAGTTCGCTCAATGATAAAAAAAAGCAACAAGTGCTTTTATTTATCATTTAATTTTATTGAATTATCATCTAGTAATAATATTATGCTTATGACCATTAAAATCACAATGCTTACTTTATTCAATTTACTGAAAATTGAAGTTTGTCTCACAGGATTTTCCCCCAACTATTATTTATATATTCCTATATTTTCTTCTTTGTTCTACTAGGTTTGTCTGTAATTGTGGCATTTTATAACTTATTCTAATATCAGTTATTTTGAAGTGTTTTATTTATTTATTTTTTTTTTTTTCAGATTTTAATGTATTGACTAAGGTGCTGTAATTTTTACCATGATAAATTTTCAGTGTTTTGTTTTTAAAGCGTATAATTTTGGAACAAAAAAATAAATTCCTTATTTTAAAAACAGATGATCTCAAATAGGAGTGCAGCTGAGTTTAAAACAGGCACATTTTATTAAATTTGTTTTGAAATAAATTTTCAATATTGTTGGCGAATGTAATTTGTTTGCGCTTCACATGGGAAAGGAGCGGTAAATGGATTTAGAGGAACATTAAAAAGAAAATTATGGACATTAATGACGTCAGGAGCTGAAAATTAAATTGTGCAAAAATTTATTTGATTGTGTACAAAAGCATACAATGGGCATAAAGACTCACTATGTAACACGAAGAAATTTCTCGAAACAGGCTTCATTTAGAAAACAAGTGGGAGAATGTACAAGAACTACAGAAAACATAATTCCAAGCTTGAGTCTAAACTACAGATTCAGAAAGAGAAGTAGAGAAGAATGTAAAAAAAATGTGAAGTAACATTTAGACTGTCTGTAAACTAGTCACAATGATTTGGAGGCATATTTAAATAATAAAAATGCATAGACTATTTCAGATTGTAATAAGCTTACATTACGAAATACGAAAAGCCTGAAATCCCATGAGGGCAACGGCCTCCTACAGGAGAGTGTAGGGTGAGCTTACATTATCCTTGTTCAAAACCTATCTGATTAAAGAAATAGGCTTCTTGACACTGAAAGTTTCTCTTAACATCTTATGAAATAATTATATTCAGATACAATCGATGTGCATTGGCAGGGGTGCCTCATCATTGTTAGTACTACGTCATTTAATTATTTATTGAAAGGTTCTTATTATGTCATTCATATTCAAGTTAAAACCTGTAAACTAACAGTACATCATTGTTAATAATTTATTTAAGCACGACTATCCATGTTAATGTATTGTTGTTGTCAATTCGTACTGTTCAAGTGCACTCTATATATGTAATTATGTTGTTTGGTACCCCATATCATAGAGAAAGAAGGAGCTGCTCCTTTGGAAATTATAGATAAACAAGAAGAAGGAGGAGGAGAAGGCTTTTGTGTAAGATCGCTTTCAAACCATCAGATTATTCTCGGTCAAAAGTGATCAGTTTCAATAATCTGGGGGATGTAAACTTGCTATTCGGAAATTATTTATTTGCATATTTTGATTAGCTGTCAACTGCAATAATGTAAGTACTGGAGTTATCTTGAGAGGATCACGGTTTTAATTGAAATAAATTCAAATATGAAATTTTAGCAATTTACTTTTTCGATTAAAAAAACTGAACGAATTTCAAATTAAAATCAGAATACTTCATATACCTTTTAGTTAGCAGGTACATTTCTGTATGAAATAAAGCGTCAGAATCAAACGCAAAACTAATTGACATGGTTCAAATAAGACCATTTTCTAGTATTTACCCACGTAATGGACACACCCCATTATTTCGCGTTAAAAAAAAAGTTCCCCGCATAATAGACACATAGAGAAATGTAAATCCGTAAATACGTAAATCCGTACTATTATTTTTCTCGCGGTATATGGCATTCATACCATTCTAACCTATCTGATGATATTTCCCCCCCCCCTTTCTTAACTGTAAATGAGCACAAACGCTACTTAGGTGTAAATTTTTCTGACATTTTGTATATTCGATTATCTCATCGTTTCAAATGGATATCATTTTACCTTTTAGGTCTGTTTCCAAATTATATGTAATACGCTTTGTCAAATCTGGCAACCTTTTCATAAGGGAAGCTAACTTTCTTCTTCTTCCTGTGACAAATGATAGCTGAATGAGGTAAGGCTAGAGTTAATAATAATAATAATAATAATAATAATAATAAAATGTCTTGTTTTACTGTCGCTGTACTCATTTTTACAAGCTATCATCTTTTTATACAACTGCTGCTAACTATGGACTGTGTTAAGTGCGACGCAATCGATATATAAATTAGTCGCGGCCCATAAATCGTTACATATACTATCGATTATTACAGCATTCGAGCTGGCGCACCTTTAATGTGTGTCCTTTTCTTCACTAAAATTTTTTTCTCGCATAAAGGACGCGCCCTACTTTTTTGTTATATAAATCGAAAAAAAAAATATGTCTATTACGTGGGTAAATACGCTAGGTACTAGCTTTCATTTATTAAAATGGATGTGACGGTAGCTACACGCAAGTCGTTATAGGCTATATGTTACATTCAGAACACGAAATCCATCAAAACCCGAAGTTTCTGGGAAATTCTAGTTCTGACAAAGATCTTTAGAAAATTATAGTTTTAATTTACGTAATTCAGTTAACTTACATCTAGAAATAATCATGGCTCTTTAGGAAATTCTAGTTTCGATTAATATAACTAAGTTAGATCTAGAAATAACTTAATGTTATTAGTAAAAACCCGTTGCAGTGATTTCAAAACGCGAAATCCGTCAAAGCAGAGGAAATTCTAGTTTTCGCTTACGTAATTCAGTTAGACCTACATATAGAAACAACTTATTACTAGAGAGACTTTAGGAAATTGGTACTTGTTCATGAACATTATTGTTACTATTGTTATTGTTGTTGTTGAAGCACAAAATAGGTTTATTACACAAATAATTACGTTATGGAATGCTTAAACATTACTATTTTTGTTGTTGAATTACGAATAATTATGTTAGAGAACTCAATATTGTTATTTTTTATCTCAGAAGTCACTTGCAACAAGGCATTCTATTGTGACATTTACAGTTGCAGAGAATGTTCTTTTTCACACACAAGCACCACTTCGAAACAATTTTTTTTTTTTTTTTTTGCAATCACAACGGACGAATCTCTGTCCGCTTCCGATGGCTTCTTTCTTTGCTGAGGTCCTCAGCGAAATTTCTGCATCTGGCACCCGTTCTCGTGTCAAGGAAATTTGAGGACATACATCAAATTCGGATGTGAAAGAAATAAAGTGTATGTACCGGATGTTGATGAAATTAACTACAGTATCAGTTTTGAAAGTTCAGTGAACCTATCTGCAATATAGTTTATTCAAAATTCCATCCTTTGTTTCAATTCTGTACAAGTCGTCATTTCTCTCAAGCACATTCCTATGAGATATCGTATGTCGGCCTTTCTCCTGTCAACATCTAGAATGCATATTATGATGTTACCTCCTACACCAATTGGAGGATACGTTGCATCGGAAATCAGCTTCATTATTTTCGCCTGTTTCTTTAAATATTCTTTTTCCTTTCTGGCTAGGGAGATGTTTGACGATGCACTAGCTAGCATCATATCTTCTTCTTCTGCTGCCTCTTGTGCTTCTCTTTCTTCCTGCTCTGCATTCATCTGTCCAATTATTGTTTTAGGCTCATCCTCTACATACGCATTTTAAATAACATTACAATACCTGTTTATTATAACATCACTTTACATCACTGGTGAGTCTTGGTATAGGTTTGATTGTATCACCGCACTTTTCGATGATTTAACCTTTGAAATTTTCACAATTCATATTTAAACAAACACACATAAATATATTATACGTGAGCCATTTGTAAAATTTGCACTAAAAGGATAGGGCCTACAGAAGTAGGCACCTCATGACTGACTGACTTACTGGCTTTTAAGGAACCCGGAGGTTCATTGCCGCCCTCACATAAGCCCGCCATTGATCCCTATCCTGAGCAAGATTAATCCAGTCTCTATCATCATATCCCACCTCCCTCAAATCCATTTTAATATTATCTTCCCATCTACGTCTCTGTCTCCCCAAAGGTCTTTTTCCCTCCGGTCTCCCAACTAACACTTTATATGCATTTCTGGATTCGCCCATATGTGCTACATGCCCTGTCCATCTCAAACGTCTGGATTTAATGTTCCTAATTATGTCAGGTGAGAAATACAATGCGTGCAGTTCTGTGTTGTGTAACTTTTTCCATTCTCCTGTAACTTCATCCCTCTTAGCCCCAAATATTTTTCTAAGCACCTTATTCTCAAACACCCTTAACCTATGTTTCTCTCTCAAAGTGAGAGTCCAAGTTCACAACCATGCAGAAGAACCGGTAATATAACTGTTTTATAAATTCTAACTTTCAGATTTTTTGACAGCAGACTGGATGATAAAAGCTTCTCAACCGAATAATAACAGGCATTTCCCATATTTATTCTGTGTTTAATTTCCTCCCGAGATCATTTATATTGTTACTGTTGCTCCCAGGTATTTGAATTTTTCCACTTCTTCAAAGGATAAATTTCCAATTTTTATATTTCTATTTCGTACAATATTCCCGTCACGAGACATGAGTAAAATTCCCGTATTTTCCCTGATCGTTTGTGGATTTTCTGCTAACATATTCACGTCATCCGCATAGACAAGAAGCTGATGTAACCCGTTCAATTCCAAACCCTCTTTGTTATCCTGGACTTTCCTAATGGGATACTCCAGAGCAAAGTTAAAAAGTAAAGGTGATAGTGCATCTCCTTGCTTTAGACCACAGTGAATTGGAAACGCATCTGACAGAATCTGACCTATACGGTATCTGATATACGTTTCACTGAGACACATTTTAATTAATCGAACTAGTTTCTTGGGAATACCAAATTAAATAAGAATATCATATAAAACTTCTCTCTTAACTGAGTCATGTGCCTTTTTGAAACCTATGAATAACTGATGCACTGTACCCTTATACTCCAGTAGGCACCTCATAGAAACACAAAGAAACAAGTGGGTGTACATGTGAAACTCGAAGCGAATTGGTAGCGACTGATACTGATTTACCATAAACAAAAAATCTAATGTACTACAGGCATGAATAATACGAACATGCCATACCTGAGTCATACCAGAATTTCTGTGATGTTATTTGTTGAAATTAATTCATAGGTGGTGCAACATTTTTCTCACAGCCTCAAGAAGTAACAATTTAGATCTTAAAAAATAATGCATAAATACCTTCCGAAATCGTTACAACGGGTTTTTACTAATAACAATCAGTTATTTCTAGATCTAACTTAATTTTATTAGTCAAAACTAGAATTTCCTAAAGAGCCATAGTTATTTTTAGATGTAACTGAATTACGTAAGTTAAAACTAGAATTTCCTAAAGAGCTTTGTCAGAACTAGAATTTCCTAGAAACTTCGGGTTTTGACGGATTTCGCGTTCTGACTGTAATACATAGATAAATGAAGTCCACTTATATGACATGAATAATGGACGAAAAACGATAAAGGAACTTAAACATGCTTTAGTAGATTAAGAATAAGTGAACTGTTTCAAGGACGCTCTCATAAGTCACTAATGTAGACTGATAAAATCCAAATTCTAGAGCGTAAATAGACCATATTGTAATTATCGGCATAGATAACTTTGCATTAATATTATGTATCCTTAGGAAATGTTGTCAAAAATTCGAATCCAGTTCTTATACTGTATTTTAAAATGCAATAAGATAGAAAAATTGTAAAACAATAATAATATATAACATAATTATTAAAAAATAAAACATATTGTCCATGTGAACAGTGTAAATAACATTTATCACAACTTCAAACACACAGAAACTGTATGACGCATGTTATGTCCCAAACTGAAAGCAAGGTATAATCAAACAACCACTTCATATTCTGCATGAACGTCAGAAATTACGCTATTGATTTGGGTTGAGACTCACAATCGTGTCATCCATAAGCCTGACGATTAAACTGTTAGTTGAGAAACTAACAAACGGTTTCAGATAGATCGGGATAAGAGTAAAAATACTTTAACATTAATTTGAATAGATGAAAAGACGGACTAAAAACGAAAAATAGATATATACAGACATGAATACAGACGGTAAGACGAGTAAGTAAACGACAGATAAATAGACGAGAGATAGGAAGAGACAGAAGACGGACCTACTGACGGGTCGACAAGCAGAGAGAGACATACTATCAAAATATAACACTATTGTTGTTAAGTTAACTGCCCGAAAACAGAATGAAACTTCATAAGTGGTACCAATATGGCATCCCTCATGAGGCAACTAAGGCAGGAAATGAGTTAGGGTAGTCAGTCCCTATCTCCTCCATAGCATACATCGCTGACTAGTAACATATTCTACTAATCATACTTAATATGTATACAAACAATTGTCCTTCCTCTGACACATATCGTCAAGTAATATATAGTGCCTGATGATATAGAAGCACATATCAGCTAAAATTTCAATTAATTCTATGAATGTTAGCAATGTATATACGTTAATACGTATATTTTCGTAATCTTTCCTTTGTTACAAAATTAATTTATTTTCAAATAATTTCGTTTATCGCATTCTATAGATCTGAAATCGGCATTGTAGATTTGAGATGTGAAACAGGTTAGACTCATACAAAAATATACAATAAATTGTAAGCAGATTAATTAAATTTACAAGCATAAACAATTTATCATTAATTTGAGGAGGTATGGATGTAGAATAATTTTGTGAATTCTTTTCCAAACTATTTCTCCTAGCCCTTCTAAAGCTTTAAAATAATTAGGCAGTATATTGAAAATTTAATACAAAACATAGCTGATATAAAACCACAGCATCAGAGAAGGAATGTACTCATAGCTTCAGATGAGTTTACCCAGAATATTAATCGATATTTCATTATAGAATGAAAGTATGCCATTTTAATTATATTCATCTCGCCAATAGAAAATAACGAACATAATGCTTAACAGACAGAGCTCAATTTAGGCTTAATATATTGTATATGTGTTTTCCAGTACAAGTGATTATCCAATTACAAATCAAGACACTTTTTGTTTATATATTTGAGGTTAATTCCATTTAATTCTATATTGATGTAAAACTGGGCATTATTATGTGTACTAAATTTAATTAAATTGGTTTTATTAGTGTTGAGTGCTTGTCTATTTTTCAGAAACCCAAGCATTATTATTAAATACACTATTAGAAGTGTTGTTAAAAGTGATCATATTGTTGTTTACTTGAGAATCACACTTGCAACATCCGCAAATAAGATTAGCTAGGATAAATTGTTTATAGTTGAGACTAAATCATTAATATAAACTAGAAAAATTAATGGACCTAAAATTGATCCCTGGGGAACTCCAAATTTAATACTCGTTAATTATGTGTGGGTAACGTTGTAACTATTTGATATATTTATTTCTATATTTTGTTTTCTGTTTTGATAAGTAAGATGTAAAGTAGCCTATGATCTCATTTTAATACCATAAAAGTTGAATTTGTTTATCAATATACTGAATATTACCTATGTGTATGACAGAAAATAAATTCCACAAGAGTCAGGAAGGTAAAAGAACAATTTAATTTTAATGTTTGTTACAAACATATACCTTGGAACAAGTATATTTCGCAAATATGAATTGGCCTATACGCGATACAACTAAGTCACAAAAAATTGTATTATGAATTTTAAATTGTTAACTGCCTCCCATTGGAGGTAGCCCAGAAGAACCCAGTATACTCTCCTACATGAATTTGACAATTTAAATCTTTACATAAATTTTGTTGACAGAAAATTAAAATAAACATATATGAATTATAAAGTGACGAAAAAAAATAGAGTGAATATGATGACTCAAAATTTGGCAAGAACGTTTCAAAACTGAAGTTATGATGTCAGTAGTAAGTGTCTGTAGTAGTTCAAAAGTCTTTCTGAAGCTTTCAAAGAACTTGGGAATCACACAATACTATAGCAATTAAGGTCGTAAATTTTATGAATAAATGTACAATAATTAAATTCACGTTAACAACATTTTGCAATAAATAAATTTAGTAGATGTCAGCAACATATATTACGTAATTAAATTCCGAAAACATTAGTAATACAAACATGTCAAAATAATTTTCAAGAGTTTCTGCAATATAATATATAAATTAATCTGGTTAATGTGAACAAAATTTGGTTTTCAGTACTGAATGAAATAGTATAATAAAATATTATCATAATGATGACATAAATTTTCTCACTACTTTCACAATTGTCGCAACAAAACTTTCTTCATCATGTTGGAATTGGCGTTACCTATTGTGTATAGTTCATTTCTTGAAGTATTATTCAAAATACAAACACGTGTGAAAACATTTAGTATATATCCAGTATGTAGGCTACTTCCGTTATATGTATTGATCAATAAATACACTTATACTAGTTTCAAAAGTTTAAGGTACTTTACTTAATTTCTACATTATAATATTTAAGTACTGGGATGAAATTAATAATTCATAAATTGACATACAATTGAAGGGTTCAGAACCATAGTGGGCCAAGCGCCATTTATTAAAAACGTAGAAAACAAGGGTTAAAATCAAGTTGTTACCATAATTCAATGGAAACATAGCAAATAATATAAAGTATGCACATTAAAACTAAATTACATGTCTTGCTTTCTCCGTTTTTAATAAATGGCGCTTGGCCCACTATGGCTCTGAACCCTTCAATTGATATACATATATTGTAATGATTAATAATGTTATATTTGTATTTACGAACAGAGATTTTGAAAAGAAAGTTGAAATAATGCATATCGGACTCTGCTTCACAGATTTTACTTTCGCTTAATGAATGCTTTTCACAGTAGGAACGGGTCGAGCATTGGGGATCTCAGACTACCTGGGCATAAAAGGTGAAGGGAAAAGGAAAAGAGATACCTCCGCCCATGTTCTTTTCGCTTCACCGCTTTAGAAATGAGCACGCAGTAAAGCACTATGCATCAGTGGTGGATTTTAGTGACGAGCGATAGCACAAAGCTATGGTTCATGCCTTATAGAATCTGACACTAAGCAATGCCTGTGTTCAGGTCTACTCTTATCGGTCCGATACATAACTGTCTCTGCAAGGGAATGTGGAATGGGGAGTTAAGGGGTAGTCTGCAGTACCTCAGTTGAGGTATTAACGCCCAGGCCTGACCTAGATTGATGGACTTAAAAAATTCGCAACGAAAAGTAGAAACAGCTCTGCATATAATAAATAATTTATTTTATAAAACCGTAATTTCGTCGGTACTAAAGTTGCGGTCTTATTTCGTCAGTTTATTCTACGTAACACAAAAAATCAGGAAGGAAATGTACATTGCTTACAGTAAACTGCCACTTTGTTTTTTTTTATTTCAACAATCATTATGTTGGTCATCATTCGCAGATAATCTGAATAGCCTAAGAGATATTGAATATGAACAAAATTTATCCAATAGCTTAGAAGAGATTGCTGTCCATAGACAGACGACATGATAGAATGAAATTTTTGTATCAGTGTGACTGAAAACATAATATATTTCCATCAAAATCTGTAAATTTATTTTTTTAAGTATCACAATATCTTCGTTCTAACCTGCGCACAACAAGAAAGTAAAACCGAAGGTGCATGAAAATTATTTTTTTTTTCCTGATCAACGTCGTCAATGTCCATTAAAACATTTCACAAAACACACATCCTATTTCGTCAGTTTATTCTACGTAATACAAAAAATCACGAAGAAAATGTAAGCTATCTTTGTCATTTTCAATAATATTAACATGAGAAGAAATACGTCACCGAATCTATGCCACCATATTCATACTTGTATCAGACCACGTCCAATCCGCACCTCTTCTCGGAACCACCGTCCTTCTTACTGTATGTAACGTGCCAGGAAGGGACGACAGGCTGCTTATATTATAACGATTACGCAATAACAAGTTGATATTACAAAACAGGTTTTGCTATGACATTCAAGTCCAACATATAATGTGAAAGGTCTAAATTTATTTGAAAAAAGCCACCAGCGTGGCTCAGTCGGTTAAGGCGCTTGCCTGCCGGTCTGAAGTTCCACTCGGGTGCGGGTTTGATCCTCCCTTGGCCTGATTACATGGTTGGGTTTTTTTCAGAGGTTTTTCCCACCCATAAGATGAATGCCAGGTAATCTATGGCGAATCCTCGGCCTCATCTCGCAAAATACCATCTCACTATCACGAATCTCACCGACACTAAATAACCTAGTAGTTGATACAGCGTCGTTAAATGATCAACTAAAAAAACTATATGAAAAAATAAGGTCTGGTTTTTCTATCTTTGTACAAAAATGTAGTGCCTCATATTTATTAGTTTAGAACAGGCCTGCACAAGGTTTGCACTCTCCGAGCTGGCTCACAGCTCATGAGCGGAATGCAGATATTAGCTGCGCTCAGTATAAGGGTGACTGGAAGAAGGGGTGGATCTTGTACAAAATAAACACAAAAGGAAGTACTATTAGGAGTGTTTATGAAATGAATTCCCGTTCAGTGTTTGCAAATCTATCTTGGACTATTATTAATTAATAAAGAAATATTTATTTTACAGAAATAATAGAAATTCTATACGTACTTAAATGTACAATATCATTTTGTTATATTTTTATTTATCAGTAGCCTATATCAAAACGGGGTTTTATGCTGTTGGCAGCTGAAAGGAACAGTAGCCTACTGATCGTAATGAAACATCAGTTACAGATGTTCGATGTCGGCCTTTATTAAAGTTTTTTATAGAAAACAGTTGCTCACAAATATAAATGTTGAGCCAACATAGCAATCATTTTCACAGCCAGCCTGTGTAGTCGTGGATATTATTGCTAATGTTTAGTCTTGTAAAACTCAACCAGGCTAGTAGTATTATTCAAGAGATCTTTAGCCCTTAGGTCACATTGAGATCAATAAGTTCGAGCTGTAAATCGTTAAATGTTATGTTCCATCTTTTAGATTCATCCATACTGTACTGTAGCAGTAGGTAAGCAACGTGAAACAGTTACTGAGAATAAGCCTACACACTGCACTCTACTAGATAACTGAATGGTCGTTTCCCTCTCCTCTACCTATAGCAAGTCTATGTCATTCTGACGTAGCCTATCTTCCTCTCCGTTTCGGCGAGCGGTAATTACCGCTCTCACGCTCCGAAGGAGCGCGCGCGCTCGTTGAGCGCTGTTTGTGCAGGCCTGGTTTAGAATAGCCTATACACTATGATTCCAAAAGTACTATACAACTTTGTAAGCTTGTAGAAATAATTTATTTAGAAAACATACGAAGCTGGTTGCAATGTCATCTGATAGCAAAATTGATCAAGTTTTCACTAACATAGCTTTGTAGTACCTAGTTCTGCCACCGCGTGCGCTGACTTAGTTCATTTGAAAATGGCTGCTTTCACAGGTGCAGAGGGAGTTCGCTGTGTGTTTTTGTTGAAGAAACGAAATCTGCGACAGTGTTTCAGCGTAGATTTTGTGCCCAGTATGGCAAGGATCCTCCTACTAGGGCAACAATTTATTCTTTGCACCGTACTTTTGTTGAGACTGGCTGTTGTATTATCCATGCCAAATCTCCCTGACGTACACGTGTAGCTGATGCTGTGGTCGAACAAGTGAGGGAAAGCTTTGTTCGAAGTTCTAGAATATCAACGTGCCGTGCTTCTCGTGAGACTGGGGTTCCACAACCAACCGTTTGGCGCATTTTAAGGAGACGTTTGCAGTTAAAACCATACCGATTTACTATGGTGCAACACATTACTGATGAAGATAAGATGGGTCGACGGGATTTCTGTGTAGAAATGCGTGGTAGGATTGAAGAAGATGAGACGTTATTGAACCACGTGATCTTTAGCGACGAGTTGACATTCCATATGAGTGGTAAACTAAATACCCAAATAAATAAATACTGCAGGATCTGGGACTCTGAACCTCCACATCTCCATCTGCAACATGTTCGTGTCAGTCCAAAAGTGAATGTGTTTTGTGCCTTCTGTAAAACTAAAGTGTATGGCTCCTTCATCCAGGAAAAACTATCAATGGTTTTGTCTATCTGGATATGCTACAAAATTTTCTCAGCCTGCAAATAGATGAAGATAATTAAGAAGGGGAAATCCAATTTCAACAGGATGGTCCACCTCCACACCACCTCCAAAAGTCCATGATTTTCTCAACTTGAGGTTTCCTGGTCAGTGGATTGGTCTTGGAGGACCGACATCATAGCCTTCTCGGTCCCCCGACGTTACACCGCTTTATTTCTTCTTATGGGGGTTCCTTAAAGATCAAGTGTACGTTCCATCCTTACCTGCCAATCTCGCTGAGCTCAGAAACCGAATCACCGCCGCAGTTGAGTTAGTGACGCCGGATATGCTGCAGCTCAATGTCTCCTTAGTGATAAAATTTCGAGTATTAAGAATTTATAAATTGTCTTTCTTATACTTGTACATATGAAATAGATTTGTTTATCCCAACGTAAATGCTGATCTATAATAATTCTCCACACCTGTGGAGTAACGGTCAGCGCGTCTGGCTGCGAAACCAGGTGGCCCGGATTCGAATCCCGGTCGGGGAAAGTTACCTGGTTGAGGTTTTTTCCGGGGTTTTCCCTCAACCCAATACGAGCAAATGCTGGGTAACTTTCGGTGCTTGACCCCGGACTCATTTCACCGGCATTATCACCTTCATTTCATTCAGACGCTAAATAACCTAGATGTTAATACAGCGTCGTAAAATAACCTAATAAAAATAATGCAGTAAAACATAATCTGATGTTATATCAAAGGTTCATAATAAAAATTGCAATACAAAAAAGGAAATGTAGAAGTAAATTATTTGACATCGAAATATTTGCATTCATATGAAGGATGAAATAGGATACATTTCAAACTCCCCAGGAAGTTGTCAAAGAAAATTGCACTTATAGCATCCACTAAACTGTTAAATAAAAAAATGCGTTTACGTAATCGTAAAAAACAGAAACCTTCCTGACCAGTTATAATATATTAGGGAAATAGTACATAATAGTAAAAAAAACAAAAATATTCCTGCCCAATTGCAATATATTACAGTGAAATATTGGTGTTGTCTGGACAGGCAGTGAAGAAATATTTAATGTTGCCTATGTCACTCATTAAATGCATGGGTTGTAATAAAGTAGTGGAAACATTACCGCGAATGGGTCATGCTCATTCGCATGCGATACGAGACAACTAGCGACTGTAGTTGGAGGTACTGTCGATGTGTTAAACGATAAAACCGGTTGCTATGACAACAGATATTATTGTGCGTGATTAAATGTAGAGTACTATTTTTAACTGCTCTAAAGCATGTTTACTAAATTTTAGCTGCGATCGTGTATAAAAATCGAGGTAGCCCGTGATAGAAATGCACGCCAATGTCAGCAAGGGTTACTTGAAGCTTGTAGCAACGATGCACTATCGCATCGGACGGTAGCAAGGTGGGTCTCTGCATTTCGTACGGGTCGGAATGAGACGGCACATGTGGCTCGCACAGGTCGTCCGTCCATTTGTGACGGACAAGTGGAGTTAGTGCGAGATCTCCTTGCTGTTGACCATCGCTGGACTGTACGAGAATTATCCATCGAGGTTGGACTCAGTCATCAAACTGTGTGGCACGTCCTGAAGAAAAACCTCCATATGAGTAAAATTGCAGCACGCTGGGTTCCTCATATCCTGACAGAAACACTGATATGCAAAAGCTCAACTCCATCTCCCATAGCGAGTGGGACGTATTCCTGCAACATATTGTTGCCATTGGCGAAACGTGGGCACGGGCATACGAGCCTGAACTAAAGCGTCAGTCTAATGAATGGCACCACAAAGGATTACCACGTCCAAAAAAAGTGCGACATTAACCCTCTAGGGCAGCCGTGGCGAAAATGTGACTTGCGAGCATATTGTGGCTCACAATTAGCTATGCATATCTCTTGCTTCCTACCTTCTACAACCCCCACCCTCTCTGTCACTGAAGTCAAACTCCCTTC
This sequence comes from Periplaneta americana, assembly GCF_040183065.1. NCBI lineage: Eukaryota > Metazoa > Arthropoda > Insecta > Blattodea > Blattidae > Periplaneta > Periplaneta americana. The sequence continues at coordinate 57,312,676 of NC_091133.1, forward strand.
CATTTGCATTTGTCTCTGACCTGCGAGTGGCGCATCGCCGTAATGTCTCTCTCGAAACCACGTACCTCTACAAAAACGAAAGTTTCAAGTAAGACGGGAGGACGCATTTTTTTTTTTTTTTTTTTTGCTGCCAATATGATGAAATATTAAATGTATGATTTGTTCACAAGTATTACGAGGAAAACGGTTGTATAACATAAAACGGCAGTATACTGTATGTTACTCATGAAACATTAGAAGGTTATTATTATTATTATTATTATTATTATTATTATTATTATTATTATTATTATTATTATTATCACCTCTGTACGTCGATCCTTTTTCAGCAGATATACGAATAATGTGGTTAGCTCTTCAATTTAAACTCACAGATTTACAATGTGATGTTAAATGAAAGCTAGATGTAAGGACTTGACAAATGTTGAACTTTTCAAATCTTTGCCAAAAAATAAATATCCGAAGCTTCGTTCTTTCGCTTGCTCTGTTGAAGCCATGTTCGCTACAACTTACGTATGTGAAAAATTATTTTCAACAATGAAAATAGTAAGACCAAATTTAGATCACGACTGACAGACAAATACCTTCGTGATCAACTGCGACTGGCAGTAAGTGACATAATTCCTGATTTTGAAACTCTGTTGCAAAGACATTCTGAAGACAGTTAATTTTAGGTTGTGATAATGTGTCCTATGTTTTCTCATTCATTTCTTTCTTCGTTATCACGTGCTAAACATTAGTTTGTTACATTATACTGTATAAAATTATATTTAAGTGCTTGACGTAAGGAAAATGAAAATCCGTTAATAAGTCTGACAGTTGCTTCACTTCCCCTTCGGGTGTCCGCCTCCCTCCATAGGTGCTATGCACGTTGCAGATTACACAGTGGCTCGGCTCACGATCACATTTTCGCCACGGCTGCTCTAGGGTGAAAGTCATGCTGATAGTGGCATACGACAATGACGGTATTATCATTAGTCATGCCGTACCTTAAGTCCAAAATGTCATTGCAGCCTACTACCAACATTTTCTCGAACACAACCTACGTCCAGCTATTCGGCCCATACGTTCAGATTTCCTGAGAGACAATCCACCTTTCTTCTTGCATCGCAGGAGCAGTGGCTGAATTGCTACAGAGATGGGATTGGAAGGTATTGGAACATTCTCCGTATTCCTCTCACGTGAGTCCTTATGGCTACGACTTGTATCCAAGGTTGAAAGAAGCACTTAGAGGCAAGAGGTTTCTAGAACTTGCATCAGTGCCTCATGCAGTATGACAGTCCATCATAGAGATCAACAAAAACAACCTCGCTAACGGCATTCAACGGTTACCACGGACTTGGCAAAAGATACAGGAACACCCTGGTGATTATATTGAAGTGATGTAAATGTATTTTCCATGTAAGTTCAATAATATGTTCGTACTGTCTATGTTGCCACTACTTTATTTACAACTCTCGTATATAAAATAATTACTTCAGCAATTATGCTTTCAATAAACAAATCATTCCGCTCACTATTATGTATTTATTAGTCCCACTTTAGGGGAGGGGCACGGACTGGGGTCTGCCCTCGCAAATAAGTCGCTTACATGGGCCCATTTTACTACCCGGAATGCGATTATGTAGGCTACATGCCAAAGGCCCCTCGCTCTACAGATTCCCCCACGACTTGCCATCGAACTCTCCTATAGCTTAAAGAACCCTTTTATTTTCCGCGTAGGTATCACCGCGGTACCTCTACTTTAAAAATTAATAAAATATCTCATACAGTAAAAATTAACTATAAAAAACTATTACATATACAAAAACAGTGAATTAATTCTAGTACAACTAATAAACATACAATGAGGCCAGGAGATATTTCAAGGTACATAGCACTACCACCAGCAACTAATAACCGCTTATCACGGGCTCAAGTTTGGAGTCGGCCCATAGCCGACTGCACATCAGTGCAAGCTCGAAGTATTGTGAAAGTATAATTATGATGGTGAAAGGAATCCGAAGTCCAAAGCTGAACGTTATCCAGCATTTATGATTATAATGGTTGAGGGAAAACCTCGGGTAAAACCTCAACCAGGTAACTTGACAGGCATGTTAACAGCTACTTCACAATTTTGAACGTCCACTATTATACTGACCTTTCACATTATAATACTCTGCGATAAACTTTGGAACTTCAATCAAATTTATTTTGAAAAATTGTGAGTAAATTAAGAAGCTAGAGGAAAATGCCGTCATGGCATAATTAAGTATAATTCTTCTTCTATTCACAGCTTCTTACAGGAAGGAATTGCAAAAATTATAATATGTTCATTGTGTGTTACTGCACCATGGAAAGTAATTAATGGATAATTAACATCAAATAATTTAAAAAAAAACATTTATTACAGTGACTAAAAGTGGCAACTAAGAATGATGCGACTTTCTTGTTATTGATTGTGGGAGGTATAAAAATGAGTAACGCAATGATGTCTGAACCAATTTTTCTTTAGAGTCTGTAAGATTTAAGATCTTTATACTCGTAATTCAGTTCCTTCATCATGTAGAAAATTATATAGTTTATTTTCTTATAATGTTATTCAAGAGGTAAACTTAAATGGAATAATTTAATATAGGATGATAAACTAACATTCTTTAGGTGATTACTAGGGAACGAAGTTGAGACACCAAAACATTGCCTAGAGACGGCTACAGGTTTAAAGAACAGAGGATATAGCATGATGTTAGCTGTTTATTTTATTGATGTACTTTCAGGTTCGTATGAAAAATGAAAAACGTCATGCGAAGGAGTTCTGTTCATTCGGAATTTAATGGGTGCGGATTTTGTATTGTTTACTGCATTTTAATAAGTTATTTCGACACAGCATGCCTATTTTATATTTAAAAAGTAAACCTTTCGTAAGGAGTTCAGTTGTGATCTAGTAAAGGTAGAAATGTCGCCAATAAAGTCTGTAACTTTATCTGCACTTGTAAAATAGTCCGGATGTGACTTTTTTCAGTCAAGGGCGAAAATATATTATGGTATGAAGTGTGTAAATTTGACATAAAAGATAAAAAGCGTAGTGATCTACAAAAACATTGTGACTCTAAAAGACACATTGAACATCTGAAATTATTTAGTGATTTGATCTCTGATCAGTCCTCTTTTTATTATGGCTTGTACCTGATGTTGATATGTGCGAATATTCCATTGCATAAACTTGAGAATCAACATTGTAAACACTTCATTGAAAAGTATACATCTAGAAAATTGCCGACTCAAAATAATCATGCGTACACATTCCTTACACTCGTTTTATGAAAGAATTTTAAATGATATACGCTCAGCTGTTGGTAACAATAAAAGGGTTAAACCAAAACTGAAGAGTGTTCTTGAAAAAAATCCTGCATATTCGAAACTCTTGAAGTACAGTATACATTAAACAGTGAACAAGCACAAGATAAAACACAACATTATAATAAATATGAATTATTTCAAATGTGCACAACTAATATCGAGTAATGTAGGAAGAATGTTTTCTTACTACAAATACTGTTTTAGTGACAATCGAACAGGTTTATATTTGACAATTTACGAATATACACAGTTGTAAATTGTAACAAAATTAGCAACACTTGAAGCACACAATTCATTTTGATTTAAAATCTATTACAATTAATTGTCTACAATGAACAGAAGGAGGTAAGTCGCTTTAGTAAATGTGTTATAATCTATTTGTCTTAGTCACCTAATTATTCGGAGCAATATTTTGATTCAAGCATAGCAGTGCTCAGTAGAAGTCCCTGTATTATCCTGAGTTGACGTAAACACGACTTGTATAACTTTATATTATTGGCTAAGACCACACCGTACACGAGCCTGGCTCTTACGGTAATGGCTAGAAACATTTTTGTTTTATAAATTTAATTTGTACTTACTAACTAGCTAAATAAATAAATAAATAAATATATAAATAAATAAATAAATAAATAAATAAATAAATGAATGAATAAATAAATAAATAATTAAATACAAATAAATAAACAATTAATTAAATAAAAAGAAATAAATAAAATAAATAAATAAATAAATAAATAAATTAATTAATTAATTAAATAAAAATTAATAACACGCAACGTAGTTAATTTCATAGGTTCGGTGTCCGAAGTTCCATCCCTAATGATTATAGACCAGAATGACAGGTCTACTAATAAATAACTTTGAAATCCATAAACCAGATTTAAGCACAAGAGAACCAATTACTCGACTAATTGAGGATTGAAATGATCCGATTATGCGGAAATCCGGATGATTGGATCAGAAGTGAAAATCACTGTATTTTCATGTTACTGTGAAAGTACAGTACTGCAAGCATTAAAATAACAAAAGTTACAAATATTTAAGCACAGAAGATATCCCTTAAAAGAACAAATTCACAAGTATATTTTAAACACAGAGAGTATTCCTTAAAAGAACAAAAGTTACAAATATTTAAGCACAGAAACTAGTGTTTAAAATAACAAAAGTTATAAATATTTAGACATATTTATCCTTATATGACGTCTCGCCATCCTCATTTATCACAAAATGTATTTTTAAGGTAGTGTAACATACAAAAGGAACTCTTCATATTGCAGTACAAGAGAACATTACTTTTGCATGTACTGTACTCTAAATCGAAATGTTTACAGACTTCTGGAGCAAAGGAATAAATAATTTCTAAATTTCCTAAAAATCAATCCGGATGTTTCGTGTTTGGATAATTGGAGTTACGCTGCACCCTCCTGTTTGTACACGAACAGGTCATTTTATTCAGAAACGAAGATGATTTACAACTAGTCATTTACGAAGCAAGAAAATTCGCCCGTGAATACAATTTAAAAATCTCAACAGGAAATACATATTAAGGGCTTTTTGTGGATTCTCTACGATCACAAATAATATATAAGGTGATAATTAATCTGAACAAATTATGCACCTAGAATATTTAGATGTATATCTATGATTTAGGGTAAAGTTGCCTATTTCCGTGATACCCTAATCCCGTGATACCTTTTTAAAACTGAATATCAATCAAAGCTTTGTCGTTCGACCATAGCGCCAGACGTCTTTCTCTAAAGATTACATCTTTCGCCTATTTTTGACACATTGGTGAACTTCCTACCAGGATACCCAATCCCGTGACATTCAGTGGAAAAAACGTATCGCGGACTTAGGAGTGTCACGGAATTAGGCAACTTTACCGTAATGATAGTTAAAGTATTGAAGATCAGTTACGCAACAATTAAGAGAACGTTGTTGGAGAGAGCGAGGAAAGACGTCTTTATGAAGTTTTACAAGGTTTTAGTTGTTCACACTCTTCCATGAATGTTGGATATTGACTAAAGCTATGACCGAAAGGGTAGAAATAACTAAAATGAAATGTTGAAACTGTCGCTGGATACAAATTACTGCCAAGCTAAGGAATAAAAAATTTGGGTAGAATTAAATCTGCAGTGCCTGGGAAAAGTGACGTAAGTCAGTTTCCGCAAACCTTTATTGATAATTTATTGACAACTTACACTGGTTTATGTCGATTTGATTTTTTTCTGTATGAGAAATACTTATGTCTCTTTTTCCAAGCGAACAGATGTTCCGTAAGTTGTCAATAAATTATCAAAAAAAGTTTGTGGAAACTGACTTATGTCACTTTTTCCAGGCACTGCAGAAATATTCTTTACATTTTAGAAAAGTCACGGATTACAAGACAAAATGATATGTCATGCCCAAAGAATGAATGAAGAAAGGATGCCCTTTAATAATGATGGTCATTGCAATCTAGAAAACTTAGAAGCAAAGAAAGATAAATAGGGACTGAGACTTTATAAGATAAACTGTATTTGGAGGCGGAACAAGTACTTAAGCTTAATACTTGAGTGGTGGTGATGATGATGATGATGATGACGATGGTGGTGGTAGTGATGATGATGATGATGATCCCAACGACGATGGTGGTGGTGGTTATGGTGGTGGTGGTGGTGGTGGTGGTGGTGATATGATGATAATGAGAATCAGGATTCAACATTGATGTACTCGTATATATGAGAAAGTATAATATCTTTCTCCAGTTATTTACTTCTTCCTACAAAATGGGATCGTAACAGTTCTCTACCCATGAGGTGTTGCATCCTACTCATTTACTACCGATTCTGATAGTCCTAGAATTCCTCTGTTTGGCAGAATTCGAAACGCAGATAACAATTTCTATATGTAATAATTAATCTCTCAGTCAAAAAGTTTTTTTCTGCATCACACTAACTTTGGCTTATCATTTTTTCTCTTCATTCAACGTAATATAATAAAACACGAATTATACACTTCTGAGACAACTTAGTACTTAACGTAAAAACACAACTTCATACCTATTTCCTGTGCTTCTTCGGAACGTGCAGCCATTATAGCGTAGTTTTAAACATTGAGTGAAAGCCACGGTTTGGAAGGCAATCCTGAAAAAAAGAAGTGGTGCATATTTGTTACAAGTGCGATACCGTATATCGTGTTATCTTACATGCAAATTTTCACATGACATTACTGTTTATCTTTATTTGCCTGTAGAAAAATGTGTCACATATAAAAATAACGACCGTGGATTTAACTAATACTGTTCAAGTAGTCGTCATCGAGGGTCAAGTAGTTTCTATAGAAGTCTTGGATCAGAGGTTAGCGGGTTCAAATCTGGACGAGCGAGAATTATTTTAAAGTGGGATGGAGTTCTTGGAATATCTTCCTACGAGGAGAGTGACGAAAAAAGTCTTAGGAGTCCCGTTTTGTAAATTGATGGCGTGCAGTGTAACTACTGTTCTAAATGTAGGCCAATAGATGAAATTTGTCGACCACTACTGGTAAATTTTTATTTTTATTTTAGTAGGTTATTTTACGTCGCTTTATCAACATCTTAGGTTATTTAGCGTCTGAATGAGATGAAGGTGATAATTCCGGTGAAATGAGTTCGGGGTCCAACACCGAAAATTACCCAGCATTTGCTCATATTGGGTTGAGGGAAAACGCCGGAAAAAAACCTCAACCAGGTAACTTTTCCCGGCCGGGAATCGAACCCGGGCCACTTGGTTTCGCGGCTAGACGCGCTAACCGTTACTCCACAGGTTTGGACACTACTGGTAAATACTGGATTTAAAATGTGAATAAATTTCACAGTTGCAATCGTCGTTAAATAATGTACAATTTCCAATACCACTACCACCATCACTACCAACTACTTTTACCACTGTTACTCATCAAAGTATTTAAACATCACAAAATGTAATAAAAATACAGAAACATACATAACATAACATAACATAACATAACATTAGTCATATGTTTGATATTTTCGTATGTGCATATGTAATTATGTAGGCCTACAGTTGTCAAAAAAAAAGTGACCGCTCTCTAGGATCTGAGTACACTTCTGGTATCTCCTCTACAATTCGGAGACAGACGATGTTACATGTTGTTGGACCATGTGGCCTGGTATCTAGAGTTATAATTGAAGTGTCCTGCACGTTACTATTGTAGCGTAATGGTAGCGTTTCGGGTGGGCATTCATGAGGTCTTGCGTTTGAACACAACGTAATGATTTTTATGTTTTTTTTTTTGTTTTTAAGAGAGAGAGAGAGAGAAAATATTTCTCCTGAAGTTTACTTGACAGGGAGCTTTACCTGAAAGCTATATTTGTATAATTTCTCCTGTCTCCTTTATGACTGTTTTAGTAATTAACAACATGTTCATGAATGTATTGTCATGACTTTATCATTATTTATTATGACATTCTGGCTGCAAATGGAAGAAAAGAAATATTTTATGCTCAACTAAAATATCTTTCGTAGCATAAACAAAACAAACTTACTGGCGTTTTCCTTAGAAAATTCCAACAATTAGAAGTTAAAAACAAAACAAAACAAAATACCACCATTTAATATGTATATAGTCCATCTTCTCGCATCTCGATTACATCTTGCAGTCGAGTGGGCATGAAATCGAATAGTCTTTCCAAATAGTGACTATTCTCAGCCACGGTATCCCAGTCATCCTGGACGAGCTTTCACAAATCATCTTCAATTTCAGCAGTATATAACAATATAGCATAAAGAACCATACAGCGTTGCACCAACCGTTGATATTCTGCTGGTTCAATTTCCCGCGAATACGATGGATTGTGCCCACTCCACGACGAGAAATTCATCCCCAACACGATACAGACACACTACCACTACGGACACGAATGGCACCGTATCGTGGTCGAATAGGGTGACAGGAGGATGATATACAAGAGTGGGTCCATTCTTAGTAGTAGAAAACGTGACTTCATCAGAAAAGATTATCCTTTTCCAATTCCGATCACCATTTCCCACTGGAAACACTAAACGCTCTTCTATATAGTCCTTATGAACTTCCGTAGAAATGGCACGTCGAGATCTCAAATTGGCAGCCCTTAAACGATTTCTCACGGTCTGGTCGTGGCCAGGGAAATTAACAACTGCCTTCAAAGTAGCACAGTATGAAAGGGATTCATTTCAACCTCTTCCACAAATCTGGCGTCCTGTTGTGGTGTTGACAGCTGTTCGACTTTACTTGCATCCAACTAGCATACCAACTTTTGCGTGTACTTTCAACTACCTCCAATGCACACAGACGCAATCTGACGGTAATATCGCGTACGGTGTAAACAGGTTTTCAAACGTGTACACTGAAATAACCACATTTTCGGATATTCGAAAGATATAACATAGTGGCATGACTTATGAAACGGCTCTCATATGTTTTGTAACATGTTAGGGAGTAATCCAAAGACTGATTGGGACTTCTTAAGTGGCATCAATAAGTAGGGACCATATTTTTTTCAAGAAATAAAATGGTCGAGTTCGGTGTTAAACCTATCACTATTTCGGTTTGTATTTCGTGAAATAAGTTGTCAATTCGGTCGTATTTCGTGAAACAAATTGTCCAGTAAATGTATTATGTAATTTATTTAAAATATTATAATCGTATTCATTAACTTGCCTTTATTCGTGTGTAATGATTTTACATAAGAATCGTGCATTTAATTTGTTGTTATAAGGTCCGAAGTTTTCGTTTCTTCTGGTTAGTAAAAGTTTATTTGAATTTCTATACTCTATGTCATACCTGCACAAACAGCGCTCAACGAGCGCGCGCGCTCTTTCGGAGCGGGAGAGCAGTGTTTACCGCTCGCCGAAACGGAAAGGAAGATACGTCAGAATGACATAGACTTGCTGTAGGTAGAGGAGAGGGAAACGACCACTCAGTTATCTAGTGGAGTGCAGTATGTAGGCCTATTCTCAGTAACTGTTTCACGTTGCTTACCTACTGCTACAGTACAGTATGGATGAATCTAAAAGATGGAACATAACATTTAACGATTTACAGCTCGAACTTACTGATCTCAATGTGACCTAAGGGCTAAAGATCGCTTGAATAATACTACTAGCCTGGTTGAGTTTTACAAGACAAAACATTAGCAATAATATCCACGACTACACAGGCTGGCTGTGAAAATGATTGCTATGTTTAGCTCAACATTTATATTTGTGAGCAACTGTTTTCTATAATCAACTTTAATAAAGGCAGACATCGAACATCCGTAACTGATGTTTCATTACGATCAGTAGGCTACTGTTCCTTTCAGCTGGCAACAGCATACTAAAACCTCGATTTGATGTACTGATAAATAAAAATATAACAAAATGATATTGTACATTTAAGTAGCTATAGGATTTCTATTATTTCTGTAAAATAAATATTTCTTTATTAATTGATAATAGTCCAAGGTGGTTTTGCAAACACTGAACGGGAATTCATTTCATAAACACTCGTAATAATACTTCCTTTTGTGTATATTTTGTACGAGATCACCCCTTCTTCCAGTCCACCCTTATACGGAGCGCAGCTAATATTTGCATTCCGCTCATGAGCTGTGAGCCGGCTCGGAGAGCGCAAATCTTGTCCAGGCCTGCTCTATGTGCTACTATGCTATGTTATGTCGTGTCATGTTATGCTGTTTACTACTTGTCAATGCTGAATTTTGAATGTGTATAAGTATCGCAGTTTGAAACGTCGTTAAATATAATTATACTACAACTAACACTACTACTACTACTACTAATACTACTATTACCACCACCACCACCACCACCACCACCACCGTTCAAGGGTTTTAAAAACTATAAAATATAATAAAATATAGAAACATGTAAAGATGATTGTAACCTTAATATGGACCCATCCAGTTATATATACAGGGACATCATTTTATTTTTACTAACATTTTTAATATTAACCTGGCTATACCTTTCCATTAACGATTGAAACAGGAAACATCGTTTGCTACCCTTTCCACGAAGGAGTTCGATGATACTGGCGTAAAATACAAATCACTTTACTAGGTATAGGAGAGAAGAAAAGTAGTTCATCCATTTATGTAAACTAGGAAATATCGCAATTTTGAGTTTGATCATTTTCATTAGGTTTTTGTTTAATCAAAATACAGTACTGTATTAACACTTAGTGTTTTACACACGAATTGAGCTATCCATTCGGAAGTATTAATTATGCAGTGTATATTGTACTGTTACAGCACATTAGCGTACTATATAGAGAATGAAGTTAAATTGAAAAATAATTATAATATGGATATTTAAACACATTTTAGAAAATGGTGGCCGTTCATTTCGATACAGGCTTCTGTTCTTTTGTCCATATTATCGCACTATAGACTATTGTACCTAATTCCAATTACCTGTTTCGTCCTTAGTACGAGTAACTCATGTTGAAATAATTATGTACCTACTCTATAAAAGAGTACCTTACGTACTGTAAATTCAATGTTCACTTCTGCCCGATCCGAAAAGATAAAATCACTCAGAAATGCTATCTACTGTCCGTTCAAGTGGTTTTGTCGCAGGGTTGTAGAAAGGGGGGGGGGAAATCACGTGACAGTTAATTACTTAAGGAGGCCCTTTTATTTAAGTTATTTTAAACACTTGAATAATATTACGTAGACGTCCAATTCCTAACACAAATTAATGTTTTCAGAAAAGAGCTAAGATAGCCCAGCTACTAGACTATACAAAGGGGCGAACAAAAGCAGGTGGGGGAAACCGGGATGCGACATAGGGAAACGGACGACAGTACCTGTACGAAAATATGATTCAATATTGAAAGCTCTTTCGTCACTGGAAAATGCGAACATATTTCTGAAACGTACTATACTCAGTAACTCAGTACTGCTTACGCGCCCTCGGCTCTGTGTCGTGAACGGTTGGGAGTTTACTAGTAGAAGGGGTGGGAGTGAAGTACATTCCAAAACTCAGGTACAATAAAAATTGAAGTAAAAATAAAATGATGTCCCTGTACATTAGTGGCTTGTGCAGAAAAACCTTTAACATCCTCTGTTTCGATAACTATTGCGAATGGGAACTTGATTTGTGTCTATGAGTTGATACAGATTATAATAAAGAATTATGTTTCCCTTTGACGTATTGCAATAGAGTGGACGGTTTTTGAGTAAATTTAAATTATCCTTACGTTTACATTAAACATTTTAAAATTCGAGGAGGTTGTAACATTGTAACCTGAAGGATGGTTAGTGGGGGGGGGGGCCGTTCACTCAGCAGACAAACCTGAGTTCAATTCACTGTTGTACCAGTGCGTACTTTGGAGAGTCGGTTAATGGTTGTTTAGTGCTGACCTGAGGAGGTGGTTGTGGTGGTAGTCGATCACTCGGCGGACTAACCTGAGTTCGTTTCCTTGTTGTATCAGTTCATACTTTGGAGAGCTGATGAGTTGTTGTTTAGTGCTTGTGTGTATCAGATAATGCCACGATTTTCAAACAACAAATATCTTGATAAGGTATTAATTTACGGCGAAACACGACGTAGTTCCCGTGCAGCTGAAGAGCTCTATGAAGTACGATATCCTGAGAGGAATATTCCAAATCTAGACACATTTATCGCAGTCTGTCAGCGGGTCCATGATACTGGCAGTGTTGTTCCAGGTTACGTAACCGTGAGCGGTAACGCTCTGACGAAATTTTGGTGGAAGAAAACTCTGGACGCAGCAGTCGCGATATTGCTCGAGAGGTTGGGCCATCGCACTGGTATGTACTTAGCACATTTTAAGAACAGATGCGTATTTTCCAGGCAGCTAGGGATATCAGAAACGACCCAGGAATCCTCGCAAGGACGCATCAAAATTGATTGAGTAGGTGTCAAGTATGTGTAGAAGCGAATGGGGACCATTTTGAACATTACCTCTAAAATGTTCGTGTAATGCAGCCGTGGCGATTATGTGACTCACGAGCACATTGTGGCTCGCAATGATAGCTATGCATTTCTCTTGCTTCCTACCTTCTACAACCCCCACCCTCTCACTCACTGGAGTCAAATTCCGCCCCATTTGTATCTGTCTCTGACCTGCGAGTGGCGTATCGTCGCAATGACTCTCTCGAAACCATGTACCTGTACAAAAACGAAAGTTTCAAGTAGGAAGGGAGGGCGCATTTTTTGCTGCCTATATGATGAGAATATTAAATATATACAGAGTGTCTCTAAATTAGACCGACAAAATTAGGGAGCAGATAAATAACCTTCGTGGAAGCATATTTTGTTAAGGAACCCGTGGGCTGGGAGCTTCGTTTCATTGCAAGAAGGCGGGAACGGATAATCACTTTCTCAGTCCAAGAGGGATGTGTCATTACTACTATCACTCGGTTCCTTTACGTCCGGAGCCCAGTATCATTTGGTATCGATTACAGCACGTTTGTTTACTTCCATTGGTGCGACTTCTTGTTATCCGTGTTATTCGTCTACATAATTTAGTACTTTTACTGCACTCATTCTGTTGTAATGTTCAGTACAGTTTAATGCGTCGTTGGTTTCGTTTTTCTGTAAGTATTTTTTTCTTTGTTGTGATTAACATACAGAATTATGTAACACAGAATCGCTTGTTATTTGCACAGACCTACTTACTTTATTCCGACCTGTAATTCCTTCTTGCACTGAAACGAAGCGTCGTAGCCCATGTGTTCCTTAAGAAAATATGCTTCCACGAAGGTTATCTATCTGCTCTCTAATTTTGTCGGTCAAATTTAGAGACGCCCTGTAATTTGTTCACAAGTATTACGAGGAAAACGGTTGTATAACATAAAACGGCATTATACTATATGTCACTCATGAAAGATTAAAAGGTTAAGTATTATTATTATTATTATTATTATTATTATTATTATTATTATTATCATTATTATTATTATTATTATTATTATTATTATCTCTGTACGTCGATCCTATTTCAGCAGATGTACGCATAATGCGGTTAGATCTTCAATTTAAACTCACAGATTTACAATGTGATGCTAAATGAAAGCTAGATGTAAAGACTTGACAAATGTTGAACTTTTCAAATCTTTGCCAAAAAATAAATATCCGAAGCTTCGTTCTTTCGCTTGCTCTGTTGAAGGCATGTTCGCTACAACTTAACGTTTGTGAAAAATTATTTTCAACAATGAAAACAGTAAAAACCAAATTTAGATCACGACCAACACCTTCGTGATCAAATATGACTGGCAGTAAGTGACATAATTCCTGGTTTTGAAACTCTGTCGCAGAGACATTCTGAAGACAATTTTTGGTTGTGATAATGCAGTGACCGGCATATTCCGTGCTCTGTGACGTCATACCACGGAGCTGCCACGCTCTTTGCTCGGAAAACTCTGCATACAGAGCACAGCGTGGAGAGAAGGTTCAACTGAACAGTGGTAGTACGGCGCCTATGCACTGACAGAGCGCGTCCCATTAGTATGGGAACAGCACAATTACAATACATTTGTAAGAAAGCAAAACTGTACAACCATGATAAATCAATGTAACAAAATATTTTGGTTTGTAATCAAATTTAATATACTTATAATAACATGAAATTCATAATACAGCCAGCTGCAGAAGCGTTCGCATATATAAATGAGGCTCCGAAACTGCTATAAACATACAAATATAGAAATAAATAATGTAAGCAGTACTACAACACTTTGTCTACTTGGAAACTTGAAAACAGTTCAAGTGTTTTTAACAGACATTCTACTATCTAGGCCCTACCTTATTGAGTAGTATACAAAGTATATTTCAACTTTTGAAACACACCATCACTTTGTGTCACTACCGTGCCCAAGCTAAATGCTTTGTCGAGATCAAACTGTGTTATGGAGTATGGAGGAATGGCGAAGTGTTTGATTTGTGGCAAGCTGTTTCAGCATGTAAAGAAGTTCAATATACAATGCCATTATTCTGTATGCCACACAAATGATTATGACAAGTATGGGGGAGAAGTTCGGCAAGTACTAGTGCAGCAATTAAAAGACAAATTGTTAAGTGAAGCTAGGGAACACACTGTCAGTGAATCAATGGTAAGCTTAAGGCTTAAGGTATAGGATTTCACTAGCCATTGCAAAGAACATGACGGGGAATTTGACAAGAATGTTACCATCATGACCGCAGAGGAGTTATTCCCTAGCAAAATATAGGAATGTGATTCCATCAAGTTATCTCCAAGAACTGTCGTATCATTGCTGCACTGACGCCACTGCGCTGGTGCATGATAACAGTAATACGACTCAACTGCTCGCTCTTCCAAGCTCTTGAGGCCTGACTGGCTCTTACGTCATAACTGCAGCTTCTGCCGGCCACTGTGATAATGTGTCATATGTTTTTTTTATTCATTCTTTTCTTCGTTACACGTACTAAACATTAGCTTGTAATCTTATACTGTATAAAATTATATTTAAGTGCTTGACGTAAGGAAAACGAAAATCCGTTAATAAGTCAAGTCAGACAGTTGCTTCACTTCCCCTTCGGATGCCCGCCTCCCTCCATAGGTGCTATGCACGTTGCAGGTTACACAGTGGCTCGGCGAACGATCACATTTTCGCCACGGCTGGTGTAATGCATCAGGTGAGTTTACCAATGTTCTTATTGTGGTTTGATGTTTAATGACTCCAAGTTTTTAAGTATAATTAAATTATGAATAACTTTCAATAAACTAATGAAAATGAAGAAGTACGTAATGTTTTGTTTTCAATGAAGATCAAAGACAGGTTATGGGCGACGGGTAGCCTACGTAATGTTTTGGTCGCATTCAAGTTCAAAGACAGATGTGTTATTGTAAGCCCAAGAGGTTATGCCCTTCGGGCATAGGCTTATGTGATGGTTTGTTTACATGGAAGTTCATTTACTGCCACGAGAGGTTACGCGATGTTGCCGCTCTGCTGAACGTTTAAACTTAATTATCTAATTAACCGTGCATTTCAAAACAAAATATAATAAAGGTTTTTTCATAGTTATAGGGTGTTCTTAACGTCCCTTGAATATGCCTGGTTATTTCACTTCTAACCTGAATAAATATCTACACCGCACCGCCATTCAATGTCTGAAAAAAACCTACACTACTTGATTTAAAACTATAAAAGTATTTAATTTTTAATAAAAATTATTGTTATCTTATGTATTTTTTGTAGCTTTTAGTAACATATATGTGTAGCTATTACTCAGAAAATTATAGAAATGAAGATCTAATTTTAAGATATTCTCTACGCCTACTTACATAACCCCAAAAGTTTTCGTTTTCATATCATCAATAATTGCATTAATGTGTATCATGACATTAACTATAATATTTCATTTTTAGTAGTAATAATGTTATCAAACCTTCTTAACTTTAGTAGTTTTTATAACCAATATACAGCTCTCTCTCTCAGAGAATTACACAACGGAGAATGTGACCTGTAAATTTATTATATAATCTTCTTAACAAGTAGTGTTGAAGTTTTTAATAGCCAATATAGATACATTCTCACAAAAATACACAAACGAAAATCGACATATTGGCTTTATGATGTCAGAGACTCTGAGCTCTAAATTCTGTAGTGCTCGGGAAAAGTGGCAAAAGTCAAAAATGTTAATTTTACAGGCGAAGGAAAAAAACTGTCTTCACACTGGTTTATGTCGATTTGATTTTCTTCTGTATTATTGTAATGGGAGAAATATATATGTCTCTTTTCCCAAGCGGGCAGATGTTCCGTAAGTTGTCAATAAATTAATAAAAAAATGTTTGTGGAAACTGACTTATGCCACTTTTCCCAAGCATTGCAGAATTATACGTAGGCAATCCTACAGGTCATAGCCTTCGTGATAATTTAATGTGTGTTTTGTCTCATTCTCAAAAAATATTAGTTCTCGAAATTAAGACATAGTTTTTGGAGAAAATGAAATTTATGTAGGAAAATCGACGTTTCATTGAACACTACTATTTTTCGCATATCCTTGGATGCTAAGCTTCAAAATGAAGGGTCATTAATTGAAATCCGTTCAGCCGCTTCCCCGTAATTTCCATTACCAGTTCAAATTATATATATATATATATATATATATATATATATATATATATATAGGTAATATGCATGTACATACATAGCCTACATACATACATACATACTGAGGATGGATGCGTCGTGATTGAGGTGGTCCTCAATCGATGATGATTTACGGCTGATGCCCCTTCACTCGCACCAGCCAGCAGGTCCACGGCTGTCAGCACTCGTCCTTCGAGAAGCGCGAATAGGGTAGGCAAATTTATTATTGTTTTAAGTAGTGGGCGTCAGCCCACCCTATTTCGACGCTCGGTGTAGCATGAGATCCATTCAGGGTAGCCGAGGTACAGTTGTGGTGTAGGATGATGTCGGGAATAATACCAAGCCGACTACTTAGAGAAAAGGCAGTGTTGATTTCGAAACTATAAGTTTATTGGCGTATTCAACTAGTAAACCCTTGAGTATGTATTTTCGGCTGAACTTGTAATTTAATAGTTGGTCGCACTTCTGTATCAACTCTATGGCAGCGCTGAATATGCTCTACTCAATACTATAAACTCGATCCTCTGTTCAATACTCTATACTCGAAGCTCCTATTCGGTCACTCCGCTCTCTCTCTATCCGAACGGTTCCCGATGGTAATGTTGACGTGTAGCCTCGTCGATGATAAAGTTCTGTCTGTCGAGTCTTCGCCGAAAGAAAGACTCGTATGTAGGGCCGTCGACAAGAAAAAAGCTCCTCTCCGCACCTTGTCACCCTTATTTATTAAAACCTATCCTACGCTAAAACTAATTATCCTATTGGCTAACAACTAAGTCATTTTAACCGACCTAAAATCTATTTTCTATTGGTTCAAAGTGACCTCATATGCTGAACCGAGATCTCTTCTCATTGGTCACGAAATACGTCATCTGTAAATTTAGACTTGGACTTCCCACAACATCAAATCAGTTAGTAGACTTTTCGACAACACCCGTTCTTTTGGAAAACCCCGAGCTTTGCAATTGCTTTCCCACGAGTCTTGTCCAACTTCCGGATTCTACACCTGAATGCGCATCTATACAAACCCCGCACAAGGTGGCCGTAAATCTGTCCGATGCTGCTAAGTGACTCAGTAAGACGAAACACCTGCTTGGGAAACTAATTCTGACCAAGTCGCTAGAACGTCCCCGCGAATACATGTAACTAAAATACGGTGATATCAACTTCGCTATTAAATCTGTCTCTCCGTCTCCTAATTACTACTTCAATACATACATACATACATACATGTATATACATGTACATATATATGTATATCCAACTAGATATAAACCTCAACATGAACGCGCAGTCAGTATACTAACTCATAACACATAGCCCATTCAATTACAGATAACATAAAATCTGATTAACCAAACTCAACGTACACATGAACTCAGTATAACACAAAGAATTTACCCAATACAAACCGTCACATGACTGATCATTATGTAAATTACCAATTCCACATATGTCTCACACAAACTGTGCAGATAGCACTAACAACAATCTCTGTACTTTACAATAAAACAATGCCCAAGAGAGAGAGAGAGAGATACGATTGATGATAAATAACTGACGATAATTTCAAACACCAATAGTCGTTTGAATAGCAACGGAAAGTCAATGCACTCGATTCTTGAATACCGGCGTGGAAACCAATAATAACCAATGGAGCAGCAAGTACTAGAATAGATAAATTAGGCCCATACTATTCTAGTTCATTACAGCGTCTAATACGATGTAAGCCAAGAGATCATAATCACTACGCTATCACCCAAACCGTCTTGGAACATCAATACTACCTCACATATCAAAGTTATATCTCATAACGTAATCTCCCAATACAATACAACCTCACATATCACAATTACATCACTTCGCGTAATCCCAATTACTTAACCCAAGACGTACCATCAGCGAGTGATTTCCATACACGATCCACCACAAAATCTCAAACACATACAACCAAAAATGAGAATAATATCACAACCCAAATTTGCCTACTCCAATGATAACAAATCTGATACAACTTGTTGCCGCGCTAAATGCCAAGATATATTTCAAACAAGGTTTCATATAATCCGTAAATACTCAAGTGAAATATAATGACACACTATTCTCGAACAATCTAACACGACGAACATAAGTTACAAGTGTAAAATACAGTTCGAGCTCTATTTCCCGAGTGCACGTCGATTGCCTGAGTGAAGCTGTCGGTACACGGCCTGGCTGCTGAGTAATGTTGCCAATACGTGCTCCGGCTCCTGAGTGAGTTACATACAATTGCGCGTAGCCAAGTAAACTCGCTTTCCCTCTGTCTTCGTCTGACGTAATCAACCGGCCCATAGGATAATTTGGATAAGAAAATGAAGGAATTCGTAGCGCTATCTATAACATATCGTCTGAGAGCACTCTGTCGGGCGAAATGACGTACTAGATGGACAGCTACGATGTCGAGCACGGCTCATTACATACATACATACATACATACATACATACATACATACATACATACATACATACATACATACATACATACATACATACATACATACATACATACATTATGAATTTTATAGTCATTTTAGTTTTTTGTCTTCCCTAACAGATCAGACTGCATATTCTAAATTAATGAATGTAAGATACTACTGTTTCGTACAAAGGCAGAGAAACCAGATTGCATTAGAAGTCGTTCGTAACTTTTTTTTTTAGTTACGGCACTTCAGAATGGAAAGTGCAGTATGTAGGCCTAGTAAGTAGGCTAATATTCACATACATTATTTTTCCAGTTTAACATTTTCATATAAATTATGGCCTTTCACATTATATCTTGAACTTGAATGTGATAGCAAAACCTGTTTCTGCAATAACCCTTCACGTACTATATCTATAATCGTTATCATTTAAATAGACAGTCGTCGCTTCGTGTCATATTACAAAAGGACAGTGGTTACGAGAAGAGGAGCGGATTGGACGTTGTCTGATACAGGTACGAATGTGGTGGGATAGATTTGTTAAAGAGTGCCTTTTCACGTTAGTATTACTGAAAATCACAAGTATGGCCTACAGGAGTGTTTAGAAGATGTGTGTTTTGTGTAAAATTTTAATGGAAATTGACGACGTTTATCAGAAAACAAATAATTTTCATGCAACTTCGGTTTTACTTTCTCGTTAGGCGCAGCTTCGAACGAAAGTATTGTTATGCTTAAAAAAAAAACTTCTAGATTTTAGTGGAAATATACATTTTCAGCCACAATGATACCAAAAATGTAATTCAAACATGTCGCTTGTCTGTGGACAGCAATCTCTTCTAAGTTATTGAATAAATTTAGTTCATATTCATAGCTATTATTCAGATTATCTGCGAATGATGACCAACGTCATGAGTGATTGTTTGAAATCAAAAACACGGTGACAGTTTACTGTGAAGAACGTACATTTTCTTCGTGATTTTTTGTTATGAAGAATCATCATCATCATCATCATCAATAACTTCAAGGTTTAGGCCGATGGCCTGTTCCGCCTCCAGAATTTTATCCATCAAACTGGTCTCTCCCACGTCTCTTTGGTCTTCCCACTCGTCTTCTTCGTGTAGGTCTATAACACCATGTTCTGAAAGGTATCCTGTCGTTGGGCATTCTTGTTATATGGTCGTACCAATTATTTCTATATTTTTCAATTATAATTATTACACTTTCTATATTCAGTTCTCGACGTATATCTTCGTTTCTCTTATGGTCCTGTAGTCTAAATCCTGCTAGTGGCCTTAAGAGTCTCATCTCAGCGGCCTCAATTCTTCTCTGTTGGGCTCTAGTCAGAATCCACGTTTCTGAACCATATAACAATGTCGGAATTGCCAGCGTCTTGTAAAATTTGAGTACAGTTTTTCTGTCGACTTTATTTATGAGTGTACGTTTAATTGTACCAATAAGTCTTAAAAATTTATTTAACTTGTTTTCTACGTCTGTGGAGGTTATGTAAGAGAGATCGCATCCAAGGTAAGTAAAAGAATTTACTTGTTCAATCATCTTATCCTCTATTACAATTTTAGTTCTTATTGTATTATTTCCGCAGAAGCCAAATACTTTAGTTTTCCTGTGTGATATTTTTAGATTGTAGTTATTAGCAACAATTCTCAACAGATGGACTGCTCTCTGTAGGTTGTCTTCAGAATCAGCCAACACCAACTGGTCGTCTGCGAAAAGTAAGTAATCTAAAATGATATTATCTATGAAATAATGTGTTTTTAAATTGTTCTGCCATTCTCTTACGGCTTCGTCTATGTACAAATTAAAAAGAGTAGGTGATAAGGGACACCCTTGTCTGACCCCTTGGTTAACTTCTCGCAAGTTGGTTGTAATCTTGTTGATATTCATTTTGATTTTTGTATTTTTGTACATACTTTGTATCACCCTTATTAGATGCTCAGGAATTCCTTTATTTTTTAATATCATCCACAATTTTGTTCTGCTAATCATATCAAATGCTTTCTCAAAGTCTATGAAAGCCATATATGTGGGAATATTAAAATTATGTAGAATAAACTGACGAAATAAGACCGTAAAGTTACTACCCACGAAAATACGGCTTCCTAAAATAAATTACTTACTGTTTCCAATTTTTTGTTGCGAATTTTTAAAGTCCATCAATCTAGGTCATGCCCTGGTGTTAATATCTCAATTGAGGTACTGCAGACTACCCCTTAACTCCACTTTCCATATTCTCCGGACCAATACGAGTAGACTGAAGGTAGGCATTGCTTTTAGGTACCGCTCGTCACCTAAAATCCACCACTGATGCACAGTGCTTTACTGAGTGTTCATTTATAAAGCGGTGAAGCGAAAAGGACATGGGCGGAAGTGTCTCCTTTCCTTTTCCCTTCACTCTTTATGCCCAGGTAGTCTGAGATCACCAATGTTCGACCCGCTCCTACTGTGAAAAGCATTCATTAAGCGAAAGCAAAATCTGTGAAGCAGAGTCCGATGTGCACTACTTCAATTTGCTTTTAAAAATCTCTGTTCATAAATATAAATACAAAATTATTAATCATTACATTGTATGTATATGAATTGCATGTAAATTTATGCATTATTAATTGCATTTCTGTACATATCATAACTAAAAAACTATCCAACATTCTGTGATGAAATTTTTGGTGCGTATTTATGCATCTACAATATGACAGATAACTTCTCTACCTTTGATAGATTCACTGATAAAAAATAAATAAATTCATTTAAAAATAGTCAAATATCAGCATTTCCTTCTAACACGAAATAAAAAAAATATTATTTATTAAGGAATGTAGTTGAAAGAGCACGATATTGTAAGCATGAGTTTCAGAGAACATGAAAAGGTTAAAAAGCTTATGAGTTATGAGGGAAAAACTTCAAAACTACTCAGTGAACTGCCTTACTTACTTACTTACAAATGGCTTTTAAGGAACCCGAAGGTTCATTGCCGCCCTCACATAAGCCCGCCATCGGTCCCTATCCTGTGCAAGATTAAGCCAGTCTCTATCATCATATCCCACCTCCCTCAAATCCATTTTAATATTATCCTCCCATCTACGTCTCGGCCTCCCTAAAGGTCTTTTTCCCTCCGGTCTCCCAACTAACACTCTATATGCATTTCTGGATTCGCCCATACGTGCTACATGCCCTGCCCATCTCAAACGTCTGGATTTCAAGTTCCTAATTATGTCAGGTGAAGAATACAATGTGTGCAGTTCTGTGTTGTGTAACTTTCTCCATTCTCCTGTAACTTCATCCCGCTTAGCCCCAAATATTTTCCTAAGCACCTTATTCTCAACCACCCTTAACCTATGTTCCTCTCTCAGAGTGAGAGTCCAAGTTTCACAGCCATATAGAAGAACCGGTAATATAACTGTTTTATAAATTCTAACTTTCAGATTTTTGGAGAGCAGACTGGATGATAAGAGCTTCTCAACCGAATAATAACACGCATTTCCCATATTTATTCTGCGTTTAATTTCCTCCCGAGTGTCATTTATATTTGTTACTGTTGCTCCAAGATATTTGAATTTTTCCACCTCTTCGAAGGATAAATCTCCAATATTTATATTTCCATTTCGTACAATATTCCCGTCACGAGACATAATCATATACTTTGTCTTTTCGGGATTTACTTCCAAACCGATCGCTTTACTTGCTTCAAGTAAAATTTCCGTGTTTTCCCTAACCGTTTGTGTATTTTCTCCTAACATATTCACGTCATCCGCATAGACAAGAAGCTGATGTAGCCCGTTCAATTCCAAACCCTGCCTGTTATCCTGAACTTTCCTAATGGCATATTCTATAGCGAAGTTAAAAAGTAAAGGTGATAGTGCATCTCCCTGCTTTAGCCCGCAGTGAATTGGAAAAGGATCAGATAGAAACTGACCTATACGGACTCTGCTGTATGTTTCACTGAGACACATTTTAATTAATCGAACTAGTTTCTTGGGAATACCAAATTCAATAAGAATATCATATAATACTTCCCTCTTAACCGAGTCATATGCCTTTTTGAAATCTATGAATAACTGATGTACTGTACCCTTATACTCCCATTTTTTCTCCATTATCTGCCGAATACAAAAAATCTGATCAATAGTCGATCTATTACGCCGAAAACCGCACTGATGATCCCCAATAATTTCATCTACGTACGGAGTTAATCTCCTCAAAAGAATATTGGACAAAATTTTGTACGACGTCAACAGAAGTGATATTCCTCGAAAGTTACCACAGTTGGTTTTGTCCCCCTTTTTAAAAATAGGTACAATTATGGACTCCTTCCATTGATCTGGTACAATTTCCTTTTCCCAAATAGCAAGTACAAGTTTATAAATTTCGCTATATAATGCACTTCCACCCTCTTGTATTAATTCTGCTGGAATCTGATCGATACCTGGAGACTTGTACTTTTTCAGATTTTCTATCGCAATTTCGACTTCTGAAAGCGTGGGTTCGGGTATAAATGGCTCAGCAGTTTGTATTTCAATTTCGTCCCGATCATTTCTATTTGGCCTATGTACATTTAGTAGTTGCGCAAAATAGTTTTTCCATCTGTTTAGGATTGATGGAGAGTCTGCAAGCAAGTCACCATTCTCATCCTTGATCACGTTTACCCTTGGCTGATATCCGTTCTTAAATTCCTTTATACCCTTATATAAATCTCGAATGTTTTTATTCTTACTATTTGTTTCTACCTCATTCAGTTTTTCCTTCAAGTAACCTCTCTTTTTATTCCTAAGTGTACGACTTGCTTCCCGTCTTTCATTGAAATAATTATCTCTCTTCTCCTCAACTGGATCCTGTAAGAATTTCAATTTTGCCTGTTTCCTTCTTTCTACTACCATGCAACAATCTTCATCAAACCACGGTTTCTTTTTCTTAGTTTCATAATAACCTATGCTCTGCTCAGCTGCAATTTTGATACTATCTCTGATATTTTCCCACACGCTATTAACATCTAATTCTTTCTCAACTTCGTCGGAACTTTCTAAAGTGGCAAACCTATTCGAAATTTCGACCTGATAATTTTGCTTAGCTTCCTCGTCCTTTAATTTCAAAATATTGAATTTAGTAATATTAACTTGTTGCTCTACTCGCTTGGCTACTGATAATCTTTCTCTTAATTCTCCAATCACCAAATAATGGTCAGAATTACAGTCTGCACCCCTGAAAGTTCGAATATCTACTATACTAGTATGTCTCCGTTTATCTATCAAGATGTGATCAATTTGGTTGTGTGTCAATCCATCTGGAGAAGTCCAAGTATATTTATGTATAGCCTATCCTTATGGGGGAATGTTGTACTTTTGACAATTAAATTTTTCGATGTGGCAAAGTTGACTAATCTAACTCCATTGTCACTACTAATTGCGTGTAGGCTCTCTTTTCCAATAGTTGGTCTAAAAATCTCCTCCCGTCCTACTTTAGCGTTGAAATCCCCCAATAAAATTTTCATGTGATATCTAGGGAACTGATCAAAAGTATGTTCCAATTCTTCATAGAAGCTATCCTTTATATAGTCGTCTTTCTCTTCTGTAGGGGCGTGAGCATTTATAACCATGATGTCGCACCATCTACCCTTAAGTACTAAATATGATAACCTGTCACTGATAAATTCGACCTTTTTTACTGCTGATTTTATTCTTTTATGTACAAAGAATCCTGTTCCTAATTGGTGATTATTGTTTCCTTCCCCATAATACAACACTCAGTGAACTGCCACCAATTTAAATTTTGAAAAAAATATATAAATATTTTTTAATCGTAAAAATATTTTTTTTTCATATACCAGAAGGATAGTGGTTTACACATACCGCTTTTCATTATTATACAAGGTACAGTAATGGAGGAAAAAAATGTTGAATATTTCCAAAAAATTTAATGCTGTTAGCTGTGCCTAACTGCTTAAGCTCCGTTATGTCAAACAGGAATTTTCTTCTAACTATTTTAGTTTACTTGCAATATTTATTTATTGGAATATACATTTACTTGAACTCAATTTTACCCGAAAGTACATTAGGGTTACAGTTATAGCCTGAGTTTATATTATTATAATGAGAATTCATTTGACACGGGTAATACAGTCTTGCTACTTAAAATTAACACTTATATCTACTACATTAATTTGAATTAATTATAAGTACTTAAATACATTAAATATAAAATTACAAAACTGTTTTAACAATGTTTTCCTGAAGACATTGAATAATGGTTTGTCATATATTACATTACAAAAATTTTAATGTCCGACCAAGATAAATCTTTTGTTTTCGAATACTGGACAATGAAACAAAAGGTGACCCACAGTTTGCTGTTCCTCACATATATGTAGGTAGCCATTTTTCTTATGTAATTTAAATCATTCTAGATAAGACCCAAATTTCCCATGACCCAATACAAATTGCGTTAGTATAAAATCCGGTATAATTTTGTTGCTATTTAAGCGGGTGTCGACGCTAGGAAAAAAATATTTCTCTCGTAACTGAACCCTTTTTACTACATAGCCACTGACTGTTCCACCTATTCATTATGTGCTCATTTATTTTTCTTTTTGCATATGAATAAGGACACAGACTATAGCTCAAATTGAAGTTCGAAACTGCAGCACCTTTTGCCAGTTTATCAGCTCTTTCATTTCCTGCTGTTCCACTGCGTCCTCTCACCCATGAGAAGCAAATGTGTTTGTCGCAAGGTATTAAATTCCTTCTGATTTCCACAGCCAGAGGATTTAAGTTAAACTTATTATCTATAGATTTGAGGGCTGTTTGTGAATCACTGTAGGTGCAACAATTTTAATTATTAAGCTTAGTCCTTATCAGTGCTTCCTTAATAGCTAATAGCTCAGCATGCAAAATGGAGCCTTCAGATGAAAGTTTATCCCTCTGTGTGTACACCAGTGGTTGCCAAACACCACGAAATGGTGACGTAATAGAAATGCAACCCGCACACCACTGTCGCAGAGAGTTGAATGGAATGGGTATCGCTTCAGGTAATTCAGTGCATAGACGGACTGTGACTGGAAAACAAAAACAAAGTAATATTCTTCTACTTACTAGTTACATACATTTAATCCATGTTAACTTTTTTCCCTCCTGTTCATCATTATTGTATAATTATCAAAATAAAATATATTTTCTTATTCGTTATGATAGAAAACACGCACTTTACACCAGCAGACATTTGAAATCAGGAGTTTCATCATAAGCAACCACCGTAATTTGTACATGAAGATTTTCATCTGTTAAGCGAGATTTTTCACATGACTTTACAGTGTTCATTTTAGAAAAAAAAATTGTTCACATATGTATGTTGAATCAAACATAGCTTCAGTTCTCACAGCGAATTTTCTGAGACACGGGAAGTTTAATTTCACGAAAACGTAATAGAACATACAAATATATATATATATATATATATATATATATATATATATATATAAACTAATATTAACTCTTTGCTAGATATATCTACTGATTTAAATAAAATAAGGAAATAAATATTTTTGTGGAAAAACTATTGAGTTTTGACCCTATGTTGTATGGCCATTTTTGACCCTATGACTGTGAAAAGGACGGCATTATACCCCTTACACTCTACATACTCCATGTAACATTTTACAATAAATTAAACACCTCACATTTTACCCATCAGGACGAAGGAAAAATGTTTCTCCCATCTTCTTGAAATTTGCGTTTTTGCTTATTAGTTTCCTGTTCCGAAAGAGACATTTCGAAACACAGTATCAACACACTTACAGTAGGTCTATTACAAGTGTACTGTACGTCCGCTGCTGATACCTATCTGCTTATTTCTAACGAAGTGAAGGGGGTAGGAAGAGGGTGGGGGTTTGATGTCATTGTTACGCTTGGTTAGAGACAGGGGCATGTGTCGCGACACAGCTTTTGGCGATCACTGGTGTACACATTTTGGCCGTTGCAATATACAACAAAAGCGTACCGAACCTGATCAATAGCACCTTATTTAGATATTTTTGATCCATCTGTAAAGATCTGTACATTGTGGTTGCTCATGCAACTGGTGTATTTGACGAAGTCGTGAAAATAAGCTGGGTGTCCGGGTGTTAAGAAACGGGCCCTTTTCTCAACCGCCATCTTTAAAAGTGTATCCTCATATGTGTGCTCCTTTCGAAGTAATGTATTTCACAATAACAATGATAAATAATAATAATAATAATAATAATAGTGACGACAGATATGTCGTCATTAGTAGGACCTATAGAAACATTTGTCTCAGGTATGAAGGCATAGGCTATGCATTTACGAAATTTTCTTCGTATATAAATTGCATTCACAAACTGAATCTGAACGAAATACCTTTATTAACTAATTTTCGTTTTATATAGACTGCGTTTTCAATTGTTACAGAGCGAAAATACTTGAGAATCGCGAAAGAAAAAAGTCTTCATTTTTCGAGGGTGAAAGCATTCCGGAGAAAGTAATGCAGTTTGTGTTGATATCTATAAAGGACATTATTCACATTGTGTAATTCGAATATATTATATATAACTGTAAAACTCATATAAGTATGACAAAAAATCGTTTAAACATTGTGTTGTGGACTGTATAAATTGTATACGTAAATAAAATCCTGATCAGACATAGTCGCAGCATTAAATTTTAAAACACACTTGCACTGTCACCTCTTACACGATAAATACAGAATGGGCAAAATAAAACTGGCCCGAACGCTTTAACGCATGCACAACAGTAAATTTGTAAGGATACACATACAGGTCCCTTTTTGATAATGTTTCGACACGACGTTCTCTTAATTCTCACTTGCAGAGATAAACGGCGTTGCGATTTCGCCGGATTTCGTTCTAGGCTTTCCAGCACTCGAGCAATGTTTTTGGTGTTCGAACTCCTTTCGGATAGTTAGGCCTCGGTTTTTATTCGCTACATAGTCCGCTTCACGCCATTTTGCCACTAAGTGTTGCATTGCAGCCTTTGCTGGAGGTTTTGCCAAAACACGTCCAGTCTGAAACTCTTGCGCAAACAGTTCCGCACACCTTTTCCATGAATTGTGCTTCGCATAACACTCGACAATGAACACGCGTTGTTTTATCGTGAGCACCATTTTGTATTGCATTCAACTGGCTACTAAACACGTCTGCTCCTCTCACTCACTCAAACGTAATGACACAGCGAAGCTCAGGACAGAGCATGCAGGAGATGCGCATGCGGGGATATGTGACAGCAACCTATTGTTGCATCGAAATCACGGTTTACTGCATATAAATGCATATATTTCATATATATTTTCCGCGGGCCAGTTTTATTTTGCCCATCCCGTATAACATTGTAAAAGATGCCCTCACTATTGGAGGGAAAACATTTAAGTACGCTGAAAATACAGATAGTTTGTTCTTTCTTTCTGGATCTCATGTATTCTATCGTGCATGCATGTACGAAGATCTATGTGAATTATTCTGACATGAAGAATTGCGCGAGAGTACTCTGTTAGGCCACATAACCGCGATCAACGCAGTCCCTCAGATTGTCCAGGATTCGCTGCCGGCACTCCGGGCTCAGATTATTCTGTTCCTTTTCCATCACTGTAATGATTTCGTCAAACTCGAGTGATTTCTGCTGCGAGCCTTTATAGAGTGCGTGCGGAAGGTTGAACAAACTCACTCCCACTCCAAATCGTCCGAATCTGCAATGCAATGACCAGTTTAAAGTAACATGTAACTCCATTCTCTACAGAATAACTGAAATATTTATTGCATCATTCAGTTATTCCAATCCAGATTGAAAATGTTTTATAAGAGAAGTCTGAAAGGGGCATCGTTAATCGGAATGTTCAAGACATGAAGAAAAAGAAGTACAGTGAAGGTCTTAAGTTCGACAGAAATCAAGTTCGACATCCTATAGTTCGATTGCTTACGTAGGAGAATTAGACCCGCCCCTATACGGGCACTAAGAAATGGATTTACCATTTGAATGGGACTTGGTTCTGTGTCTTGTAGTGATGCTTTTGTTAAAGAAAAACAGAATATTTTATTGATTAGGACACCCATATTGATCACTGATTTTAAATTAATGAACTCTTCTTTCTCTATTTGAGAATTGTGCCGTTTGTGAAACGGAACTGTCGAAACCCACTGTGGTACTAGAAGCGCATACACAAGTCTCGGGGCGGGCAGGAAATGCATGTACTGTACTGTATTCGTTGATTGATAACCAATAAGAATTTGTATTCATTTCACCTGCCACACCCACTACCCACTACCATTATTGGACTGAACTTTCAATTGTTTTGTTGAGAGTCCACTGTATTTAGGATAGAGTTCTTTGAGGCGCTCTCTTATAATACAGAAAAAGAAAAATAAGTATTGTCAGACTGTAGTATGGCACCTGCCCACACGAGGTAAACTTAGTTTTTGTAGTGAATCTGTTACAGATAGGCTAAAAAAATATAGCACACTGCTTGTAATTTTCCTATTTTTTAACTTTATGAAGAAAAGCTATATGCAAACGTACATGAAAAGGGAATATTTTAAATATGTTTTCAAAAATTATATTTATAATTTCATAAAGGATGTACCAAGGAGTCTGTTGTTTTAAATGACACAATATACTTATTTTTTCATTTTGAAGTTGTCAGGTTTCAAAACGTAGAAAAATCATATTTGTTTATCATATAAATCTATTATTTTATAAAAAGAAACAGCGTCAAATTTATGATTCAAATACATACATACGTACCGTCCGTTACTCAGGAGAAGACGAGCGGAAAGAATGTGACCTTCTTGATTATCGCTGTTGATTATTATAAACATCTCTCAGATAAGCATACCAGTAGCCAGGTTATTACTCGTACAGGAAACACGAGTAATAATGCGTATGGAAATTAAAGCTAAGATGAACAGAAGGAGACCTAATGTTTCCGCTTACTACAGTACAAATATTGCACGTGTCGTACGCTATCTATTCACATCCCTTCCTCCTCAGTCTGCTCTCGTTTCTCCTGAGTCATCGACAGTACAGTTTTAGACACAAAAAATGAACGAATTCTTGTAGCGTGTATTTGTTTAACAACAGATGTCTCTGGGTCTGAACACTCGAACACATGAAATCTGGCACACCATACTAATTTGAGGGTGCTGAGTCTCGTGGTGACAGTCTTTCCCATGTCAAGTCAACCGTTTAGCCTGTATCGCCATCTGAACTTAAAAAATGCAATACAACTTTTACTTTATTTCGAACGATTTTAACAAGGCTGCACCTCCCCAATTTGCAGTTTTTGAAAAGTTCAATTGTGCGCAAAGTGCAGTTATATCAAAGTAATATATAATACCTCACAACAGTGGCATTACTCTTATAAGCGGGTTGAGAGTGTGAAGATTTAGTTGGCGTCGAGTTCTAGAGCATTAACCGGGAAGGGGGGGGAAATGTCCGTACTGCCTTGAAATGTGTGTCACAACTTCATTTTCTTGTTAGAACTGTCTTTGTACAACTCTGTTTACATTGTAGTATGACGTACAACAGCCATGTCAACTGATGCCCATAGGCGCGCTTCGGAGCTCACAAGAGCCTCAGCGCTTTACAACGGAAGGAAAGAAACAGAGGAGTGAGGTAGTATATGCCGCTTGGTCGAGCTATATATAGGGATGGCCAGCACCGATTCAATGGATAGAGATAAGAGAACTTATTAAAACTGTATCCATGTTAATTTTTACATTTATCTGAGAAGTATAGGGCCTAAGTACATTATAAGAATGTAAGTTTTAATTTTAATGCTCATTTTTCACAATTGTGCTTTTTTATTCAAAATTAATATTTTCTCAACTTTTTTTACAGAAAAGTGAATTTTTCAGATATGTTTAATTAGTAGCTTTACAGGTACCGAAACAATGTTTTTTGTAAATCTAATACATCGTAAATACGTAATATTGAAGAAAGTGTATTGAAAATTTTGAAAATATTCACGTGAAAAATGTTTGTAAAGAAATTAATTAACAAAGCAACTACTGTTACATCATAAACAAAAGATATGTGTCCATGTGTTGTAAAAACGTCAGCTCTCAGCAGATTTCGAGAAAATAATTTAATGTTCTGATGATAGGAAGTTGCGCACCAATATTACCTTAAAAGCATAATGCGATAAGAGTTTTGTTATGTAATATTAGTTACAGTTAAAACATATAGGCTATCTAGATAACTTTGCTTTGTACTATAATATTGTTTTGATTAGTTTATTGATTACTTTTATAAGGCTAAAGACACCATCAATATCAATTCCAACTTACCATGTCATACTCAGTCTCTTTTTTTTTGGAATATCACTTTTTTTATATATTATGTGTTTCATTCACTTAGTATAGTATAATTGTACTACTATGGAATTTATGTGAATATTCCTTCTTAACTCTTTATTATGTTATTAACCTTTAAAATACAAGTGCAATATTAAGAAATTGGTGTTAGTGCTTTTGTTTTACACACAATAAATAAAATATCAAACAGAAAGAAGCCATATAAAAATAACGACATAAAATTTCACGCTCCGTTTGAAGTTTGTGAATCGTTTTCTTAATCCAACAGGCTGCTTCTTGATATACATAATTCTTCCTCCTTCCATAGCTAGCGCTTGATGTCCGCGCACGACATCAAGGTAAGAAATATGCGCTTGCTTTGACATCACTGACGTACAAGCTAATTGTTTTGTGTGGAATGCTATCACAGCTATCGTCTGCATACTAGGCCAACACTACGACCCATACCAGAACACAACACCCGACTTGTAAGAAACGCATAGAAACAGAAAAATAAGATATACGTGCAATATGACATGTAAAATAGAATACCGAAGGAAAATTTGCAAGTGCGTTGTCCGTGTAATAGGTTAGAAGAAATCGCTGTAAGTACACAGGCAGATAAATAGGTATAGGATTTGCCCAAAGCCACTTTTTCGATATGAATAGTGCTGAAAGCGTGTATTCGTATTGTGCAAAATCTCTAAATTGATTGTTTCAGCTCTCAATACGTTTTGCCTTCATGCTTGTTATATCCAGAGAATAATAATATAAAAACTGGAAAGTGAGAGCTTGTCTGTATACACTTAAAATACGATGATAAGAGTATGGTTATTACAGTAAGCAGAAAACAATTCATTATTGAAATAAACGACAAACATATACTGTTGTGTTTAGGTAGCTTGGCCGATTTGGAACGGAGGAAAACTGCATGCGTGCTGAGATAAGTTATAGCTATAATGGAAAACATTTCTCACGTACCTTCACTCCATGGATGATCATAGTTCTTTCACTCACTGCCACCCAAACACTCGTACTTAACACACCTTCCACTCTTTTCACTCTTCCACCCACAATAAAATACATTATAACATCTTTACTGGTTCCATTGCTGTTCTAATGTTTTTACAATAGTTAGTATACTATGCATTTGCACGAGGAAAAGAAGTGAATGAAATCTACAGGAGCTCCACAGCGACTAACCTATTCATTTTTTTTTCCTGGTCAGTATCAAATAGACTTGCCTGGTTTACTGCGCATAATGTTCTGACCGGCCAAACTATCTAAATACAAAAATTTCTTTTTTGCTAAGAAATGATCTGCATTCTATATGAGCGGTCTCTAAACGAATTCGAAGAAGC
This sequence comes from Periplaneta americana, assembly GCF_040183065.1. Classification (NCBI taxonomy): domain Eukaryota; kingdom Metazoa; phylum Arthropoda; class Insecta; order Blattodea; family Blattidae; genus Periplaneta; species Periplaneta americana. The sequence goes on from NC_091133.1 coordinate 57,345,253, forward strand.
GATGTTACCAGCGTTTAAAAAGTTGTAGCATTGTTGATGGAGAGAAATCTCGCCTCCTGTCACTTAACTATCCCCTCATGTAACCCACAATAACCTTGTCACAGTCTTCGTCTCCTGCCCTTTTGGTCCAGGGAAAATAATCGTCTTTGTTTACATGAATCTGATTGTACTTTTGGTCCCGGCAAAATAGTTGTCTTTATTTACTATACAGTGTTTGGAAGGAAATGTGCGAACGTTAGTGAGTCTGAGATAGAGAAAAAAGTAGAAGGTGAAAACGTTGCGCAAAAAGTTGCCTATTATTATCTGTTACGGAAATTGCTTACCATGCATTATGGAACTAGTCGCTGGCAGAAAGAAAATAGTACGACATCTTGTACACTGGCGTTCAAAGACACCTGATTCCTATTAATTAGTTACTACCTGATAATTTGCTCGTGTAAGTGTGGCTTCATTGGTTATTACTTGCAGGAGTAGATGGTGGAGATAGCAGTCATTACAGCCAACAGTGATATGTAAAATAAATATGTCGAAAACAACTTGAAAAAAATTGTAATTTTAAACTAACAATAGAAAACGACGGAATTAAATTACACAGATGTATTTTTAAATCACTAAAAGCTTATACCAGCACTGTAGAATTCTAAATTTCATCCGACTGTCATGATTATAAAAAACACTACATTTAGGGGAACACCGCTGAAATTATCTAGGGGAATGATGTATATCGTAAGAAGATTTAAAAGGAAATGAAAACATCAAACGGGCTCAAATTACTAAGTATTTTTTTTTATATAATCATAAGACAATGTAGGAGAAAATAAACATGTTTGCAATTACGTGTGCGTCATACAAGGAATTTAATTTGTTCTCGCCAGGTGTCATCTAAGTATGATACTTAGGTTATGAAATTTAATACTTTAAATATAAGGAGGTCTTTTGAAATAAAGGCTGGGCAATAATTTCTAGGATTAATTTAAGGAAACATAAGTAACACATTTCAACGTCAGTCTCATTGTCCTTTTACTTAATTCCACTTATCTGTCATGATTTCATCGATAACTCAACTGGAACGTTAGGGGAAGATCATGGCTTCCAAATCGCTTCACCATTACAACTCTAGAGGTCAGTAGTTATCCAGTGAAAAATATACATATACTATATACATATGAACAAAATATGTGAATGAATGAATGAATGAATGAATGAATGAATGAATGAATTAATGAAACCCACCGGCGTATCTCTGCCGGCTAAGGCGCTTGTCTGCCGATCCGGAGTTGCGTTCGGGCGCGGGTTCGACTCTCACTTGGGCTGATTACCTAGTTGGGTTTTTTCCGAGGTTTTCCCCAACCGTAAGAGAAATGTCAGGTAATCTATGGCGAATCCTCGGCCTCATCTCGCCAAAAACCATCTCGTGATCACCAATCCCATCGACGCTAAATAACCTCGTAGTTGATACAGCGTCGTTAAATAGCCAAGTAAAAAATGAATGAATGAATGAATAAATAAATAATGCAACTTCATGTTTTTTCACTCTTTATTATTTTATGTATTTAAATATTTTAGAGATGCAGAAATATATACTTTCAAGGATGCGTTCTAACTCTTTAATTTTCTTTCCGTCTTTCTTTCTTTTTTCATTTCTTTTTTTATCTATCTATCCATCCATCCATCCATCCATCCATCGTAGCGGAATTATTCCAAAGTTTGTCCTGTTTTATAATTATGAACTTTGGTTTTCACTTATCCCGTGGTTAAATTCGCTTAAACGATCAGTAAATTCTGGGTAAGATATCTTTGAACGCCAGTATACAAGTAAGAATCAAATGTACTCACTTCTTGAGTTGCTCCTCAACCTTACAGAACGGGAACACTTGCTCCGGGTCTACCCCAAGATGCGTCAAGAACTGGCACAAGGTGCTGTGATACAGCTGCAGCAGCGTGTCCCCATGCTCCGCCCTCATGGGCCCATCCATGCTCAAAAACAGCACACTGGAGAGGTCCAGTGCTGGTGAGCCGTAGCGGGAGTGTTGCAGGTCTATGAACCTCAACTCTGTACTTCCTGGGAGCTGGCGATAAAGTAAATTGCTGGCCCACAGGTCTCCGTGCGTGATGACGTTCCAGGGCTCGTTGCTCGGGTCGGTCTGCGTCAACTGCTGCATGTTCTGCGGGACGTGCGCTGTGAAGTCCCTCAGTTTGAGGGCGTACTCGCTGTCGGGGCCCTCTTCCTGCACTAGTAGTTCGAATATATCGGAGCCGATTTTATTGAAATACTTATTCGCAGAACCTTCTGTCACCTCACTAATCCACATTACCTCCATCACTGCGGCTCTAATATCCCTGAAGCGTTGGGGCTGTACAGACTTAATAGCCAGGGACAGGGCGTGAAACTTTCCCAGAGTCTGCATCAGAAGACGCAAGTTCTGCAATCCCAGTGGCTGCTTATAGGAAGGGACTGAGAAACCTTGAGGGCTCAGATCCTCAAGAATCAGGATGTCGTTCACTCCGTCACACTCCGCAAAATAACATCTGTAAATCCCCAAAGAAGAATTAAATAGGAAATAAAACGACATTTATCTTTAAAATTTCCTTGAAATATACGAGGACTATAAATAACATTATCATCTACTCTGTTCAACATCTACAAGCAGTAACATGAGCTGCAGCCAGGAAGTCAAAAGGAGGATAGCAATGACAAAGGAAGTTTTTAATAGAAAAAGAAGTACACTTCTGCGGACCTCTGGAAAACGAACTAAAGAAGAGACTAGTGAAGTGCTTTGTTTGGAGTGTGGCATTGTATGGGGTAGAAATATGGATATTACGACGAAATGAAGAGGAGCGAATAGAAGGATTTGAAATGTGAATATGGAGAAGAATGGAGCGTGTGAAGTGGACAGACAGAATAAGAAATGAAGTTGTGTTGGAAAGAGTGGATGAAGAAAGAATGATGCTGAACCTGACCAGAAAGAGAAAAAGGAATTGGTTGGGTTACTGGCTGAGAAGAAACTGCCTATTGAAGGATGCACTGGAAGGAATGGTGAACGGGAGAAATGTTCGGGGCAGAAGAAATTATCAGATGATAGACGACATTAAGATATGTGGATCATATGCAGAGACTAAGAGGAGGACAGAAAATAGTAATAGTTGTAGAATGCTGGGTTTGCAGTGAAGGACCTGTCAATGGGCAGAACACGTATGTATGTATGTATGTATGTATGTATGTGAAAAAAAATTATGGTGTATTTAAGGACGTTCGCAACTGCAGAGGTTATATCAGAGTCACCGGTGTCGCGGAATTTTGTTCCGCAGGAGTTCTTTTGCATGCCAGTAAATCTACTGAAATGAGGCTGTCATATTTTAACACACTTAAATGCCACCGGCCTCGGTCGGAATCGAACCCGCAACCTCGAGCACAGAAGGCCAGCGCTATACCGACTATGCTACCGAGGCCGGCTGTATGTATGTATGTATGTATGTATGTAAGCAAGTTAATATAACTCGATTTACATTAACCTTTTCATGCGTTCTTTTTTTTAATACACGTATGGTTAATAAGTAACTACAGTATACAGCCCTACACAAAATATTTGTGAGCTATTATTTATTTCATACCCAAAATGATCTCAGACGAAACTATGAGAATCAAGACAGTCTTGTAAATGGGCTTCTGTACATTTTACAGATTTAGAAGTCACAATTTCTGTATTCTTGTATATCCCTGTAGGATCTATATAAACAAAACTCGCCACCTAAAAGATTCAGTTCTCTAATTCAGACCTGTTACTTTCTTTCCAATGTTGAGTTCGACTTTAATTGCAATTAGTTACAGCCATAAACATAAAGTAGCCTATAGTTGACGAACCAATGCAAAATTAATATAAAATTAAAATTAAGTTGGAAAAGTTCCTTATTCTTTAAAATATGCTCACATACTGCAAAATCATTGTCTGTAAAATATTTCTAAATCAGATAAATTAGCGTTAACAATTCCGTGGAATATTTTGTTAAATGACTTTAGATACAATGAATTTAGTCGACACTTCAATTTGTTCACACTAATTGACAGTTTAAGCAGAAGATAATCAGATGTAGTATTAAATTAAGTTTATAATGGGATAATATTTATAATACAATGGTCGCAGAGAAAGATGCAACTTCTGATGTCTATAATAAAGCACATGAAATGTACAGAGCCAAAGCGCGACGTTGCATCTAAATAGCAAACCCTGTTCCTTCACCCCGAAGTCAGACAGTCAATTGAATGGCGAGCAGGTGGACGGACAGACAGAACAGTGGAGAAGGAAATTTAGAGAATATATCTATATGATAACGTCGTGTCCACTTCTGTGCGTTGCCAGAAAGGCGAGTGACGTATCCAGTTCCCATTGGCTGAGGGATCCGGAGAGCGGATGAGAGTGAGTTAAAAAATATACGTTACGAAGCTGTCACAAGTTGCTTCTTTCACTGCGGGATCTTTAATTTTCTTACCGGGGTACGAACTGAATCGGTTCTGCGATGCCCTTCTCTCGCTGAAAATCGCTGAAGACTGTGAAAACTTTCGTGTATAAAGAGATTTCGTTTGAAAAACACAGGCGGGAACCAAAGAACTCTTGACGTTTCAGATCTGGCAATGTCTTCACGAAGAGGGTGACAGCGCCCTCGTCCCCTATTGTGAAGCAAAAGGTCATATTATAGTTGTATGTAATTAAAATGGTCATATTATAGTTTATGTAATTAAATACTATCTTGTAGATTGGCATATCGCCGAAAGCTCTGACGGCACATGCCATAGTTTCTACTCAAGTCTAAGGCCGGCCGCATATTGAAGGTAGCGTAGGGTAGCACAACATAGTTGGAGGTACAGATCTTTACGAGCAGAGGAATAGGGCTGGGAGCAACGACCCCATATTGACGCCAGTCCAGACAGAGCCTTCAAGAGGGATGACAGCTATCCATTCTCGCTGCTTGGAATTGGAGTCCGAATCAGATGACGACTGGGTAAATGTTATGACTTTAATTAGTGGCCAAAGAAAAGAGAAACTCGAGCGAGAAGTAATTTTTTTAACAAAAAGGGATACTCATGGCGAGTTCGTTTTAAGTAATGTATTTTCTAATGCAGAATTTAAGGCATAATTTCGTTTAAATAAACCTCAATTCGATTAAATTCACAATTTCATTGAAAGCTATGGGCATATCAAAGGAAGTGGATGCAATGCTCAGTAGTCTATTGAGACAAAAGAAAAAGAACGAGGACATTATTAATCTAGTGCAGTGTTTTTCAAACTTTCTCTACCTTTCCTATAGTGTAATGGTGTAGAGCAGTGGTCGTCAGCACTCGCTGATGTGGGTAAAGGGTAAGCGGAGCGACGTGTTGTGACCCGTCGTGCAGCAGGAAGAGTTAGAGTCCGCCAGCAGCTACGAATACACCGTAGTGCAGTGTCTTCTCCGCGGGTAGGGACTGCTACTCCGAGGGTGCAGTGTGCTGAGGAGCGCTGGTGCATAGTGTAACCCATTTTCTTTATTCTTTTTTAATTTTATTTATTTAACTAGCAAAGTGAGTACAAATTAAATTTATAAAACAACTTTGTTTTGATATTATTACTATTATTATTACTATTATTATTATTATTATTATTATTATTATTATTATTATTATATACTTAAAGGAACCCGGAGGTTCATTGCCGCCCTCACATAATCCCGCTATCGCTTCCTAACCTGTGCAAGATTATTATTATTATTATTATTATTATTATTATTATTATTATTAGTATATACTTAGAGGAACCCAGAGGTTCATTGCCGTCCTCACATAAGCCCGCCATCGGTCCCTAACCTGTGCAAGATTATTATTATTATTATTAATTTATTAAAGTGGGTGTAACAACGAAATTGGAACTGGGTTAATAATTCATATCCACTGTCAAAATCTTGCATTTTCTTTGAATTTACAGATTTAGTATACGCAGTACCGGTACTACAAAATTGTATACGAATTAAAAAAAAAATCTTTTTGATACAAAATTTATTGTAATTTTATTAGTATTCAATAATTAACAAATATGAAAGCTAGTAGCTCAAAAGTTCGTTCAGTAGGATAAATGTGCTTGTTTCTTAAGCCTGCAAATTATTTTTATGTCTGATTTTAAGGCGGAAGATTGTGGCCCCATTTCTCCTTCTGAATTTAGTCCGTTTCTGTATTTGATATTTATTGGACACATAGTAGAAAATCTGGCGATAAAAGTGATACACGGTGTAGGTCTGTTATTTACGTGTTATATGTTCAATGATGATACTAATAATAATAATAATAATAATAATAATAATAATAATAATAATAATAATTGTTAGTTTTCATACTATCATTATAATCATTGGTGAAGCTTCATATTTTTTATTCAAGTTTTCTTAATTTTTGTAGCCTACAGACCTACATTTATAGTAAATTTTAAGTGCTCCCACATAATAAAATTTAAAACACCCCTTCCTGGGATTCCGCGGAACACATTTTGAGAAATGCCGACCAGTGAGTAAGATGAAGAAAAACTAATTTGTTTGTTCAAAATGGTGATAATTAGTCAGCATTCTAATGTGTTTGATAACTGGAGAGAAAATAAATAATGCACATTGTTTGTTTGATTTACAGTGTTGTGTCAAATGGAAAGTCTGATGGCAAATAACCTTTTTTTAAATAAATTTCTTTAAAACTTGCCTTTAGGAAAATGAATTTCACTGGCTGTTTTGTTCCATATCTCATCATTTAGCTACTTTCTTATATAATCTCTATGGGCGGTGTCATGTAACGCTGGGTATTCTCTCACAACTTTTATACTTAAATGTCTTCACACCGACTCCGCAGAGGAAACTGTGTTCCTCCCACAACCAGACCCAGGTTCCTGGCTGCATCCCCCTATTCTGTACCTGCGCTGGGTCCAACTGCGGTGCCACATTCCACCCTACTGTTCACAGATTTCTTGGCTAGACTGGTTTGTGGTGCACTGCGCTGGGCTGCCTTCAATATGCGGCCAGCCTAGCGATGGTATCGTGCCTCGACCCTATTCATACCCCCTTCACTGTGTTACAAATAGGCAGATATACTTGGCTCGGAAACATGACGGCCTCTCTTCTTGGAATTGGTAATCTCTCATAAACCCCCATCCTCTACTCAACCCCTAGCCGCGTGGCAGAAATAAAGTAGATCCCAGTATTGCCAAATCTAGTAGTCATTGCCTCTACCTGTTGGGTTTCACCCGTTCTCAGTGTCTTTGTCGACGTGTTGTTTTATGCCGTTGTGCGCTTCAATATGTCTAATTTATTCCGGCCATGATTAATGAGTGTTGGAGCAGATGATCCGCAGCCAGGCCTCCTGATACACCTGAAGATCCAGGACCATCACGACAAGAACAACAAATAACACCGTCGAAGAAAACAGAATATCTTATTTGCAGAGGAGCGTAGCTAAGAAAACAAAGTGTTAAAATTGTGTCTAACGTTAGAAATTCTATCCATAAAGTAATCGAAAGTTCAGGCAGTTTAATAAGTATAAATCTTAATCACTTAACATCGGACGCAACCGGCGGAGTTGGATATATGGGCATATAAATTAAGAATTACGGTTCACCAACTAAAGAGAAAATAAACAAATTAAAACAGAATTCGGTAAGATAGACGATTTTATACGTGATTTACTTCGCCGAAGAGTATGTGAACTGTACGCGAAAGAGATATCGCCAACAGCAACACCGTCCTTAGCAACCTAAATAATGACATTATTCACAGCAGTGCTTAAAAGTTTCTAACTTACAGCAGTGAATTAAATGTTTTTAAATCACTCTACATGACAACCAACATATTAGCAATAGTAAAATGAATATATATGAACTTCTTCGCCAACAACACAGTACAAAGAAAAGCCCTACAATTTAAAATTAAATTTACATGCCAGTAATGAATAAAATATTGTATAGCACACTAGAGTAAACAGATTTTATGCGTTCGTGGAAATTATCACCCAAGGCGAAGCTGATAAAATCTAACTTTACTCTTTTGTACTATAAATTCTATAACTATTCAATGATCACAGTTTCAGAAAATTTTACCAGCGCAACATTCTTAATTAAGTATAAAATTCTGGAACTTCAATAACATGAGAATTTAACACTTATTATAGAAGTCTGCATTTTTTTGTTTATTTAGGCAAAACATGTTAGTGTAAATATAAATATAAAGTGTTTTTAAAATAAGTTTGTTCATTTTTATACCAATTTTGTTTTAGTAATTATAAATTAAGGTATATTTACAAAGATAATATAGTCTTTCTGAAAATCGCGGTTTCACGGAACACAGTTTGAAAAACGTTCGCAAATCACAATGACTTCAAGAATTGGCAACTCGGCTAAGGGTTTATCCCTTGCGCGTGCCTGCAGTTAACTGGTGAAGGGGATGAGGGAAGGTCGTCATGTTTTCGTGCGAAGTATTGCAGCTGACGTACATCTGTAATAATGTGTTGGATACTGCGTTTCGAAATGTATCTTTTAAAACAGAAAACAAATATGCAAAAACGTAAATTTCAAGAAGCATGGGAAGAACAGTTTTTCTTTAGTACTGGTGGCGAAAATATGAGGTGCTTGATTTGCTGTAAAATGTTGAATGGAATATATAAGAACAATGTCATTATTCTTCTTGTCATAAAGATTGCCACGCCCTTACCTGAAAGTTGAATATTTCACTAATAAAATAAACAGAGAACAAAAATTATGTGTTCTTATAAAATGGAGAATGCCACATACCTATACGTAAAACATAACGCTAATATTCTTACATAAGTAAATGGAAGTACTTATTGTTCCAATATTATGAATGATATCTCAAGATATACCTTATTTTAGGAATAAAACGAACTAAAACGCTATAATATTTGAAACAAGCAAGTTAATTTGTCGTTGATTTTATGAAATCTTCTATGTAACAGTACAGAGCATAATTTTTTCAGAAGGAAGAAAAAAGTAAATAAATATCAATAGGCCTACAGAACAATATTACATAATTCCATATAAAACGTTGGTGAATATGATGACATCATGGAGGATCAGTGTAAGCCTAATGATATTTAATTACTTTTTTCTTCTTTCTGAAAAATTGTACTCTGTATTGTCACATAGGAGGTTTCACAAAATCAACGACGATTTATATAAACGATAGAACAAAGTTGAATTGCTTTACTTTATCAAAATAAATAAATAAAATTTCGAAATAGAAAGAAAATAGAACAAGCAATATTTCGGCGGTTCGCGCAATACCGGGCAGAACTCTAAGCATAACCCGCTGCCCTCATCCAGACTGTAGCGAGCTTGAAACACTTGGACACGTGCTTGGACAATGCCCTAAAGGCGAGCTGCTGATCAATGCTAGGCATCATCGTGTACGACATGCTTCGGCGACATTTTTCAAAACTTCAAATTGGAAGATTAATGAGGAAGTACATTGTGTATCATCAGATGGTTCTTTTAGACGGGCATACATTATTGCTATTAACGGACGCTTAAAACGGGCTCTTGTTCTTGACCCTACTATCCGTTTCGAAAGAAACCTAAATCAGGCCACCGAAGTTGATATTGAGAAGTCAATATATGAACCTTGTCTGCCTTATCTTTCTCAAAAGTACAACGTCCTTCTTAAACAATGGTCTGTCATTGGTTTGCTGTTTGGCAGTAGAGGTTCTATTTCAAAATTCACATGGAATTATCTTAAGGAACTTCACATTCCTTTTGATTATGTAATGTCTGTCCTTATAAATATTATCAAGGATTCTCTTCAAATATCACATCATCATCTCTATTTCAATTAATCCACTTATATTTGCCTTCAACAATTAACTTTCTTTTTTCTTTAATGTATCACATCACATTATATTGTACATGTTTATTGTATTCAGGACCTTTGTGGTCACTCAAATTCTTTGAGCTGATGTCTATAATTTAAATCTATAAATATATAGAAATACAAAGAACATATACAGTATCAACATCTCTTCTGCTTAATATGACAATTTTAATTTTTACATTTAAAATATATTGCATAACATTTTATTTTCGATTTAATTGCCGGTGCTTAGCAAAGAAATCGCCAATACAAAATTGACGCGAAACGGTAAAGTGAAGTTTTTTGCACTACCATTACCAACACCACCATAACAACTGCAAAAACCAGAACAACCACAACAAGAACCATAATAAACACCACTATCAACATCCTATTAGGTCTACTACTGCTACATTTTAAATACTATTGTTCTTCCACAGTTGTTGCTGACACCACTCCTAATGGAAATTTACTGCCACCTTTACCAGCGTTAATAATAGGCCTAATAAAACTATATTACTCTTGTAGTATTGTACTATTTTAATTTTGTAATTGTTTCAGCATAAATTGTGCATTGTTTTATGAAAGCAAATTATTTGATACAGAACTGCAGAATAAATAATATAAAGAGGTCGAACAAAAAATCGGTCGTAATAAAGTTTCTAGTCATCTAGTCTTCCTGTAAGATCTTAGGTCTCCTAGTTCGAGAAATAATAGAAAACAAATAGGGAACGAAACTAAGTTGTTAGGTTGGTACCTTGTTCTTCCACTACGATACGACTGATGCATGAAATCCAGACTTTTTCGATATATGTTTCCATTCTATACTGGGTCTTCGGATCGAATCCAAGCTTCTTCAGGACAGCCACCATCGCACGCTCCAGGTGTTCGTCCTTCATACTAGAATACAAATTAAATACTTGGAGCACTGCTATTAAAGAAAGTACAGTAACATTACCGTTAGAATTTAACGACGCCAAAATATCGAAAGAAGATTACCATGGTCTTCCTTTTAGATTTTAAATCACTCTCGTATTTCATCTTATAATCTAAATTCCACATAGTAGGCCTACTTCTTGGAATGCCTTAATTGTTAACTTGAATGCGAAAAATAAATATAACATTCTTCATATTCGCATGTACAGTATATACTGGGTGTTCATTTCAAAGTGTGTCATGACGTCACTGTTTTGAGTCAGCGATTTGAAGCGAGTTTCAGTTTTGTGTCTGCCTCTTAATCAAGGCGTTCAATCTGAACTTGAGAACGTGTACAGTATAACTTGAACGTCGTAGCAACAGATGGCGGTCTGTACGGTCTGTGTGGTACCATAACCTCTTTCGAACTGTGTTTTGCGCGGCCAAGTCGTACGCAGGGTATTTGTTATCATCGGTTGCGTACGGCAACATTCCACAATACAAATCAAATGCTCCGTGTCCATGTTGACCGTCGAAGTTAATGTCAACAAATACGTAAGTAATCGTCTTAACCCTCTCTCCATATCCCGACAGTAAGAAAAAACTCACCTCAGTACATGTTTCGAAACAGTTCACATTCCTGCCACTACCGGCGTTACCGTACGTATCGGTAAGTACTCTTCTGAATGAACGCCGTACTTGCTAGACAACTTCTCTGGCAGATAAGTAATTCGCCTTTGCGGAAGTGTAGGAAGATTGAATTCTCTAGGCTCATCGACTAGCCACGTGACGGCATACAGCGAGCCATGACACACATTGAACTGAACACCCAGTAGTCGTTAGTCAATCTATGTCACTATGACTAAGCGCGCTAAAAGTAATGTATTTGGTGACTGCCATATGTTTGAGCAGAGTTAAGTCTCCAGTTAATATATTACTAGAGCAGTGTTTCTCAACCGCCTGGCCGCGGCCCGGTACCGGGGTCTGGCATCAATTATACGGAGCCGCGAGATATTCTCCTGGAATTTGTCAGTTTATTCTTCTTAGCATTTTTCACGAGTAAATATTTTATAGTGGAAATATTCTTAGGAGAAAGAAGAATAATTTTCGCGATTGTGTCGAAAAACGCAGATCCAAATCGTCTCTAAACTCTAAATTCTAAAATCTAACTAAATAACATCTGTGTAGCAATTATCAGTGACAAAGCCAATTACTTTTTAATGATCGAGAATTTTTCAGACTTAGAAATCTTTCAACATACCGGGAATACCGCTGTTTATGACCGGCCATAAAAATTGCCTACAAGCGGATTACAACAATAGGCGGTGAGTCCTCTGTTCTCAAAACTGAACGAAATAATATTTGCGTTGCAGATGTCAGTGACCAATTAGCTGGAAGTTGAAAGTATTATTTTTTTCACTTAAGCTGAAGATTAAGGCAGTGTATATCCGGTTTTTGATAATGAATAATCACAGTGAATAGTCTCTCTTTGCATGTTCGAATTGTAGTGCTTAAATACTTGTTTGAAAACCTAGTGTCGTGATTTTTTTTTTAAATAATAGGCATACATGTTTAAATATTAATAAGGATGAAAGACAAGGACTTTGCTTAATTTTGATATTAAGACATTTCTTACTGAAAATGTCCTTGACGCAATAACTAGTGATGCATCCACCTCAAGTCCACAGAGCAATCTCCAGGATAATGCTGTGTAGGTTGATTAGAGGTATTGTGCATGTTTTTTTTTTTTAATTGTACATTTGAATTTCAATATGTATCTCTTAAAAGTTTGAGTCACTCGCTTTGCCTGCTCGCTGTGCGAAAGGTAGGGGAGAGTTGGGTAGTATCGGACATCGGGTAATATCGGACAGTGCGTTTCTTTCATCTGCAATAGATGATAGTACCTGAATGACATGGTTACGTTTCTGTATGCGACAGCACAGAAAAGTAACCATGTCATTCAGGTACTTTTATCTGGTGGTAGATGAAAGAAACTCACTGTCCGATATTACCCGATGTCCGATACTACCCAACTCTCCCCTAATCGTACCAAAAATTACATTTTGAGGCTGTTCGCGCCCGTTATTAAGAATTTCGCTATTGGGAATATTTTGTGTGTGTGTGTGTGTGTTTCTGCAGGGACTTTTTAAGATGTCCGTTATAAAGACATATCCGCCATTTGGAAATGTTATATATGAGATTGAAAGTGTAGTTACTCCTTGCCTCAACATGTTAACATTCAGTCATAGTAGAACACAAAATAAATGTTCACGTTTACAAATATAATATATACAGTGCATTTCCAGTGCAAAAATAATTGTCTAACATTACATGTTTCAATTTACATTATACTGTACAAGTTTTAACAATATGGAATAATCATTTGTGTGTGAGCAGAAAAGAAAAAAAATATATACAGTACTTACATAAAATACATTTCTTCACAATTCACAGCACCTAATTATATTCGCAACGTATCAAAAGAAAAGTATCTCCTACTTTCACTCAAAATAATTTTTTTCAAGAAACGCTTTGAAATATTGTTCAAAGGGATGCTGCCATGTACCAACATTATACACAAATCTCTATGAAATCCTTTTTGATGCTCTATGTCTGATTTTATGTTGAAGGATAGTTTTGATTGCAAAATTAAGTATTACACTGTTTCTGAAAGAATCGAGTTCCATCTGTCTTATACTTTTTTAACAGTTTGCAGTGTGTTTTCTTCCTTTAACAAGGAAATATTCATGACGTCACGTATACTCCGTGTGTTCCGAACTTGTCTCGCGAATCGGTGACACTAGAACGCAGTCTGATTATAACATTTTTACTGACATATTTGAGGGGCTGAGTGGAAAAGGGGCCTATGTCACAAAAACTAAATTTTGTAGGAGAAGCATTTATTCCACTGAGATTCTCTCCCTTCAAGTGAAGAAGAAGCATTTATAAATGCGTACCATGTCCGGTAGACACATGTCACAAGACTGGAAGTTCATAAAAGAGTCCTAGATAGCAAGATCTGTCGGTTATGGAAGAAACTAAAAATCAACAGGAATGTGGTATGGGTCCCTTTTCCACTGGGCACCTCATTTTAAAACTTGTTTTAGCTACGCATACTTACTTTATTCTAGCTAATTTACAATATGTATACAATTTAGCTCTTTTTGTATGACTTGATCCTTTGGTGACCGTGTTACACAGTAGTAGGTTATTTTACTTCGCTCTATGAACATTTTAGTTTATTTAGCGTCTGAATGAGATGAAGGTGATAATAACGGTGAAATGAGTCCGGGGTCCAGCACCGAAAGTTACCCAGCATTTGCTCATATTTATTGAGGGAAAACCCCGGAAAAAACCTCAACCAGATAACTTACCCCAACCGGGAATCGAACCCGGGTCACCTGGTTTTGCGGCCAGACGCGCTAACCGTTACTCCACAGGTGTGGACTACACAGTAGTAAAAGGAATGTTTATCATTGTCATAATACCCGTATTTCTTAAAGACAGTTAAATAGACCAGTTTGTCTCATTCACTAGTTTAGTTATATATATATATATATATATATATATATATATATGTTGCCTATCGTTATTCGTTGTTACTTGAATGAATATTTACCCAAGTAAAACTATTAAGTTTTAACATTTTAATTTGAACTATTGCTTTTTGGAATATTACATAAAACACAGAGAATATACAGTATTGCGTCATTTTCACCGTTGTTGGTCATCACTTAACAAAAAAAAAAAATAATGAAATTCGACTGGTAGTAATTTTTCTGCGTATAGGCTACTGTAGTTCAGCGGTGACCAAATCGGGTGTCGTGATTACATCGTGTAATCACAGACATTCAAACGGGTACGAGGAGTTTACGAGGAGTGTACAATGCTGTGTGTTTCATTCACGTACTGAAGGCAAGCAGTGGCGGTATCATGTCGTTCTACAGATTCTGTCTCTACAAGTAGTAAGAAGAGTTTCGTAAAGAATGACGAGAACTTTTTTGTTGTTCTGTCGGACAAAATGTAATACGTTTACTTTGCTCAACGGGTCAATTAGGAATATATAGAAACATTAATTGCCACGCTGAATAATGTATTACTATTATTATTATTATTATTATTATTATTATTATTATTATTATTACTATTATTACTAACCACTAAGTATATGTTTCTATAATTCTTCTGTACAAGCATGAATATTAATATTTTTAGATCTTCTCCCTATAAGGATAAAATTATTAGGTTTTATCTCAATTTTAATCTTCTTAATCTTTAGGTAAGGATAACTATTTATTAGGTATTCATTTAATAATAATATTGCAGAAAAACTGATTCAATATTATGTGCCAACGAACTGTTAAACGCCAGAAATTGGCATGTCTTAAATCATAGCCAGGAAGAGAAAGATGACATAAATAAATGTAAGGAAGTCAGCTACCTAACGGGATTTGAAATATCTCGTGCTCTAAAGTATTTTAATAGAACAGAATTTCTCAAAAGAATAATGATTAAAATAGCTTAAATAACTTGTACATAAGAAGTTTTTAATTTTGAAAAACTACGAATTTCTCGACCAAGTATCGAGAGAAGAATTTAGAAAATTCCTGATTATATTCAAGAGGAAGGTTAAAAAAAGAAGCAACAAAAATCATGTATTATTCACTGGGTCTTGAAGACAGCAGTGACATTACTGATACAGCAAAGCTTTAGATTTTTATCCGCGGGATTGATCAAAATGTTAGTACAGGAACCACCACTGGTTGTAGTTTTCATACCAAGTACCTTTCCTCCGTCTCCTAACTTCATAGGCTGTCGCATGTAATTACTGCAGCTCGAGTTTTGGTCACCGCTGCTGTAGTTTCTTACAATAATTATCACTATACACGTGTACAATTGTAACTATTGTAAGCAACAAGTATTGCATTTAAACACATACTGTGCACTTATAAAATCTGACCCAGTGTCGCTTTGACTACAGTGTACACAGAAAACAATAAGTTATATATGCAGTGTAAGTGGTATAAAACGCATGTGTTATGTTAATACAAACTTCTCTCATCCAGACTTTCCACTCCAGACCCCAGTCGGAAGGGACTGTACAATAGCTGTGTCTATGAGTCAATCAGTAAATGTGCCTAGATACAATAATAAGTAATCTTAAATCATTGAGCATATAAATAATATTCAGTGCAGTAAAAAATTGCATATAATCATGCACATAATTTAGTTTACATTTAGTTTAAAATGAAACTTATGTGCTCCCTGTACAAATAATCAATCAAATACACTTTTGTACAAATATTCAATTAAACACACTTTTTTACAAGCAAAGTGTTTCAGTTTCTTTCTGAAGTGCCATAGCTTCTTTTCTTACTGAACACCCCTTCCCCCTAATTTTAGTGTATACTCGGTTTTCGCTCACCACACACTTAACTTTCACTCTACCTTATTTTAATTAGGGATCCAGCGTGGATTATTGAAAAAATATAAGGAACTACTGTACATACCTAGATATTGAGAACTTACTTCCAATTCGCAAGAATGATGTTGTTCAGTAAAACACACACACGCTTTATAGCAAAGGAAAACCCATTCGCATGACCGAACGTCGTAAAATATAATGATAAATATATTAGCGTACAAGGTCGTTGATAATGCTATCAAGACAGCATACTGAGCGGCGATACTATACTACACTCCATAATGTGTGACAGAAGAAATAAACATTGCCAGAAGAGGAGGAGAGAAGTATAATTGCTATTCAACCAATGGCAGAGATCTCACTCTGCCTTATTATTGCAATTCCATCCTTGTCTTGAAGTTGAACGGCCTAAAGCATCTTTTCTCAAACTTTTTTGAAGTGGGGACCACTTTTTATGTCAGAACAGTTCCGCGGACCACCTTACTCTTGTCCCCTTTGAAAGCAAATTTAATCATCATTATTGTAGCATATTTTAATACCAGTATAGTTCTACTTATATTTTAAAATTGAATTAATTAATTAAATTAAATTTATTTTATATCAGTATTAACTAATTAAGTTAATGTTAATAGAAAAAAACATTTTTGTTTCTTTAATAATTCAAGGCTATTAGAGTTTGGATAATCTTTAACTTATTAACTAAAAATAAAACAAATGTTTGTACTCAACTTAATGAGATGGATGAGCCTGCCGACTCTTGCACAGTTGTTTTATATTTGGACTATGGTAGTAAGTTTAAGTCGGAGATCGTCACATACTTCGAGTCGATTTCGGTAGCCTACTTTGTTTTTTTATTAGAGTTAGTGATGAAAACCTTTTCTCATACAGATACGTAGAAACAAACTGATTCATAATCTCTAAAGCACCATTGTTCAGTTCACTGTATTCTCTTTTGACTTGTGATGAGGTCCAGAAATTAACCATTTCTTCCGCTTGGAATTTCATTTTAAGTCCGTTCTCATTCGACTGTTCTCTTTCACTCAATGAATGTTTGTTAGTTTCAATATCGCAAAGAAAGTGATCACGAACCCATGAAAATTCGTCATATTTACTTGGAAAATAAATTGTGACCTCAGAGTTGTATTATTGGTGTTCGATGTACAGTACGTGACCATTTCAATGTGCAGACTGGGTGTCGGCAAAACTGTTAAGATGAAACATGAAAATTTTCGGTCCTTTGTTATGAATTCGGGTGGTCCCTGACTGGGTTACAGGCGCGGCGCCAGATGTGCAGGGAAAAGATGGCGAGAAATACCACGTTCATAGTGCTTTAAATTCTTCTCTTGTTATTGAGAGTAGAGTGGGAAGTCGGTAGACGGATAGGGTAATAAATTTCATAAAATGTCAGTACTGGGAGAAAAAGTGAAAGGCGATTGCCATGTGTCATTTCCAAACTCTCAGATTTTCAGCTGTAGAGTGATACGCAATTCGTCTGAATTTTATTTTTCTTCTGCCTTTTATGAAGGACCACAAGGGCAGGCCTCGAGGACCACAAGTGATCCGCGGACCATAGTTTGAGAAACGCTGGTCTAAAGCGTTTTACTCACGCCTAACTTCAAGATAACCATGGAATAAGATCTCTACAATTGGTTGAATAGCAATTACACTTCTCTCCTCCTCTGCTGGTAATGTTTACTCCTCCTGTCAGACATTATGGAACGAAGTATAGAAAGAACTCTGTTTTCGTATTAACTGACTAGAGTGAGGCCGGATAGAGTTAATTAGTAATGGAGAAATAGAACCCTGGTGGTCTATTTTATACCTAGAGTAGATGTTTCCTTCTTTGGCTGATTGAAGTTCTGTTGTACTCGCAAAGTAATGCTACCACGATAACTATACATTTAAGGAGGAAACAGTGGCAACGTTTCGTATAATGGAAAAGAATTGATTCTCGGAAGGGGGCATTATAATCCAGAACTGCTACCTTTCAACATCTATTGCACTAACTCTCAAGCTAGGTGCATGCCCAAACCCACACTGGGTGATTACACTAAGGTTCGCTGCGTACCCAGTTTTCGAGCAGGCAATCCCACTCGTCTTGTTTCGTCTCCTATACTCTACAGATTCCAGAAACGTACAATGCGTTCGTAGCTCGGCCGAAACGTTCTGCGGCGGCCTTGGACTGGGTGAAGATTGGCGCGCTTGCCGCCAGAGTAGCGCTGTAGCTACCGCTGACGCGCCAGTCAGTCGAGTTGGATCTGTCGTGTGGGAAAGACGTCTGTGCGCGTGTTGTGAGTAAAATTGTGTTGTCTCGTGGTGATAAAGTGTCTACTAATAATGGTTGAGTACACTTTAGAACAACGTATTTTCTCTATGATGAGTATGTGAAATACTCTTCTGCAAGAAGGTGTCGAAGAGAATTTGTACATCGGTTTGTAGATGTTGGAATTCCTAGCAGGTCAACTATTTATGACCTTGTCAATAAAGTCAGACGTACAGGATCTTTTTTTAACAATAAACGTGTTCAACAACGCGGTGTACTGACAGAAGAGAAGCTTGATGAAGTAGGGGCCCGGTTAGAGCACTCACCCCGCAAATCACTGCGATGATTAGCACAAGAGGTTAACATTTCCAAGACGTCAGCTTTTGTGGCAACGAAACTTCTGGAACTTAAGTCGTACAGGGTAACTGTAGTTCATGCTTTATATCCAGAAGGTCCTGTAAGTAGGGTTAATTATTGCGATTGGTTTGTGCATTCCGTTCATAATGGCGACGTGGACCCACTTTTAACGTTCTTCACTGATGAAGCGTGGTTTCATCTTCACGGTCACGTTTCTACTCAAAACAATAGATACTGGGCTACCGAAAATCCCCATATTATTCATGAAGTTCCTCACCACGCTGCAAAGGTTGGGGTTTGGTGCGCAGTGAGTGCGAGTAGAGTTATCAGTACCATATTTTCCGACACAACAGTTGATTCACACGTTTATGTAACTTCAATTTTAAATAATTTTTTTTCCGCAACTAACAAGAAATGAACGATTGAGTGGCTGGTTTCAGCAGGATTCAGCTACAGCGCACACCGCTGCGAATTCTATGTACGAATTGCGAAGTGTGTTTGGTGACAGAATAATTAGTCGAGGATTGTGGCCAACTCGTTCCCCTGACCTATCTCCATGCGATTTTTATTTATGGGGAACGTTAAAGAATAAAGTGTACGCATCAAATCCGCACACGTTACATGAATTGAAGGACAACATCACGAGAGAAATACAGGCAATCAGTCAACATGAACTTTTGCGAGTGAACCAGAATTGTTTTCGGAGATATAGGGAATGTGTTCGAGTTGAAGGTCATCACTTTTAACATTTCTTGTGATGCAGGTAAGCCTAATGTTAGTAGAGTAGTTAGTGTTCCGTACCCATGACTTGCCTGTCGTTTACGTGTAACTCTGGCGGCAGGCGCGCCAATCTTCACCCAGTCCAAGGCCGCCGCGGAACGGTCCTGCTGAGTTACGAACGCACTGTAGTATAGACACTCTTTCTGTGTTCCCATAGAGTTTACACAATGCCCCCAAATGGTGTTCTTTGACGACTTCCAGAATTTAAGCTGCTTGTTTCTGTGAACACTCTTCCTAAATTATTGTAAAATATGTTCTAGTTGATAATGATAGTAAAAAAAGTGGCATTTTTTTCGAGAATAGGAAGAGAGCAACAAATTTATACAAAAAATAACATTTTTAAAGCCCGTCAACTTCAAATTCATGTTCAGAAAGGGTGTTACTTAAATCACTCTTTTTTTTTTACAGAGGAGGACCCTAAGACTTACACTGCATCCTGAGGCTTATTGTGCTTACCACTCCTGTTCTGTGATACTTGTTGCGGAACGGCCCTGTAGTGAACTTATTCCCAGGTATGGTATGGATGGTGACGATGCTATGTGAATTAATGATGGCGAAATGAGTCTGAGGTCCAACGACGAAAATTACCTAGCAATTTTACTTCAATTAGTTGAGGGAAAACCCGGAAAAACCCCAACCAGGTTACTTGTCCCAATCAGGATTTGAACTCAAGCCCGCTTGTCACGGTCAAACATGCTGTTACTCCACAGCGGTGGATTATTATGCATACAGTATGTTAATTAAGTATGGAATATTGCTTTAATAACTCTTTATATATTCATTTTATGAAAAAAATACCAAACACAAAAGTTGTTGGAGATATCTGACGATAACTTATGGCTGTGGTCTCACAAAATTATTCATATACAGTTGTCAAAAAAAAAAGTGGCCGCACTCGTGAACAGCGAATATTTTCTAAGTCTACTTCGAGTCACGACGAAGTTACACGATGCATGTGCTTGTAGAAGCAATTCCGGAAGTATAGAACTGTTCCATATCTGCGTCTCGTAGACCAGCGCTAGAGTGCTCGCTTAATGACTGGAAGGTTGAGAGTTCGGGCCTTGCTTAAGCTTTCATTTCATTTTTTAATCGTTCTTTAGCGATATAAATAATATTCAATTTATAATTTATATTCTGTTATCGTTCTTTAACGTTATAAATAATATTTACGCTACCATTTGTATTCTGTTATCGTTCTTTATCGATATAAATAATATTCAAGTTATTTATATTTTGTTATCGTTCTTTTAGCGGTATAAATAATAAAGCTGTAATTTTTTATATTGTTATCGTTATTTTGCGATATAAATAATATTCAAGTCACCATTTGTATTCTGTTACCGTCAAGTTATTATTTATATTCTGTTATCGTTCTGTAGCGATATAAATAACATGAATTTAACATTAGGTTTGGAACAATAGTTGCATAATACTAGCGTTTTTTTATATTATTACTTTAATTTGCATTATCTTGAAACACAATAAAATGAAAAAGAGTGACGAGGAATTGAACGTGAGACGTTGACATCTAAATTCCGAAGTTCTTCCGACTGAACTACGAGAGCACAAGTGTGGAAACATTTGCGGAAAAATTCGTCTAATCCCCGTCTAAGATTTTCTGATGATTTGCAGAAGTTCGTACAGGATTCGGGGGGCAAAGGGTAATTGGGATTTCCCGGTATCTGATCGGATCAAAAATCCTGATAGAAATGATATTTAATCCTTGCGGTGAATTTCGGTGAAGTCCGGAGGGCTCAATTAGTCAAATCCGCTCTCTTCAACTCCACGCTTGGGCCCCCTGGGATCTATTAAGATGCAAAAGAGACAGTGGTGTGCGGAAAACAACGGGAAGTTACCGCATTTATCCTTTGCAAGGAATACTGCAAACATGAGTAAAGGAAGCTTTTAATAGAAAAAGGAGCATCTTCAGCGGAACGCTGGAAAAAGAACTAAGGAAGAGACCAGTGAAGTGCTTTGTGTGGAGTGTGACATTGTATAGGGGAGAAACATGGACATTACGACGAAATAAAGAGAAACAAATAGAAGCATTTGAAATGTGGATGTGGAGAAGAATGGAGCATGTGAAGTGGACAGACAGAATAAGAAATGAAGTCTTGGAAAAAGTTGATGAAGAAATAATGATGCTGCAATTGATTAGAAAGAGAAAAAGGAATTGGGTGGGTCACTGGTTGAGAAGAAACTGCCTACTGAAGGATACGCTGGAAGGAATGGTGAACGGGAGAAGAGTTCGGGGCAGAAGAAGATATCAAATAATAGAAGATATTAAGATTTGTGGATCATGTGCTGAGACTAAGAGGAAATCAGAAAATAGGAAAGATTGGAGAATCCTGGGGCTTGCAGTGAAAGACCTGCCATGGGCAGAACACTTATGTATGTCCAGGATGCTTTGAATGTCGTGGCTGAACACAGTCGCTATTTGAAAAAACTCTAGTCGATTTCATGCCCACTCGACTGCAAGATGTGATCGAGATGTGGGGAAGATAGACTAAATATTGAATCGTGGCGTTTTGTTTTGTTTTTTGAACGCTTAAAATTGTGTGAATGTTGTAAGACAGACGCCAGTAAGTTTGTTTTGTTTATGCCACGAAAGGTATTCTTATTGAGAGTAAAATCTTTTTTTCTTTCCAATTGCAGCCATAATGTCATAATAAATAATGATGAAGTCATGGCATAATACATTCATGAACCTGATGTTAATTACTAAAATAATCATAAAAGAGAAAGGAGCAATTATGTATATTTTGTCTCTTTATCTTAAAAATAAAACAAAAAACAACATAAGAAGCGCTAGGTTGTATTCGAACGCAGAACCTCACGAATACCAGGCCGGAAAGCTACCTTTACACCATCAAGTAACACACGGAATACTTTAATTATAACTGTAGATATCAGGCAACGTGGTCCAACAATATGTAACATCGCCTGTCTCCGAATTGAAGCGAAGATACCCGAAGGGAACTTTGTTTCTGAGAGCGGCCACTTTTTCTTTTGACAACTGTACAGAATGTGGCAAAAAAATAACACTTGTTAAATTTTACATATTTGAAATCTCCATTCAATTTTACATACAAATATGTAAGCCATAAGTTTTAGTTAGATATCTCCAACAACTTTTGTTTCCGGTATTTTTTCATAAAATGAATATATAAAGAGTTATTAGCAATATTCCATACTTAATTAGCACACTGTGTAAAAATAAACAATTGTTTACTTTGTGTTGTGGACTTTAATATAATTTTCTAATATGTCTTGCAAAGTACTGTTAGATAAGAACGTATTGAGGAAATATGGAATTGTTTATACAAATTTTGAAGTTTATCCGCCAATTTTAAAATGTAAAATACAAATTAATGTGAAAATATGCACAGAACTGAAATGTGCTCATTGAAA
This sequence comes from Periplaneta americana, assembly GCF_040183065.1. NCBI lineage: Eukaryota > Metazoa > Arthropoda > Insecta > Blattodea > Blattidae > Periplaneta > Periplaneta americana. The sequence continues at coordinate 57,368,265 of NC_091133.1, forward strand.
GTAATTATAAACGATATTAGATTGTACCGGTATATTAATTTATTTTTCATTGAATAATCCATTACTCAGATGTCGAAAGATATTTATACCCCCTGCCCCTGACTTCTGCCCTGATCTATTTTGCAACCCTGCCAGCAACACTATAGCCTTTGCAATCGTCCATAATGTATTTTTAGTACAATAAAAATCACTGCTTTACGACCTTTTCGTTCCTTTAAGTACTGTGGTATGACGTGCATAAATTGTTACTTGACTTTAGAGTTTATGTTCCCCTAGCTGCAGAAACACTAACAAAGAGAAATGTAATATACTTCCTATTTCAGATCGTAATGAAAATTATGTAACACACAGTAATAGGAGAAAAACACGTACAGTCGCGGACATAAATATTGGAACAGAGGGTTTTGACAATGAGTTATGCTTATATTTACACAAATTGAGAGGTATTGGTTTGTTTGATTATCAAGTGAATTCTTCTCTTCCTGTTGTACATTAATCTAAAAGGATATTCTAAAACTCCCTTCGTATAGCACAGAAAATTATTATCCTTTTCACATGATTGCTTTCTGCTAGGACAAAAGTATTGAAAAGCACCCATTGACTTGGTAAACAAACCCCTTAAATTAATACATAAAATACTTGGTAGGTGTCGTGTTGTTCAGTACTTATTCTCCTCTTCATAGAGACAAAGTGTGCTTCGTCATTACTCGATTAGTAACGATTACAGTGAACGTGGGACGTAAAGTAATGGGGAACAGCCCTATGGAAATTATAAATATAGTACTAAAGCTATTCAAACGGGGGAAAGACTTATGCAGAGATCGCAGAATCAATACAAAGGTGTCGAACAACAGTGTTCAACATTGTTAAACGATACAAAAAGTTCAAAACGGTGCAGAATCAATCAGGAACTGGCAGACCATCGAAGCTAAGCTCAAGGGAACAGAGGAAAATAGTATACAAGACTCCAATGGTTTTTGCAGTGGAGATTACAGCGCAGCTGAAGGAAAATGTAGGTAAGGATGTTCATGTTACAACTGTTCGGAGGGTCCTGAATACGGCTGGGTACAATAATTCCCAGACGGAAACCATTTGTTTCTAAGGTGAATCAAAAGAAACGCTTTCAGTTTGCAAATTACTACATAAACAAAACTACTGAGTTTCGGGATAAAATTTTGTGGTCTCATGAAAGTAAATTCACCTTAGAACAACTGTTTGTATGCATCTGAAGTCTGATTAGTGTAATATGTAGCTAGTCGGCGATGTTTGCAACGGAGGAAAAAGGCACTGGTCATCCTACCACAGTATCTCCTGGTTTAGTTTCCTCATGAGTGGTGTCTTGTTGGTATCATTTGTGAGATTCAGACCTGTCTTCGGACAGTTGACTAAAGAAAGAAACAAAATTGTCATTAGAAGAAGCATATATGAATGACACCATATAACTTACTATGCATCTAAATAACAAAATAAACTTTAGTTTTCTGTATTGCACGCAAAAAATTTATAATCCAAAAAGTGAAATATTTCTCATTAATCCACTCGTTTAGGCGATTAAAAAGTTTTCTACCCTTTTCCCTGAAAAAGATTTCAGCGCAAACACGAGTGACGCCCCACTTCGATTACTGTGATATTCTATTTATTGACCTACGAGATACTTTGGCGCAGAAACTGCAACATGTTTATAATATGTAGTCCGTTTCGTTTGGAATGCTCGCCGGGCTGATCATGTAACACAGAGATGTTCAGCGCGGGAATTTCTAGCCTTTGAACGAGATGCTACAGTGACGTAGAATATCTTTTAAGCCAGCTTGCACCTCTTTTAAAGGCTAATAATGTCAGTTTATTCAAACTAGAACTCTAACACCATACATCGAAATGATGTTCTGGCTCCGTCTAGAAGATACTAAAAAAAAAAAATCCACTGTCTTTCCCTACTCTTTCATATAGTGCATTTATCCGCTCCTGTCTATCTCGCCTCCCGTTTTCAAAATTTATCCACCCACCATAATCTAAACACACGATCACAACACTCCTCAATACTATCCATATTCTCCCAGTGAACATCATCATACTCGTTTTTATTGTAGCTATTAATCGATATTGTCTCGGTAAAATCTGTAACTGCACTCGTGAATTTTATTTCTTGAGAGGGCAAACCTTCTCTTCAACTGGTGATGATCGTTGACAGATTGTAATATAACCAGAAACACATTTTACTCTAATGTTTTCCTCTTTCTTCCATACTTCTGTTGTTACAAAATCGTATTTTTCAATTTTCTTAGCAAGTTCCTTCGCTTTTGTCGTTTGAGGGGATCCATCAATAAGAGCATCTTGTTCACCAAAATTGATAAACCACAGTCTTAAAGCTGACTCCACCTGACTGTCTTTCCGACCACGATTCAACTTACATTTTAAGTTTTCGTTTTCCTTTGCCTCTCTTAGAATACTATCTCGGTAAAGTTTGTAACTGCACTGCTGAATTTTATTTCTTGAGAGGGAAAACCTTCTCTTCAACTGGTGATGATCGTTGACAGATTATAATATGACCAGGAACACATTTTACTCTACAGTATTTCGAATGCGTATTGAGAAAAAAAAATTCATAAATCGGCAAAGAAGTGATAACGTAAACCGAATCACTGATTACAATAAACAACTTTCCTGCAATGTTTTAGTATCTTTTCGTACGGGATTTCATAAAAGTCATAACATTATCCAATTGATAACATTATCCGCAATTACAATAAGCTGCGTGAACTACCAATAACAGTGAACACTTCAGAGAGGAGTGGGAATAATTCGTATAGTAATTTCAATGGTCTTCTGTCTTGTTCTTAAAATGATACTCGTTCACGTACTTATACCAGAAGCACTTATTGAACATTATTAACCTCACTACTTGAAGTAGATTATTGGTTAAGCGTAGGTAATTTTTGAGTATATAAAGTTATTTTGTTGTGTTGTGAAGTGCTCAGCATTGAAAACCAACCACCCAACTTTTCAAACATTGTCAATAATAAATCTACAAGCTGAGTGTACAAAGTAATTCACATAATAATGAAAACAAAAACGAAATATAATAATAATAATAATAATAATAATAATAATAATAATAATAATAATAATAATTAATATTCTTAAAACTATAATAAAAATGAATAACAATATGCTATATTATTGATGCGAGGATTTTGGGTATTTACACATTGCCACAGATGTAGAGACGTCCAATGAGACATAGCTACATGTTTTCACGGTCATCACAGAAATTATATAAAAGGTAATGAGGAAACTATATATACATAACAAAATAGTCTAATACAATTATTTTTCTGCAACTTTTGTGGTTTCCCTAGAAGAAAAATGTTCTCCGTGACTCTGATGTTTTTGGAAATGGTAGTAGGCCGTCATTATTTACTTCGGTCCACCACGTACAGTAAGTTTAGTATCCACACACCACTCCATGGACCTGAAGTTAGACGGCCTGGAGCGTTCTTTCTCCGCCCGACTTCAGGATAAGCCTGGAATGTGATGTCTGCCATTGGAAGTATTGTTATTCTCCAAAAGAAATGAATTACGAAATTTGTTGCAGAAATAAAGTCATACAACTTACACTCTCAAAATTGAGCATACACCTTCTTCTATTAACAATAATACAGCTTTTTACATACACTTACATAGTTATTTATTTGCATTACATTTTTGCAAACTTAAATTTTTATTTCTTGGAAATATTTATAACACAATATGATTATTTTCTTTTTATACGATTCTACATACACAAATACGTACTGCCAAATAAAAGCAACACCTATAGACAAAACTTCCAAGTTCAGGGTACTACTTTTTGATAACTTTCCAGAATTCTTCTGGGGATTCGTCTGTTTTGGATGTGAAAAGTAAGTCCGACTGAAGTTTACACAGCTCCATCTGAAGTTCTGGAGAAATTTGTTCGTAAACCGAAAACACGCTGCAGATATTTCTCTGCACTCAACCAACTCATTTCAGAATGCAGAGGAATATCTTAATATTTCGCATTTATTTTCTCTAGGTAAGAAACAAATGATTTATGCTTCTGCCCTTTATTTTCACCTCTAACAATGTTCACAGCCGTCACAGATTGTGTTAGAATTTTGCGACAAAATGCTGCATGATGTATAATACAATGCAGAAATTTGCAAATTTCTCTTAGCGCCTTTAAGTGTTAAAATAGTCTACCCAGTATTGTCAAGGCCGATCATTTCTTCGGCACCATCGGCGATAATTCCAGAACATTTCTTAAAATTTCCAGAATTAAAAATCAGCCGTACTTGAAGAACACTGTATTCAATAAAAATTTGTAGAATTTTAGGCAGTCATTCCCGGCCGTCAAAAAGCATAAGTTCCGTTGCCCGTGAAATCCATGCAGCTCTCCCGTTTCACAGATAATCCGTTCACCCAGTGTATATCAATCGAAAAAGTCTCCTGTTATCACTAAGGTAGTAGTTATGTAGTGAAATACGTTTTTTGACAATACATAAAGTGACTGGTTCATACCGGAGAAAGAGATATGATAGCTCCTTCGAGTCTTCATGTGGTAAGTAATTTCCTCATGAAGTTTCAGCCAGTGTATAAGACCAGTCTCACCCAGAATCACGATGAATTTGGGGAGCTATAGCGAATAGCTAAATTCATTTCACAGGCCGGTTATAACGCCTGGGGAAATATCGTGCTAACCACATGTTAACCCCTTCTGTCTGAACGATTGTTCACTCCTGCTGAGATATGTGGACATGAGGCTAGTAGTCTGCTGGTTAAGTCTTGGCCATCTTTGGGCTATCGCGTAACGGCCTATCTAATAATACACATAGTTTCATACCCAACCATTTTCTTTATAATATTTTAGTTCGTATCTCAGTCTCGTCACGGCTAATGAGTCAGTTGTTTTTTCTAATAGTTCTTTTTTATGTTATGATGTTCTATTATGATGAAATGACTGTTACGTCCCCTACTTCAGCGTCAAGCAACTGCGTATAATCGTTACCTGGAATCTCAGTGTTCGGCAAACGTTGTGATGAATGATGATAAAGTAGAACGCATCATGATGTACAAGAGGGGTGACCAAACACTTGGTACTCAGGACCTACTTTAATACTATTACTGTATTCCCTACTGCGACCTACTATAGTTCATCGCAATGACACAAATATTTAAATAGGAATAAGCTTGTCACACTGTTTGTTAATAGGTATTTTGTAAGTTTAGAAACAATATAGAGCTATATTATTTAAATCATTTTTTGCTCGACCCTACTATAATAGGCTCATTACATGTGACGTAACTGTATCTTAATGACATACAGTAAAGTAGGACTGCTATTTATTATGTTGAGACAGTAAGACAGGATATGAAACATCGACATCCGAAGAAGAAGAAGAAGAAGAAGAAGAAGAAGAAGAAGAAGAAGAAGGAGAAGAAGAAGAAGAAGTTGTGTGCAGGATGCAGTAATGCTGGCGCAACGTCTCAAATAGAAATGGGGCGGACACGTGAGAAGGATGGAATGTAGCAGGTGGACCTATGCCTCAACCATGTGGGACCCACGCATTGGGAAAAGAAGCAGAAGACGACCAAGGAAAAGGGGGTCGGAAGCTTTCCGGAGAGAAACAGGAGCGCAGTGGACAAGAACAACAAGGGACAGGCAGGCATGGAAAATACTGGAAGAAATTACGAACACTATGTAAACTGTGTATAGTTGTATATTATATATATATAGTTCTTTTTGTGTTAGTTGGATAGTTCGTTTCCGTGTTTAGTTGGTATAATTAATGTATTTTAGTTGGTAGGATGTGTTTAATTGCGTAGTTTTGTATTTTTAGTTTGGATAGTTTGTTTGTGTGTTTTTTGATAGTTTATTTATGTGTATAGTTTTGGATAGTTTGTGTGTTTAGTTGGCATAATTTAGGCCTATGTGTTTGGTTGGTATAATTTTTTGTGTTTAGTTTGGATAGTTTGTGTTTAGATTCTGTAATTTGTGTGTTCAGTCAGTATAGTTTTGTGTGTTAAGACTGTATAATTTATGAGTTCAATTTGTATAGTGTTTGTGTGCTTAGTTTGGATAGTTTGTGTGTGTGTGTGTGTGTGTCATAAGACTGTATAATTCATGTGTTCAGCTTGTAATTTTTTTGTGTTTAGACTATATAATTTATGTGTTCAGTTTGTTTAGTTTTTTGAGTGCGTTTAGTTTTTATAATTTTTGTGTTTAGTCTGTATAGTTTTCGTGTTTAGTTTGTATAGTTTGTTTATGTGTTTGGTTTGTATGTGTATGGAATGGCTTCCCAGGTGTAGTAGATCTTCAGCTCACCCTACCCTATTAAAGGAGGCCGTTGCCCATGGGATTTCAGGCTTTTCATATTCATTATGTTATTTTAACTATCGATTTCCAACTAAGCATATCCGATATTGATTAGTATCGTACGCGCAACATCCCGCAAGCCTTGAGAGCACCAATCCAAAATGGCAGGCGCGAGTTTTTAAAGTGACATTGATCGAATCATGTAACTAAACATAAACCCAACTTCAAAGATTCCACTGGGAGCCATTTCCCAGATAAATTTCACAAACTGCACAATCAACGACATCTATTTAAAAAATAATAATCAATAAATATGACATACACGCCTGCCATCTGTTGCACTACTCGGGAACACGCTGAAAAGACAAACACACACTCGTGCCATCTGTTGCAATAGTCAAGAACACGCTGAAAATAATGCATCGTCACAATTTCATAATCACTGAAGTAACAAGGTAATATATTTGTAAAAACTAGACATTTAGACATTTAATTATGGTCTAAAAACAGTCGTATGTATCTTGCCTATAATGGTAATTAAGACACTCGTATGAAAATTATAAAACTCTTACGCTCGTTTCATAAACATACTTGCGTCTTAATTATTGCCATTATAGACGCGATTCATAATATATTATCATTTCACTTACAGGTTCATCATTGACATATTTAGTACTTAATCACGAGGATGGATGACACAGCATGCTCTTATTGAGTTTAGGAAAATCTGACATGTAGATAGATCTGTTCAATGAGACACAGTCGGAATATCAGTTAGGCAGATCATGTAGTTAGACTTTATTATTAGGGCTCCTTGACAGACTTAGATCCAAAGAAAACAGCTGCGAAAAACAGCTCTCAAGCAGGGATATTTTTCTTCCTGCAGTGCAGTCCAAAATGTGTTATTTGACACTCTTGCCTTCAGTACTATGTCGGATTAAACTTTCACAATTTCTGATTCTAAATCTGGAGCACCGAAGAGGAAATGTTCCATCATATTCGTCCGAGAGGAAATACAAAGCTCAAAATTGGCTGGAAGTTATTCAGGTCTCTGAAACCTCTGTGAAATTCTCTTACCAGAACTTATATTTCAGCAATATATTATTAGCCAAAACTGCAATAAATTTGGTATGTTGTATTTTCCAAATTGAAAAATTTATTTCACCAAATTCAGATTTTAGAGGACGTAGTTTTGATTCTAAAACATTAATGAAGCGCATTGAATCTATAATTGGAGCGTTGGGCCGAATAATGGTCTATGATACAATTTTTAAAAAATCGAGCTTTTAATGGAATAATGCTCTATATAATCTTACACAGTTGTCACAAAAATTGTTTTTCAATATCTGTATCAGAGGCACTTCTACACGAGCTACAACCATGAATTTCTCGGTCAATGTCATTAGTCACTTCTAGCGTATCCAGTTATTTACATCGTATCGGAAGTTATTGCACGGGAGTTTATTCTCTTTACGAATACTGGATACTTGAACTCTGTGTATCAGCTTTTGGTTGATCTATTGCGTAAAATGGACGACTGCAAGACAATGACCATTTTTACGGTAGACATTGAACGGCTAAATAAATCTAAAAAAAAAAAGGATCCATACAAATTAATATTAATAAGTGAAAAGATGTGTCACGAAAGTCGGTGAGAGATAGTGGTTTGGAGTATACAACAAGGAAGACAAAGTCGCAAGTTAGTGCGAAAGATCCCTCAAGTAATGTAAGTTCCTGTTTGTTATTTTTGAAGTAATTTATTAGTTGTATGTTAACTTACACTTTACCTAGTGTTAGTTGGTCTATGTTGTGTTTTGCCAATATAGTTTGTAGTAGAATTTTATCACGGTATTTCGTTTCAGGAACAGATTTGTGGAAATTCTTGTAAGGTGATGTGCTCACAGCTAGCTCTTGATGTCAGAAAGGAGCTGTTTAAAATATATTACTTTCTTACAGTCAGCATTTAAATCTGTGATTACTGTCTTCATTAATAATAGCATTTATACTTCACAGATAAGCCATCTGTTGGATGTTACTGAATATTCGGGACAGGGGTTCAAATTCCATCCCCCAACAATTTCTCAATTGTATTATTTAATTTTCTTTATTCATTTGTTATTGTTACAACTTTCATTAATTTAATGGTGTCCCTACATCTCAATATTGCAGTTATTTTCTAATAATAGTGTTATTTGATCAATATTATATGTTTGTTCATAATTATAACATTGAGTGTAACTTTAACATACTACATGGTGTTAATTCATATTAATGTATAGCATAAAGGAATTGTTTGGGTCATTGGCTGAGAAGAAACCACCTACTGAAGGATGCACTGAAAGGAATGGTGAACGGGAGAAGGGTTCGGGGCAGAAGAAGATATCAAATGATAGACGACATTAAGATATATGGATCATATGAGGAGACAAAGAGGAAGGCAGAAAATAGGAAAGATTGGTGAAAGCTGGGTTTACAGTGAAACACCTGGCCTTGAGAAGAATACTAAATGAATTAAATGAATGAATAAATATAAATGTCAATAATTTTGTTCATAATTTAATCTTTTTATTGATTTTCTATATTTCATAGTATTCTGATTGTATAAAACGTTTTATTGTCTGTATTCCCCAATAGAATTTCTTTGGAGTTAAAAATGTCACAAACATCCTATGATGTGCAATATGACTTTCAATAACATACAATCGTATATTTCGCTTAGTGTACAAAACATATTGATGGAATAACGGTCTCTTGCCCGTCCGATAGTAAATTTATGAGCGGAAATAAGATGTAACATTTTTGTTCCTCCTGAAGATTGTAACATAGACCGTTATTCGGCCCAACGCTTCAATTATCTTTCCTACCCCTTGCAGATCAATGTTGAACGTATTTTAGGCCTGGAACACACGAGGGTTGATTTTACGGACGTTATAACTTACATCGCAACGTGCGTTATAGCTTAATTAGACACTTGATCCTACTGAGTCCTCAGAGTATACTATACTATACCATACTTCATACACGATTATGATATAAGATGTATATGCAGAAACCGAAGTATAGTTTAATATACTTGCATTTGTGCCCTAACTGCAACCTGCAGAATTTTTTTCATTATTTTTCCTCATATCACTTTTTTTTTAAATTATAAATTACACTGCACTTTAAAAACAGAACAACAACTGTCTCAGGACGCAGGAGTTATGAAACAAGAAATATGGATAATGTCCGCCGTTAAATTTAACATGCGTTACAACTTCCGTCACATTTTTGGCTTGCGTGCTCGGGCTACAATGTCCATTGTGCGCTTGTAACGAACGTTATAGCATTTCCCTATTCGTAATGGAGCAGAACACACGACCGTAGCTTGACGTCCGTCGGTAGGACATAATGACGGGGATTTTGCATTATTGTAGTGTGTATTTAAAACTAGTGTTGTAGGATTTAATAGATTAATGTAATCGATTAATCGATCAATTTATGTTGTAAGATTAATCGATCAAAAATATTTAATCGAATAATCGAGTCTATTAAAATTAATCGGTTGTAGTTGATATTAATTATTATTTTGTTAATACAAACTCATACTAAAAATTCCGACAATATTTCTCTCTCGGAAATTGCTTACTTAAAACCGTAATAGTACAGTACTGTTATTTTCTAACTGTAAACCAGGTAGAGTAGAGAAAATCTTTGCACAAAACTTTGCACCATTCAGAAAGAGATGGAGATATGAAGACATTGACCTAGTCTACCTCTATTGAAAGTTGAAACAATGCGAAACCCTTATTAAGTTTTATGGTTTTCCAAGAAAACTTCCACCTTGTTGTCAGCTCATCTTGCTAGCATATGATATACATACTTTTCTGGGATTCGTCCCCCTCATTCCTTATGAAATAGCCATGTCTACACTGTGTGCAAGTGAGAGTATAACTATCTTCTTCTTTTTCTAAAATCTGGTAATTCGTATTACAATAGGGGCCAGTCTTCTGTTTCGACCGCTGTACTTTTGCAGGTGCTTGCAGTTTCTGTACTGAGTTTGTATGTGACGGTTGTGTGTTTAGTTTGATAAAGAAAAAAAATCAGTTTTCTGTGGTCTGTGAAAAGTGTAAACTCTATTATGTAATATGAGAATTTGAGCGGTAAACTTGGTGAAACGTTTGGATTTAAATTGAACGATCGTGGAGAAGTGCTCGACAGAAAAAAAAGTTTTTTCGTGTTTAGTGATGCAGGAAACATTGTTACTAAACGTAGAGCGGCACTTAATTCGGAGAATGTGAATACAGTCACATGTTTAAAATCATGGATGAAGCAGTATTAACTAGACGAGCCTTCATACTTTTTGTTATTTATGTTTGTCTCAAAAATTCCCGGAGAAATTGATGCAATAAATTATAAACCTCATAATAAATATGTTAGTAAGTAATTAAAATTGTTTTGTAACATAACGATACAATATAATATACAGATATACAACTTTAATTTAATACTTATGCTTATCACCGAACAAAAGTTAAATTTAACTATAATTGTGTATTACAGTACATTAAAACATGTTTTCTACTCGATCAAAACTCAAATAATTAATCGTTTAAATATTTTGATCAATGCTACAGCACTATTTAAAGCCCATATATGTCCATAAGGTCGTTAATGACTCACTTCGTTTTATATTAGTCCCTTTAATCTTTCTTAAAATTTTCGGTTGGAAAACATCATTATATGTCCCATAATATATTGGCAACACTGTTGATTGTGTTATTGTTACGTTGTACCTCTCTGCATTGCATTTTAACTGGAAATGTGTAACACTTCAGTTTCATTATAATGCAGGTCAACAAAGAAATGTAAGTAGGCACTTCATCGTTAAATATTTTTGTTCTGTTAGTGTTTTATTACTAGACATCGGATTTTTAGGCACTAAAAATTGCAGTTTTAGGCGCCTAAAATAAGCTTAAAATTTGTAAAATTAGGCTCTATTTTAATGAAAATAGGCATTTTAGGCACATCAAGGTATCATACTTATTTCTTTCACTGAAAGTTTTAGTTATACACTAAAATACGCACAAAAAAGTATGTTTAAACATTAAAAAAGAATACTATATTATATTTATAAACAGAGCTGCACAAATTTAATATACTGAAACTAATGAAATAATGATTATTGATATCAAGATTACTCATTTTGAGTTATTGAAATTCAGTTCCATGCTCAGACTTTATTATAATTATCTGCACAGTACACCACCAGAATTTTTTCTAAATTCTCCACAGTTAACCTTTGCCTTTTGTCACTGAGAATCATTTTGAAAGCAGAAAAACTTCTTTCAACCGAAACTGATGTGAGAGGCGCAAATTTTAAATTAGGTACAATAGAAACATCAATACTTACTGGAACATTTACACTTTCCCCCGATATCACTCTTGATACTTTTTCCAACAATGAAAATCCTACATTCTTATTTAATACGTTGTCCCACTTATTTTTAACTTTTTTCCCAGTTTCGCCCAAAGCAGAATGTATGTTCACTTGAGCTTCCTTTACTATTGCTATTTGGATACAAAGAGATTGTTTTTCACGTTCTAATTGTTCAATGCTTGCAGGTATGAAAGAAAAGTTTGATGTTATGTAGGCAATATCGTTTTTCACTCGTGAGTCATTCAGACAATCTTTCACTGCTTTCACACACGCTGCACTATCAGTTTCAGGTAATTTATCAATAACTGTGACCACTTCTTTAAAATACTTAGAATAATACACCACTGACTGAATCCAGGTTCCCCATCGTGTAACAACCGGCTGAGGTGGGAGTGGGATATCTGGAAAGTTCTCTCTGAATATTGAAATCCTGGATGGGGCTTTACAAAAACATTTTTTTGTGTTAGAAATAAACGAATTGACAAGAGGAAATTCATTCCGGATTGTTTCAGAAACCCTGTGAAGGCCATGTGCTAGACAGGTTACATGCGTGAGGTTAGGATAAAATGTTTTAAGAAGTGGAGCTGCAGCAACCATGTATGAGGCAGCATCAGTACAAAACAACAGAACTTTAGAATCGTCTATATTACCTGAGTATAAAGACTGTAGGCCTTTATTTACAAAAATAAGCAATGGCTTGGCTATTCACTTTCCAAAGTTCCTTAACACATACGAGGTGTGGAATCGAAGGTCCATCAGGACCTACTACCATATTTGCTATATACCTATTCATAGGATCTGAGGTTTCATCCACAGAGACCCATATGTAAGAATCACCTATATCCTCCCGAATGGAAGCTAAAGTTTCATTGTATATTCTGTCTAAGTAATTTTTTCTTAGGGTCGACTCAGATGGGATATTTTGTTTGCAGTATTTTTGTAAAAACTGTCTTAAAAGCGGATTTTCAATTGCATTCCAGGGAATGTTAGCAGCAACAAACGCTCTGGTTAAATCAGCATAGAAATTGCTGCTGAGATTGGATGAAGTAGGCTGTGTTAGTAAAGTTTGTTGCAGTTGATTTTTCTGCTGAGCTTTAGCCTTATGAGCCGCTCCTTGCACATGCTGCTTTAGGTGGCACTTCTTTTCTTGCGAAATCTAAAAATGTAAATTAAACTGAATTAAAATAAAATCCTAATTGTTGTATTGCCGTATTTATATTACAAAGTTAGTGGGTTCGAACAATCAAAATTTTAATGACCTGCAAATACTTTAACTATCGGAATTTAAAAGGTTAAAGTGTAGTGGTCTTAAAAAGAATTATACCTCAGGATAGCTCAGTCAATGTATAAATATTATAGGCCTACTCATTAAAATTAATAGCTAGAATTTATATATTTCAACTATTGTTACATACCTGTTTGATACAAATCTTGCAGAATATTATTTTTCCATCATAAGTGAATTCTGAATATTCTGTTAGCCATTGCCGGATCAATGTAGATTTTGCACTTATATTTTTCGGCATTATCGCGTTAAACTTCACAGGAAAACGTCCTACCGCTTAAAACTTCTCAACACAAATAAGGTGAGGGAAAGAGCAACTGTTAACGAGCATTCAAATGAACCGTTGTTATTGAGATTCAATTGGACAAAAATACAAAGTTCCACTTATTGTTGCATTTCCTGGTAGTGTTAACACTAGGAGGGCCATTCTTTTAAATATTTTGTAACGGTTTACCCAACTAATTCGCAGTTTTACGACTTTTCATAAATATTTCAAAAACACTCTTTCTCCAAAAATTGTGATTTTATGACACTCTGAAGGGCAGTACAGCTAATCGGTTTCAGACCGAAAACAGTCATTTTTATAGTATAGTATATCTCTGAATCGGTAGCAGCACATGTTGTGATTGTTGCCTGCTTCAAAACTAAGGTTGGTTCTATGTCGGCATTTATGCCTCCAAACATGTTAAATTCGGTGAAATCTATTGCGAGTGTCGTGAGATTCAAAACATTTTGTTTCCTTTATCAATGGTTTCATGGCCGGTGTGAAGCAAACTTTCCACTTTTTAAATGCCTTAAATTTCGCAGTGAATGCATGTATAAATTATAAAAAGTAAGAGTAAAATGCGAAACTTTACAGTGAGTTAGGCATTTTTAGGCGAATATTAACAAATTAGGCTCTAATAACCGTTTTAGGGCATTTTAGGGCACTATAAAACTATTTGAATACCTTTCAATTTCCATGAAACACAAATATTAATAATTATTTTTACTTTTCTCCTAAAGAAACAAAATAGGCATTTGCCCTAGAATCCGATGTCTGTTTATTACATAGGGCAAGCAGTAAGCAATATGATTACACGAGATGGAGTCTTGAATTGTATTCAGTAGGAGCGTAATAGTGTAAGAAATTTGGTGTGGGTCGTTTTCGACCCTATGGGCACATAAGGAATCTTTCGTACATTGTGATAAATTTTCTAATAATATTATTACTGACAATTAGGAGCAGATTTTCTTTACTTTCATATTTTCTATGAAAACTTACGAAACATTTACGATTTATAAATACGTGAAATATTTTTTTAGGAAAATTACTATCCCGCTAACACAGCTAAGACGTTTGTTTTCCCTAATGTTATGGATAATTACGACAAATCTCACAAAAAGAATCTTACCACTTTCGAAATACTGGAAGAACTTGAGACCGTATCTTCTCAAGAAAATGTTTCAAATATTGGTGTGGTTCTACAACCTCCTGAAGATGACGCTAATGAAACTGGTGGCGATTCGGGTGACGAGGATTGTAACAATCTCTCTGCCGTCGCCAACTTGAGGATCCAGCTGAACTTTTTATCAATAAGGAGTCAGCAGATTGCAATGAAATTGTTCATAACAAAGATTGCGAAAATGAAAACGTGGTATAAATACGACTATCTCCCAGGGCCTCCTCTGTAGGGACCGATGGAGGAACTGATGTGACTTTAGAAAAACAGTCATTAGCTACAATTAATCGTTCCAGTACTGTAGAATTAGAGCCCATTGTTTCTCGTGTTGTGGGCCAGAAACGTAAAAGATGTGTTTACTGCAAAAGTAAAACTAAATGGTTATGAAATTATAATTTTTAGTAAGTGAGTACATACCGGGCAGTTCATGAAAGACTGTTTTTATCCTTCCACTTTCTCTTAATTTCTTCTTATTCACTTCAGAAGTTGGACAAATGTCAGAAGTTCTGCCGATTTCTATCTTATAAGATGTATGTATGTATGTATGTATGTATGTATGTATGTATGTATGTATGTATGTATGTATGTATTACCCAATGTCTACTCACTTCACTTTATGTGATTCGGGTTCTGCATATTTCGGATAGATGGCAGGACTGTGACCCATTTTCTCGTTGTAAACCACTTCGGCGGGCCACACTGCACATGATGTCTATCTGTGAAGAGTTTGTCGTGTACTAGGGTCAGTGTATGTGTATGTGTAAGTGTATAGTCTGGAATGAGTGATGATGATGATGATGATGATGATGATGATGATGATGATGAAGATGAGGAAGGGAGAAGGAAAACCCGATGCCGGCCTACACCTGTCGAATAGCACCAAGTGGGCCGCCAGGCTTAACATCCACATCCGACGGACGAATCACTGTCAACAGTGACATATGCCTTGTTTTCATATGCACTGCGGAGAGATTTGGGATTCACCTCAGCATATTGGTGCACAATCTAGTGATTAGAAGTTGCGCACCGCCATCTCTCCTAGACCCGAGGTAGAAATTTTACACGAAAATTTCTAACTCCGCTGGAAATCGAACCCGGGACGGCTAGTCTGGAGACAGACACGCTACCACAGAGCTAACACGGCGGACATCTTATAAGATGAAGTTTACCATAAAATTCAGGATACTGAAGTTCAGGATAAGTGATGAGTTCCAGTAGTTCACCACTGGTTTTCACAGCGTTGTTGGGAATTACTTGAAATTAATAAATAGTAAAAGTCTGACAAGAGAAACAGAGTAGTATTCCGAGAAATACTGTGCCAACATTGTCTTTCTTCTTTCATAAATCCAATTTATGATTCACAAGCGTTTAAGCTCAAGTTTCTAGTATGCAAACCCAGCTGTACAATTTATCGCTGATCTTTTTTCCAATAATTTATTGGTGTTTACTTTTTAAGGGGAGTCAAGTAGCACATTCTCGCTTTCCATTCAGATAATCTGCTCAATATGAAATATTTGACCGGGGAGAGTAAATGGGTGGCAAAACAATTATTATTATTATTATTATTATTATTATTATTATTATTATTATTATTATTATTATTATTATTAGTATTATTATTATTATTATTATTATTATTAGTATTATTATTATTATTATTATTATTATTATTATTATTATTATTCAAGGGCAGAATGAACATTTAACACATTAAGAATAAAGGTAAGACAAAATTTATTCTTCGATGAAAATAACAGATGAAGATGGTGGCAACAAGAATTGAAATTTTACTCCGGCAAGGAACGACCTTATAACTTTTTGTATCATAAATCTAATATACACGACACTGCATTTTACTAATGTTCTAAAGTAGGCCTACTCATGCTTAGATATTTTATGTCTTATACATCCATCGTTCTCAACCTGGATTTGAAATCGAGTATCTGAGGTCCAATATCTCATTGTGCTCTTACAGTAAATTTATGTGATAATAATTCTTCTGACCAGTTTTAACTGACATTATTCTTTACTACAACATACCTTTCGTTCATCGCTGTGGAGTAATAGTTAATATGTTAGCCCGTGAAACGAGTGGGCCCGAGTTCAAATCCTCGGGACATGTTGACGTTTCTTCCAGCTTTCCCTCAACCCATTAAGAACAAATGCTGGGTAAATTTCGGCGCTGGATTCTGGAGTCATTTCTCTGGCATTATCACCTTCATTTCACTCAAACATAACCATTGCAGTTCATAATCCCTCGTAAAATATACCGAGATAAAACATACCTTTCTCCTAATGGCTAGAGCGTTGGTTTTAGATGCTGTAGACCTGACTTCTAATCACGGAGAATCGAAGTCGAATTTATGGCGGAAAAGATCCGAGTGGATGGGAATGGCAGATGGATTTAAATGAAAATTTTAAAATTAAAAAAATATATATTCTTAGATACATTGTTCTTTGCTGACGACCAAGTTTTAATATCCAGTTCTGAAAACGGGGCACAGAGGGCTCTATTCCAGTTAAATAATATAAGTAAACGTTTTAGCTTAAATATTTCAATTAACAAAACAAGAATTTTAGCATTTAGAGGAACAGATACATTATAAAATTGCCTTGTAAGGAAACATTATTGAACAGATAAATTGTTTCAATTATCTTGGGTGCAACATTTCTTATATGAAGAATTAAGATATTCAAAACAATATTACTAAATTCACCTATGTATGCGGTGTCATTAATATATCCCTAAAAAGTATTAGAAAAGAAACGAAAATTAAATTTTATAAGGTAATGGCAGTGCCAATGTTGCTTAATGGGTCTGAATTTTGGATCCTGACTAAAAAAGAAGAAAGGAGAATAGAAGCAGCGGAGATGAAATTTCTGAAATCTGTTGCAGGTTATACCTTATTTGACAGGAAAAGAAGTGAAGATATAAGGGGGGAACTAAGAATTTTTAAATTAATATTTTAAAACAATATAGAAACGATTGTAAACAACAAATACAAAGAATGCAAGCAGACCGCATACCAAAACTGATGATGAACTATAACCCAATAGGTAGAAGAAATGTTGGTAGGCCGAAAACAAGATGGGTTCACCAGTGTTAATAAAATGAGACCGGAACGAGCCTTATAAGGCTTAATCCATGATGCTGCTGCTGCTGCTGCTGCTGCTGCTGATGATGATGATGATGATGATGATGATGATGATGATCCGATAGGAGTAGATTTGTTAAGATACTGCATTTCCTTATCCATCATCTATTATTTCTTCTTAACTGATAGTCATTCTTATCACTTATGAGTAGGCTAACCCATGTAAAAAAACAGTATCCCATCGTTATCCAGAAAATCCATAAAGTTGACTTCAACACCGTAGTATTCGGATATGTTATTTACATGATCTCACACTTCCGCAAGAATTTTCTTAAATTTTCGATGTTACTCAGATCTCCGAGAGGTTGAAGTATGAATCGGAGGTTGAAGAAGATTTTGGGAAACAAAAGTTGAACTCTACTTTGGAATTACACAGTAACATTTCGTTTTGATGAGAAAATATACAGGGTGTTTCCGGGCTAGTGTTACAAACTTTCAGGGATGATGGGGAAGGGGACATGTATCAATTAGAGATAAGGAACCCTGGTCCGGAAATGACTGAGTCGAAAGTTATAAGCAAAAATAGTTGAGTGGAAATGGAATTGTAATTTCGCACCACGTGCCCTCCTTCCCTTAACCTTTGGAACAGTCGTGGAAAGATGGTATGGGTCGGATGTCTCCTACGTGGATACTTGGCCGGATACAATCTGTGAGCTTGTCTACTGTTCCCATTGGCTCATCCATATTCGAAAATCATGTCTGCATATTCCGCTCTCGTGTACTTACTCCTCCATTCACTAGGATTGATCGACTGGACACTGCGACATGTACACATACACTGCTGTCTACACATTACGCCATCTGCATTGCTTTAGTGTAGTTTCCTGTCCCCACCCCTCAGACAGCGCACTAAATGAAATACTGTAAGTAGGCAACGTAAACAACGTCAGATGAATACAGTATGTGTAAGATGTACAGATAAATACACATAAATAAGGTGTACAGAGGAATAAAATGATTTCATTTCCACACAACTATTTTTGCTTGTAACTTTCGACTCAGTCATTTCCGGACCAGGGTTCCTTATCTCAAATTCATACATATGCCCTTCCCCATCATCCCTGAAAATTTGCAACACTAGCCCGGAAACACGCTGTATTTTATTTATTTTATTGGGTTATTTTACGACGCTTTATCAACATCTAGGTTATTTAGCGTCTGAATGAAATGAAGGTGATAATGCCGGTGAAATGAGTCCGGGGTCCAGCACCGAAAGTTATCCAGCATTTGCTCGTATTGGGTTGAGGAAAAACCCCGGAAAAAAACCTCAACCAGGTAACTTGCCCCGACCGGGATTCGACCCCGGGCCACCTGGTTTCGCGGCCAGACACGCTGACCGTTACTCCACAGGTGTGGTCAATACGCTGTATAATGTACATTCACAATAATGGGTTCGGAAGATGGAACGTTTTACCAGAGAGCTTAGTCGAGGTATCCTTTGTCACAGGCATCTCTGAGATTGTCCCACATTCGCTGTCTACATTGCTCGCTTATTTCTCCTCGTTCTTTGTTAACAGCTTCAGTCATAGTCGAATCGCCCTCCGCCTGAAGATCGTCGGAACTACCCTGCATGGCATGAGGAATGTTCACGATCCCAATTCCCATGCCGAAGAATCCGTACCTGTAAAGGCATAGTTTCTATTTCATAACATCCAGTATAATATGTATTAGTTTCCTTGTTTTTATACCACGCAGATGACTTTGTTCAATTTTGTTAAATTTTGTCTCTCCATTATTTGACAGATTCTTTAAGTCCTTTCCAACAGCCACTTCTTCCATAAAATGTATCATTCATTTAACCATATGGATTGTAACAACGTCTTTTACGGTAAAATATGGATGAAAACACATTCCTTAATCGTAATACAGTATTCAATGTTATTGTGAAGTGCAATATACTGTACTTGTTTCATGGTTTCAGATAATAAAATAATGATATTGTCATTATCTGAAACAACCACAACACATCTCCCTCATCATGACTGCCTACTTGGTCTAGGGTCAGCATGCTGGCTACCAGATCTGGAAGCCTCGGGTTTCCGGACTCGGCTCTCGAAAAATTTTCCTTGAACAAGAAAAGCTCCATAGGTGTCTAGAGTCTGGAAATTTGTATGATTGAAAGTGTTCCTGATTATAAAGCCTAATTAACCAAACTTAAAATAAACATGCAAATCAAGCTTTCAGGTATAACTCCCTGTACAGTTGATTTGAATAATTTCGAGGGTTCGATACCCGGCCCCGGAACAATTTTTCCCTCGAAATTATTTAAATCAACTTTACAGGGAGTTATACCTGAAAGCTTGATTTGCATAATACACGTCACTGTTCGTTAACAGAAAACCACAATTTAAGTCACACAGAGTTAGTGTGCACTCATTGTTGGTTGCTTGACGGTTGTCAGCCCACTTTGAGGTCTGTGGATATAGAGGGAAAAATTGGATCAGTGTCTGGTAGAGTTGCCGGGTAGCTCAGTTGGGAGAGCGTTGGTACGTTTAACCAAAGGCCTCGGGTTCGATACCCGGCCCCGGAACAATTTTTCCCTCGAAATCATTTAAAATAAACATACATATACACAGAGTGTTAAAAAAGTATCCAGTATTTTAGGAGGTGTTAGTATGCATCAAAACAAGAAAAAAATGTCTAATGAACATCGGTTCTACAACACATACTTTCTGAGATCTGAAGACTTGTTCATAGGAGGTGCTCAATGTGACGTCCATTCATGGCAATGCATTCCCCTGCCCTTCGGCGTAAGGGATCACGCATTCTTTGAAACTGACCTGTTTGTCTTGATAACCAAAAGTCTAGGGGATTTAGGTTTGAGGAACTAGCAGGCCTAGGTGGGGGCCTCCTCGATCAATCCAGCGGTCCTGAAATGTCAGCGTCAGGTGTTCATGCTCATTGCTGGTGTGCCATCATACATGAATCATATCTGTAGTCTTCGCTAACATGGCACATACTCCAGCAAGGCAGGCAATACGTTAATAAAAAAGTCCTGATAACAGTTAATCTCTGTGGTAGCACGTATGGCCCTTAATCTATCGCCAAGAACGCCTGCCCATACGTTGATTGAGAATCAGTGCTGATGCCTTTTTTTTTCAACTGCATGGGAATTTTCATCAGCCCCGACATGGTTGTTACGAAAATTCACAACACCAACTCTGCTGAACCCCGCTCATATCCGCAACAAAACTCTTGTTTTCAGTATTCCTTACGACGTATCATTATTCCATGCCAGGGGTGTCAACTACAGTATGATTATCTGGTAATCTGCTGTATTATATGGGAGAAAAATACATTGCCATGAATGGACGTCACATTGAGCACCTCCTATGGACAAGTGTTCAGATCTCAGAAAGTACCTGTTGTAGTATCCATGTTTATTATACATTTTTTCCTTGTTTTGATGCATACTATCACCTCCCAAAATATTGGATATTTTTTAATACCTTGTATATATAACTCAGGACTATCGTTGGGCAGTAACCTGAACACAAGTTTCAACATCACAATGTTGGCAAAGTAACGACATCTGTGAGCTCAACCAGTAAGCACTAAGAGATGCTAAAGTGTTTACAAAACAAGTCATCATCAAGGAACGTAATTTAGGCCGCCAAGCCCGTCGTAACTTCAATGAAAGTGGACGTCATTTGACTTTAAGGTAGGCTTATGTAACACTGACATTTTTTTCGTCCAATGGTGAGTACTTCGCCAAAGCGTTCTTATCTAAGAATACACACCGAAGTTCGCAGTCATGAACGTTGCCTCAGTACACCATGCGGGATGGGAACAGCATACACCGTATGAGGATTATTTTTTATTTTATTTTATTGGGTTATTTTACGACGCTGTATCAACACCTAGGTTATTTAGGGTCTGAATGATATGAAGGTGATAATGCCGGTGAAATGAGTCCGGGGTCCAGCACCGAAAGTTACCCAGCATTTGCTCGTATTGGGTTGAGGGAAAACCCTGGAAAAAACCTCAACCAGGTAACTTGCCCCGACCGGGATTCGAACCCGGGCCACCTGGTTTCGCAGCCAGACGCGCTGACCGTTACTCCACAGGTGTGGACATGAGGATTATGATTAGTGGAGAAATGGTGGTATGGAAAACGGAAGCGACCCATAAAAAGCCTACCACAAAATACCGTTTTTTTTGTACCTCACAAATTCCACATGGACCCACCCGGATTACCAGCGTGGAAAGCCGACGATATAGATGTTTGGCTAAATGTGAGCCTGTAACACTGATGTAGAGTACACAGTTATGTTTCATAATGATGTGATACATAATCTCAAGGCGGTAAGTACAAATATAATATTTTATCAACCTTGGACTTCAATAAATTAAAAGGTTTTATGTGAGTTTAACTTATACAATAGCAATGTCGTTAAACCTTCTGAAATTGAGTGGATTTAACTATAATTTCCTTAGAAATTTAACTTGGTAATAAGCAGGGAAAGGATTTATATGTAAATACATATTTACTTATAAAGCTAATATAATTTATATTTTGCATTATCTTTATGTTTCACAATGTGTAGGGTTGAAAAATCCTACTTTTATTTTCCATATTTTTCCATATTTTAGAGTTTAGTACATATTTTCGTTAATTTCCATATATTTTCCATATTTCATATAAAACAGTCCATATTATATTAGGTTTAACAATAAAACAAAACAAAATTCCATTAACTTTTAAAAATACATTTCAACAATAGAGATTTAAACACATGTTCAGTAATCCCTTTAACATCAGAGTTATTTGAAAATTAGCAGTCCTATCAACAATGGGAAAGTAAGTTACAAAACTGTATTAATTTAATTTAAAATTTTTAACAGACTTCAGTTGTGCAGCTCAACAGTTAAATGCCAGTCAGAGTACACATAGGTTCAGTTTTGTAAATCATACTATAAAGACGGTAAATATGCCAAAAGTACGTCATTCAGTCAATTTAAAATCAAAACTAACAAGTTACATTTCAGAATTTAAAGAAGATGGTTTATCAACTGACAATAAAATATTATTTTGTAATTTGTGTCAGTGTGCAGTATCATCTACACAAATGTTCCTGGTGCAACAACACATTACAACTAGTAAACATCAGGCCAACAAACAACTAAATTCCAAGCAGAGACAATTGTTTTTAACACAACCAACAACATCGAATGTAAGATCTGAGTTTAACATCGACCTGTGCCGTTCTCTCATCTCTGCTGATATTCCTCTCTACAAACTAAAGAATAAGGTCTTCAGGGAATTCCTTGAAAAATATACTCAACATACAATCCCGGATGAGTCAACACTTAGGAAGACGTATGCTCCATCCATCTACGATGAGACAATACAGAAGATAAGAGATGAAATTAAAGATAGTTCAATTTGGGTTTCCATTGATGAGACTCCCGACAAAGAAGGTAGACTTGTTGGTAATGTAGTTATCGGTTTGTTAAGTGAACAATATTCTGAACGAATTCTTTTACATTGTGATGTTCTAGAAAAGTGCAATAACAAAACTATAGTTAAACTGTTCAACGAAGCTATGGGTATCCTGTGGCCAAAGGGTATTATGTACGATAATGTGTTATTCTTTATTAGCGATGCTGCCCCTTATATGGTCAAAGCTGGACAAGCATTATCTGTTGTATATCCTAAATTGACTCATTTTACTTGTGTGCCGCATGCATTTCATCGTGTGGCAGAAGTGGTCAGAGACAATTTCCCTAAAGTAGATTTGTTGATTTCATCAGTGAAAAAAGTATTTCTCAAAGCTCCCAGTAGAGTTAACGTGTTGAAAGAAATGTACCCTGAAATTCCATTGCCACCAAAGCCAATTTTAACTAGATGGGGTACATGGCTAGAAGCAGTTGAATATTATGCCGAACATATAGACTCTATTAACAATGTTCTCCTTGCATTGGACTCTGAAGATGCAGTCTCAATTGATACTGCGAAAACAGTTACCTGTGACATAAGTGTGAAGAATGACTTAGCTCACATTCAGCATACATTTTCATGCATCATAAAAACGCTCAAAAGTCTCCAAAATAGGCACCTTTCACTATCTGAAAGTTTTGAAATTATAAATAGTACTGTGGAACAACTGAATCGTGGTAGAGGTAAAGTTGCAGATGCAGTAAGAGCTAAGGTGGACACTGTACTTTCAAAAAACCCTGGATATGAAGAACTACAAAAGGTTGTTGCTGTGATGAGTGGTGAATCAACAGTGAAGATTAACTTGGACTTATCCCCAGCAGACATTGTGAAATTGAATTATGTACCAGTTACTTCTTGTGACGTCGAACGCTCTTTTAGTCAGTATAAATCTATCCTCAGAGACAATAGAAGAAGATTCACTTTTCAGCACTTGAAAGAAATGTTTGTAACCTATTGTTATGGTAACAGACAATAAAAATTGTGTTTTGTTGAAACAACATTGGAAGATAAGGTACGTCCATTATATTTTTTGTTTAGTTTGATTAAAATGTACCAATATTTAACGTACATAGTCATTTTTTTATAATTTTAAGTCCATATTTAATTCCATATTTTGGTAAAAATCCATATTTAATTCCATATTTTGGTAAAAATAACTACATATATATTTACATATTTCATATATTTTTAGTCCATATAAATCCGTTCCCTGGTAATAAGCAATTAAGAATGAAATGCAAGTACTAGGGGGAAAAATAATATGGACATTCATAATGATCAGCTCTACATTGTCCTTAGAAAGATTATACCTTTCTTAAATTTCAATCTGTTCATATTAAATTTGTAGGACACTTCACATCGCGTTTTTTTAGGTTATGATTCGGTGTATTGTATCAATATTTATGGAATCATTGACTATATTGTATCAAAATCACATGTTCGATGGGTGGGAAATCTCCATATAGTACTTGTCTAAGTATAGTCTTAAAGCAGTCATACCGCGACAAGGAAGGAGAAGGAAGTAGAACTATAAAACAAAACACACCTAGCCCACGGCCACGATACTCGACATCTGAGATGGCTTCCTCCTACATATAGGCCCTACTGCTCAATGTCAGGTGGAAGTCCTGAACGTTACAAGTAAATTAATAAATTACTGCTTACAAGATTAGAAATGTGAAAACGAGACTCGTGGCGAAAATTGATCTTCTAGCTTTGAAAACGAGATCATACATTGAAATCCACACAAAACACTAATACTTATAAGGTTAGAGAGTGTGACTAGGTACTTAATACTTCAGTAATAAATACTACGAAAAACACGTAAGTTGTATTTTAAAGACAGAGAGCTCAAACATCTAAAACCACATATATCACAAATATTCAACAACACGAAAGGTTTTAATATTTCAGACTATTTCAAAACCACATAAATCTCAAATATGCAAAACTACACAAGGTCTAAATGTCTAAAAAAAATCACACAAGACTATTATTTTAAATATTCATTGACGAAGTATTTTAAATCACAGAAGACACGAATATTAAATCTGCCTATAAAATAATAATAAAATATTTTAACTAAACAGTGTCCAAATGCTTGCACCCATACAAAACTGAAAACAGTGTTAAGTCTAAATATTAAAACAACATAATGCCTCTAGTTTTAAAATCAGTCACTCAATTGAGTGCGCTCCTTGTATAATGGCAGTGGACTTAATATAGGTCAATATATATGTCGAACTTGGAGTCAGGCTACAAAGGGAAAAATTTTAGATGAGAGGGATTCGATCCGGTGCTGTGGATTGAACTTCGGCGTAGCTCAGTGGTTACAGCGCTTGGTACGTAGAACCAAGGACTTGAGTTACATCCCCGGCACCGCGCCGGAGCCAATTTTTCTCCTTTAATAACCATTGTTACCATAACAGATATATTCTGTAGGACCAAAAAATTAATCTTTACGTACAATATTAAAATGTTTGGAAACACGCAAGAACTCGAACCTTTAAATTAATAAAAATTCAAAACATTTGAACATTTATAGTCTCTTAACTCAAAATATTCAAATACACTCAAGCTCAAACAACTTACGGTCGTAACAGGTCAATTATTTAAATCCACACAACTCTCTAACACTCAGAATTGTATAATTTGCAACTATTTGAAGTAGCATAATGCTTATGTGTATAAGGACATAAGAGGCGAAAATATTTCAAATAACGGATGACTTAAGGGAAGACTCCACTGAAAATCATGAAAATTTTTCCAAATTTTTTTTAGCTATTTCACTTATTCAGAATTTATATTTTCATACCCCAAACGGATTCAGCTCAATTCTGATTACAAATACTCGTATGTTTACACTTTTTAAATTAAGACTGGAAGGGGGCGTGGAATTTAATGAGCTGTCAAAATTGTTTTTCATCGAAGAATTCTTTTTTAAAATTTATGATTACAAATCTAGTAACTTTTTGTTGGCTCCCTGAAGTTACTAGATGAATGTAGCGGAGGAGAATATTAATTTACATAAATATTCATTTTATTTTCAAATCTATTTTTCTGTGTTCATTTTTGTTGATTCAACACCAACTTTCTTATGCCAAATATTAATAAATCTGGATGAAATTTTTACTGCAAGTATTTATGAGGTAGCTGCATGTTTCTATGCATTTATTTTGTGAGAAATGCTGCTAGTTTCTTTTATTAATATTTTTCTTAAGAAAAATATTAATAAAATAAACTAGCAGCATTAAGAAAAATATTAATAAAATGAACTAGCAGCATTTCTCACAAAATATTAATAAAATAAACTAGCAGCATTAAGAAAAATATTAATAAAATGAACTAGCAGCATTTCTCACAAAATAATTGCATAGAAAAATGCAGCTACCTCATAAATACTTGCAGTAAAAATTTAATCCAGATTGATTAAAATTTGGCATAAGAAAGTTGGTGTTGAATCAACAAAAATGAACACAGAAAAATAGATTTGAAAATAAAATGAATATTTATGTAAATTAATATTCTCCTCTGCTACATTCATCTAGTAATTTCAGGGAGCCAACAAAAAGTTACTAGATTTGTAATCATAAATTTTAAAAAAGAATTCTTCGATGAAAAACAATTTTGACAGCTCTTTAAATTCCACGCCCCCTTCCAGTCTTAATTTAAAAAAAAAAGTGTAAACATACGAGTATTTGTAATCAGAATTGAGCTGAATCCATTTGGGGTATGAAAATATAAATTCTGAATAAGTGAAATGGCTAAAAAAATTTGGAAAAATGTTCATGATTTTCAGTGGAGTCTTCCCTTAAACATACTTACTTTCTCAACTGTTCCTCGATGACATAGAAGGGAAATACTTGCTCTGGATCCACTCCAAGGCGCTGTAGGAACTGGCTCAGACTCTGGTAGTATAGTTCCAGCAATGCGTCACCGTGCTCCGCCCTCATTGGTCCGTCCATGCTCATGAATAGCACACTAGAGAGGTCCAGGGCGGGTGAGCCGTAGCGACACTGCTGTAGGTCTATGAACCGTGCTTGTCCGTTGGCTTTCAAGAGCAGATTGTTGCTCCACAAGTCTCCGTGCGTCACCACATTCCAGGGTTCATTTCCCGGGTCGCTCCGACAAACGTGCTGCAAGCGGCGCACGACGTTTTTGGCGAGATCCTTCAGCTTCACAACATACTTGCTATCGAGATCTTTCTCTTGCATTGATATCGTGTATATTTCCTCAGCCGCTTGTGAGAAGATCGGACCTGAGGCTTTTTCTATATGTCCATCTGTCCAAATAGTTTCGTTGACGGCTGATTTTATGTCCCTGAAGCGCTGTGGCTGCAGAGTCTTTATGGCCAGAGACAGAGCGTGGAACTGCCCCAGTACATGCATAAGAAGATGAAGATCCTGCAGCGTCAGAGGCTTCTTACAAGAAGGCACTGAGAAACCTTGAGTGCTCAGATCCTCCAACACCATTATGTCGTCCTTTCCGTCACACTCCACCAAGTAACACCTATAAAATATAACGAAAAGATTATAAAAAGGGACATAATGCTACTTCAAATACCTCCTGAACAATTACATTATTCTACTTAATTACGATCATACTTGGCGTCCCATCAATTTTGCATTATTATTACAGATGCTAGATTTTCACGGTCACGATAAATGCGAAATGTGCCCAAATGCTCTCAGAATAAGTAATTTAAGTAATTAATTATTAAGTGTATTAGTGTAGTAATTCACGATAAAATACGTAATTGAGTATAAAATACAAAATGTGTGTGTTTCTATGAAATAAGAGAGAAATTGAAGACATTATTACAAAAACAACGCTTGTCAAAATTGATATTTTTCAGGAGAACAATAAAAAATAAAAGAATAACACGTGTCAGCTATTTCCGTTAACTGGTGTTTTATCCTTGTCTCTATTGCACTTGACCTGGGCAGTTTTGGAGTCTATAAACATTTAAAATAGTAACAAATGTGTCCTTAACTCAATTTCATTAAAAATAACTAGGAATGTTTTTGTAATAATGTCTTCAATTAAATGAACAGTAGTCTGTATAGCTCAATTTATTGATGAATTGTATATATGTTGTAAATTGAATAGTAATCTATATAGCTCAACTGATGAATTGTTTATGAATATAAATTGAATTAGTCTACTTGATATGAATTGTACTATTTTGTATAGCTTAACGAAAGTATGCTTGTAAATTGAATAAATCTATTTACTATGTATTGTATGCAGTAAAAGCTGTGTAAGTTGACCGTGTCTGGTTCCGACCACACCTGGTCAACATACATAGATGGTCAACTTACAGAAATTACTGTTATGTTATATGTGATGGTTATCTACGTAATTAACACTTCAGAAATGTATACGTAATTATGTACTGTACACGGAAACTAGCGGCACTGGACAAAATTGTACAGTAGGCACAGTTGTACAAATAAATAATGTACAGTATGTACAGTAAAGTAAGTTCAGTACAGTATTCTATTGTACAGTATTATTATTCAGACTATGTACTGTACCTACAGTACTGTATACGTTTACATAAGTGTTAAAACAAGACCAAAATTGATTGTTCTTTTAAACTACACCTGTTAACTGAAAGAAGTCTGTAATATGCACTTGTTTACTGGTTACAATTTGTACTGTAGTGTACCCTTGAAATGCTCAAAGAATAACTGAAATATTAAGAAAACCTGAAGAACTCACGTAAAAGAAAAAAACCGTTAACCTTCCACCAGCCCAGGCTTCCTGGAGACCATTAGGGAATGAGAATGACCTTCAGAAGACGTGCCAATAGCCACCGCTATTCATAAAAATAGATTTGCTACATTAAGAGTAATTTTTGTACAGCACCACACAAAATTTTGTGCGTTATACAGCATGACACAAAAC
Organism: Periplaneta americana; assembly: GCF_040183065.1. NCBI lineage: Eukaryota > Metazoa > Arthropoda > Insecta > Blattodea > Blattidae > Periplaneta > Periplaneta americana. The sequence goes on from NC_091133.1 coordinate 57,397,247, forward strand.
TTCATGGTCATGTTACATAGGGGGTAAAAAAAGCTCCAAGCACATGAAATTGAGGTCAAGATTCAAGTTAGACAGGTGGTCAACTTACGTAGTCTATTTCTTGCACTGTATAAATAGGAACCTTCCGGTTCCTTAAAAAGGTGGTCATTTAAGGAAGGTGGTCATGTTACAGGGGTGGTCAACTTCCCAGGTTTTACTGTATTTATTTATTTATTTATTTATTTATTTATTTATTTATTTATTTATTTATTTATTTATTTATTTATTTATTTATTTATTTATTTATTTATTTTGCTAATAATTGTAACATAAAATATAATATAAACAGAAAAACTTTAGCTCGCCCCTGAAAGAGTAGAACTCATGCTCAGGGACGGATTCCTGAATTGAAATTAAGAAGTATATAATACACTTTGCCTTATGTCTACTACGCAATAAGAATATATACATTTAAATTTACAATTTTTCAATTTTTATAAAATCCGTACATAACTTTTTTTAATTTAATACACCTATTAGAATTGGCAAGGTTAGGATATTTAAATATAAATTTGTTATATATTCTTGGGCCTAAATTAGTACTATGATTAAATACTGTAGCAGTGTTTCATTTTGGTTCAAACAATCTTAAAGAATTCATACCTTTTGTTTCATAACTATGAGAATACAATTTAAAATTATTTCGATTCTTATGTATAGGCCTATATATATATGTTTTTATGTATATATATATATATATATATATATATATAATATATATGTTTATATAGTTTGGATGATGAATTGTACATGCTTTAAATTGAATAGTAATCTGTATAGCTCAACTGATGAACTGTTTGTGCTTTTAAATTGAATTAATTTGCTTGCTATGTGTTATATTTTATACCTTATCTGATAAATAATCGTTTGGGTTTATAAATTTAATAATCTGACTGGCTATGTACTATATATTTTTATTAGAGCCATCGATGTAGCTCAGTCGGCAGACTCGCTGGCCTGCTGATCCGGAGCTGCGCTCGAGCTTGGTTTGCAACTCCCGTTTGGTCTGACTGGTTTGTTTCTTCCGAGGTTTTCTCCAGCCGTGGGACTGATGCCGGGTGGTCTATGACGAGTCCTCAGCCTCATTTCACTTCACCCCCGTTGGTCTGATTACCTGGTTGAGGTTTTCCCTAACCATAAGGCAAATGCCAGGTAATCTTTTGGCGAATCCTTGGCCTCACCTCACCTCAACTCACTACATGTCGAAAAAATTGTAAAAAACAATGTAAAAATAAAAAAAAAATTGAAATTGGAATTTCAAAAAATTGTAGCCTAATTGTATTCTTGTAAAATTCTGACTTGTTCCACATCTTAAAGCTTCATTGCTAATGTAAGATCTATGCAATATAATAAATTAAATTTAAAAAAAATTGTGAGACACTTTTCTGTTTGTAAAAAAAAATCTATCTAAAGAACCCGCCACGAACAGTTTCTTACATTTTTTTCAAATAGTTTGCCATCTCTCCATGTCAGATTTTACAGTATGAATAGTACAGGAATGTGACCTAATATCCGCTTTGTTCTTATCTGTACCGTTATCTCCAGTGTTCAATTAAGCTTTTTTCACAAAGTGATCAAATATTCGCAATACCACTAGGGAAAATCTTTCTATTGACAGGCGAATAATAATAAGAAACGTAAAATCCGCATGTATTTCTTGCTGACCATTATCTGTAAGTAAATTTATCATTTGTGGTTGTACGCTTTTTGTGATAATAAGCCTGTTTATGGAAAAATTACGCACAATGGTATAGCAAAGTCTTCCTCACTCTGTAGTAATAACCATATCAGCAGTATTAGTTGGAGTAGAATTAGTAGTCGTCATAATGCTAGGAAAAGCACCAAGTGAAGCAACAAAAGTATTAAAAGAAATAGAAGTAGTAGTACTGACTAGGAGCAGCAACTTTAGTAAGTAGTAGTAGTAGTAGTTAGTAGTAGTAATAGTAGTAGTTAGCAGTAATAATAGTAGTACTAGTAGTAATAGTTAACAGTAATAGTAGTAGTAGTCGTAGTAGTTGGTAGTAGTAGTTAGCAGTAATAGTAGTAAGCAGTAATAATAGTAATAGTAGTAGTTAGTAGTAGTATTAGTTAATAGTTAATAGTAGTAGTTAACAGTAGTAGTATTAGTAGTAGTTAGCAGTAATAATAGTAGTAGTTAACAGTAGTAGTAGTTAGTAGTAGTAGTATTATTTAATAGTTAGTAGTAGTAGTTCACAGTAGAAGTAGTAGTTCACAGTAGAAGTAGTAGTAAGTAGTAGTAGTAGTTGTTGTTAGCAGTAATAGTAGTTAGCAGTAATAATAGTAATAGTAGTAGTTAGTATTAGTTAATAGTTAATAGTAGTAGTTAACAGTAGTAGTAGTAGTAGTAATAATAGTAGTAGTTAACAGTAGTAGTAGTTAGTAGTAGTAGTATTATTTAATAGTTAGTAGTAGTAGTTCACAGCAGAAGTAGTAGTAAGTAGTAGTAGTTGTTGTTGTTGTTGTTAGCAGTAATAGTAGTTAGCAGTAATAACAGTAATAGTAGTAGTTAGTAGTAGTATTAGTTAATAGTTAATAGTAGTAGTTCACAGTGGAAGTAGTAGTATTAGTAGTAGTAGTAGTAATAGTAGTAGTAGTTAGCAGTAATAATAGTAGTAGTAGTTAGTAGTAGTATTAGTTAATAGTTAATAGTAGTAGTTAACAGTAGTATTAGTAGTAGTAGTAGTAGTAGTAGTAGTTAGCAGTAATAATAGTAGTAGTAGTTAGTAGTAGTATTAGTTAATAGTTAGTAGTAGTTCACAGTAGAAGTAGTAGTAAGTAGTAGTGGTAGTAGTTGTTGTTAGCAGTAATAGTAGTAGTTAGCAGTAATAGTAGTAGTTAGCAGTAATAATAGTAGTTATAAGTAAGAACCCGCAGGTTCATTGCCGCCCTCACATAAGCCCGTCATCGGTCCCTATCTTGTGCATAATTAACCTTATTCCTTTGCTGTGGTCATGCAAGAGAATCAGTCCCATTCCGAGGCATATTGTATGGATTCGTAACAAGTGTTTTTACGGTGATGGGTTGTTAACCCTTCGCCCAACCCCCAAGCTGGAGGACCACGGTCCACGACTGCTCATACAGTATATTCACAGTTACCCTCCATATCTGGAGGCCGTCTCCTCTATCCGCAACCTGAGGACGCGCCATGCATTGGTGATAGGGACCCACAATACATGGAGAGTAATAGTACTATTTTATTTCTGGTGGCGTAGAAGAGATGATCTAGTGACCTTAACCACACCAGATTAAATAAATGAAAATAAAAAAGCCTATATAGGCCCTAATTAAATTTTAAAAACAATTAAACGCAAGGCTCATGATGCAATTCTCGGTGCCTGATCTACAGCTGTTTTAAATTGAGTTAACCCTGGTAGGCACTGACGCTATGTAAAGAATCATCTTCATGAACGAGGTTGTCTATAATTGAGTTCCCGAGATTTCCGAAAAGTCTAACAACCAGTTTAATTGAAAATGAAAGAAAAAATGAAAACCCGGGCAATGTCGGGTGTTTCCAGCTAGTTAATTATAAAATAAAATCAGAAAATTGATGCATTGTTGAATATGTATTTCGGAAAATTTGAACAGAGAGAACGGAAGTGGTGAGAGAAAAAAACATTATGGATGAGAAACTATAGCAGCAACTGTACCTGGGTGTAAACTGGACAGGCTCGGTGATACCCCGTTCTCTCTGAAACTCTATAAAGGCGTCCAATATCTTGGTGTAAGCAACCATTTCGTTCCTGAAGAACATGTGGGATTCAAAGAATTCTCGACGTTGGAGGTCTTGAGGGAAGCGCTTCACGAACAAGGATATATCCGCATCACTTCCTGATAAAAGTAAAATTAAAAGTTAAATATAAAACAATTTAAATGTGATAGCGAAAATAGAATTCATAACGTTTTGATTGCCAAATACGCATATTAAGATTAATATACTGACTTTCATTTTTATTATTATTATTATTGTTAGATACTGAGCGGAGTGGTCGAGGAGATATCGTCTCGGACTCTCATTCGGGAGGCCTGGGTTCTAATACCAATGGCGGCCAATCTGAGAGTGGATTTTTTTCGGGGTTTTCCTCACTCGCAAAGGTGAATACAGGATTGGAATTCACTATCTGCCCCGAACGTTCTGTCCGTTGTCTTTAGGAGATGATCCTTACGTTGAACAGATCCCTCTTCAGAGAAGCCACTCCAGTGTCCATGTTTCGTGTGTAATCCTAAAGAATTATCCCTCCCCTACGGACAAAGGCTTGTAAGACCTAGAAAGGAGGAGGTTTAACGGATAAAAAATTAAAGATTAGTAGATAAAGTTCACTAAATAGGTACTTTTGTAAATTTTGGTTAATATTGTATGCAATGGAGGGGGAAAGGAACTGATTACCCTAACTCATTATCTCCTGATCTAGTTGCCTCATAAGTGGTGACTTCTTAGTATCATTTGTGAGGTGCAGACCCAGTGGCGTAGCGTCAATGTAAGCTAAAAAGCTCAGCTTCCCCAGTTAATAATAATTTGATAATAAACCTGCAGTTTATGGACAAAATTATTTATTAATTTTAATAGAATGTATATTTACGCGTTAAATATTGTGATGCGGCAGGTCAGGATGATTTGTGATGCAGCAGTAAACAAGAAGCCTGCACACACCAGCTTCCAAGCAGACTGGTTTCTTACAATTATTCTTCTGTGTAACCCACCCCGCAGATTTTCCATCCCTTTCTAACTAAACAACACTGGTCGCAAGGCTCGCAAGAAGCTAGCTTTTACATTGAAAATAAATATTTATCCCTTTCGTGAGTTGTGTTCAGTTGAAGTGTTAGTGTGCACTGTGGCTGATATAATAAATAATGAGTGAAATAACAGTTCCTGACACCAATTTACTTGAATTTTTAGGACAATTCTATTATCAAGACTGACTTACGAACAAAAGTGTGATCTAAAAAACAAATGACCGACTCCCTTGCTGTCAATGAAGGACACACTCAAAATACAGACGCATACTTACGTAATGATACTAATACTGTATCTATTGGCCGTTAATATTGTGATTTATCTAAGTATGACATTGAATGAGCGAATGTTATACGTATACGTGTCTATTTGTTAGAGATATGTGTAAACCGTGAAATCATATTTTACTATGTACCATTTGAGGTCATGCCTTATTTGTGTTACGAGATTCCAACCAATCTTTGACTGCTGACTTGACATTGACTACTATTTATTTCAAGATTATATTTTTGTAATACGTTTTCTCATATTGCATGAAAGACAACTTGAGTTAGCTTCCCCTGCTCAAAATTTCATGCTACGCCACTGTTCAGACCTGTCTTCGGACAGTTGACTAAACAACATAAGTATGATAGATGCTATATTCTCTTCGGTTACAATTAAATACACTGACACTATAATATATGTTTTCTAAATAATTTCTTAATATTATTTGTATAAAATTAAGCCATCTTTCACAGATTTATTTCCTAAACTGAAATATGTCGTGCATTGCAATAATTCACATATTTTTCGTTATTTTTGTCAAATGTATGGTTACAAAAGTAAATTAATTTATCAGAAGATTACAATTATCGTCTAAGGCAACTAAAGATGATCGTTCACCTCTATTGAAGCATGCGAATGTGAGGACAACAGCCTGCTGATCGACCTTGACTCTTCATGGCTGTTCGCACCACGAATTGGATTGGCCAAGTGACATCTTACTTCTAAAAAATTTGGTTGGACCGTAATCATGAAAATCAAGTCATATCCAGCCAATGCTCATTTACGCTAATGATGTAAGAAGAGTTATATTAAAATATTTCAAATTCAGTTATTATTTTGTACGTAGTATGGATATCAATGTATTAAATATTTTCAACACAGTTTCTGTTGATAGGACCAGTTAAGTCCGACTCTCTAAGATGGCTTTCTCTTTGATAAATAAGTGGGACGAAGTCTTGCTACCACCAGAATTATTGTTACTTAACTAGTTTTTCTGGTTTTCTGCATTTTATTAATTTTAAAGCACAGAAAACATTTATCCGTGAATTTAACTTACTCCTTACATTGTTTATTAGCAATTATTACCTTTATCAGTGATTGCTTGCCGGACATATGGAAATGATGACCATGCCTAATATGACACGAGTGGTCATGAAGACTAGTATTAATTACAGCGTTATTTTAATGTTTACGAAAGTTTTTATATCGAATAAAAGCTTGCATATGCACTACTCGACCAAGGCCACTGGTGTCCTGCAGCGCGGAGCGCCACTTGTACTTCTCATGCGTTCGTATAGCGTCATCGCGATAGTTCACATTACGCCCGGGTCTCCACTCGCCTCAGTCGAGTTATAAACTCTGGCAAGTCATTCGATAAAGCTCACTCACAACAACAGCTATGCGCGTCAAACCGCACAAGTTTCCTTCAACATTTTGTTAATATTCTAGAGTCTAGTTCTTGTTGGTGCGTGCATCGCTCATAACACTGCGAAATTATTGAAAGTTAGGTCGTCACACTATTTCACTAGTGAGGTAACTACGTTGTATAAATTTGAATTGTTTTCACTTCCTTGCCAGTTCAGAGTACTCTGTTCGTTTTTCAATTTCCGAGATTTTGTAATGCACTTCACAAACTTGTATTGTATAACATTTTTTGCACGATCATATTGTTTAAATTGCAAATGCAATATATTTTGCATTGAAAATTTAGAGCAATATTGTACCAAAGCCTTCTCAAAACTGCACTGTAATGGTACCTAAGTAACAATAAGTGCACTGTAATGAGTCTATTTCAATACAGTTTTGTGTTATGAAGAATGGTTTCCCTAGCAACAAGTTTCTGTATGGGAATTCTAACTTTCAAGGCCTTACAACAATAGCTGTAAATAAAGCAAAAAACACAATCGTGCAAAAAAGTTTTCATCCACTACAACTATAACCAACAGTGTATAGTCTGATCTTCCTTTTGCATTGTTTAGTCCTAGTATTGAAGTTAGGCGTACTCGGAAAACTAGAGCATTCTTATTCGAAATGATGAGTTTATCCATATTGAAAAAATATATATTATAGCTTGGAACCACGAAGTTGTTTCTTGAAACGTCATTGGTTTTCGATTCTTGTTGGCATGTACCACCGACTCACATCTGCTAATTAAGGATAGGCCTATCTGTAGAAGTTGATGGATTCTGAACGCAGAGTTGACAAGTTGCTCATTTTCCAGCCTCAGGTTATTAAGATCTTCTTGCAATAACGCGATTATCTCATTTAACGAACTTACGTCCACAGTCTCATTAGTAGATGCTCAGACAAATTGGCTTTGTTGCCATCCAAGCTTCTGTTTTGTAAGCATATACGAGCCTACGCATAAACTAGATCCTTCTATCAGTTTCATACAGTCTACATTACCACATCAAAAGTGGATCTAACCAATACATGTTTTTTTACTATATTACTATATTTAAACACTTGATATTAGTCACAATGCGATTATTTCTCGGAATTGAGTCGTAAGTGAATGTACCGCTAGGCTCCAGTTCAGTTAGTTTCCAAATATGTTATTACAGACAGACTCTGAAATTATCCTTACTCTGTAGAGCACGATATTCCTTCTGTTAACACATATTTTTAAGACGATATTTTGATCCCTGGCGACGAATATATTTTTGTGGTCTATGATATTATCCAATTTTAATTATATATTTAAATACTCAGAATTTACCAGAAAAACTTCCATAACTACTAATAGTATTACATCATTAGTAGGGACAGAAGCAGCAGAACAACTACCTTCGTCGCTCTCGCCGCATTCATTCTCATCTGCTTCGTATTACTAATGCATTCGTAGTAGTAGTAGTAGTAGTAGTAGTAATAGTATGTAGTACTAGTAGTAGTAGTAGTATGTATGTATGTATTTATTAACACTACAAATTGGTGGTAGTAGTAGTATGCATGTATTTATTAACACTACAAATTGGTGGTAGTAGTAGTAGTAGTAGTAGTAGTAGTAGGCCTAGTAGTAGTAGTAGTAGTAGTAGTAATAGCAGTAGTAGTAGTAGTAGTAGCAGTACCAGTAGTAGTGGCAGTAGCAGTACTACTAGTAGTAGTAGCAGTAGCAGTACTACTAGTAGTAGTAGCAGTAGCAGCACTACTACTAGTAGTAGTAGTAGTATGCATGTATTTATTAACACTACAAATTGGTAGTAGTAGTAGCAGTACCAGTAGTAGTAGCAGTAGCAGTACTACTACTAGTAATAGTAGTAGTAGTATGCATGTATTTATTAACACTACAAATTGGTAGTAGTAGTAGTAGTAGCAGCAGCAGCAGTACTAGTAGTAGTAGTAGTAGTAGTATGCATGTATTTATTAATACTACAAATTGGTAATAGTAGTAGTAGTAGGCCTAGTAGTAGTAGTAGTAGCAGTACCAGTAGTAGTAGCAGTAGCAGTACTAGTAGTAGTAGTAGTAGTAACAGTACCAGTAGTAGTAGCAGTAGCAGTACTAGTAGTAGTAGTAGTAGTAGTAGCAGTACCAGTAGTAGAAGCAGTAGCAGTACTACTACTAGTAGTAGTAGTAGTAGTAGCAATACTAGTAGTAGTAGCAGTAGCAGTACTACTAGTAGCAGTCGTAGTAGTATGCATGTATTTATTAACACTACAAATTGGTAAACCTTGGTAATTTCGTGGCAATGGTTATTTCGTGATAGTTATTCCTGGCTCTTTAGTGAACTATTGTAGCTGACTCACAAAGCGTAACCACAGTTTACTATATACAATCACAAAGCTTGGGATGATTTTTTGCAATTCTCGCGATAGTTGCTAGCCGCTTGGAGCGCTGTGAGTACTAGGAACAATAGACTGTGCCACAGCCACCGTGATCTAATACAGGCCGTAAGGCAGATCATGTAACTCGCTTAACCCGATCACGAAGGTCGGCGTTTCAACCATATAAATTAGTTGGAATGCATAAACAGTAACATATGTTTCTCTAAAATGTAGTGTAATTCTATTAATAAAATTTAAAACAATGATAAGACACTTCAGACATAATTCACTTGTGAGTTAAGGTATAATATTATTTATGGTGTGAAAATTACGTTGTTCGTATGTGTAATACCTGCCTTTACTTCGATTAAATATTGCGAAATTCTTGTACATTCATTTATGCACGATTCAGTAATTTTCAATTGCACCGCACGGATATTTAGATATATTGAAATTATAGGTTATGTTTACTGTACCAGTCGCCCCTTTCTGTCTAAATTTAGTGATCTCCAATGCCTTGCCATTCATGTGAAAATTACAGGTTATGTTTACTACATTTAACTTATATTCCTAAATTCGCAATCATACATTATAATTAAGCATAATGTCATGTATGATACCCCGGACATTCAATTTGTCTGTATTTTAATACTGCAATTAAATAATGAATTACTGTATTTATCTACTACTTAAGAGACGAAGTAACACAATTGTACGTACACTAATGTCATAGGAGTGGTATGGTAAATGTTTTGTCTAAAATTAAGGAAGGTAGATGTGTTAAATTGAAATCACAGTATAAATTCTTTTTTATTAAACCTCAAAATAGCTTCAATTCCAAACTTAAAATGTTGACGCGAACAGGTTATGTTAACATGTAAAATTCTCTCAACATTAAAATAACACAGTTTTGTAATTATTTCTGCAACATATTATGCAACAAGAAGTAAACGGAACTTATGGACACATTACACTAAATAAAGCTTAGCAATGATACGCAATAAAGTTATAATATAATATTTCACTGAGCTCCATACACTGAAATAGAAAACCCAAACAAACATTACGGCCTCGTCTAGATCGAAAAGGCATTGACTGTGCCGTATTTCGCATTTTTGTGAAAAACTATGTAAACTGTGAAATGTTCATTATCGGTTGTAATAACTGTAAATGGCTAAAATAAAATAATTGGAATAATAATATGAGACAAGGAGACGTTTGTAGTACTATAAATCGTAAGAAAAATAGGTTAGAGTTATCCTTCTTCCGAAAGATCCAGGAAGGTGAATTTATAGAATATAATATATATTTTATGAAAATAATATATAAACCTTATTTATTTCATATTTCAATAGTGGAAGGAAGGTGTTAATTTTTTCAAAAGAACACGATATCGAAAGTACAATACATTTTATAGTCTGCTAGGGGAAGAGTCTGTGATGAAGCGATAGTAGCGATCCTGGTGGTGAGCAACTATCTATGTTTGCATATTTAGTAAGTATTGAGCTTCGTGACTGTATATATTAGACTATAATGTAACTGTATGTTTCTGGAAACCGGACAACATATGCAATCCCTTGGCGGAAATTTGAATCTCGTAGACAATTGGTTAGTTCACGAAAGAGCCAGGAAAAAATATCACGAAATAACCACTGCCACGAAATTACCAAGGTTTACTCTATTAATCATAATTTTTCACTTTCTTCTAAAGAAACAAAATAGGCATTTGCCCTAAAATCCGATGTCTGATAATAAGACTAATAATGATTGTATGTTTAAGAATAAGAACAATACCATCGTACTCGTAAAGTATTTACGCTACCTGACACGAACAAAAATATTTCACAACATTCGTCACTTGTATGCAACAGAAAATAACTTGTTTACGACAAGCGAGATAAGGACACAGAAAATAAACATGACACGCTACAACATATTGGAGTACAGATCTTCCTATGACAAACATACTGCATTTTTCACTCTTCATTTCTTAGAAAATGTCATTGCTTTGTAGATGGACATAAAATTGACCAGTGCACTTCTGAAAATCTTCGCTTTATTATTCGCAAATATCCGTGCTTAATACTCTATCCTTTACTTTTACTACTTGCCAATTCACTGACCCTGAGAATTATCTGCAGCAAAAGTCGTTAATATAAGTACGTAATAAAACCATACTACATACCTTTATTCTCCACTGTAACGCGGTACATGGACGAGATCCACAACTTTGCATTGAAAGGCTCTACGTGATAAGGAGTCTCGGGATCGAGTCCCAGCTGCTGTAGTACTCTTACCATTGCCTCTTCCAGTCGTTTGTCCTTCATGCTGAGATAGAAATGTCCTCCTAGTGCAGTGAAGTTTCTTATTCAGTGCATTTCGAAGGTAATCTTACATTCCAGAACATTAAAGTTAGAAGGAATTTTCAACAATTATGTAGTCTAAACTCTCTATCGCTGATGAGTATTACCCTAGATCATATATTATGTAACAGATAACTCCTCGCTACGTTAAAATCGGCAGCACTTTGAAGAGAATAACCGCCAGGATCGCCACCCGTCCGCCGTAAACGAACACGAGATGGCAGCACAGTCGCTAATGCAATTCAAATGGGAATTATGACGTGACTCCTTATGTAACAACTAGATGGCAGCGTAGTAAACCTGACAAAAGTTGTTAACCTCAAAGCCTATAAGCCCGACATATCTGTTACATATATGATCTAGGGTATTACTGAACAGTAGTGGTAAAAAAACCGGACCGCTGGAATAATTAAGTCCCCGAAATGAGCCATTGCGTATGCCACGCCCGCATTCACAAGATAGCGAGTAATCTATTGAAATTGTTGTCGTTTCGACTGCTGACGTAGCCCATTTCGAAAGCCATTAGAAAATAAGCTGGTAAAATTCATGTTCTGGGAATAATAAGTTAATTAAATAGTAAAATATCGCTGCAATCGAAAAGTATTGGGAATAAATTTGAATAAGGAACAAAAAAAGTTTCCTTCCCAGGCAGGATTTGAACCACGAAAGTCTTAGTTACCAGTCTATCGTGGTGTCACTGTGAACTCGGCTCTGAAATCAGCTACAAGGGTCGGTCCAGTTTTTTCTGTCACTACTGTACAATCAACGAGTGTCATAAAGGTAACACAAATACTTCCTCATTATACGTGTTACACATGTCTCAAGAATAATTTCCTCCTTGTGAACTGCGTTAATGTTTGAATTTTATTTAAGTTATTTCAACTCTTACTCAAAAGATTTACATAAATGAAGTCATTTACAATGCACTAAAGTAAGAAGACACTCTAGTTCTCTTGATTTTACACAAAAACATGCCTTACAATCCCAAAAGTAACATAATGTACTGTCAAGTGGGTCAAAATTATCCCACTTTTACCGTGCAGTACAGCTCATGCATTATGTCCAGACACTCCCCCACTCTTCCTATAGAGCTGCGCACGAGATGGGATGAGTCTACTTACGAATTATAGGGGAATGGGTTAGTCTTTGCCTTGAACTGGTAGACACACGCCCGACCTTCCCTTCTATTCCTACCTCCTCCACGGAATTGCTGTTCCCGTACTGCACATCGCGAGTGTCTTGAACAAATGCATGAGCTGTACAGTTTAAAATGCAGCAATTTTTATGAAGTTAATTTGAAATTGTTCACTTTCACCGCTGAGGTTCTTAAGATATCAGTCAGTAATATACTGTAATTATAGACATGTTACTAAATTTCAATTGTTGTTATAATCGTTTTAATAATTGGGCTAATGATGCCCTGAAATGGGGCAACCTTGACCCATTCAACATAATATAACATAGTAATCAAGGCTCTAACACGTCTTGCGTCAAAGTAACCCAATTTTGTGTACCTCATGTCACAGAAAGACTAAATAAAAGATAAGAATATTACGATGACATAGTTTCTTATTTATGTAATGAAAAATAATTATTTAGAGAAATTATAAGTCCACACCTGTGAAGTAACGGCTAGCACATCTGGCCCGGTCGGGACAAGTTACCTGGTTGAGGTTTTTTCCGGGTTTTCCCTCAACCCAATGTGAGCAAATGCTGGGTAACTTTCGGTGTTGGACCCCGGATTCATTTCACCGGCATTATCACCTTAATCTCATTCAGACGCTAAATAACCGAAGATATTGATAAAGCGTCATAAAATAATCTACTAAAAAAATATATTATAAATAATATTATGAAAAAGATGAGATTTATAAGTTATCTGGCTGGCATACCCATTTAAGAAAGAAACAGATTACTGTATCAACAGAGAGACAAAAAAAAAACCCTTTTTCCAATCATTTTTGGCGGTTCAATTTTTTCTTTTATTTCGCATCAATTGTAAGTTAAAATGTCTTTTTCGTTTGGCCACTTCCACGATTTCGTCGTCATCATGCAGTCCACACTTACGCCTAATTCTTCGTTTTACGGGAGTTTTACCACACGTCCAGGATACAATTCCACGTCATATTGTACTATGACAAAATCCCTTTTTTTCAGTGTCTCTTTTAGATTGTTAGATGAATAATGATCTCTTACATCAGTTCCTGAACTGATGTCCAGTTGAAAATCCTCAGTGTTGTCAACGTGTATATTGATCTCTGTCATTTTCAGCAAATGTACAGCAATCACATTTTCTTCTTCTGTGTTGAATATTGTTGGACGTCCAGGACTATTTTGATGTATGCCTCTTTTATCGTACGATGACGCGGAATATCTGCATGGAAAGTTCATATGTACTTCTGTACATTAAAATAATATATATGATAAGCGTAGATCATTAGTGATTTAAGACGGCGCTTATTCCGTCTGATCCCGGCCAACCAGTCACTCATAACGAGTGCACCTCCGCAAATGTGTGGACATTGTCCTACGTTCATAGACTTCTAAGACGTAATGCAGAGGGCAGGCCACTAGAGGGAACCTAAGAGGTGGGACTTAAACTGAGACGATTCCATCCAACATCGGGATGGGAATCCGGTGTGGCTTAGTGGATAGAGCGTCAGCACGTAGAACTGAAAACCCGGGTTCAAATCCCGGTGCCGGAGAGAATTTTTCTGTGTTCCACTACTCTTTCATCTTACAATTTTAGCTTAATCGTACTTCCGGGAATTCCGTAATATTGTGAAGCCGCCCTCCGTGTTCTTAGTCCTGCAAACATTGTTCAAGATCCTCCTCTGTGTAATTTACGTAAGCGCGGGCTCCTAATGCCTTAATAATTGTTCTTGGCATTCTTCTTACATAACAAGTGGCATAAAAAGAACAAAATAAGCAATAAATTACATTGCGGATTAATATTTTAACTAATACAAACACGTTAAAATTTCTGTGATAACTTTAGCCTAGAGCTAAACGATATCCCAGAAATCAACTGAAAAGACATCACTTTGTTTGTAATGAAATTACACCAACAAGTAAACACATAACATCCAAACAGTTTTCTACTTATTCCGCACATATTTATATGTAAGTTAAGACACTTACCTGATTTTTATCACTTAAGTTGTGGTTTGGACACACAGGGTGCTATTCATAGACATTTCGCAGCACGCGCTACGAGCGTACTAAGCTAGCCCCGGCTATCCACTGGTTACTTGTACAGAATTCAAATCATATCCTATCGCTAACACTGGTTTATGAATAAGAAAAACGCTGATCATCCACCGGAAGCCCGCGCTGAAAATGTCTCTGAATACGGCCCAAAGAAGTTTGCAGAGAGTAAATTGATATGATCTTACAGCTGATGTACTAATGAGTGTGCTGCGCTCTTGCGACAAATCTGATAAATTTAAAATGCACTGAATATGTGCATAATACTACCATCAATAAGCCAATTAAACAAACATTTTATTATCTGAAGTCGGGTGGCAGATATAAAAATTCAAAACTTATACTTTATCTGTGCCAAAGTTATACCGAAAGGGCTAAAGTTGCCCCATGTGACGGTATTTCATTAGTAAATTGCACACTCCGAGGAGAATAGGAATGTGGATTCCGTGAGCAAAGAAGTACTACATTCCAAATATTCACCATTAGACAAATTATGGGAAAGTTCAATGAAGGGATGTAGATCTACACGTAATACACATCAGATAATTGAGAAAGTTTATAAAAATAGGCATAACCTTCCCCAAATCTAGTCAAATATGTGCACATGCAGATGATGTAATATAATTGCTATAAATCTCCCCACTCTCAAGCAACTGACTTTAGAACTAGGCCATCCAGAATAGTCCAAAAGATGGGACTAATGGTAAACTAAAGAAAAACCAAATATATGATAATATCTACAACCAAAACTAAAAGCACTCCCCAAAATATAACCTTAGGCGATATCGCATTTGAAGGAGTAAAGCAATTTAGGTATATAGGTGGCATATGCTGCGTTTTCAGTGAAATACCTGCTCATTGGTAGAAATCTATGAATAAATGTGTGATAAAAAATTTCGAAATGAATTAAAATATCAAATACAATACAATTTGAAAACAGAATATTTTTCAATTTATAATTTTTAAGTGCCGATACCTCTAAAATACGCGAAAAACTGCAATACATGATAAAGCTTCAATTTTACGGATACATCAGTTTAAAGTGAATGAGGAAATATCAAATGTTCCTTAGGAAAACTATTTTCTCCTCTTCTTCGTTGAAAACGAACGCTGAGTTGACAAGTGTTCATGGTTCTAATGAGGATTCTCTCTTATTAAACACTAATAGTAGTCAGTCATGACAGAGACATCCCATTGATCCTGATAAGTTATAGATGGATGAACTTCGTAGTGTCACTATCTTACATTTTCTGCGTAAGTTTTAAACACTACATATAGAGCAAAATTTATGTCACGATTCCATAATAGCATTTTAAAATAGACCAGATACAAACTCTTGATCAATAGGGTAATGTTTTTCTTTTTGCTGCTTCATGACGTAACACCCACTTACATAATAAAAATTGTTCGGCTTGTTCACATAGCCTCTTGGATGTATCAATCGAACTTTCCATTTTTTTACATACAAAATTCACAATATAATAGGCCTACATGTTTAAAACAGAGTCACTGACACTATCCATTTTACTAGTTTGCAAATTCGACGAAATTGTCAATATTTAAACTTTCTTTATAAAATTATTAACAATAAGTTGGACTGTATTAGTTTATTTTATTATATAACATTATATGCACCTAAGCTTAAAACGAAATTTCGAAATTTATTTTACATACCAAGGACAAATACTGAATCCCACAAAAATTCTCCAGTTTTCCAAATGTTACAGTTATACAATAAATTACATCCTCATCCGAATGTTGATATTTTCAATATGAATATCTCTAGATACAGAATTATTTGCTATCATATTTTACAGAATATTGTTAGTTAATTTGAAGCTACTTTCACACCTTATTTCAATTTCTCTTTTTTTTTCTTTCTCTTATTTCTATTTTGTTTCAGTTTTTAATAAGTGCATGTTTCCTTTTCTTGTTTATGTTTCATAAATTTATTTGTTGGTCATGAACATTGTAATTGGGCTTTGCCTGTTATTTTCAACAACAAATGAATAAATAAAATAAAATTCTGTGATGAAATTGTTTGTGTGTATTTATGCATGTCATATCTACAATATGATGCAAGATCACTTCCCTGCCTTTGATAGATTGTCTGATAAAAAAATAAATTCATTTAAAAATGGTCAAATAACAGTATTTTATTCTAACACAAATTTAAAAAAATATTATTTATTAAGAAATGTAGTTCAAAGATGAGTTTCAGCAATAAAATAAAAGAGAGAAAACATGAAAACGTTAGCACGTTTATGAGTTATGAGGGAAACGCTTCATCACTGCACAGTAAACTGCAACCATTTTTAATTAAAAATATATATATCGTCGTTGTTCCTGTAATAACTCCTATGTGGCAAATATAACATTTTTCAGTAGGAAGAAAAAAATATTCATCCTATGGCTGCCGTACATAGGAGACTGTGAATTCTTACATTTTCGAAACAAAGAAATGTAATTACATACAGGAGATTTTATTATTTGCTGTATCACTATTTAAGTTATTTAATAGAGAAAATATCTGAAAATCGATAAATATGTCACATAGGAGTTATTGCAGGAACAACGACGATATATAATTTTTTTAATCGTAAAAAATATATTTTTTTCTTATAGCAGTAGAACAGTGTTTCATACATACCAATTCTCATTATTGTACAAGATACAGTAATAGAGAAAAAAAAGTTGAATATTTCCAAAAATTTTACTGCTGTAAGATGTACCTAACCCCTTAAGCGAGGGCAACTAATGGACATTATCAGAAATAAAAATATTTTCACATTTTTAATTCGTTCAACCTGTTGATTCTAAAAATATCCGCAAACAACCTGTGGACTCTTAAAAAAATACGTATTGTTATAAACGTACTATTGTGTTACAAAATTAATACTGCTGACAACACGCGCTCGGTTGACGTCAATAACTCACCTCTGCACTTCCACACGGTTTTCGAACGACTGAGGGACATTCGTGAAAGCTGCTTCCTGACAGTATTGAAAAACACGACACACAAGGTTATATTTATCGAAAGTGCAGGCAGCGTGAGTAACCTGGTCAACAAAACATTCCATTAGCCTTATCTTGACCAGTCTTCGTTTTCGCTTATGAAATAGTGTGTGGTAATAACACCTAACCTCTCTCGGATTCAACTAAGCAAACATTTCACAGAAGAATGACTTCTGAATTCTAAATAAACAATTTTGTGGGTTCGATAGACCAGAATGACCAGTTTTACAGTTAATAATGACAACAACGAAATTCATGTGCTGGATTACTTAAACAAATTAACTTATATTTTTTATTTTCTTACACAGAAAACATTTTTCATGTCCACCGCTGTGGAATAACGGTTAGCATACCTGACCGTGAAACGAGCGGGTCCGGGTTCAAATCTTGGTTGAGACAAGTTACCTGGTTGAGGTTTTTTCCGGAGTTCTCCCTCAACCCAAAAAGAGTAAATGCTGGATAACTTTCGGGGCTAGACCCTGGATTCGTTTCGCTGGCATTATCACCATTCCAATCAGACGCTATACAGAGTGTTTCCGAGGTGGTGTTACAAACTTTTAGGGATGATGACGAAGGGCACATGTATCAATTTCAGATAAGGAACCCTGGTCGGAAATGACCGAGTCGAAAGTTACAAGAAAAAATAGTTCTGCGGAAATGAAATAATTTTATTCCTCTGTACACCTTATTTATGGATATTTATCTGTACATCTTACACATACTGTATTCATCTGACGTTGTTTACGTTATCTACTTACAGTATTCCATTTAGTGCGCTCTCTGAGGGATGGCAACAGGAAACTACACTAAAGCAATGCAGATAGCATAATGTGTAACGGACATGGTCGGTCCTGCTATGCACGTCTGTAGACAGCAGTGTATGTGCACAAGTTGCAGTGTCCAGTCGATCAGTCCTAGTGAAATGGAGGAGTACACGAGAGCGCAATATGCAGACCTGATTTTCGAATACGGTTGAGCCAATGGGAACAGTAGACAAGCTCACAGATTGTTTCGGAGCAAGTACCCACGTAGGAGACATCGGGCCCATACCATCTTTCCACGACTGTTCCAAAGGTTAAGGGAAGGAGGACACGTGGTGTCAAATTACAATTCCATTTCCACAAAACTATTTTTGCTTATAACTTTCGACTCAGTCATTTCCGGACCTGGGTTCCTTATCTCAAATTGATACATGTGCCCTTCGCCATCATCCCTGAAAGTTTGTAACACCATCTCGGAAACACCTTGTATAAGCATAGCATTGAAAAAAAACGTTTTTAATTCATCACAGCTAGAATAAAACTTATTTATGTTATTAGTAGAGCCCGGATTTTATGTAATTACATGTTCTATTTCTATACAGAGTGAAGTGATGTAACTGTGTATTTTGAAGGGGACAGTAGAATACTTTAAAATAATTATTAGTAATAATAATAATAATAATAATAATAATAATAATAAATCATATGGTAGCAACGTGGAAGGAAATAAATAGGGTATGGAAATGGAAGGACAATAGTAATGAAACTGTGGAAGAAATATGGGTGGACCACTTTAATAGATTAAAGAAGAAATTTAGTGAAAACTAGTCTATCGAGTTAAGAAGTTCGGATCTAAATTGGAGATAAATGATGTATTGGATAGTGATTTTGAACTTGAGGAGCTTAGAATTACAATGAGTGTATTGGAAACTAAGAAATGAGCTACTGTATTATTATGGATGGAGTTTTTGTTATGAGGTGGAAAGAAATGAGTAGAAATGAGGGATGACTAGAAATTATTTTAAATATATTTAGCAAGATAAAGAAAAGGTCCAGGATATTTTTAAATAATATTATCAATATAAATACTCATTGCCCAGTACTACAAGATTTACCTATTCCAGACATAATCTTTTCAGACGATTGTGCGATTGCTACATTTTTAGAGAAAAATAAAGCTGGCACAGATAAGAAACTACCTACTGAAGGATGCACTAGAACAGGGGTCGTCAGAACAGAGCACCCTGGGGCTAGCGTCTCTTACCCGAAGAAAACGCGGTGCACCATGGTGCACTCGTAGCTGCTAGCGGGTATGCTCTCTACCTCTTCCTGCTGCACGACGGTGCACACGGGACGGCACCGCTTACTATTTGCACATTTCAGCGAGTGCTGACGACCACTGCACTATAAGGCATGGTGAACGGGAGAAGAGTTCGAGGTAGAAGAAGATATCAGATCATAGACGACATTAAGATATATGGATCATATGAGGAAACGAAGAGGAAGGTAGAAAATAGGAAAGATTGGAGAAAGCTGTGTTTGCAGTGAAAGAGACCTGCCCTTGGACAGAACAATGAATGAATGAATACATAAATAAATATACTTGTAACTATGCACTAAAGATTTAAAAATAAGCTGACTATAGAACGCTTTAGTGCACTTTTAATGAAAGATTCAAATAACTTCTAACTATACTTTTGCTTTTAAAATTTTGATAACAAATATCAAATAATTTCACTTGTTTATGAAATTGATTTTACCATAGTTTAATGGCAATAAACTATAAAGAATTTTTCTAAGTTTGTTTTAGAAGTAACGCCTTTTTCCAGTTAATACTAGCCTGTATGCTGAAATTGAATATTCCAATAATAGGATGGCAAACAAGGACAATGATTTATAGGAGCTCATTTCTCTCGTTTCCTAGGTTCGGGAACTTCGAAGGCGGAATATATTATCCCAATAAAAGGATGGTAAGCGAGGACAATAACTAGCAGTCAATTTCTTTTGTTTTATAGGTAAGAACCTTTCAAAGAGAAATACATTACCTTCAATAATGACAAGCGCGGACAATACTAGCGGGTCGACTTCTTTTATATTTTATTGTTTGAGGACATTCGCAAATCGGAATAATTACCTTCAATAACAGTACAATTACCAAGCGAAGTTAATTTATGTTATTGCGGAGTACATTACCATCAATAATATGACGATCAACGGAATTGACTTCGCTTATTTCTTAGATGGGGCAATTGTATTGCGGATTACATTATCTGCAGTAACATGATGACAAGCGTAAACAATGACTAGAAGTGTTTATCTCATTTCTTGGGTGTGCATTTACTTTATAAAGAAGAATATATAGTAGTTAATCATACATAATGATAATAATAATAATAATAATAATAATAATAATAATAATAATAATAATAATAATAATAAGAAGAAGAAGAAGAAGAAGAAGAAGAAGAAGAACGTAAATGGGGATCATTAATACAAGGGTTGAAATGTGACGTGAGCAAGCAGCGGCCTAAAAGGTTGAACACTTCGGTCTCATTAAAAAAAATAAAAGGTTCGCGATTATACAAGGTGGGTCAAAAGTCGCTTTCCCCAAACACTGCCTTACATTTTATTACATTCAATTTACATTTGACTACACATTCCTCTACAGATTTTGTTCAAAATGGAAGTCCTGTTTCTCGATACACAATTCACAACGTTTAAACACTGATTTACATAGGCTATGATAGAATACACAGGTTGTAACTTTAATAATGGCAACTATTTATTTATTAAGAACATACAAGTGATACATCTGTGAAACTTCTACAGTTCTCCAGTGTAGTAACCAGCATTAACTACAACTCGTTGCCAGCGATGTGGAAGTCGTAGCTCCTGTTCTGTTGATGATTCTGATGCACAGCCCTACTGCCTGCAAAATATCGGGAACAGTCCGGAATCGAACGTCACGAATTGGTTCCTTCATCTTTGGGATTAAGTCATAATCACAGGAGCTTAAGTCTGGTGAATGTGGTGGATGGAAAAGCACTTCCCACCCCCAGCGACGGTATAAATCAGCTACAGGGTGTGCCGTATGCACCCTTTCGTTATCCTGCAAAATGATGGGAGGATTCTGCAAAACGTGTGGGCGCTTTCTTCGCAACGCTGGTCTCAGATTGTGCTCCAAAAAATGACGTCGGGGGGTAATTCTGGGTACTTCAGTTCCAATGTGCTCGTATGGAATGGATGTATTTAATTATTCAAGAACTCCTTGTACAAGTTATTTTAGTAGATATAATAATAATAATAATAATAATAATAATAATAACAATAATAATAATAATTCATTCATAATGTTCTTATTCTCCAGATTTGGTATCCTGAGATTACTTTTTTCTTGTACTAAATTTGTCACTGAAAGAAAGATGGCTTCATCAGTTCCATTCGAGATGCTGTGGTGCACTCTCTGCGAGACATTGCAAAATAAGCCCTTCGGAACTTTTTCCAATTCTTAGTTCATCATGTCACTCATTGTAACGAAGATACTAGAATGTATTTTGATTAAGACACAATAATTTTGACGTAACTTCAATCGTTTTTAATTAATTAGTATCATTATTTACCACAATATGTAGCCAGATACCTACGGTTTTCGACAATTTCATTACATATACGGATTAACATCATACGGATTACTCAAAATAATGCTTGAATCTGACTAATATTTTCACCGTTAAAATATAAGACATAATACACTCAAAATAAGAAACTTCGGCAAGAAATGGTCTCAGACTTGGATGAAAATACCAATTTAACTTCCAATTCAGAGGAATGATTCTAGTATCCGATGACATAGAATGTGACAGCGTATGCCTTGGAGGTATTTTTTCCTTATGTGAAGTCTGACAGGAACGGTAATGCATAATGAATGAAGAGATAGCCTCACCACTCTACTTCACTTGCGATAATCTTTAAGACATTAGTCGGTTATAAACCAATCAGAACGCCATATACTGTCGCAATGTTTACCGAAGCAAATCGGCATGACTTTCAAGAAAATAGTGTGACGTCACCGGTCGGCCGCTGCATTATTCAGGACAACAATCAAGACCCGTAGCAGAAAGAAGTAGGGCGGCGCACTCTACATACAAGGGTTGAATCATTTAGAGGGTGAGGCGTGACCTCTGACCTGCGCGTGTATTCCCAGGGTCTGCTCGTCGTGCCCAGGCCGGGTACCGCGGTGCATAATTCGTGAGGACTCGGGCCCCTGACCGGAGGGTACGCATCTTGTAAGCAGAACTCAACTTTATTCTCTATTTCAGACACTTAGCCCTTAAAATTGATAAGTTAGAATATAACTATAAATAAAATTTCATGAACTGCGGCATCACTGTCATTCTTTTATGAAAGTGGAACATATATAACTAAAACAAGCGATAGAAATAAAATCTATCAGTATAAATGAGATACTTAAGATTTACAAAAGAACGTTCACTATTGAACGATTGCTATTATTCAGACGCTTGTAATGCCCCATTTTGATTATTGCGATTCCTTGCTAACTAATGTAAGTTCACTCTTAGCTGAGAGACTACAACGTGTTCATAATGTGTGCATACGATTCATCTGCAATACTCGTAAATTTGACCATATAACACCTTCCCTCCAGTTACTTTCATGGGTGCGTCTGAAGGAACGAAGAACAATACATTCACTGTCTCTTCTGTTTAGAATTATGCATACTTCTACTCCGAATTATCTGTTATCGCGCTTTCAATTTCTTATAACTCTTCGAAACCGACATCATGCACTTCTTTCTATCCCTCATCATAGAACGTCTTTATACTCATCTTCCTATACTGTAGAAATACCTCGTCTCTGGAATTCGTTACCTAATGACGTCAGGGACTGCCGGACTTTATCACAATTCAAAATTAAATTGGAAAACTTTGTCTTAGTTAATGTTTTTAGGTATTGCTAGAAGTATTGATTTGCGTTTTTTTTTCTTTTTCTTTTTTAATCTAGATTAAAATTCCAAGTTTCTTGTTTATGTTAGTTAATTAGTTAGGATATAATTAATTATGATACTTAATCACTCATTTAAAGTTTGTGCGACTGCAACCTGTGCATATTTTTGTGTGGCTTTACTTTGTTTATAGTGTTTTTTTCTCTCTCCCTCTTTATTTCTTGTGTAGCTTTATTTTGTATATGGTGTATTTTTTTCTGTTTATTTCTATTATTATATTTGTATTCCTGGCGTTGTGGAAGAGAAGGCCTGGTGGCCTTAACTACACCAGAATAAATAAATAAATAAATAAATTAATTAATTAATAACTAAATAAATAAATAATAAATAATTCTTAAATTATTCATAGTTTCCTGCCCAAGAGCAGGTCTTCCACTACAAATCCAGCATTCTCCTATCTTTCGACTATTCATTCATTCATTCATTCATTCATTCATTCATTCATTCATTCATTCATTCATTCATTCTGCCCAAGGGCAGATCATTCACTTCAAACTCAACTTTCTTCAATCTTTCCTGTTTTCTGCCTTCTTCTTTGTCTCATATCTCTGAATGTCGTCTATCATCTGATATCTTCTTCTGCTTCGAACTCTTATTTCGTTCACCATTCCTTCCAGCGCATCCTTCAGTAGGCAGTTTCTTCTCAACCAGTGACCCAGCCAATTCCTTTTCCTCTTTCTGATCAGTTTCAGCATCATTCTTTCTTCATCCACTCTTTCCAACACAGCTTCATTTCTTATTCTGTCCACTTCACACATTTCATTCTTCTCCATATCCACATTTCAAATGCTTCTATTCGCTCTCTTCACTTCGTCGTAATGTTCATCTTTCTACTCCATATAATACCACACTCCATACAAAGCACTTCACTAGTCTCTTTCTTAGTTTTTTTCAAAGGGTCCGCAGAAGATACTCCTTTTTCTTTTCAAAGCTTCTTTGGCCATTGTTATCCTACTTCTAACTTCCTGGCAGCAGCTCATATTACTGATTATAGTACACCCCAAGTATTGCAAGCTGTTCACTTGTTATACTGCTTCATTTAGAATTCGCAAGTTTACCTTTTTTATTTTTCTTCCTATGACCATGGTTTTTGTCTTATTTGCATTTATCTTCATCCCATACTGCTCACAGCTGTCATTTAACTCCAGTAGCATACTCCTTAGTATCATCTCCTCTTCTGCTATCCATATCCTCAGCAAATCTTATGCACTTTATTCTTCTTCCTCCTACTGTCACTCCTCCCATGATCTGAAAACAGTTCTTCACTAAATCCTCTAGGTAGATGTTGAATAGGGCAAGTGATAAAGGGCTTCCTTGACGTACTCCTCTCCCTATTTCACTTTCTTCTGGCACTTCTTATCCTATCCTGACTTTGACTCGTTGTTTCATATAAAGATTACTCAACAGCCTTCCCTTTTTCCTATCCACACCTATTTTCTTTAGGACCCCCATCAGTTTATTCCAATCCACTCTATCAGACAATAATTATAAATGGATTAATTCCAACACAAAATACATAATAATATAAATAAATGGATTAATTATATATAGAATACACAAGGAATGAAAAATATGAGCATATGTAATGCAATATAAATCGAAGAAACGAAGCCATCAAGAAAAGCCTTAAAAGGAAAATGGAATGACTGGAATTGGAACAACCTGCAGCCTAAACAGTCTGGTGAAAGAGAGAAAGAGGAGGAGCACGGGAAGGGAAGAGAGTAGAATAGGCCTAGTCCTTCGGATAACGATTCAATTGCGTCCTCCTCTATTAGCGAGTAAGGCGATTAAAATATGAGGAAGTTACGCAAGGCAAGCAAGCAGAAAACTGGCTGACATCTCCAGTGCACAGCGATGTTACACTTGACTAATGACGTTCCCAGAGGCCTCAGTTACGTGTGACGACGGGAATTGTTAACCACGGAGGTCTCCTCATGGAGTCAGTGTTCAAGACATCTAACACGACAGGAAGGAAGACAAATAAGGGCCATGTGAGAAATAACACTTGGAAGTCCATGTCCTTGATTCTTATGCAATGTGCACCTCACAAATATGGCTACCATTATTCCCTACGATAATCCAATTTCGTGGTATGAGTTAATGATTTTATACAATATTTAAGTATTAGATAATCATGGATTTTGAAGAAGAGGACACGAAAGTTTTGAAACATATTGCATGCTTTAATGATTTCAGTTGAATTTATTCATATAAATAGCACAAGGCGACAAAAATTAATAAAATTATGTGTGTGTGTGTATCCATTGCCCACCCACTTCACTTGCGTGATTCGGGTTCCGCATGCTGCGGATAGATGGCAGAACTGTGACTCATTTTCTAGTTGTACACCACTTCGGCGGGTCACGCTATACATGTGTATCTGTGAAGAATTATGTCGTGTACTAGGGTGAGTGTATGTGTAAGTATTCGTGTAAGTGTAGTGTCGGGAATGAGTGCTTGTTTTCCGCACAGAACCAATACGCGGTAAGTGTGAAATACCACATTCAGTATTCCCAACGTAACAAACATAACAATTTCCCTCTTCTTACCGCTTAAGCGCGACATTCATTTTACTGCTTTAGGCTTTTAACATATTATTTTTAGAGACGTTTAACATAGTAATAATTATAAATTGCAAACTTACCACTGCAATTTCACCTAAATTGCAATGTTAATTATTGTTTTTAAATATTTGCAAAAATTAAGTAAAGTCTACTACTCCACGAAACTTATTGCATTCCTGATACAAGTAACATTAAGGAAGCCGTGAGAAAATCAACAAGATTCCAGATGCCGATGTTATTACTGCAATATGTTATATAAATAATATTGTTAAAATATTAAAATGAAAAATAAATCATTACATAACCTTACCGTTTGTTTTAAGTTCACATTTATAGACTGGGGGGAAAAAAAAGACAGACTTATATCACGGCCTGCTGGAGTATAGTAAACACAGAAAACATTTTATAGCAACAATGTTGAAGAAAGAAATTTTGGTTTTCCGAAGTTGCCGTCATTGAACAGAAACCAACATGGAGATTTCATTGCAAATAATTAGAAATTTGTCTTTCAGATATGTAATAAACGATCTTCGCACAAAATAATGTGCGATACACGAGCGGTATGTTTGTTTTCATACCGCTCTTGTAACGTATATTACTATTACGATGCCTATTTGGTGCACTTGCTATTTTTACGTTCATTTAGAATTTAATTTCTTATGCTACCTGATGATGCCGGAGAAGGCGAAAGTACTTGTAGCCACTACTTGTTTTTACAGCTATTCACTTATTGAATGATTCCCAATAAATAGACAGTCAAATGAAGGTTATTTTTATCATCATTTAGGCTATTTGTTACAATACTACAAAGTATATGAACATGGGTGGGCAACTCGCGCTCTCAAACTGTGAACAAACTCAGTCAGGTAGAACGAACTCTGTGCTAGCTGCAGTGTACGAGGGCCTTGCAACACGAGTGGTTGTTGGTTCGCTTGCGTCTACAGTGATTGGCTGCTGGTAACTGCAGCGGCTGCCTCGGTGTGTGCTTTTTTGTGCCAAGGTTTTTAGCGCATTGGGAGTACGAGTTGCCCGCCCATGTATATGATTATGTCTCGTGACGAGAATATTGTACGAAATGGAAATATAAATCTTGGAAATTTATCTTTTGAAGAGCTGGAGAAGTTCAAATATCTTGGAGCAACAGTAACAAATATAAATGATACTCGGGAGGAAATTAAACGCAGAATAAATATGGGAAATGCCTGTTATTATTCGGTTGAGAAGCTTTTATCATCCAGTCTGCTGTCAAAAAATCTGAAAGTTAGAATTTATAAAACAGTTATATTACCGGCTGTCCTTTAGGGTTGTGAAACTTAGACTCTCACTTTGAGAGAGGAACATAGGTTAAGGGTGTTTGGGAATAAAGTGCTTAGGAAAATATTTGGGGCTAAGAGGGATGAAGTTACAGGCGAATGGAGAAAGTTACACAACACAGAACTGCACACATTGTATTCTTCACCTGACATAAATAGGAACATTAAATCCAGACGTTTGAGATGGGAAGGGCATGTAGCACGTATGGGCTAATCCAGAAATGCATATAGAGTGTTAGTTGGGAGGCCGGAGGGAAAAAGACCTTTAGGGAGGCCGAGACGTAGATGGGAAGATAATATTATAATGGATTTGAGGGAGGTGGCATATGATGATAGAGAACGGACTAATCTATCTCAGGATAGGGACCAATGGCGGGCTTATGTGAGGGCGGCAATGAACCTCCGGGTTCCTTAAAAGCCAGTAAGTAAGTAACTACAACTAAATGTGATGTACGTAGTAATAAGAATAGCTACTGATTTTTCCAAGTAGCTTATACATCTCCCCGTCTTTAAATCTACCAGTATATTAATATGTAATGTAAATTGATATTTTTATATGCCTATGTACAATCTTTATACTTTGAAATAATCCTCAGTTAATAACTGATTCACATACGAGTAATAAATATAGTACCTAAAAAATTTATAGAGCTGAAAAAGGTACTGGTTATATGCTACGCTGCATCGTACGTATAGCTTTGTGTTTACAAACTGCTTGTGTGCACGCTCGACTGGTTACGGTAGCGGCTGTTTGTACAGTCCGCTCCGTATGAATGAACTCATAATAGAATTTGCATTTACAGCATTACTTCTGTTCCGAATTAATTAACTCGAAACAAACATTACATCTACAAAAAATATCATTCTTATCATTTAAGTCAAACACATATTCCCCATGTTATGAATTCAGTCGCCTTATTATCTGTTTTTTGTTGGATTTTTGTTTCGGCATTCTGATACAACCTCATGTCACTTAAGCAGGTCTACTATTCAGAATGCTCTGCTCCTTACAGACAGCAGAGACACCCGGCAACGGGATGAATGTTTGTAAACAATGTATATAGAAATTATTTACTACCCTGACACCAATACTTTTCTTCAGCCCTAATCATTTAGTAGCAAGTTAAGTTTCTCATGATTCATGCTGAAGTTCTGATTAAATTCCAATAAACAAACTTTCAAATTGAACATTAACTATTTCCCGAAATGTTATTCTACGACGTTTATTTTAAAAAAAAATTCAAGTTCTTCATCATCAGAAGAAGGATGCGTTTTTTTTCCTTAAAAACACCTCAGCCAATTTTACAATATAAAATATAATTACCTCCACTTCTGTCGTTTATCTACAGGAAGATTAGAGTAATAATTTGTTACAAAATTTTTAACATACAATTTGTACAGGGAAATCATTTTATTTTTACTGACGTTTCTAATATTAACCTGGCTATACCTTTGGATTAACGGTTGGGAACCGGAAACATATTTGCTACCCCTTTCCACGACTGGAGTTCGATGATACTGGCGTAAAATACAAACAAATCACTTTACTACGTATAGGAGGGAAGAAAAGTAGTTCATTCATATACGTAAACTAGGAAATATCGCGATTTTGAGTTTGATAATTTTCATTAGGCTTTTGTTTAATCAAAATACAGTACTGTGTTAACAATAAGGGTTTTTACTCACGAACTGAGCTATTTATTCGAACGTATTCATTATGCAGTGTATATTATACTGTCTACAGCACATTAGCGTACAATATAGGGAATGAAGTTAAATTGACAAATAATCATAATATAGATATGTAAACACATTTTTTAAAATGGTGGCCGTTCATTTCGATACAAGCTTCAGTTCTTTTGTGCATATTATCGCAATATAGACTATTGTACCTAATTCTAAATACCAGTTTCTTCTTTCTTACTAGTAACTCATGTTGAAATAATTCTGTACCTTCTCTATAAAAGAGTACGTTATGAACTGTAAATTCAATCTTCACTTTTGCCCGATCCGAAAAGATAAAAATACTCAGACATGCTATCTACTGTCCGTCCAAGTGGTATTGTCGCATGATCGTAGAAAGGGGGGAAATCGTGTGACAGTTAATTACTTAACGAGGCCCTTTTATTTAAGTTATTTTAAACAGTTGTATAATATTACGTAGATGTCCAATACCTAACAGAAATTACGGTTTTCAAAAAAGACCTAAAACAGCCCAGCCACTAGCCTTCATAGAGGTGCGAACAGAAGCGAGTGGAGGAAACCGGGATGCGACATAGGCAAACGGACGACACTACCTGTGGGAAATATACGATTCAATATGAAAGCTCTTTCGTCACTGGAAAATGCGAACATATTTCTGGAACGTACTGTACTCACTAACTCAGTACTGTTTACTAGACCATAAGGAGATTTTGACTCCATACGCGGCCTTGGTTCTGTGTGGAGAACGGTTGGAAGTTTACTAGTAGAGGGGGTGGGAGTGAAGTACATTCAAAACCTCAGGTACAATAAAAATTGAAGTAAAAATAAAATGATGTCCCTGTATAATATTAAACAAATGACGACTGAATTTGTAATATCATGGTCTGGAACCTGTTATTTCTACTCCACTTAGGAATTTACAAGAGTATCTCTCTTAAACACAAACATTGTGAATTTCTAAATTTGTAACTTTTCCCTCCTGTAATTTGTAATTTGAATTTTCATGAAATGGGGTCAACCAACACATTAGCAAGTCGCAGCACAGTTTTCTGTTATAATAATCAACATTCTAAACACGAGAATATACGTGCTTCATTTGATCATGTTTGTATGTATTTGATGTGTTTCATTAATTCAGCAAGCATACGTTAAACATATCTGTCTCTGATATAAAATAAATATTAATCTAGGTAATGGAAAAGCGTGACCTGCTCTCTGCGATATTATATTATCATCCTTGAATTTTATTCGTGTATGTCGCGCTCACCGCTTCATCTGTTTCGCGCCGTTGCCATGGCTCTCAATCAGTTTTCGAATCGGCATAACCCCGTTCTCTCGGTTCACAGGCCCTCGTATCACAGATGTGATATCACTGGTTATGAATAGACACAACAAGTACAACCCATTTGAAATCGAATTTCAAAACCCATATTTCACAGAGGATGAAATTTTCACACGGTCACTCGTGGCTTGATCTATAATCAAGAACAAAAGAGCGAAGCATGCCACACATGTTCCACGCACTTTTTCAGTTGTTTAAATGTATTGATACTTTCAATATGCTTTGAAACGTAGTCTGTCGTTATAGCTACATGTCAACTCCCAAGATCTGTTCTCAGTCGCATTATACGAGGAGTATAAGAGGCGGTTTGAAGCTAGAGACTGGACACACCGCCACGAATCTCAACAAGTTTTAACTACAGAAAATTGCCCGTCAGATTTCGAAGACGAAAAATTGACTATTTTACTATTTCATCGCACGAAGTATGGAGAGTAAATATTATAATAATGCAAAAAAATCGAATTAGAGATTTTCACGTATATGCTCGTTTGAAAGATTCTGGAGACAAAAATGTGATTTTGGTCAAGCAACGATTTCTCGTAAACTAAGGATGATGTTTTCTCATATTTATTATATAGGTATTATTCGACTTACCAAGGAATTATAAACATGAAATACAATATATCTTGCAAAAGAAAAATAATAATAATGAATGCGTATGTATTTGAAATCGAAAACACACGATGGTAATCTACTTTATGTAGAGGGCGATTCATTTCTCATTACCCGCGCTTTAGGAATCAGTTCTACAGGCCATCTTGAGCATAAAATGTAATATGAACATGGGTCCGAAAATCAATAGTTTGAAAGTTATTCATAAAAATGCAAACGCCATACTGTAAATTAGGCTTTGAAGTTGCTTGCATCTTAATGTCAACATTGGAACGTAAACTAAACAGTGGGTTCCACTGTGGCGTGATGTACGGAGCAGAAGGAGACGATAAGTCTCGTTATTATCAGCTGCGCTTATCAGGAACAATCGTGATGAGGTATGTAACCCTAAGCGCCATTCACATCCGTGCGGCCACGTGCATTGAAATGGAAAGAGGAATGTTTGAAAATCTGCTTGCAAACTGAGGTATGTTTATTTTATGATTAATGCAGTATTTTGAATTAATATTTTTTTCTTTTTTTACTTGGTTATTTAACGACGCTATATCAACTACGAGGTTATTTAGCGTCGATGGGATTGGTGATAGCGAGATGATATTTGGCGAGATGAGGCCGAGGATTCGCCATAGATTTCCTGACAGAATTAATATTTCTGTGTATTTTAAGTGAATAATTCTCAGGTCCACCGCTGTGAAGTAACGGTTAGCACGTCTGACCGTGCAACGAGCGGGTCCTGATTCAAATCCTGGTTGAGACAAGTTACGTGGTTGAGGTTTCTCCGGGGCTTTTCCTCGACACTTTAAGAACAAGTTTTAGTGATTACGAATTTGAGAACTTCAGTAACAGTGCTAAGAAACGATATAGGATTACTTCTATTTTCTTGAGTAACAGACTCCTGTCTGTAGACTAAAAAATTTTGGCGAGAAACTAGCTTATAAATTGCGACTGATATCCTCTCATTCGATAAAGGGTTTCTTTAACATGCGGTAAATCTGTGTCACAGGTCTCTTTCATTGCGTCCTTTCCGAAAGAATTCATGTTAATGAATTTTCCTTAAAAATCCATAATTCTTTATCATTTTGTGAACCCATAAACCTCCGGTCCAGTGACAAATATGATTACCACCTGATTATTCAGGACATGTCAGTTGATGAATATACACGCTGCGAGTTGTAGTGTTTAATACCCCACTGAATACAGCAGAATTATAAATGATGGTTTTAAGAGTTCAGTGACCATGATATGACCTCCACGCCTGAAGTCTGGCAATACAAATGAGACACATATTCCAGGCGCAGCTTTCCAGTTGAGCGGACACGATATTGCGTTGGTTACGCTGTTCGTTTACACGTAATTTCAAGGGACTCCCAGGTATCAACTCATACCGACTGCATGGCCTCCCTGGCGACCCACCATGTAGCGACAGCAACGAAAATGGAACTGCCACAATAATTAATAATGAATACTGGAAACAGATCTGAACTTAGGTATACAGGTTGGTTTGTGATATCTGTGTTCTGCTTAAAATATAATCAGCCACCACCATAGCTCAGCCAGTAGTGCGTTTGCCTGGTGATCTGAAGTTTCGCTCGGGAATGGGTTCGATACCCACTTAGAACGATTACCGGGTTGGGTTTTTTCCGAGGTTTTCCCTAACCGTAAGGCAAATGTAAGGTAATTAGTGCTGTTGATCGATCAAAATATTTAATCGATTAACTATTTGAATTTAATCGATTAATTGACAGGTTAATCGAGTTTTGATCGATGTGAAAAATGTTATGATATACTATAAAGCACAATTATTGTTAAATTTAACTTATCTTTAGTGATAAGCATAAGTATTAAATGAGCCGCTCAGAGCAAAAGTGGTGTAAGTCAAAATTGGGTAATGAGGTTCAAAGTAAAAATTCTGTACAGTACAGAGCAAAGTAGCAATTAATATGTTCTTCTTGCTATTCACTGACTACCAATAGTTTAAATAAATTGAATATTAATTGCTGCTTTGCGCTGTATTTTACAGAATGTTTACTTCAACCCTCACTAACCATTTTTGACTTACACCACTTCTGCTCTGAACGTCTCAAATGTTGTATATCTGTATATATTGTATCGTTATATTACAAAACAACTATTTTAATTATTTACTGACATATTTATTATGAGGATTATAATTTATTGTGTCAATTTCTCCGGGAATTTTTGAGACAAACATAAATAACAATAAGTATGTAGACTCACCTAGCTAATACTGCTTCATCCATGATTTTAAACATGTGAGTGCATTCACATGCTCCGAATTAAATACCGCTCTACGTTTAGTAACAATGTTTCCTGCATCACTAAACACGAAAAAACTTTTTTCTATCAAGCACTTCTCCACGATCGTTCAATTATATCCAAACGTTTCACCGAGTTTACTGCTCAAATTCTCATATTACATAATAGAGTTTACACTTTTCACAGACCACAGAACTCTGATTTTTTTATCAGACTAAACACACAATCTTCATACATAAACTCAGCACAGAAACTGTAACTGCAAAAGTACAGCGGTCGAAACAGAAGACTGGCCCCTATTGTAATCGAATTACCAGATTTTAGAAAGAGAAGAAGATAGTTACGCTCTCACTTGCACACAATGAAGACATGGCTATTTTATAAGGGATAAGGGGGACGAATCCCAGAAAAATATATATTTCATATCCTAGGAAGATGAGCTGACAACAATGTGGCAGTTTTTTTGGAGAACCATAAAACTTAATAAGGGTTTCGCATTGTGTTTCAACTTTCAATAGAGGTCACTGTCCTCATATTTCCATCTCTTTCTGAAGTGTTTGTGCAAAGATTTTCCCTACGCTACCTGCAAGGTAGTTAGAAAATAACAGTACTATTGTGCTTTTAAGTAAGCAATTTCCGAGAGAGGAATATTGTCAAAATTTTTAGTATGAGTTTGTATTAACAAAATAATGATAATATGAACTACAACCGATTAATTTTAATCGACTCGATTATCCGATTAAATATTTTATCGATTAATCTTATAATAGAAATTGATCTATTAATCGGTTAGATTAATCGATTAAATGCTACAGCACTACAGGTAATCTATGGTAAATTCTGGACCTCATCTCGCCAAATACCATCCCGTTATCAATTCCATTAACGCTAAATAACCCAGTAGTTCATACAGTGTTGTTAAATAACCAAGTAAACCATATACACGCGTGCAATCATTCTTCCACGGGCCATTTCAGTAGCATAGTGCAAAATGGAATATATTATGCACAAAGGTAATGTATTAGCATATTTCCTCTACTTGCCCCCGTTTTCAATTCCATCGTTTAACTGCCTTGGTAATAACGGCACATGAAAAAATATTAACATTTTCGAAACAACGCAACAGCTGAAACGCAATCCTATTATGACAACTGATAAGTCACTTTAGCTCTACACAAGTTAATGTAACAAACATTTAGCAGATAAAAGTTACTTAGCAAAAAGTCAGCTTCGATTTCTGAGGATCTTTTTATTAAAAACATTTTTAGAATAGTGTCCCGAACACTTCGACTTTCTTTGTTGTTTTCATTGTACAGCTGTCAAAAGAAAAAGTGGCCGCTCTCTAGGAACAAAGTTCCCTTCGGGAAACTCCGCTACAATTCGGAGACAGGCGATGTTACATGTTGTTGGACCACGTTGCCCGATATCTACAGTTATAATTAAAGTATTCTCCGGCTTACTGGTATAGTGTAATGGTAGGGTTCGGACTCCTACTCGTGAGGTCGTGCGTTCAAACACAACCTAGTGCTTTTTATGTTTTTTTTTTTCAGAGAGAGAGAGAGAGAGAATATAATTGTTCTTGTCTCTTGCATGACTGTTTTAGTAATTAACTTCAGGTTCATGAATGTATTATGACATGACTTTATCATTATTTATTATGATATTATGCCTGCAAATAGAAGTGCTGTTAAATACACAGATTCATCAGAAAACAACACAATACGAAATACTTCCAAATGGGGTTCCTGAATACTCTTCTGCAAAAACCACAAGGGGTAAGCGAGCTACCTAGTTTGCAAGTCGAAGCGTAGAGAGGGAGGGAAGATTCTCAGTCCACTTTTTCCTTCCCCTCACGCTCAAATAGGTAGAGATACCGAATGGCCTATACATAGGAGATTCAAAGTCCGGTCTGTGGAACGAGAAGAAAGAGCTCTAAGGCATAAAGGCTTCGTATGGAATATCTAGTTTTGTGACATGCCTACACATACTGTACTCCAACCAGGAGAAAGTCTTAGCGGAATGAGACGCAGCGGGGTAATGCTGTGAATAAATGTTGATGTCATAAGATGTCATAAGGTCACACACGTGGGTACACGCATCTCCATTGGCTAACTATCAATGCACAAACGATAACACTGATAAATACATACTAATACTACCCTAGTAGACAACCGGTGTGGCTCAGTCGGTTAAGGCGTTTGCCAGCCGGTCTGAAGTTGCGATCGGGCGCGGGTTCGATCCCCGCTTGGGCTGATTACCTGGTTGGGCTTTTTGCCGAGGTTTTCCCCAACCGT
Source organism: Periplaneta americana (assembly GCF_040183065.1). Lineage (NCBI taxonomy): Eukaryota > Metazoa > Arthropoda > Insecta > Blattodea > Blattidae > Periplaneta > Periplaneta americana. The sequence continues at coordinate 57,432,543 of NC_091133.1, forward strand.
AAGGTGAATGCCAGGTAATCTACGGCGAATCCTCGGCCTCATCTCGTCAAATACCATCTCGCTGTCACCAATCTAATAGACGCTAAATAACCTCGTATTTGATACAACGTCGTTAAATAACCAACTAAAAAAACTGCCCTAGTTACAAAATTAGATCACAGTTAATCTCCTGGTCTCAATCTTCCATACAGAAAATAAAATATACAAGAGAGCGCATGTTTTTTTTAAACTGACATTATAACGGTAATATTATCTATCTACTTCGCTCCAATAGATGACGCACATTCCTTTCACGGTTAATCTCCTGGTTGGAGAACAGTACGTCGCTGCTGCGACTTGACTTCATCCTCGGACACAGATACTTAATATTTCCCCGGTCCACACCTGTGGAGTAACGGTTAGCGCGTCTGGCCCCGAGTTCGATTCCCGGTTGGGGCAAGTTACCTGGTTGAGGTTTTTTCCGGGGTTTTCCCTCAACCCAAATATGAGCAAATGCTGGGTAACTTCTGGTGCTGGACCCCGGACTCCTTTCACTGGCATTATCACCTTCATCTCATTCAGACGCTAAATAACCTCAGATGTTGATAAAGCGTCGCAAAATAACCTACTGAAATAAAAAAATACTTACCGGTATGAATCACGCGTTAATGTGAACAACACAAAAAAATTCACTCTACAGGAGAGCGACCATTTTCCGTGTCAAAGGCTGTACCTACGCTGTAAACACGGTTCTGTAGCCACATAAACTTTGTACTGTCTACATTATATCACCGTGGTAACATCAAAGCCTACAATAAAGGCAAAACAAATGATTTACCAAGATCTTATATTAAAAAAACTGTAGACTAGTTAGAGAAATCTTTCTGACAACACTTTACTCAGTTTTGTAATTACCAAACTAAACATTTCCGGATACGGGTTCCTGCATGGAAGTTATTCATATGATCTCCTCTATCATCCCTAAAAGTTTGTAACAAAGTCACAGAATCAACTGTACCTATATAACGGCGAATAGAATGTGAAAAAAAATGGAACACAATATAAAACAAAAAATACAGTATATACAGACAATAGAGTATAAACTGGCGTGCAGAATAAAATATGAAATAGAAGAGGATTTTAGATTAGATAACAGTAGTTATGAAGTATTAGAAGCTATAATTCAAATTATCCAGAAGATAAACGATATATAAATACGTACACAAGATAATTGCGTGAGAAATTACATTTTCTTTCATTAAGCGCCCGCTTTTGGTTGTAAATCTTGACAAAAATGATGCAAGCATGAATCTTGGCGTTACATGGATGGATTGTGTGAAAACGTATACATCTGAGAAGGCAGACAGTCGTTTATAGCGGGATTTATGGCTTTCTATATGCCAATAAAAACACAAGATAAAACTTAAATGTGAGATCTAAAGCTAGGAAACGATGTAATGAAAGCAGTTGTTACTTTGCGTGTGATGTCTTTTGTTTATATCGTTCTCAACGCAATATGACGATCTACAGCGCCATACAAAATGAAACGGCCATATACTGAACCATCAGGCATTCATATAACATCGTTTGTTTCGATATTTCGGGTAGTGTTGCATCATCCCTATGGAGTAAGAAGAGATACGAGTATAAATTCGTCTGCAGAAACAGTATTATGTCGCATGAAGTCAGTGAGCAACGAACTAAAATAAAAATTATAATATTACCTAATATCTTGATTTTATCAACGTTGTCATTCTTTGTGTACAATAGGAAAAGTAATTGTGACAAAGGTATAGAAATAATTAGATTCTTCCACCATGTTGTTAGTGTTATTATTTATAGTTTACTTTCTTGAATTTCATTTGAAAGGATATAGAAATGAAGTCATTTGCTATGTATTGAAACAAGTTTATGTATTTTTAGTTTTCTGGTTTGGACATAAAATGTATTATTTACAATTTAAAAACTTAAGATATTTGACTTATATATAAACTATATGGTTTAAATAAAGTTCTTAATTTTTAGCGTGATAGGTCTGTGTCTTCGCGTGTATTGACTCACAATATTAATTTGCTTTCTGCTAAAATCAATATTTAAAATATATTGTTATAAATATGAAAAGATACTGTCATTTGCAATGGAATATTGTATTACATGAGAAGAAATAATTCAGATGAAAATAATTCATTGGACATAAGAAAATTCTACGAATAGTTAGCACAAATCACTGTTCCCAGATTAATAGAAAGTCGCGCAATGGACTAGGATTAAAGCGCTCTCTTCTAGATCCTACGACTGCGGACTTTTCACATATATTAAGAACGTTGACCAAAGGAAAATTATAGACAATTTGATATAAATTTATTTAAAATCGGAAAATGATTGGTTGATCTTGCCGTATTATTGAGAAAGATAAACAACAAAAATATTGCATTATTAAATTCAAGTGTGTTTCAAAAATTTAGTTCTATTCTAATACGTGGAATGAAGGTACAGAAATTTGAAGAAATAGCGAAATTACACCATTTTCCTAATATATATTCAATTGATGTTTTACTTACACAAAATTTTCTTCAACACTGAATTATTAAAATTATAAGTTGATTAACAATTATGTTACTGAAAATTCTAAGTTGTCAAAATAAATCCTTTGTCTCACTATTATCACTATAATTGCTCCTGCTCTTCATCATATTACACAAATATTAATATTATTTATATTGAGTCTTGCGTACACTACTTTTAACACTTTATTACAAAAGATTGATAAATGGGCAACTTACTAGTGTTGTATATTTAAGCATGTTGGCTTACAGCTGTTTCGGTATGAACACCATCGTCAGAGCCTACTGGATCATATCGGCATCTTAATATCGCTGCCTCCACATTACAGCACACAAACACACCCTTACAACAGGCAGCGATATCAAGATGACACTATGATCCAGTAGGCTCTGACGATGGTGTATATGTCGAAACAGCTGTAAGCCCACGTGCTTAAATATATAATACTAGTAAGTTGCCTATTTATCAATCTTCTCTTATTTAGTGTTGTTTTGCAATTATTTTGTCATGTAACTATATTACGTAAGTAAATCATGTGATCACTTGAACTACATAAAACGGAACTTATACATTTGGTAAATTAAATAATAAAATATTGACATTTATTCGTTACCGTAAATATGATAACACAATTTAAGATAGACAGTTGATAGCCGTCCCAACCAGGGTTTAATAATCGCCCTCCTAATCAATTCTAAATGAATATTTATATTTAATTCAATTTTTTTCTTTAATAGAAACCCTAGTTAGATAGGCTATCATTGAGAAATTTATTGGAAATGCAACAAACGATTTAGGCTACAAGACAAATTACATTTTATAAAGAATATAAGTGATTATTAATTATGCTAATCGATTAACGTTTTTGTGTATTTCACAATTCTACACTAAAATATAAACAGTATACGACAATCTTATTTCAGGAACGGTAAGAATTGTAGTTCATATATCAGAAAACAATATCAATCAGTCACCGACATTTGAATCGGTTTTTTGAGAAACCCTTTACGTCACGAAATACAAAGTTTTTGGGGAAACACAAAAAAGTTGTTTAAAAGAAATGCATGAGTTAAGAACAGGTATATTTTAAATGAGAAATGTTGGTAGAAACAATGAATATTTCTGTATGCAAAATAAGAATTTTTAAATAGAATACGACTCAATATTCGTATTCGAAAATGTTGGATTTATGGGGTTTCCCAAAATCTAGCAAAGATAAAAAACAATAGCTTTATTTCATGACATAATTGAAAATTTATTTAAAAAATAGTACGAATTTGATTCTCAAAACCAGTATTTAGAAGCTGACTTCATAAGTTTTGCTTCATGTGAAGAAATGTTAGTCTAACCTGTATGAAATGTCACTAGTGCCATAAATAATAAAGTTCCGTATGAAATAATCTAATACAATACTACGTTACACAAGACGGCAACATTATTCTAAATCCAAATTTCAAACGCAAAATAATTAATTTACCAAACACAACAGCTTAGGCTATAGTCAATGTTCATTCCGTGTCAGCCTTATCTCTGACTTATGGGCCTTCTCCACGAAACCTAATTTTAAGCGCACGTGTCAGAATAGAAATACCGTTCGACTTGTGGTATTTTTATACAAAATGGTATATCTATCCCTATGGAACAGGAATTAGCAATAAACTCAGTTTTTTTTTAATTTGACTTACGGGATTTCTCAAGACACCGAATTTATTTAGTTTTTTTTTTTTTGTGACAACTCGACTACTTTCTTAAAACATTTGTTCCTTTTCTATGATAATGTAGTTACAGTATTGAAATACATAAAATTATCAGATCATTCCATTTCCTTTCACACTTTTTATAATGCTTCTACCGTTAGGCTATACAAAAGTTTTGCTTCAGTAAAATTTGGCGAAGACATACAGTAACAAACATAGACTTAAACATCTTGTGACCGACTATAACAGCCAATAACTCCAACACATTTTAATCTTCAACAGAGGAAATTCTCTTCAAAATATGTGACTGGTTCTCAGTCAATAAATTGGTATTAAATTGTAACAAAACTAACATAATTAAATGTATAATAAGTTTTTAATTGGCCACCTATGCTTATCTTTTGTACAATTGTGATTCTAATTACATGAATCACAATTGTACAAAAGATAAGCATAGGTGGCCAATTAAAAAACGTATTATACATTTATATCATAGTAGCCTATCGGTAAATAAAACAAAAATGAAATAACATAATTAAACTTAAATCCTGTCCAAATTCAACGTTTCAAATTTCTAGCGCAATAATTAACAATAGATCCCTATTAGAAACAACAACAACAACAAAATTTCTTGGCTTAAAAATCGATAATGTGTTAAGGGAATGCATAGGTGAAATTACTAAATCTTACAGTTTTCATTTTTTTTCTCAAATACCAAGGACACTGGAATAAAATTATGTGACACGTTCCCTTATTAAGATAAAATAAATGGCCGGAATTTTTTTCAACGTGATTTTCTTTAATTTTCGACGTGTGGAACCACTTATATATTAATTAATTAAATGCCTGCCTTTTATTTCATCTTAATGAGGAAACGTGTCACATAATTTTATTCTGGTGTTCTTGGTCTTTGAGAAAAAAAATGAAAACTGTAAGATTTAGTAATTTCACCTATGCGTTCCCTTAAATTGGAAAAATCATAATAAAGAAATTACCCCCAAACTAAATTCAGTTTTAATCTTAAGTATATTGAATAAATTAAACAGTCTGTGCTCATCTAGTATTACATTTATAGCATTAACGTTTTCAGTACATGTGTACCATTTTCAAAAGCGAATGCCTGTTACATTTAAATAGGTCTTCATAACTGTGGGATTGGAACATTCATGAACATTGTGGATGCTGTTAATAAAACTACATAAAACACTACTTAAAGATAAAATATATAAAATACATATGTTAAAAATAGTTCACGTGATCATTTCAATGAAATATTGTTAGAGTAGTCTTCTCTTAATATGGATCATAGTGGTTAAATATTATAAAATATCCAATAGAATGGTAAATGTTAAAATTAGCTTGCACTGGTAATCACTATAAAACATTGTAGTCTTGTTGAGTAATATTAATGTTCATTTATGTTCATATATGCTATATGTTGCACTATTTCCCATTAGATATGTCGTACGTAATGTAGATTTTGTATTACCTGGTTGTAGCTTGGTGGGAGAGTTGTTGAAACAGGTACAGAATTCTTAGTGACCTCGTGCGGTTTTCAGTCTAGCCATTGTGCACTGCGAACATTAAATTTGATATTGTAATTTACGTGTAATAAATACTGATGTTGAAATGCAAAGATAGAGTTGATGACTTACGTGTATGGTCTGGGTATGATGTTTGTTTTCCAATGGCTTGGTTATGACTGAGAAGCGCTCAAGGTGTACATTAGCTCTTAACCTAATGTGTGTTCGGCGGAACGGGAAATGACACAGGGGTGGGGGGACCTGCGGTCGGAAGCAGAGGTGGTATGGTTCGATTGTTTGATATTAATTTGAATAGATTAAATAACGGGTTATTAGGATTGATTATTTGTTCACTTAGTAATTTGTTTCCTTGGTTAAAACTTTTTTCAATGTGGTACTGTTCTATTGTATCTATTGCGGGGCTATTGGTGGCTTTTATAATCTTTAGTGTGTCTTTTATATTATGTAACTCATGACCTTCCTCAATAAGATGATAAGCAAATTTTGATTTGTTCCTGTTGTATTTGAAGTCTGTGGCATGTTCCTTATATCTTATTTTGAAATTGCGGCGAGTTTGACCAATGTATATTTTAGAACAGTTATTACATTGTACAAACTACAATAAAAATTCAAATATAAACTGTTCGCTGTTGTAGTTCAGTATTCTGCGTTGTACTTCGAAATTATAATCAATTTTGCTTTCCAGTATTTTACAAAAATACATGACTTCTGTGCCAAGGCATAAATCCAGATAAGATTCATTCATATCTTCATCGCTCTGGCATAAAACGAAACTCGATGACTATAGAATTTTAGTATTTTCATTTTCTTTGTACATACTTTTAAATGTAGACGCTGGAAACGTAGTACCAAGTATATAATATGCAATTAATTGTGCACAATTTCATACAAAATAGCTGAATGTATACCACAGTCTAGCATATAGTCACGAAGCTCAATACGTAGTAAATATGCATCCATAGACAGTTGCTAACCACCAGGATCGCTAATATCGCCTCATTAAAGACAATGCGAAATAGTACCGGCACAGTCTATTGTTCCTAGCACACTCACAACTCAAGCTTCGTGACTGTATATACTAGACTGTGTGTATACTATAATCATTTCTAATAATACTTTCTATTTATAAAACTCGGTATTCGAAGTGATTCACTCATGTCTAACAAATTAAGTATGACAAAGAACATAATCTTGTAACTGAGAGGAATTAAGCATCCTCAATGACTCTCTCTAAACATCTCTATTCTCAAAACCAATAATTATTGTACCGGGGTGTTATTCGCCAGGTGGATGGTGTATTGGATGATTGGGATATGCGCAGTGGAAGACTTACAAAATAAATAGTGTGAATTTTCAGTAACAAATATAATTAACAAATAATGAATAACAAATACATGAACGATTGAATGGAAGTAACATCTAAGTATGAAGTTAAATGAATGAAAGGAAAAGATATTACAAATTAATCTCAAATATACAATAAAGAAATCACTGAACCGTCGAGACTTTAAGCAAGCTGGGCCAACATACCTGCCAGTCATGATACAGTCTACTTAACAAATTCCACGTAGTAGGTTCCTGACCTATTAAACGTTTGCCCGCTGGAACATTCTCACAATATATATCCAACAACATATGAGACTTTAACATGAATACTCAGCCAGTATCATAACTCTTAACACGTGCCCCATTAGATTACAATTATCATGAAAATGCAACTAACAAATTAAATATATGTTGACTCAGTATAGCATAAGGAAATAACCCAATATAAAGCTGTCACACGGCTGATCAATGTACACATAACTAATTAAACATTAATCTCACATAGAATCTACATATAGTAATAATCTCTGTACTATTTCAACAAACCTGATGCCCAAAAGAGAGAGAGAGAAATGGTAAATAATATACATGCCCGGCGATAGCTTCAAATACGTGTACTCGTTTAAATACCAACGGGAACTCAATACACTCGGATTCATAAATACCACCGCGTAGAAAGTAATGATAACCAATTTGGAATAGTAAATACTAGAATAATTACGAAACCCATACTATTCTAGTTCATTACACCGCCTATTACGATATAAGCAATAGAGATCGTAATCACCGCGATTTCACCAAACTGTCTTGAAATTTCAATTCAACGGCACTCACCACAACTATAAATCCTCACACAATCCCAAATACATAAACCAAGACCTATCATCAGCGAGTGATTTCCATACACGATCCACCAATATATCGCAAACACATACAAGCAAATATCAAAATAATATCACAAGTTTAATTTAACTACTCCAATGATATAAAAGGTGTTCCTTATTTTTGTTAAATTATTAAACCTAATCTAATACAACCTCATCACACAGCACTGAATCCAAAAGTAGATTCCAAACAATCTTTCATATAGCCCGTAGATTCCTAAGTAAAGTTAATAATGCACAATTCTCGGAACAACCTTACACATCGAACTTAAGTTTCAAAGTGTAGTTTACTATTCGAGGCCTGCTTCCTAAGAGTGAAGTTATCTATACGAGCCCTGGTTCCTGAGTGTACTTATCTATACGAGCCCTGGTTCCTGAGTGTAGTTATCTATACAAGCCCTGGTTCCTGAGTGTACTTGTCTATGCGAGTCCTGGTTCCTGAGTGAAGTCAAATATAACTGAGCGTAACCAAGAAACCTCGCCTCCCTCTCTCTTTTGTTTAACAAAACCAACCGGCCAATGGGAAAATTAGGTACAGAAATGAAAGGATAATTGGCGCTATCTATGATATGCTGTCGGAGTGAACTCTATCGGGCGAAATGGTGTACTAGCTGGATGACTGACGCGTCGAGCTCGGCTCATAACAATGAAGCACTAATTTACTTAAAGCAATTTGTGTTGTTCGGACTGTTACAAACTATAAAAAAAAATTCACAACGAAAAGTAGAAATTATTTTATAATGGTAGAGGTCTAGGTACATAATACCAAGTTCATTTCATCATCATCATCATCATCATCATCATCATCATCATCTTACACAAGGTACAAAATTTAAGAAACAACCGTTTCAATACATTTCAAGTTCATTGTCAGTCTGTAGTTTATTTAAAGCAAATACCTAATACCTATAGGGCTATTATGTTTATTGTGCACTATTTCAGGATAAATGTGTCGCATATACTGAATATGAACGAATTTCTACCAGCAGCTTAGAATAAATCGCAGACAATATGTCCAAGTCACATTTTCTTTATGAAGAATTCTGACGGCCATCACATTTAACGATTAATAGGCCTATACATCGCGGCTAGGTGCATGAAATTCACGAATAGAACTTGGAAACATAAAAACTTGAACGTCAAATTTACACGATACAAATAAATGAAATAATAAGATAAATTTTCATGAAATGCAAACGAAAAAATGACAAAAGATTAGCTTTTAACCGACAGTCCTAGTGAGTTACATATATTTTATACAGTAATGGATTACACAGTAAAATTGTGCTTGAAACCACTGCATTAAGTTAATGAACATACTGTATACATTTTCAATCCTCTGATAGAAATTCCTCACAGCTGGTGGAGTCATTATTAATTATGGTACCATACGATCGATAACACGTTAAAATTAGGGAGCCAATCCAGGTATAAAGTAAATAATGTAGTCAGAACGGTCAGGAGGATAATAAAATAACACATTCCGTCGTTGTTAGTTACTACAGGCTATGAAACTTTAGTTACGACGACAATCAGCCTATGATATCCTCGAACCGTAATATCTTTCAACGTAAATACGCCAATGTCCTAACCGGAGGCCAGTTCATACGGTGCCCAGAGCCAAATGGGCAAAATAATCACAAACTATGTCCCGACACAGGAAACATTTATAGAAAATGAAACAATAAATTTAACAACTAACAAAACTGACAACGCCAGACCAAACATTAAACATAAAACATATCTACCTTATGTTACACCGGTTAGATTTTTATACTAGCGATTTAAAGTGCACTTCTGATTCTTCATACTGTACTTTTAATTTGTAACTAATAGCACGGAGATATTGCTGTACATTTCCATTATGTTTGTACTTCCCATATCTACGCAGAATTGCCTCTATTTGTGTTTGGTTTGTGAGGTATTTTTTGTTCACAGTATCTAGTTACTGTTACAAATTCCTCCGTTGAACTTGCGCCTTCAGCTCTTCGAAAATTCGTGTGCATGTAACTTGATCTTTCCTACTACATGGAAGACGTAATCATACATCATTTCATATACTGTAGTATATCCAAAAATATTAGGAACAGTCCTGAAAGTACCGTCTGCAAATAGAGCACTGCTTGTACAAAGCTACTCGAGTGCAAAATCTATGCAAAATATTATGAATCTGTTTTGATTTTCTGCGCCAGAGTCGAAAAGGAGAAATCGTTGATTTTCTGATGTAACATCATATGGATGTCTAATCTCAGCTTCTGCAAGAGTAAGGGCCGATTGTATAAACCATTTAATCTTAGCTCAGAGGTTAAATTGATCCTCGTTCTAGCTGAACTTGGAATTTTGTGTTGTATAAAGTCTAATCTGAGATTAATTTTTCTTAAACTAAAGTCAACTTTGACTGAAGAAATTTCTCCGATTAAGTTAGATGATCGAAGTTCAATTATTTCTTTTCTGTTTGAAGTATACGAGTGGTAGATTGTGCAAAATAATAACCATCATCATCATCCTTCATGCATTAGGAAATTGATTCCTGTAGCAGCTACTGAAATTGGTCCATCCATCTTTTGGCTGGTCTTCCAATATCTCTTCTTCCCCGAGGTTTATATTTCCAAAACTTATATGGTATCCTGTCCTCCTGCATCCTTGAAATGTGAGACATCCATGTATTTCTATATTCTTCTATTTTGTTGTTTAATTCATATATCTCAAGTTCTTCTCTTATTTCTTCGTTTCTTTTATGTTCTATTTTCCTGTAACCTGCTACGCTTCTCAAAAATTTCATCTCATTTGTTTGTAATCTAGAGGCATCTCTCTTTTTCATAACCCATGTTTCGCTTCCATATAGTAAACTGGGCACTGACATCACCTTATAAAATTTTAACAATGTATCTTTTCTAGCTTTTGATTTCAGGGTTCTTCTTATTGTTCCATTTATGTAATTAAATTTTTCTATTTTTTCTTTTTGATCATAGTCTCCTTTATAAGATAAGGTAACACCCAAAAATTTAAATTTATTTACCTGTTCTATGATATTGTTTCCTATTACTATTTTAGATCTTATAGGAGATTTACCACAAAATGCCATAGTTTTAGTCTTATGTACAGATATCTCCATATTATAGTTCTTATTTATTTTCCATAACTCATGTACTGCTCTCTGTAGGTTATTTTCATTATTTGCTATTACTACCTGATCGTCAGCGAATAACATCGTCATTATGAAATTATCTTCATTAAAATTCTGTGTATAGTTCTTTATTTTTATTTTCCATTTTCTTAATATTTCGTCCATATATATATTGAATAGAATCGGCGACATACTGCAGCCTTGTCTCAAACCTAAGTTAACTTCCTCTACTCTTATCTGTGTATCACCAGCTATTTGTATTTTAGAATTATTATATATGTTTCTAATCACTTCAACTAGATGCAATGGAATACCTCTATTATATAATATTCTCCATAATTCATTTCTATTTATTCTATCAAACGCCTTAATATAATCAATAAATGTTAAATGCGTTTCTCTATTAAATTCTTTATGCTTTTCTATTATTTGTTGTAATACAAATATGTTATCTATACAGCTTCTTCCTTTCCGAAAGCCTGCTTGTTCTTCCATTATTATCGCTTCACTTATAGGTTTTAGCCTTTCTGTTATTATTTTGGAGTAAATTTTATATGCTGCATTTAGTAGAGATATTCCTCTATAGTTTTCGCATTTAGATTTGTCTCCTTTTTTGAATATTGGTTGTATAATTGTCATTTTCCATTCTTCAGGTATTTGTCTCTGTATCCAACATTTATTCAAAAATTCCAGAAATCTTATTTTAAAATTTTTGGATGCATATTTAAATAATTCACTGTTCAGTTTATCACTTCCCGTTGCCTTCCTATTTTTTGTATTTCGCAAAGCTATCTCCAATTCCTCTAGTTCTATTTCATCTACATTTGTTCCAGATCTGTTATTTATCTCTTCCTTTTCATTAATATTGTCTTTATCTTCTAACGTTAGCAGTTGTTTATAATATTCCAGCCATTGTTGATGTTTGATTATTTTAATATTTGCTACATCTCTTTCAGTACAATTCAGATGCCTAATTATTTTATAAGATAGTTCTTGCTTTCCATGTACATCATTTTCTATTTCCGTTATAAAATTATCCCATCTATCTTTATGCATCTTCCGACTTAACCTTTTAACAACTGCTGCTTGTCTTTTATATTCAATTAAGCTGTCATTTGTCTGTTGTTGTAAATACTTTAAGTATAATCTCTTTTTATTATTTACTTCTGTTTTAAGTTCTTCTGTCCATATAATTGGTCCTTTATTTCTCCTCTTCATTATTTTTTTCTTTCCCAAGGCTTCATGTGCTGCTGTGTTTAATATTAATTTCAATTGTTTCCATTCGTCTTCGATGTCATTCTTTTTTGGTACCTCCTTTGTTTTCTCTTCTAACCGTCTCTGGTATAATTCTTTGATAGATTGTTGTTTTAGTAAATATATTTTATATGCTTCCTTTTGTTCAGAATTCTGTTTCCTACTAGGCTTATACCACCTAGTTTTAAAGTTCACTTTTGCCTGCAACAGATAATGATCTGTATTTATTTCATACCCTCTATATACTCTAACGTCCTTGAACAGTTTTGCTGTTTTATGATTAGCTAAGAAATAGTCAATAATTGTTCTTGTCTCTCTTGCGGCCCATGTGTATTTATGTATCTCCTTATGTTGGAAGAATGTATTCATTATCCTAAAGTTGTTATACAACGCAAAATCTCTCAAAAGACGTCCGTTACTGTTTATAACTTGTTCTCCTGAATGTCCTATTATATCTTGGATAGCTTCCTTCCCAATTCTTGCGTTATAGTCGCCTCCTATTATAATATAATCATTCTTATTTATTCTGTCTAATATATTTTGTACATCGTTGTAAAATTTTTCATTATCCTCTTTTCTTCCCTCTTCCGGGGCATATATTGCTATACATGATAGATATCCTCTTGCTATTTTGAACCTTGCAGTACATATTCTTTCATTAATCCAACTGTAACTTGTTAATCTATTTTTCCAAGATTTATGCAGCATGATAGCTACTCCCGCCCGTTATTAATTTATGGTAGATACATTTATATATTCAATTTCTTGCCTTAACATACAAACATTCTTATAATTTATAAGGCTTTATCTTCTTCAGCAGTATCAAATGACATAACCTATAATTATATTATGTTTATAACAACCATTAATTATTCATGGATATGATAGGTACATTCATAAATTTTCAATTAACTGTATTATTAAACGAAAATTGTCGTTTTATAAAGCTTTATTATGTTTAGCAGTATCAAACACCATAATATAACAATTTGGAGAACGGTCAATCTTCTTATTGTCCGTCATTATTTACAATGCACAAAACAAACCAGTGTCTCCAACAGAGTGTGCGGAAAGTCGCCAAAAAGTAGTTGGAAAGTCGCTAGATTTCTTATTATCAACAAAGAAATATTAAATTTTGTCACTATGAGGTGCTAAAAAGGTCACTAAATCCCTATTTAAGCAATATAAAAGTTAAAAGAAATTGTCGTTGAAAAAGAGTTAAAGTCGCTAAATTGGCTATACTGAACAAACCTGTACAACATGGCCCGCGCATCACATACTTCACCTGTTTATGCGATGTTGCCAAGTCCTTCTCACGTGAACTTAGATTGCATTTGAACCTAGGTAATTTGATCGCAGAAAAGTTTTATACAACAGAAGAAGTGTCTGAACTCGGTTCACTTTCCGATCTTCGATCAAAATTGATCTTTAGTCACGGAGTTTTATACAATTGGGCCTGAGGGGTACTATGGGGTGGTTCTTGTACTGAAAGCGGTTGATAGTCCTCAGTACTGAATTTCTTTCAGGTAGGAATATTTGCACCGCTTCATTTGCGGCTGCCAGCCCCTTCCAATACTTCCCTGTACATCGCCGTTAGAAATGCATTGACACGTTCTGTACAGGTACCTCAATTCTGTCCGCCTTGTGTGTATACGGTTTTTCAAAGATAGCTGTAACTGTCATAGTTGATTATACAGGATCCACTACAAATGTTTCGCTTCTCGCAATGCCAATACTTCTTAGTTCTTAACTTATTTGAGGAATGAAAATGGTACCTGTAAATATTGTTTTCTAAAATTTATTTTCCTTTAGTTTTAAGTACAGGGACATCATTTTATTTTTACTAACATTTTTAATATTAACCTGGCTATACCTTTCTATTAACGGTTGAAACAGGAAACACCGTTTGCTACCCCTTCCACGACGGAGTTCGATGATACTGGCGTAAAATACAAATCACTTTACTAGGTATAGGAGGGAAGAAAAGTGGTTCATCCATTTATGTAAACTAGGAAATATCGCAATTTTGAGTTTGATAATTTTCATTAGGTTTTTGTTTAATCAAAATACAGTACTGTATTAACACTCAGTGTTTTACACACGAATTGAGCTATCCATTCGGAAGTATTAATTATGCAGTATATATTGTACTGTTACAGCACATTAGCGTACTATATAGAGAATGAAGTTAAATTGAAAAATAATCATAATATGGATATTTAAACACATTTTAGAAAATGGTGGCCATTCATTTCGATACAGGCTTCAGTTCTTTTGTGCATATTATCGCACTATAGACTATTGTACCTAATTCCAATCACCAGTTTCGTCCTTCGTACGAGTAACTCATGTTGAAATTATTCTGTACCTACTCTATAAAAGAGTACCTTACGTACTGTAAATTCAATCTTCACTTCTGCCCGATCCGAAAAGATAAAATTACTCAGAAATGCTATCTACTGTCCGTTCAAGTGGTTTTGTCGCAGAGTTGTAGAAAGGGGGGGGGAATCACGTGACAGTTAATTACTTAAGGAGGCCCTTTTATTTAAGTTATTTTAAATACTTGAATAATATTACGTAGACGTCCAATTCCTAACAGAAATTAATGTTTTCAGAAAAGAGCTAAGATAGCCCAGCTACTAGACTTTACAAAGGAGCGAACAGAAGCAGGTGGGGGAAACCGGGATGCGACATAGGAAACGGACGACAGTACCCGTACGAAAATATGATTCAATATTGAAAGCTCTTTCGTCACTGGAAAACGCGAACATATTTCTGAAACATACTATACTCAGTAACTCAGTACTGCTTACGCGCCCTCGGCTCTGTGTCGTCAACGGTTGGAAGTTTACTAGTAGAAGGGATGGGGTGAAGTACATTCCAAAACTCAGGTACAATAAAAATTGAAGTAAAAATAAAATGATGTCCCTGTACATCTTACCAATTTGCCTTTTTAATTTTCACTAGTCTCACTTTGTATTAATTTAAAGTCAATTTCCTTGGTCAGAACTTTTTAATTTTCCATACCGAAAACCATAGCAAAGTTATGGGCAAAACATTATTGACAATGTGTCTATTGAGGAATACTGAATATTGACAATGTGCATACAACAGAAATTTCTGTTGACCAAATGGTGGTGCGGACGACAGGAGAGTGTGTCCGAAATGTTCGTGTGGACGAAAAGCTTGCGGACATTACTACTGCAAGCAAGACATCTCCCCACCCCTGTCAATGGGCTAATGGGTCAATATAAGCCTAAGTGCATGGATCCGTAACGGATCCAGTTCTCGGAAAGGAAAACCAAAGCCTACATCAGCATCGGAGATCAGTAGGCTCTTATCACAAATATTTTATTCCAGTATATTCTTAGTTATTGCAGACAATGGGTGAAATGAGGAGGTGAGGATTATTGGTGAAGTGAAAAAGGAAAACGGCAATACCACAAGGAAACCATCTCACAACGTCAGGTTTGTCCACCAAAAATGCCATTATGACCATACCGTAGATCAGGTATGCTCATTCTCTGACTCCCGATTACGTTCTGTAATCACAACCTTCGAATGTAGAGCCTGCTGTTCCTCGTTCGAAGCTCAACGGATGATTACGGAAGGCAGTTCAAGTACTTAGTAACGTACGAACAGTGCGGGACAATGGCAGAGTCAAAACCTTCTGTAAGCAAACGATCATTCCGTACAGTGTGGGAGGAAGACTATTAATTGTTTTGCGTTCGGCAAAGTGTTTACTATGTTGTAAGGTATTGTCAGGAATACTACTGAGCAACATAAAATGACATTATACGCTCTGCCATTCAGAACATGCCGAAATGACAGGGAAGCTGTTTTCTGTAATATGTATTCATATACCAACGTTGTTATTATTATTGTTACTGTTATTATTATTATTATTATTATTATTATTATTATTATTATTATTATTATTATTATTATTAGTAGTAGTAGTAGTAGTAGTAGTAGTAGTAGTAGTAGTAGTAGTGTTATTACTATTGTTGGGTCTATTATTATTATTATTATTATTATTATTATTATTATTGTGGTGATTTTATTCCAACAGAAATACATGTTATGATAAAATAATTTTTCAGAAGCACTACAGTTTCAAGAATTGAAAGCACTTAATGAAAGGCCAAACATTGAAGACAGTCGAAGAATTTAGAGTCTATGTTTAGGAGCAAGTTATGTAATGTGTTGGGAATTAGCTAAGGCACTAAACCCCTTCACGGATGGTGAACTTGTAAAGAGATGTATGGTGCCTGAACAAAATATAGTTAATTATATCTCTGTACTAGAACAAGTCAAATTTGAATTCACAGAACATAGATTTTGTGATTTTAGACGTATGGAGAATGATATTAATCTTTTTGTTAATCCTTTCATAGTAAATTTAGTACAATCCGTGAGAGTGCAGTTCCAGGACGAGTTAATTGATTTACAAAGTAACTTAGAATTCAGAACCAAATGCAGAGAATATGACTTGACAAGCATAGAAGTATTAAACAATTAACAAAACGAAATATCCCAAGATGAGCTTATTCGCTGCCACTATGTTAGCTACTTTCGCCTCGACATGTGTGTGCGAACAATTATTTTCGAGAATGAAGGTTGCTAAATCCAAACATAGATCCCGGTTAACAGATGAGAATCTTTTGAGCCAGCTGCGCATTGCAGTAAATTCGTTGGAAATAGATTTCCGATTACTTGCAGAAAAGAATCCACATGTTGAACAGACCACAATATATGGTGGAATATGAAAATAACATTATCTATGATATAATGATATCATAACTATATTAAATATAATACACAATATAATAACTGAATATTACAGTGTATATTCTTTCCTTTTTCAAATTCAGTTTATTATCCGTATTTGTAAGAGTATGAGAGCGATGCCACAGGCGGTGCTGCAATGTAGTTGCGGAGCCCAGTCCGTACACTGTGTGTGTTATGCAGTGCAGCATTATCCGTGTAATCGGAGCTTTTACAATTTTGAGCATACCTGCCGTAGATCGAACCCAGGCCTCGTCGACGACAAGACGCGACTCACTGTATGAATTACGCGATTATTTACCGTCGGTAGCAATGGTAGGAGTTAAATGGTATTTGATGATATGAGACCAAGGATTTTCCGTCAGATTGTACGACATTCCCCTAACAGCTTGAGAAAACCTCAGTAAAATATCCCGTCCAATAAGGTAACGAGCACAAGCGGGATTTGAAACCATGCCGAGCGCATCCTCAAAGCACAAGACGAGCTCGTTAGCTTCTAAGCTATACCGATGAAGAGTGGTGGTATTAAAGTAGGCTATTTGAGACTCTGAATGCAAGTTCATTCAAAGGCGTTAGTGTAGTAGAGTTCTGCTATTTGCATCTCGTCCTGGGACAGATTCACAAGTTGTCTCAGCGTCGTAGCGAGACGAGGCAGAAAGACTACACTGTCATTAACAAGTATTTTAGCACTTTTTAACGTGTTCAGATGAAGTGCCCCATTGAACTGACAGCTACTACGAAGATATTTCCGTAGCGACTTGTTCATAGAATGCTGGTTCCTAATTTTATTTCTATTTTTATTTCTACTACTATTATTATTACTAGGCCTATTATTATTATTTTTATTATTATTATTATTTTTATTATTATTATTACTATTATTATTATTATTATTATTATTATTATTATTATTGATATTACTGGTTGTGAAACTTGGACTCTCAATTTGAGAGATAAACAGAGATTAAGGGTGTTTGAGAATAAGGTTCTTAGGAAAATATTTGGGGCTAAGAGGGATGAACTATCAGGGACTGGAATGCCTTCCCTGCAGACTTACTATAGGTTTTACCCACAACCAAAAATGTATTTAAAAATAGGCTTAAGGACTTTACTAATAGACGGTAATTATACACAGTATTTAAAGGGTGTAACTGATAATTTGTTATTGAAGTGTTGTATAAGTGAAGAATTATGTTGTGTCAGTGAAGTATGTTGTATCAGTGAAGTGTATTGTGTAAGTGAAACGTGTTCCTGTCAGTGAAGCTTTATAGTTTATAGTGGCAGTGCTAAGTATTTGAACAGTGAAATGTTTTTGAAGTGTTAGTGAAATCAGGATTGAATCAGTGAAATGTGTCGTAGTTCCAGTGCAGTGAGTGAGTTGACAGCGAAATGAGTATAATTTTGAAAGGTACTTGTGCAGATATGAACATATCATACTCGTGGGTTTTAGTTCGAACTTAGGTTTAAGATACAAATTAGATTTACTTTAAATGTTATTTTAAGTGATCGTGCTTCATTTAATTTAGGATGTTCCCTGTTATTATTATTATTATTATTATTATTATTATTATTATTATTATTATTATTATAAATTATTGTTAGTATTAATTATTAGTATTATTAATAATTGTGTTTTTTATTAATTGTGTTTATTATTGTCATTATTGAGTATAATTAGTTACCACTGCCACCGGGTATATACCCATTGCAGTGTGAATAAATACATACAAGTTACAGGGGAATGGATAAAGTTACACAACCTAGAACTGCACGTATTGTATTCTTCACCCGACATAATTAGGAACATTAAATCCAGACGTTAGAGATGGCCAGGACATGTAGCAAGTATGTGCGAATCCTGAAATGCATATAGAGTGTTAGTTGGAAGGCTGGAGGAGAAAAAGATCTTTGCAGAGGCCGAGACTTAGATGGGAGGATAATATTAAAATGGATTTGAGGGAGGTGGGATATGATGATAGAGACTGGATTAATGTTGCATATGATAGGGACAGATGGCGGGCTTATGTGAGGGCGGCAATGAACCTGCGGGTTCCTTTAAAGCCATAAGTAAGTATATAAGTACTGTTATTTTTAGACTTGGAAGTTCAGGTCCCGACCGGGGAGATACAGGTTAACTGATAGCAGAGTATTGAGCGGAGTTGGGGTAATAGATTAGGGCTTGTTTGCTTTTCCATCTATCAGATATAACCTTTGCGGTGTCTGACTAGATATGGTTGGACGTTTCGTACGTACTAGCAAAAAATGAGTTTTACGTTTGGGGAAAACCTCGGAAAAAACCCAACCAGATAATGAACCCAAACAGGAATCGAACCCACTCCCGAGCGCAGCTCAGGATCCAAATCTTTTGTTCCGACCTTAGAAGTTCTCAGGGGAATTAATACTTGCCGGGAAGAAGAAGACTAATTTTACACAGTCTAACAGTTGTCGAACATCTGTCGACAGAGAACTGGCGGAAATATTCCGTACACAATGAAAATATTTCTCTTCTTTGGTTCTTTGATTGAGTTTATTCGAATCGATCAGTGGCCACTATGTAGGACATTATGCTTTCACTTACACACCGACAAACATTATGTGGTACATTTCAATTCTAAAATACCACAACAATTAATATTAATTATCAATTACTGGTCTATATACTTGCTTATATCGTATGTTATTTGCTGATAAATAATCTATTCTACAGATATCTCTAATGATCATAGTAGGCAAGAATCTAAATATTCATCTCTGGTCATAATAAAAGTTAAACACACAGGACTATGAACTAACAAGTTTAGTGGGCTACACTTTAGAAAGTCAGCTTAGGAAGGCGTTTAGCATAGTAATAAAAATTCTAACGTTATAAACGCACCAACCAGCGATATCCAGTATTTTGAAACACTCGGTATGTGCATTGGGCATCTTCCCACGACTTCTGAGATAATTCTTGCATCGTGAATGGCCATAGAGGAAAATCCTTGTGCACTTAACACGCTCCGAGCCAAGCACAAGCCCCTGTAATCCCGAATTTCAATTTTAAATTACCCGTGTTCAGTAGGCAGCCCCTTTCTTCAGAAATGTCTTGTATATTGAAGAATCCACGCATAATATGTAGCCCTTGTATTAACTCTGCCTACTGGGTTGTGTGCTTAGAAGCCAAGCTCGATTTCTGACGGGAAAAGACGAGAGAAAAGAGGAGATATTATTCTGTATTTTCCTTTTATTTTTGAGTTCCTCGTTTTATGATTGTCCAGCGTTGAGCCAAACAGACCATGGCCGACCATGTGGTCCAATAGACAAACATTTTTGACTGTATGTCTTAGAAAAGAGGTTCCTCTACAGCAGAAAGCGGCTAAATAAAAAAAACGAGAGCTCTGTATGTTGTTATATTCATAAGTAGGCCTACAAGTACATAGAAACAATCCAGATCGCAATAAAAACTGAAGTTGCAACAATGTAACAAATGTCAGGTAATCTATGGTGTTTCTCAGCCTCAACTCGCCAATTACGATCTCGCTGTCACCAATCTCACCGACGCTAAATAACTTAGTAGCTGATACAGCGTCGTTAAATAAGTTAAAAGGATTTCAATTTTCGCGTCATTTTAATGAGCCGATCCAATAATCTTTTACGTAAAATTATCATCATCATCATCCTTCACGAATTAGGCCTCTGTAGACCTGTTTCGGTCCCATCTAGCAGTCTTCTTAAAGGTCTTCCTGGTCGACGATGTCCTCTAGGTTTATACTGCATCATAATTTTTGGGATTCTTGAATTTTCCATTCTTCTTACATGATCTAGTCAATTCAATTTGTATCTGCTGGTTTTTTCTTCTACTGACTCTACTTCTAATTGTTCTAAAATTTCTTCATTCCTTTTTCGGTCTAAAAGAGTATATCCTGCTGTCCTCCTGAAAAATTTCATTTCCGTTGCTTTGATTCTGTTCATGTCTTTTTTCTTTAATGTCCAAATCTCGCTTCCGTATAAAAGGGAGGGTAATGCTAGTGTATTATATATTTTTATTCTTGTAGATTTTTGTACTAATTTAGCTTTTAATGTATTGTTTATTATTCCTAGAATTTGTGTAAATTTGGTAATTTTCTTGTTCACATCTTTTTCATTTTGATATGATATTTCAGAACCCAGATAATTGAAATTTTGCACTTGTTCGAGGCATTGGTTATTGTGTATTATCTTACTTCTGACTGGGTCTTGTCCTAAAAATGCCATTACTTTTGATTTTTGTGCTGAAATTTCCATCCCAAAATCTTTTAATATTTTATTTAATGTATACAATCCTCTTTGTAAATTATCCTCTGAATTGGAAATTATGACTTGATCATCGGCATAGAGTAAGGTATTTAATGTTAGAGCACTGGTTATTTTGATTCCTGTTCCATTTTAAAATAATTTCATTTATACAGATATTAAATAAAGTTGGTGATAGTGGACAACCTTGTCGAACTCCATTATTAATTAATTTTCTTTCGGATATACAGTTATTTATTTTGACACTTATTTTG
The DNA here is from genome assembly GCF_040183065.1 of Periplaneta americana. Classification (NCBI taxonomy): domain Eukaryota; kingdom Metazoa; phylum Arthropoda; class Insecta; order Blattodea; family Blattidae; genus Periplaneta; species Periplaneta americana. The sequence continues at coordinate 57,454,233 of NC_091133.1, forward strand.
CTGTCTGTGTAGATTTCTATTATATTTTGTAATAGCAAATTTGGAATATAATGGTGTTAATAAGAAGACAAGAGCACAGGCCAGAGTAATGATTTGGATTCATAAATCAATAAAAAACAGAATAAACAATTATACGTAAAATTATAAATTTAAAATACAGTATATTATTTAACAACGATGTAGGTCTATCAACTACGTTGGTTGTTGAATTTAAATCAAACTTGTGTTAGGGAAATGGCATTTTGGCGAAATGAGTCCGAAGCTCCATACGACATAACTGAAATTCTGCACATAGTTTGGAGTAAATCTATAAAGAAGGAAACCTGGTAAATAGCTGAAAATACATTTAAATCCACATGCTAAGACAACGTTGGCGCACTATTTCCTCTCGCAGTCCTGGTCGCCGATAGCCAATAATTTGATGATACAGGGAGCCTATATTTACTATTGCAGATGAAAAAGTGAGGGAGAGGTGGAGAGTGATGGAATGATAAAGGGAAACGGGAGTACCCCGAAAAACCCTCCGCAACGTCGGTTTTGTCCAGCTAGATTTGCGTTTTTGCACACTGCGACGCGTCGAAATTGAGTCCGGAACTCGTGTCTCAATAGCTATCATTATAATATGATCTTTGCATAAATAATTACTTCATGCTTATTCCTAATTAATTTGTGGTGGTTTGTCACAAATAGAAATCTTTCAAAATGCTTGCTAGTGATCCGAAAGTTCTCCAATCATGAGAATTCAATTTTGGTAATGACGTATGAAGAAACCAATTCGAATAACCATGGCGTTAAAAATTGTATTAATTATATCGACTATTTCATTTATAGGACGTCATTCCATTTTCTACCAATGAAGTGTAATGAAATTTTGAATTCCAACCAATCACAGTCACATTTTGCGATACTTTTTGCAGCTAGATTTATCGCTATCAATTTATCGCATGGTCGTTCTTTTGTTTAGTCATTGTCGCCAACTGTTCCCCCGTAAATCGATGATCATGAATACATTAAGATGCAACTACACGGTTAAACTTTTCTTTCAACTTTAAAGCAATGAATGCAAGATTCATATATTTACGCAGTGAAGACGACGCTCAAAACGGCGCAACATGTAGACACAAAATCTTCATGCATCTTAATTTAACGTACGTTTTAAACTTGATTCTTTCAATATTCTTCCCAGATTGCATGCATACGCGATTGGAATATTGAACTGTGTAGATGCAGCTTTAGTTCCGTTACACACTACAGCGAGAATGCGTTTGTCGAGCTATAAAAATGTTTTCCTGTAGCACGTAGTAACGGTCGAAATAAGGCACAGCTGACACTAGTCCTGCTCACACACAGGTAACCTAACCTATATTGTAGCCTATAAAATACATCTTCATCTTCTAATTCCATGTCCATTGTAGGCTATCTGAAAAAAATTACATTCCTTCATTCAGATTAGATAACTGCGTTTTCAACAATTGATTATTTAATTAATGAATTAATCAGGTTACTGTAATTATATTATAAAATTTTAAAATAAATCATGATTTCAGCAGATAATGAAAATGTATTTATGTTATAATAATAAGTCAAAAGTGCAGTACATGTAATTAACATTGTTAAACCTGTATTTCGCTTTTCGTAATTGGCATTACTGAATAGTAACATCGAATTTCTTTATTGCAGTAATCGATATTCATCTATTTCAACGTCACAATGTCTGAATAGGTTAAGTATTCGTAAATATACAATTATTAATATTTTGTGATCGAATTTTAGGGATATATTATTTACATTTTTATTTTATTCACGAAATAGTCCTAATAAATGTCACTCGAGGTCTGAGATTTCCCAGATAAATCCACTCGCTTCGCTCGTGAATTTATCAGCAGATCTCAGATCTCTCGTGACATTACTACAGATAATTACAGTAATAATAACTATAATGGAGATGACGATGATAATGAAGATGATAATGATAATAATAAAGTGAATGACTTTTTTTCGCCGTTGTATACTACATTTTCTTTTTATAACAGAATAATTGCGAAATTCTTGTATTTAAAACTGAAGAGTCGAAACTCGTCTTTCTAAAACCTTAGCCAGCGTGTGGCCGTCCCAGCCGGGCGTTTATACGCTCTTATCAGAGGGACGGAAAAGAATTAATTAAATAAATAAAACAGCTGCGGCACGCCCGATGTTTTAATTTTGCCTGCACCGCTTTAATTACAGCTTCTGGGCCTTTGTTTACACGCATACTTTAAAAGTCGGTAAAGCAAGGAGAAGTTGGTAACACAGGCACTTGATCTCGTGCGAGAAATGGGGGAGGGGGGAGGTTCGATGCTATGAACATGTCGTTGTTAGGCTACGCCCGTGCACTTCAGGCCTACATGTCGACACAGCCTCCCTCTCTCTGCGACGACGAGAAAATAGATACACAAGTCGCAAATGATACTCCATTCGGATTAACTTTTCTGTTCCTGTGTCGTAAAAGCTAACGAGGAGCACTGTGTGAGGTGTGATCACACCCGAAATACTTTTTTGATCTTGGAGAGGGGAGACTTAGATTTATACAATGTTGCATGATTTAAAGTAGTTAAGAATTTATCTATCTATCTATCTATCTATCTATCTATCTATCTATCTATCTATCTATCTATCTATCTATCTATCTATCTATCTATCTATCTATCTATCTATCTATCTATCTATCTATCTATCTATCTATCTAATCTATCCTAATCTAATCTATCCTAATCTAATCTATCCTAATCTAATCTATCTAATCTATCTAATCTAATCTATCTAATCTAATCTAATCTAATCTAATCTAATCTAATCTAATCTAATCTAATCTAATCTAATCTAATCTATCTATCTATCTATCTATCTATCTATCTATCTATCTATCTATCTATCTATCTATCTATCTATCTATCTATCTATCTATCTATCCTAATCTAATCTATCCTAATCTAATCTAATCTATCCTAATCTAATCTAATCTATCCTAATCTAATCTAATCTATCCTAATCTAATCTAATCTATCCTAATCTAATCTAATCTATCCTAATCTAATCTAATCTATCCTAATCTAATCTAATCTAATCTAATCTAATCTAATCTAATCTAATCTATCTATCTATCTATCTATCTATCTATCTATCTATCTATCTATCTATCTATCTATCTATCTATCTATCTATCTATCTATTCGAATGACAGGTACACAGATAACTTATCTTTGACCTAAACACAACCTCAAAATTAAAACAATATAACTTGATACAACTTAAAATTAAATCTAATAAAGGAACTAAACAAAATCTCGCTTCCCAGTATCTGGCACATTCTGTCAGTGATTTTAGAGCTGGGCAGCGTTGGAGATGATCCCTATTCCTCGCTTCTTGAAGGTCACAAAGGATACAGGTTGGATTTTGATAAATACCGAAACGGTGGAGATGCTGCGCCAAGCAAGGCGAAAATGTGTGACTGCCATCTTCTTGGACTGTTAGGTATTGATAGAAGGTCCCTTCTCCAGTGTTTGCCATATATTTTTTCTGCAATTTCATGGGAGTGCATGTTGTGGGCAACTTCTTTGACGTACAATTTTATTGTCTGGAAGGGTGTTGGTTTAGGAGATGTTTGTAAAATTTTAGCACCTTTTTTGCCAAAGCATCGGCCTGCTCATTGCCAAATAAGTTGCAGTGCCCGGGGACACACTGTACCCAGTAGTACCACGATTTTCTGTTTTGCTTTAATAGAATTAAATTATTGATGATCCAATTTAAAAAGTAACCCATTGTCACACACACATATATGCCACATGTCTGGATGCCACAAATCGTTTCCCGTTGACAAGTGTTAGTAAATCAGAGTAATGCTTTATCACCAATACACTTTTTTGTCACTATCTGAGTTTGTTTTCCAGCTACAATGTACGCCATCGGAGCCGAGATTCGCGGTTCAAATCCAATCGAGGACTATAGATGTTAAAGACCGACTTCCGGAAAAATAAAACTGCGAGACCTATGCAGGCCTAGTACGTTTACGATTCTCCTCTTTTTGCATACTTACCATCATTGTTGCATGCCCTGTAACTTTAAAATACAACACCTTCAATGGTTACTACGGAAACGCTGGAAGTAATAGTGTAGTAAGTAAATTATTTACAGCACAGTGTTATAAGTAAATTCTCTACAAACTTCACTTACAGTCAATTGTAAATTAAAAAAAGAACAAGAGCTATGGCAGAACAAGCTGTAACTTTATTTATTAACATTAAAATTGAACATTAATTTTGAACAACTACTAAAATATGTTATGGGATAAAGACCGTCATTCTCTTTATTTATAGCAAAAGATTCAGGCACTTCAATTTCGTATATTGCAATACCTTTTTATTTATTTGAACAATGCATATACATAAAAGACAGTCGTAACCACAATCTAGTATATACAGTCACGAAGCTTGAGTTGTTGAGGGTACTAGGAACAATAGACTGCGTCGGTACTATTTCACATTGTCTGTGATGAGACGATAGTAGCGATCCTAGTGGTTAGCAACTATCTATGGATGCATATTTCCTACGTATTGAGTTTCGTGACTGTATATACTAGACTGTGGTCGTAACGAACAAATAAAACTAAAGAATATAAAAACACAGTCACCTGGATAATTACACATTGCTATTGACAAAATGACAAACATTCAGTTCAAAATTCATACATAACTAAAATACATAATAAATAAAATAAAGATATAAATTATAATTGTGCAAAAAATAATATGCAATGCACGGGCGTTAAGTGCATAACAGTCTCGGGAACTAACCGAACTCGGCGCAAGTGCCTCGTTTTTTCAAAATTTTCCTCGCCTCTATTACAGAGCACTTATCAACCTAGTACCGCAGTATACTATCTTCTGATAGAGGGGTGTAAGTAAAATTTGTCGGCCATGACATATCCACGTTGAATAACTTCTTAAGTTGAAACACTGGTTAAATAAAATATTACCACAATCACTCCATAACCAATACCACTACCTGTACTACTGCTGCTGCTCACTGTATAAGTGATACTGTTTCTTTTATAACATTGTTTTTACGAAGTATATTGTGTTCCATAACGAATGAAGGAATTTAAACATTATTTTAATCTTTATTTCCTGGAACATCTTTGAATTGATTTATCGTTAATTAATCGAATATAATATAATTCCTCAAATTTTTACCAGGAAAAATGTAATTACATGCTCATTTAAGAGAGACATCAAGTTTCACTTGAGTGTCTGATATAGAACAACTGGACTTTTTCTTTTATGGAAATCATTACTTTTTCAAAGTAAAGGCTGGTTCACAATAAATCGGAAACGGAAACGGCAACGAGAACGAGAACGAAAATATTATTAAAATAAATGTATTTAAATGTGAGCATTCACAATTAACTATTGTGAATGGTTACATTTAAAAACATTTATTTTAACATTATTACCGTTCTCGTTCTCGTTGTCATTTCCGTCCCCGTTTTATTGTGAACCAGCCTTAATTCTTAAAGATGTAAAGCAATGAAAGTTCTGCCTAAAAGATTTGGTTGGAGGCATAAAGACAATATAACTTAAACTAGACTTAAAATGCACAGATTATGAAGATGAAGGTAAATCCGAGCCGTCATTTGTACAGCCAGCGCTAGCGTTTCTAGCGCGTGTCCTTGAGTACATTGCCCAGTTAGTAAGCATTTGTTGCCAGTGCAGCTGAGAATGGAATCACCCAAATATACGTTGCGTCAGCAATCTTCTAATCACTGTTGTCAATCTTATTGCCCACTGACTGCAGCGAAGGCAAGATACTCGCACTCTCCGTTTCTAGGGTGTCCTTTAGTATAGTGCCCAGTCAGTGGCATCGGTTGTCACTTCGGCTGAGAGTGATATCACCTCCTAAACACGTCAGCTATCTGCTAATCAAAGTTGTCAGCTTTCTCGCCCACAGACTGCGGCAAATATAAGATTTTCGCTCTTATCGTTCTCATTATTTATTTCACACGCCAAAAACTGTGGCTTTGGTAATAATGTAGCGGGCCCGAGCCAGTACACTTGATTTTAAGGGGTATTAAGGTGATACTCCCAGGTCCTGCTAGTGGGAGAGCTAGTGCATATCGCTCACCTAGAGTACGTATTTAAGTAACCGTTTTACGCAGGGTACGAATTAAGATTTCTGATGAAGGGGGATAGAATCCTAGAAAGAGAATATCATGCATATTATTATTATTATTATTATTATTATTATTATTATTATTATTATTATTATTATTATTACGGCTCAACGCTTGGTTGCACTGAGTTGCTTGTCTCGTATCTTGATCATAAATTTCATTTCCTTGTTCTCCTTTTCCAAGTCCTTCACACCTCTATACCTACCTACCTTGCCTCCCGTTTCAGTTATCTGTCATCGTATCACAATCTCTTCACACGCACGCAAAATAGCCGCATACTATCCATACCAATACATAAGACATAATCTTATTCATCATCACATACAATCTCGCTATCGCGCTTGTGGAATACCCTACCCAGTGACATCAGAGACTGTCGGAATTAAACAGTGTTCAAAAACAAATCCATTAAGCATTTTCTTACTGGGTAGAGTGCCATGCAGTAACTGAGTATACTAACTCATTGCAAATGTTTCGAAATTGTTACTGTTCTGTTCCGCTTTACATTTACACACTCAGCTACTTACTTCTAGATATTTAATAATTTTTTATTAATCACTAATATATTAGGTAAACAATGTTCTGTATTAGTACCTTTTGTACCAATTGTAATTTTATCCTTTTATCTTCTTTTTGCAGTTATGTTTTTTGTATCTGTATCTGCAATTTTACTACTATTTCTTATTTCCTTCTTCTCTCTGCATTTGTTTCTTGTATATGTCTATTTGTATTCTGGTGGTGTGGTAGAGAAGGCCTGATGATCTTAACTCCGCCAGATTAAATAAATAAATAAATAAATAAATAATTATACCCATGAGCAGGCTTAAGATAAGATGTAAAATTTCTAAGTTGTTCTCAGCTTGCCGGTGATGATAATACACCAATATTATTATCTTTGCTTTCTTTATACTTTATAAAGTATACTCGTATTAAAACAATTATTATATATTATCTACCAAAAAGTAACTGGGCACTGTTTTTTGCCCCTTTAGAACCTCGTGGTTCCACCTCTTGTCGCTATAACAGCAGCCACCCCGTCAGGCATGTTCTCCACTAGTTTGTGTAGGACATCCACTGGAATGCGACGCCATTCCTCTCGCAATATGGCACTCAGCTGGACAATGGAAGTTGGCCGAATTTCCCGAAACTTCAATCGCCGGTCCAATTCGTCTCAAAGATGCTCAATGGGATTGAGATCAGGACTCTGTGCAAGCCAGTCCAACCGGTGAACATTATTGTCTGCATACCATTGCATAGTGGCCGCCGAAACATGGCATCTAACACGTAAAATCCTGGGTGCCCAATTACTTTTTGGTAGATAGTGTATTTTAGTGTATTTTGTGAGAGGGATAGAATTATCCCTGGGCAGGGATGTTAATAGGAATTTATGAGAGAAGAAATAAATTTCCAATAGGGAGGAATCCCCCACGTCCCCCTCCCGTTAATTTGCACCTGGTTTTACACACATTTAGAACGTATATATTATGTTAGTATAAAGTGAGTGTCGTAAGTAATTACAGTAGCAAAATGTTTCATTTTCTGCATTATTTTGAAGAACGTAAACACATGAAATTCAATGTAGTGTGAAATAAAATTAGGAACTATGTTTCATCTCGATAACACTGTTATTTCACTTGTGACCATCTTTTACCCAAGATATGAGATATTACATACAAATAATGCATTCTACGCATAGGTCAAATGTACGTATGACTTGCGTCATGTTGTGTTGTGATGTGTAAAAGTTGATCTGGAGCTGTGATGATACCAAACCAGCAAGTTTCACAGTTTGGTTCGGAGGCCAAATGACTACGCCAGGTGTAATGCAGCAGACTGTACGTGCTGTGTCATCGCGATTTACCGTACTATAACGACGGGCAGGTTTACGATATTAACTCCGTATAAGCGTTTCTCAGAGACGTGAAACGACCGCTACAAGTCTACTTACGAGTAAATTCTAGGCTGAAACCCGCTCTTCGACGTAGTTAGTTCTTCAATTGAAGAACATTTCATTAACGTAATGTCAACAAATGTTTTCTCTCTTATGTGTGCTCATTTTTGTTGTCTTTAGCGTACGACCGACTATGTATTTATATTAAAAATAACAACATCATTACTTATTTTATCTTGCTAAAGTCTTTAATTATGAACCAGTAAGACTTGGGTTCGATTTTGAGCAAGGATAAAGATATTGATTCGTCTTTCTTTATGAATGTGTGTGTACCTTTTTTACGTTTGTTCGCCATTAAAAATGTATACGTTTAATTTAATGTTTTCCTCCACATCCGTAAGTCCTATTTTCATACAATTCTATGCGCTTAGTGTCTGAAAATTGCGCTTCAATTAAAATAAAAAATGTTTGCTTACATAAAAAGTTTTCGGACTGTGAATTTTCAAAATTTTCATTTTACGGTTTGCGCCAAACTCCTTTTTGAAAAATTATTCCCAAGAGCTTTGATATTTTAGTTTTTGGCTTAAAGGTAAAATTCACATTAAAAAGATCCAGATATCTACACTGTAAGAGGAATATATTTTTTTATTCTTATATTTAAATTTTTAAGAAATTATTCTTGTTTTTTTTATATAAATTTCTGGGATGATAAGATAGGATAGAGATTGACCTACAGCAGAGATCATCAGCACAGAGCACGCTGGGGCTAGCCTCTCTTACCCGCGGAAAACGCAGTGCACTATAGTGCTCTCGTAGCTGCTGGCGGGTATGCTCTCTGTCTCTCCCTGTTGTGCGACGGTGCGCACGGGACGGCACCGCGTACCCTTTGCACATTTCAGCGAGTGCTGACAACCACTGACCTACAGTTTCTTGATCTTACTAAACAAAATGGTAATGCACAATGGCATGCAATTATCTAAAAAATGGTGGAAGATATGTTTTAAAAAGTCTTGATAAATACAATATTGAAGAAATGAGCGATGAACTTATTTGCTAATTGGTATTATGTTTGCATGGCAGAACATTTCAATGCTTTACTTGATCAATATTATAGATATCTTAAAATTTCTTTCATAGATGTAAAGCTGAAAGTTTATGTTAAACTACTATAAGAAATAATGAAATAGTACATTATGCAACGAGCCTATGGGTATAATGGTAGTAATTAAGACGCGAGTATGTTTATGAAACGAGCGCAAGCGAGTTTCATAATTTTAATACGAGCGTCTTAATTACCATTATAGTCAAGTTTCATACGACTTTTTATGCTCGACCATATTTCTAACTTGAAAGTATTCATGTTATTCTTATCTGACTGAGGAGCGGAACTGATCTTGTGCAATACCTCGTAAATTGTGAAATGTGCGCAGACGCGAAAGTATTGATTTTTTCCGAGAAACAAATGTCGACATTGACCTTGATAGAATCTAGAGAGTAAAATAAACATTAATCTTGATATAACCTTGAAATTGAATTAAACATTGAAAAACGAGATCACAAATTGAATTTATTTGAATATTATTTACAATTAACGCTAATTATTATAGTAACAAAACTGACTTTATTTCAAATATAGGTGATTTATTGTGCAATTGGTGAAATGAATTTGCGGGAATGTGCTTCGTGAAAGGCTGGAATATGACGGTGAATTGATGTTAATTTGTGTGTTGTTTTTTTCGACTGAGTTTAATATTGTATTTGAGATTTCAATTTTATTTCTTCAACATTACCTTCTGCGATAGTATTGGATTTCCAGCCTCCGTGACGTTTCAATGTTGTGATGTCGCCGCCAGCTTCTACTAAAATTGTCGCAGAACTGCTGCGAAAATAGTTGTATTTCGATTGCATATCCGAGAATAATCGATACTTGCGCTTTCATATTGCTACAATAGTATTTTCTGATTGGTGGAACACCTGAACTTTAATGAATAGGTGTACTTTAATGAGGTCCATTAAAGGGCTGCTACCAGGTGTGTAATTACTACATTTCGGCATGGTCGAGCATAAAATAACTTTCTTTGCCCTCATAGGTGTATGTAACCTCTTAAAAGGTGGAGTTGAGCATGGCCAATAAATCAGTTTTTAATGCCAAGTTCATAATCGTCATAAAAGTGAGCTTATAACAGACAAACAGGCCCAATGGTGGAAAGCAGACAAAGATGACATTTTCCCCGACATTGAAATGACCCATAAAGAAACATACAAGCTCTCCGCATTTGTGACTTAGGAGCTACAGCGCTAGTATTCTATTATCGATTGATAGAATTTGTGATGGACAAATTAGATGTTGCAAAAATTTATCTCGAGACATTCCTGTTTCCCTCTATCGTTCCACCAACACACTCCATCTTTGTCTCATTTCTCCTATCTTGAAACCTGATTCTGTCGGGGCTGGGCAGGATGGCCCACCTGTCAGCACTGGATTTACGAATAACATCCAAGTTAAGTCACATGTTAAGGCAAAGCGACATTTCAATGAGCAACTTATAAACGAACAGCTTTATGGATGTTTTCGAAAATCTACAATGACAGCATGAATACGAATGGAAGCCTTACTAGAATTTGCACGAGAAACACCACCACAATGTTATCTCGCACCTCCATAAAAATTGTTAATACATGAACACATAAAGTTAGCGGACCTAATCCTCCTCTTCAAAAGAAAAGTATACACGTGAATAATGCATTTTCATTAAAACTTAAATTTGTATAATTTACAAATATTTGTATCCTTTGACACTTCTTTCCATGTATATTATAATTTTAAAAACAAATGCAATGAAGTTCAAAATTGCTTGCAATTAAGAAAGTCTGTTATAACAGATTAAAATTATGATTTACATACGAACAATTTCAGCTTTGCATAGTAGGCAAATGCCAGTCGAACAGATAGCCTAAGGAAAACACTACTTTTTTTTTTTTAGTTATCAATGATTTTTTCACCTTATTGTTTCTTACAGCTGGCCTTTCCGCCCCCTAAACTTCGACCTATCACGTTAAATACGTATAACTTAACTACTTGGCATGGCATGAGCACGATTTTATATTTTCACCTAATAAAACACAAATCATCTCAATGACTATGGCGTTCGAATCGCGATCTTCATACACAGTCAAAGCTGCGCCTTAACAGTTAAATATGCTGCAGACCTGTAATACTTACCAAATTTCAGAACCTCGCATTCCTGTTTACGTCACAAACATGGCAAACAACAATAACACTTTCCCTTCCCAAATAATATCCTTAGGATCGATGGAGCCTTATTTTAATACACACACCAAGGAGTCAATTGGCTAGTTTCCTAAATTGATACTACTCATTCTGTCATGGTTTTTCCGTGGTTTTCGTAAGGCGCTAAGGTAAATGTCGGGATGAGCCTAAAAAAACTGGGCCTCAGACCTACATCCTCCTCCCCACAAAAGTTTCGTCATATTTCCAAATTAAAGCCTTCGAAAGAGGAGCCTTGGATTTCACATTTTATCTTCGATACATGGGAGAGTTTACTCGAGTTCCACTCGCGAAGTGAAAGAGCCCGGTACATTTCAGTGTGCAAGGCTTTTTAAATCTTCCTCTTCGCCATCCCTTATGGTAGTTATTACTTTATTAAGTTACATCAGTTTTCTGTTTTACATTTCAAACTTCTCTACTAGAGTTCTTCAGTGAAACAACGAAACTCTGAAAATAAGTGGCCAACTGCCTTGGAGGCGAGATGTTCAGTTTTTCTCAGTCCTAACTCTCTTCCAAAAGAACGCGTTTTCGCGTAGCTTTTTAACCCTTCGGCGGGCGCGTCTTTTCTGGTAACACGACCAGGCGCGCGGAACACACTTTGCGCCACACAATTTTTCATTAAAAACGGCCTTTTCTATAATGTTAACTGAATATTTTAGGAGTGTTCTTATATACTTTATTATTATTTTTATATTTTAATACATTTATTGAAGACTGTGATTCTTATCCACGTGCATGTCAACGTCTTCTGACATCTGACCAGAGTTTATATCTATGTCAGCGAATTCCCTTTGTGCCAGACAATACATTCTTTGCAACTTATTAACTTCCTTCTCGAGGCTTTTATAACGCATTACAATATTTATAAATATCTCCTAAAATTATCATAGACCACAGACCTACAGAGAAAGTTATACCCTGGGTCACAACAGTAATATCCAGGGGATTTTTGCTTTCCTAGCAGGGTTTACTCCAAGCCCGTTTAGATTTCTCTCTAGACACAAGGCTGGACTCCACTTACAAAGAACAGCCATTAATCCTTCCCATTGAAGGCTTTAAGGAACCAACCTGGACAAATACCCAATGTCCCATCCCTACCTTCCCGTGGTGCAGCTGTTAGTAAGCATAATTTTACAAGGGAGGGGCTACTCATCAATTAGCACTGGTCAGCTTGATGAGTTAATGACCGAATTTGGTATAATTTTTTCTCTATTCAATACCTAATTCCCTCTTTACCCTTTCCTTTCTTTCCTTTCTTCGACCCCGACAGTATTAGAGCATTCGAGGCCTAGGGGTTCATTTCCCTTTCCTTCCTCCACTTTCTACTTTTCTGTTCCTAGTGCTGACCTGCTATGGCACTAAAATCGTCCTCCAGTGGCTTAAGGAGGGAAAGCTGGTGATCAACAAGATGTCCCAGCTAGGTCCAATGGACCCGTGGACCAACAGCAGGTGTGGTCCTCCAGACATTCTGGGGGTTGAGTGTGAATGAAGTAGCCACCAAAACGTTAAAATATGGTGTTCACTTAAATCGGCTACAACTTGCCATTTTCACATATCTTTGAAAAATATTGGAGTGCAAGAGGTCAAATGACTTTATTGTCAAATGCCTGGCATTAGAAAACAACAACAACATATTTTAATACAAAGCGAACACTCGAATGGAAAAATAGGCGCTCGCAGAAGAAATAGGAACTTATCCCCTCCACATACAATCGGAAAATCACGGCAAGGTGTGCACCGTGCTGCGCCGCCGCGCCAGCCGGAGGGTTAATGTTTCTTCTCCCAATTCCCAAATCATTAATTCCGAATGATCTACAATAAATTGACAGAACTCGGATGCAAAATGACAGATTCCTTACAAAAATGTCAAGACTTGCATGGCGTTTGAACGAACTGACTCAACAACAAAGTGTTCTGAGAAAACTTATCCACAATGGAGAGTAAAAGTGGTACACTGGGCTACTCACAAAGCTATACTTCATATAGTTCCGTAATATTACAAATGTCACAGAATATAACGGTGCTCTTATACATGTAGAAGCTGGGCAGTAAGTCGCTGGAGATGATTGCAGAATTATTAGCCTGCCGAAACTTTGGAGATCCATGGCACATCGACGAGTTTAATAAAACTGCGATTTGTGACACGTGTAACACGTGTGCTTGAGATGGGACAAAAACTGGTGGCCGACAGCCTGCCCTGACGGCGCCCGTACAGACAGATTTACATCGCCTCTCTGGTTAAAGTGAAACGATGCTCTGTGCAGGTTGAGACTTCAAAGACTACCATGGATCATGCTGCCACAAAAGTAGACTAAGAATCTGAGTTTCGCTTTGGCTTTATTTTCAAATATATTACTTAATTTTGTTCATAATTTCTAAACAAGACACTGTACTACGAAACTGATGCTTCAAAAATAATGCTAAACATAGCATAACCATTTTATTTCTTGTAACAATATTTACACAATGTGAATACCCGTAAAGGTGCTATTGTAAACTTATATATTTAAGTAATAATAATCAGGCAGCGCATTTTCGTTCCCAAACAAGTTAGGAAAGTATATCCTGGAGTTTTAGGGAACAAACTCTGACCCTAAATGCTACGAAAAGTATAACCTGGTTCGGTACATAATAATAATAATAATAATAATAGAGAGAAATAACTCGTCCGGTCTTAATTAAGGATTACGACGAGGATCCGGAAATTAATAGCAAATAAATATATATTTTTTTTATTTGGATTTAAATATACAGAATAAAGAATATAATTACAAAACAAACAAGAGAGATAGAAATAAAATAATACAAGCAATATAAAAAAAAGATACAGTAGTATTAACAAAATTTGAGACCGGATGAGCAGCGCTCGTGCTCGGTCGCAGTTCAGATATAATATTAAAATTAATAATAATAATAATAATAATAATAATAATAAATAAGTAAAATAAAATAGGAACTAAAATATAATTACAGCAGCAATGGAATTATATAATATAATATTAACACTAGAGAAGAATAATATCGCACGTGAAAAGTAGGACTAATATATATTTCAAAATTATAGAATACAAATATAATATAGGTTCATTAATTCATACACATATGCTATAACTTTATTTAATCAAATTGAAGATATTAACACGTTTCTAATTTTCTTGTTATATGTTAGTGGGTTACATGTTAGAAGTTCTGGGTGTAATTTAGTTAAAGCATTGTACAACCGAGGGCCAAAATTTATGCTATGCTTTAGACCAGCAGATGTGAGACATTTAGGTTCTACTAATGTTGAATTAATATTTCGTCTTGTGTCATAATTGTGTGTCTGTAATACAAACTTATTACGATTTTTATGATAAAATTTTAACAGCGTTTACTTATAAATTTGTTCAATATTAAATACATTAAATTCAGAATAAATTAATTTAGTTGGATAATCGAAACGTTTCTTCAAACAAATTTTAATTATTCGTTTTTGTAGTAAATTTAACGGACTAAGATTAATTTTTGTACTTCCACCCCAAACAGTAATTTAAATATGAATATTGTTATAAAAATAAAATGTAATAATTAAGCAATATTGATTATCAATTATAAAATAAAATCTTAGAAGATGACTATAAAATTATACTTATAAATAAAAGATTTTATTTAAAATTAGCATATCCTTAATTAAGGCCTCCTGAGTGGTATAAATGAAACTGTATAATCTGCAGGGAATCTTTAAGAATTTGCGAGATGATTTTTTGAATTTCAAAAGATGATATTGATAATTGTTTAAAAAAATTATATGTAAATTTTGGTAAAGAACTCCGAGCACCAAAAGATAAACCTGTCACTGACCAATTGATGTTATACTTGGCACTAAGGTAGGGAATACAAGGTTCATAAATGGCCCTCTTTTCCTGATCAACCTGATGAGCTTGGTTTAGATCTCTCTTCATGCGTATAGTCCAAATATATTTTAACCCTTAAATTGGCAAAACTTCATTTCTCACACTAGTTTATTAAACCGTGTCGGACTGTAAAGAAAACAACTATTGCAATGTTCATATTTTATATGTTGTGCAATATTATAGTATTGCGAAATTTTAATTTTCCTATCAATTTTTTTTCTATTGTTCTATAAAAATCATGACATATAGCCTATTAACCTGTTGTATCCTATAGGATACATTGCCAATTTAAGGGTTAACCATATCAACGCACCAACACTGCGAAACTAGCCCTGTACAAAATATTAATTCTACATATAACAGAAAATATAATTAGATCGATAATAATACTGAACTAGTATTGACAACAAATGTAAAAATCTGGGGCTAACACACAGCATTTTGAAGGAAATAGCCATTAGTGCCCTCAAAGGATCGGTTCAGATATTGAGAAATCATTTGTAGGGGAGTGATAATGGAAATTTCAAGTTATCTTAACCGATGGCTGTTGATTGGTTTAGATATCAATGCCAATAAATCCGTACTATTATTTTTCTCGCGGTATAACTTATGGCATTCAAATCATTCTAACCTATCTGATGATATTTCCCCCCCTTTCTTAACTGTAAATGAGCGCAAACGCTACTTAGGTGTAATTTTTTCTGACATTTTGTATATTCGATTCCCTAATCGTTTCAAATGTATATCATTTTACCTTTTAGGTGTGTTTCCAAATTATATGTAATACGCTTTGCCAAATCTGTCAACCTTTTCATAAGGGAAAATAAATTTATTATTATTAGAACACAATAGTAGGCCTAAATATGATACATATTAACTGTAAATACTTTATATACAATATATGCAATTAATTCATTTAACGAAATCGACTCCGTTACAGTGAACAAAAACATACATTCTGAAATTATGAAATTCATATATTTTACTATAAAATTTTGTTTAAGCTAAGAAAATGTTCTTCCTTCATCACATGATGTTACAGAGACTATATATATACACTCAAATAATTCATTAGCAAAACCTATCCCGATGCAGTGAACGAAAACATATATTCTGAGGTTATGAAATGCAAATCTTTTACGACCACATGAAATTTGTTTAAACTAAGAGAATGTTCTTTCTACTTTATATGATGTCACAGAGGGTATATATAATACGTTACATCATTGTTACTTAATGATTCCATGCGTACCTGCTTGCAATATTATATTTTACCCTACTTATGCATCCACATATTATTATTATTATTATTATTATTATTATTATTATTATTATTATTATTATTATTATTACAGACAATGAATTATAAATCTGTAGTGCGCGGGAAAAGTGACACAAGCCAGTTTCCACAAACCTTTTTTGATAATTTATTGACAACTTACGGAACAACTGTTCGCTTGAATAAAAAAATACCTAGGTATTCCTCCCATTACAATAATTCATACAGAAAAAAATCAAATCGACATAAACCAGTGTAAGTTGTCAATAAATTATCAAAAAAGGATTGTGAAAACTGACTTACGTCACTTTTCCCAAGCACTGCAGAAATAGAAATACCATTCGCAACATGATAAAAGAACCGGATTGTTACGAAACACGCAATACAAATGGCAGGAAAGTACGTGTAATTTTTGTGACACTGTCTTTGTGTAGTGAAAATGACAAGAAACAATCGGATTGCTAGCTTGTAGTATATTAATGCACACACTCACATACGTGATGCGTTACTCATGCAAGGCTTCCTATGATGATGCATTTCGTGGTTGTTCCTGCAAAAACTCCTATATGCAAAATATACAATTTTTCAGTAGGAAGAAAAAACACATTTATTCATCCTATGGCAGCCGTGCATAGGGGACTGTGAATTCTTACGTTTTCGAAAGAAAGAAATATAATTAGGGGAGAGTCGGGTAGTATCGGACATCGGGTAATATCGGACAGTGAGTTTCTTTCATCTACCACACGATGATAGTACCTGATTGATATGGTTATGTTTCTGTGATGTCGCATAGAGAAACGTAGTCATGTCATTCAGGTACTACCATATGGTGGCAGATGAAAGAAACGCACTGTCCGATACTACCCGATGTCCGATACTACCCGACTCTCCCCTACGTATAGGAGATTTTATTATTTGCTGTATCACTATTTAAGCTATTTAATAGAACAAAAATCTGAAAATCGATAAATATGTCACTTAGGAGTTATTGCAGGAACAACGATGATATTAAATATTTTCTTCTTTGCAACATTGTCTGACCTAAACAGTATACAACGTTATTGTTTACACCAAGGAACCAATTAGTTGTTTACAGAAATAAGCTTCATAAACATATAATTTTCTTACGGTTTGACACCCAGAAGCAGAAAGTTTCTCCATAATATTTTTGCGCTGGAAATGAAATGAATTGCGAAGAACTATAATTCTAATTTTAACCTCTTTAATACTACAGTCATATTTTGCTGCTAAACGTCAGCACGTCTCTTTTCATTTACTGTTTCTGTAACATCAAGCGGCCCGAGGTTCGATTTCCGGCGTGGTCAATGAAACAAATTTATTTCTGTCCATGGGACTGGATATTTGTCCTTTGTCCTTTGATTGTTCTGTGATGTCTCTGCGGTGGCCCTGTTCCATACTAATCACATGACTAAGGAGGCCCGCACTTGTGACATGTCTAGTGTGTGATTCAGTGATTCTTCCTCCCTTACCCGCAGTGACGTGAAAGACGGAAAGGGAGAGGTTAAACCGACAAAGAAAGAAGAAAAGAAGAAGTTTCTGTAATTAACATTTCGTAAATCTCACAATACAGTATGTTATTTCTGTAATCGTCATTACAATTCTTAATTTTCTCATTTAACCACACCATGTTTTCTTTAGCTGCTTTCGTACGTGTTGCAACTCACTAACCTGTAAGGCAAACTCGGCTAATTTCGCAGTATTAAGGTTTCCTGTCTATAGTTATACCCAAAAATGCTTAAAAAAAACCTCCTTCATGTGGCAGTCAATCACTAGACATCATTTTATTGGTTGGTTTTAAAATTTTCTTTTTAAGTGTATCTCAACAGGGAATTATCTCTATCTAAAATATGAGAAGATATGTGTGTGTGTTTCAGGAACTCGTGTAACTTCGCAGTACTGCTCGGACAATTTCGCAGTAACACTTGTACAATTTTCAAGAATACTCTTTTTAGTTCAAAACATGTTTTAATGTAATCTAAACATCAGTACATGTTTACACATATGAAGTGAACACACATTAACAAACTAGTCAATAAATGTAGAACAACTGGGCTTCAATTATTAACACTAATAGCAGGAAAAGGCTTGCATATTAATTGTAAATTAATAAATTTACCTAACACATATCTGCATTAAATATTATGCCAAAGATAGAAAAATCATTATGAGAACTATTTAGGCCTAATCCGAATCCGCTTCGTCTGGCAAGAGAATTGTTGTTTCTCGTTTCTCTGTCATTGTTTGAAGGTACACAGACTTTGCTCCTTTTGGAGACACAATTTTGTTAGGTTTGGTAACCAATTAAAACCTTGTTTCATTTAAATGCCAAATGAGATTAGGCTTGGTACTCGGTTCTGCTTTCTCATACACACTTCCTAGCACATCATAAAAAAATCGTTCAAATTCGAGTGAGTTGAGGCAGCTGCTCTATGATAGGACAGATTTTTTCGCTGGCACATACTCATAGCGCTTCTTAAAGGAAGTTAGGATCTGCTTGCCACTCGAACTGCTCTGTCGACAATTAGTGGAAACTAGTTAAGAAATTAAGTACTGGCAAAAGCATATTACAAAGAAACAGTATTACATAAAACAGCAATCAAGGGTTTGAATTAACCATAAGAATGTGGAGAATTCATTAATCATAGTGTGATATTTACAGTTCTGAATATTTCGACGATATAGGGGAAAGTTGCCTATATCGTACAATTTTTCAGTTTTTCTTTAGTTATTTCTAAATGGGAAGGCATTTTAATTGCATATACTGTTAAACATTGAGACAGGACTTTGGGACACAAAATAAATTTTTTTCAGCATTTTTAATTAATTATCAATTATTTTAAAAGACATTATTTAAAACTCTGCAATTGGTACGATTTGTGCGCCTAGTTTCCTAAATCGTACCTAGAGGTTGCTTAAATCGTACCCACTTGTAAAATACACAATTTTCAAAATAAGCACTTCAAAAAATAACTTATTTAATTATATTATTGTCATTTACTATGACCATTTATTAATACAAATGAGAAACAAAGATGTTTTAAGGTACAAAGATTTTTGTAATATATAAATCTTAAATAGGCTATTATCAAGATCTAATAAAACGAAAACACGAAGGGTCACTCAAGATTACATCATATTTAACACAATTATGAAAGACACCTACTTGTCAGATTCTGTCGTTACACATGTCACAGGCAAAATGAGAACTTTCTTGTGCCGTAGAAACTCCTGCTCGTCTCATGCACCCATTGATTGCACACAGCAAGGAATCATATCTTCAATGACAGCTTCTTTACAGATAAAATAAAACCAGTCCTCTTCTTTTACATCAAAATCAATCATTTTAGATGATTTTTTCGTTCTTCTTGATAGCTGATTTGCTTTTTTTTATTTGTTTCCTTGAAGTTTTTCCTTTCGGTTTCTTCTGCTGCAATTGATTTTTATAGGGATTTGAAGTTAGCACAACAACTTACTGAGCACTTTTGCTCGTTCTCGTTTGAACTGAAATCTTTGGTTTAGGGAGAAACCCGTTTCGTCAACGTTAAATATGTATCAAGCGCATATGAAGTACTCGTCGACTACCTTCTCCAAACAATAAAAAGACCCTTTAACATTAACTTTATTAAACCCTTTAGAACGATTCAGATACAGTTTCCAGTTGCCGAAAACTTAAATTTGAATATTATAGATAAGCTTACGTTAATTTACCTTACAGAATTTATCTGTAATATTTTTCTCCTAAAATATTAAATTTGAATGCCTCCTGATGAACCCATAATAGCACTTCTTTTTCGCCAGTCGTATTATTTATTGAACAGATTTGGAAGGTGTGCTTCTAACACGTCGAAGCCAAACTTCCTAACGTCTTTTGTAGTAAGTTGAGAAAGATATTCTCCAAACATCAGAATATGTTAGACCAATTCCTCTTCTATTTCCCTGATATAGCTGTATTCCTCCCGTTGACGGATTCATTTGCAGGACGATCCAGACCTCTCTTCATTTTGCCCATCAAATATCGCTTGAAAATCGATTTTGGGATTTTGTACTTACGGCAACATTCATTCAACCCCACTGCTCTGGATCGAAATTCATCCACTGCCTTAAGTAAAGCACTTGGTTTCGATTATCTATATTCTCGTTTGGTCATTACCTATTCTGGAATTTGAAAATAGTATGCACCTAACGTTATTTGTTCACGTTGCCAAAATCGTACTGGTACGATATGAGCAACCTTTCAGAGGTACAATTTAGGAAACTAGCACTCAAAACAAACTATTTCAGATTATAACCTAAACAAAGCTGTTACAGTGACCATTTTTACCGTTTAAATAATGCAAACAATCTAACATACTAGGTGTAATAAAACACATTCATTAAACTACTCAATGTTTTAACAAAAGCTTACGGAAGGGTAACAAAATCTTATATGAGAAATCAGAACTTACTATTAAACACGATTTAATACAGCTGTTGTCTTGGGTGAAAGGCGGAAAACCTAACGAGCATCAGTTTCTATTTGTATTTCATGGAAAATTCCTCAGATGGTCCCTGCAAGCAATACTTTCCTCCATATTAATAGTGGTACGATTTCGGCGCCTGTACGATTTAGGCTACTTTCCCCTAATGGCCAGAAACACAACACTGCAAATTCACTCACGATATCTCAGCAAACACACACCTACTAAAGCAGATAGTTATGTAACATTCGCCAGAATATGTTTCAATGGGATCTTCCTGCATGAAACATCCCCGACAGGTTCTGACATTTATCTGTAATTTTTGTAAGCTCAAACGAACGCAGACAACTCCGCAACTAATTAATATATGAGATACTGCGAAATTAGGCGTACTGCGAAATTACCCAAGTTTGCCTTACTTAAATACCGCAAGCGGCATTGTGTGTTCTAATAATGTTGTTGCATGCAATATAAAAAAATAGTAATTTCCGCATTTTGTGAAGCATGACATATTCTTCGCTCCTCCTCCTGGCTTGGGAATATGTGCTACAAACGAATTTTTGTCGCAAGCAGCAAATACTTGCAACATAAATAATGGTGCACGCTGCACTGCTACGTTCTTCATGATGCACGTTGCTGTCTTGGAGCAATTGCACTCTAATGCGGCAAGCAGTGAAAGCTTTATAACGTTTAATGGCATTAGACAAGGTGATGCCTTATCAACTAGCCTATGTTGTTTAATGTTGGATTACATAGAATTGTTCAAAAGATAACCATAAACCCAGGAGGTACAATCATCAATAGAATGGCACAATATATGGCATATGCGGACAATATTGTTATCTTATCACGCAATATAAATACAATGGATGAAATACTCAAACCAATAGAAGCTGAAGTAATCAAATCCGGTCTGGAAATTAACAATGATAAAACTAAATACATGTATAATATGAATAATGACAATACTAATAAGATTAATTTAAATGATACTAATTTTGATAGAGTTTCCTGTTTTAAGTATCTGGGTTCCATGGTGAAAGACAATAATGATGTTATGACTGATATAAAAGAGAAGATTGCAGCTGGGAGTCGAGGTCTTTGGGCAGTGAATAAAACTATGAAGTCCAAGTGTATTTCAAGAAAAGCCAAAATAAGAATATATAAAACTATTATTAAACCAATAGTAGTATATGGAAGTGAAACCTGGACCCTACCTGAAAGGGCAATAAAGATCTTAAATGCCTGGGAAAGGAAAGTATTACGAAAAATCTTTGGGCCTGCTTATGGGCAAGGGTTTTGGCGAATCAGAACAAATGCTGAGTTATATGAATTGTATAAAGATATTAACATTGTTGATATAAAACTCAGAAGGTTAGAGTGGCTGGGACACGTAGCCAGGATGGAGAACAATCGCACACCCAAAGCTCTACTACAGGGACATCATTTTATTTTTACTTCAATTTTTATTGTACCTGAGTTTTTGAATGTACTTCACTCCCACCCCTTCTACTAAGGAAGTTCCAACTCCACACAGAACCAAGACCGCAGATAGTAAGCAGTACTGAGTTACTGAGTATAGTACGTTCTAGAAATATGTTCGCGTTTTCCAGTGACGAAAGAGCTTTCAATATTGAATCATATTTTCGCACAGGTACTGTCCGTTTGCCTACGTCGCATCCCGATTTCCCCCACCTGCTTCTGCTCGCCCCTCTGTAATAGCTGGGCTGTCTTAGCTCTTTTCTGAAAACATTAATTTCTCTTAGGAATTGGAAGTTTACGTAATATTATACAGCTGTTTAATTTAACTTAAATAAAAGGGCCTCGTTAAGTAATTAACTGTCACGTGATTTCCTCCCTTTCTACAATCCTGCGGCATAACCACTTGGACGGACAGTAGATAGCATGTCTGAGTAATTTTATATTTTCGGGTCGGGCAGAAGTGAAGATTGAATTTACAGTACGTAGAGTAGGTACAGAATTATTTCAACATGAGTTACTAGTACTAAGGACGAAACTGGTAATTGGAATTAGATGCAATAGTCTATAGTGCGATAATATGCACAAAAGAACTGAAGCCTGTATCGAAATGAACGGCCACCATTTTCAAAATTGTGTTTAAATATTCATATTATGATTATTTTTCAATTTAACTTCTTTCTCTATATTGTACGCTAATGTGCTGTAGACAGTATAATATACACTG
The DNA here is from genome assembly GCF_040183065.1 of Periplaneta americana. NCBI lineage: Eukaryota > Metazoa > Arthropoda > Insecta > Blattodea > Blattidae > Periplaneta > Periplaneta americana. The sequence goes on from NC_091133.1 coordinate 57,477,474, forward strand.
CATAATGAATACGTTCGCATGGATAACTTACTTCGTGAGTAAAAACACTTATTCTTAATACAGTACTGTACTTTGATTAAAGAAAAACCTAATGAAAATTATCAAACTCAAATCCTAGTTTACGTAAATGGATGAACTACTTTTCTTCCTTCCTATACCTAGTAGAGTGATTTGTGTTTTACGCCAGTATCATCGAACTCCAGTCTTGGAGGGGGGATCAAGCGGTGTTTCCGGTTCTCTAAAGGTATAGACAGGTTAATATTAAAAATGTTAGTAAAAATAAAATGATGTCCCTGTAGATGCATTGCCAGTAGGAAGAAGGAAAGTCGGACGACATAAAATGAGATGGGTGGATGATGTTCAGGCTGACCTAACGAAAGTTGGAATTAGAAGATGGAGAGCATGAGCATTGGACAGGAGTGATTGGTCGGATGTTCTGAGAGAGGCTAAGGCTAAACTTCAAGGGCCGTGATGCCAATGATGCTGCTGCTGCTGCTGATGATGATGATGATGATGATGATGATGATGGGGTAAGTAGTCAAAGATGATTCCAGCAATTAATTGCAACGTCTAAACTAATCACGCATTGTTCATTGAAAGGAAGAAAGGAAGCAAAGAAGAGAAATGTTTCAATGAAACTGATGTAAAAATACCAAGTATTAAATTGCCATAAGCAAAAGAAACTTTATGAAGAAAGTTGACAAACGCTGGCCTACTGTAGCGACACATGAAATGGAGCCGAAGTCCACGAGACGAGCCCCACAACGTCCGGGCACCCAGCATTCTGGAAGCAATTCAATACGACGCAGGGGATGGGATCATGTCGGTCACTTCAGCGCACCCCCTCCCACCTCGCGGAGATGTTCTTCAAGTCTCTCAACAGGAAGTGCTCTGACGTCACAATCTGATCACAGTTATCGAAAAAATCCCTTCTCCTCGTCCGAGTATCGGAACTAAGGCAAGAGAGTCTTTGAGTTCGAGGTTCAGTTATATCACCGACAGACCATGCTAAGTTTAGCCTACTGATTATAGACTACTTTTTCTTTTCGTAAGACCCAGTCCACACCTACAAACAAATTCCCGCAAAAAAATATGCAAATGTCTTAAACAGTTGCCCATATCTGTTCTTGTACTACAATTGTCCCTAAACAAATGCACTGCTTGTATCTGTAAAGTTTCTGATACCTCATAAACATTTGCACGAGTTTTGAAATCATATCCACACCTAAAGTCACGTCGCTGTTATTTCCGGCGTGACTCCTCTTCTTTGCTTACGCCTTAGGAAGTGAAGGCTTTATAAAGTCTAGGTAGGTAGTATCGTTCGCCATTTTTGTTCTTTCGTTGCCGAGCTACCAGACGAGGAATCTATTTGCCGCACTGTTAAACCTTATCATGTCGTAGCTCCTAGGATAATAAATCAAACTCATTCTAATTGAGCAAATAATTGAGCGGCAAATAACGTCCTAGTGTGCTTTCTGCGAACGCCAACGAAAGAGCCAAAATGGCGGGCGGATATATTAAATATTTATCGAGCCTTAGGAAGTCAATTACGTAATCAGCAGCTAATCACAAGACGCACAGCCGACCTGCAACGTGATTGGCTGCCGGAAATAAGAGCGACGGGACTATACAATCATTCAGTCGCAAACGTATCCCTGAGTGATATAGTTACGGGCATTAGTCCTGGTTATATACTTTTGGCATTCAAAAACATTAAATATATTGATGGACACGTATATTTCTGAATAATTTTGAGGGAAAATTGTTCCGGGGCCGGACATCGAACCCGGGACCTTTGGTTTAACGTACCAACGCTCTACTAACTGAGCTACCCGGGAACTCTACCCGACACCGATCCAATTTTCCCCTCTATATCCACAGACCTCAAAGTGGGGTGACAACCGTCAAGCAACCAACTTCGAATGCACACTAACTCTGTGTGACTTAAATTGTGGCTTTCAGTTAACGAACAGTGACGTGTATTATGCAAATCAAGAAATTATTCAAATCAAACTTTATACCTGAAATCTTGATTTGCATAATACACGTCACTGTTCGTTAACAGAAAGCCACAATTTAAGTCACACATAGTTAGTGTGCACTCGAAGTTGGTTGCTTGACGGTTGTCACCCCACTTTGAGGTCTGTGGATATAGAGGGAAAAATTGGATCTGTGTCGGGTAGAGTTCCCGGGTAGCTCAGTTGGTAGAGCGTTGGTACGTTGAACCAAAGGTCCCGGGTTCGATGCCCGTCCCCGGAACAATTTTTCCCTCGAAATTATTCAAATCAAACTTTACAGGGAGTTATACCTGAATTCTTGATTTACGTATATTTCTACAACATGAAAATATTCTAAAAGACTGAGTTAAATGATGAAGCTGAGTTCAGAAAGTCAGAATGATGGAATTGGTGATAGGAAGAAGATATTCGGCAAATAATGCCAAGAATTTACCAATAGATTACCAGACATCCGCTTTACAGTTGAAAAATCCTCAGAAAAATCTAACCAGGTAATAATCAGTTTAAATAGGAATCGAATCTATGCCCGAGCGCAGTTTTGGCTCTGAGTTTGTAAGTCAGACTTCAAATGATATGGAACTTGATTGTTAACATTTTTTCTTCTTTTATCTGATTTAATCTCAAATAGATGGTCAGATACGAAGAATTAATTATTTTTCGAAAGATATTACAGTGCTTGTTGGTAAGGCAAGATACGTCCTCAAGTGCGGTGATATTGATCTTCTAACGAAGAAGAGATAAAATTACAGCAGATATAATGAAACTATCCTGAGCAAACCTGTCCCAACAGAGTCTTTGTTCATAAAAAAACGACACTTGGACTGGCCGTACAGAATTCTCTAGTTGTGGAATAGAGTGTTTAATGAAACACTACCTCTCTTAATTAGTTTTCGTCTTGCGGCCTGTTAAATAATATAATTAACTATTATGTACAAAAGGAAATGTTGAAGTCTTAGACAGCTCTCGTGGGATGGCAATATTAAAGCGATGGTGGGGGATTGATGAAATTATGTCACGGGAAATGAGATTAGCTATACCAAAATATGACGCTAAATCGTCATTGTCCAACATAAATTTAATTTCTATCTGCGTTTCTCTTTCTTTAGAAGAAAATGTTGTTGTGCTTTCTCTAATGAGTCTTTATCCTGGTCAATTTGACGATTATGGATCTCCTAGAATTGCGTAATTATTCGACTGAATTTCTTGTTTATTTTGGACATAAAATTTGTCGATTACTTAATTATTCATCTTGGTTACACAACTTTCAACAATGTATCACTTCGGAATATGTATGATAAGAACTTTCTTGTGTTAAATTTTAACGTAGCCTACCTTGTTCACATGTTTCGACCTATTTTGGGTCATCTTCGGTACTGGTCGTTGTTGGTCTTGGCGCCTCTTGTTTCCTATGAGGCTGCGTTCGTAGTGTAGAGTCAAAGAGTGTATGTGTTTCGAAATTGAGTTGTGTGTTGAGAATATCGTTGGGGTGTGTTTTCATGTGTCTGTATATTTCATATTGTTCTAGTGCACATCCAACCAAAAAGCCAGAAACTCAACACACTAGAACAATATGAAATATACAGACACACGAAAACACACCCCAACGATATTCTCAACACACAACTCAATTTCAAAACACATACACTCTTTGACTCTACACTACGAACGCACCCTCACAGGAAACAAGAGGCGCCAAGACCAACAACGCTCAGTTCCGAAGATGACCCAAAATGGGTCGAAACATGTTAACAAGGTACGTTAAAATTTAACACAAGAAAGTTCTTATCTTACATATTCCGAACTTAATTATTCTTTCTCTGTCTGATCTCGAATCTCTGACGTGAGGAATCTATGATCATGTTAGGTTTACAGGTGCGCCGTTATACATTATTAACACTATTTTCTGTATGATTTAATTACGTTGTTGCGAAAGATAAGCTTCGACTAGCCTAGAGGTATAGTATACACGTTACTAGTAGCAATAGCAACCACAGTGACACTTTATAAGTTTCTCGTGTGCTTTACTGCCCATTAATTTCGAATGTCGTTGTTACAACAAATTTAATCACTGCATGTATCGTGTTTTGTCATTTCGGTTTATGGCGGTACAATATCGTGTGACTGCACCATGAAGCAGCCAAGTTCGCCAATCACAACAATTATGTTGGAAATAATGGCGGTAAACGTCCTGTTCCCTCGCATAACTGATACTAACGCTTCGCTTTGCTTACACAAGCTGTGGCAGCCAGTATGTTTGAAGTAAGAGCATTCTGAGAATTTGGTTAAATCTGTAAAAGACGTTCTCTTTTTTAGGTTGTAATTGTATCGTAATCACAAGGCGTAAGTTTTTATAAATCTGTTTTCACAAGTCAGGGTGGACCGTACCTAATGTAGTTAATTTCTGGAGGTTAATATTTTTAAATATCTCAAACAAAAAGTTAACACAATTTTACTCGTTCCTTTTCGAGATAAATTATTTCATATCGAACATCGCATAACGTATTTTGGGGAAGTCATTGACTTAATTCCCAATATGCTTAGTCAATTTATTTATTTTTTTACTTGGTTATTTAACGACGCTGTATCAACTAGAGGTTATTTAGCTTCGATGGGATTGGTGACAGCGAGATGATATTTGGCGAGATGAGGCCGAGGATTCGCCATAGATTACCTGACATTTGACTTATGTTTGGGGAAAACCTCGGAAAAAAACCAACCATGTAATCATCCCAAGCTGGAATCGAACCCGCGCCCGAACGCAACTCCGGATCGGCAGGCAAGCGCCTTAGTCGACTAAGCTACGCCGGTGACTCTCAGTCAATTTAAGAGAGTTGCGTATTGCGTATTATGATAAATTATTGAAAGAATTTTAGTTTTATTCTTTAAATGTGCAGAAATTTGATCCGAGCAAATGTAACTCTTCGTTTTACAAATTAATTTTGGGCAGCCCTATATTGCACACACGGAAAAAGGTCAGTAAAAAGGTATAGCCATATTACGCACACGTGAAATATTTGTACCTGTCACGACTTGAGTCACTAATTTACTAATAAAATTTATAGATTCATCCCTGTTATCAGTTATTAGACACGAAAAACAATTTTCACAAATACTATACGGCTTATTTTATTTTGAACAGAACTGATCCCAGCAAGTAGTAAACAGCTGATTGTTTACTCAAGTCAGTATTTCTATTTTAAGTTAAATTACAATTTACATACATCAATAGCTCCCTGAGGTACCAGTAGCAGAAACAATCTGACATTTTTTTCTAACCTTTGAGAGCAGTTACCTGCAGAACAACAAGGCATTCTTCAAGATAACAATGAAATATCACACTATAAACCTGTGTACCTATGCAAGTCTTGCGTTGTATTGAGCCTCCTCTGGAGTAAATATGGCCGCCTCGTCAGCATTTGTCAGATCAAAAGAATGCGGTACTCTCCAATATACACTGACTCTGGTCGGAGTGCGACAGGTATACTATCTAGTGACAGTGTGCTCAATATGACTATGCGACCGCGATGTTTAAAATAACCATGTGCGCAATGTGACAATTCGAAAGCGTAATTGTGCGCAATATGTCCCCTCTCAGAATTTTACCGAGTTACATTTGTGCTAGTGCCCATAATGAACCTCTTATTATTAATCTATATTCGCCAAAACTCTCTCTTCCGCGTATTTTTCTCTATAATATCGTTAAATTACTGTTTTAGACGCTGAGGCTTAGATTTTATTCAGAAACTCGGATAACTCATAGATAGTTTTACAAATTATTTGAAATTCCTTTATGGTAGTTTAATTAGGCTTGTAATTAATTACAAATGGCTTTTAGAGAAGCTGGAGGTTCATTGCCGTCATCGGTCTCTATCCTGGCAAGATTAATGCAGTCCCTACCTTCATATCCCACTTCCCTCAAATCCATTTTAATATTATCTTCCCATCTCCGCCTCAGCCTCTCCAAAGGTCTTTTTCCTTCCGGCCTCCCTCTATATGCATTTCTGGGTTTACTCATACGTACTACATACCCTGCTCATCTCAAACATCAGCATTTAATGTGCCTAATTGTGCTAGGTGAAGAATACAATGCATGCAGTTCTGCGTCATGTAACTTTCTCTATTCTCCTGTAACTTCATCCCTCTTGGCCCCAAATATTTTCCTAAGCGCCTTATTCTCAAACATCCTTAGCCTATGTTCTTCTCCCAAATTCAGAGGCCAAATTTCACAACCATACAGAACAACCGGTAATATAACTGTTTTATAAATTCTAACTTTCAGCTTTTTTGAGAGTAGACTGAATGGCAACAGCTTTACAATCGAATAATAACAGGCATTTTCCATATTTATTCAGCGTTTAATTTGCTGTTGCTCCAAGATATTTGAATTTTTCCATCATTTCAAACGATAAATTTCCAATTTTTATATTTCCATTTCGTACTATGTTCTGGTCACGGAGATATAATCATATACTTCGTCTTTTCGAGATTTACTTCCAAACCTATCTCTTTACTTGCTTCCCGTGTTTTCCCGAATCGTTTGTGAATTTTCTCGTAACATATTCACGTCATCCGCATAGACAAGCAGCTGACTTGTAACTTAATTAGTTCGACAAATTAGTTTACTTCAAGTATTTATGTTTACTTCACACAATAAACTTTTTCACTTATCTTATCGTTATTATTTTTCTTGCTTTATTATTCTCGTGTTGTATTATTGCTTCTGTTGTGAAAGTCTTTTGTACTATATATTATGTGATAATGTCCATATTTCTCTTCTCATAATATATACGAAATGCAGGAACTCTCTTCACAATCCTCTATGCAAAAAGGAAAAACCAGTGGAATAAGAGATAATTTACATTATTAATTAGTTAATGATTTTCATAAATATTCAGTCCGTCATAGTACCGATATATTCGCGCAGGTAATTTATTTCCTTGAAATATTATTAAAAAATTAATGATAACTGAAACATTTACTATGCACACAGTAGATAATATTTATCTCTTAGCACTGTACTAAACAGATATTTTTAAGCCCCAAAGGTAAGATATCTTAACTACAGTAATTTGTTTACTAATGGCGGGTACGCGACTATTCGTAATTCACCCATTTGAAGCCAGTTGTGTCCAGAGTGCGTCATAGTAGGCTGGTCTACCCTACGTCCGTAATGAGTTGAGAGGTTGATGGAGATTTGGTGGGGCACCACAGGGTAACTGGAGCTTTCAGTCCGCCAAGACGACATTCGCTGCTTTCGTAGCTAATATTAGCGCGCGTTATTCAAACCTACCTATAGCACATGGGACCACTGACCGATTGGGGATAATGCCATTTTTACCAGGAACTTTCTAGCTGAACTGTGAAATATATCCAAAGATACTTGACGTAGTTTAATCACGATTCTAACGCGTCTGTTTACAAAGAGAATGTCTTACGCAAGAGAACGTATTTGTCGTACTCCAGGGGCTCAAGGTTTCGGAGGCCTAAGCAGTTTGAACGAGTGCATCATCTCAACAGCGAAACTTGGCTAATTTCGTAACACGGATAATTTCGTGATATTTTTATTTTATCACGAAATTATACCAGGGACAAGTGTAATTATGTTAGTATAGCATAAATGGCAGAAGATATATTATAACATAGTTTTTATTCACAGCGCTCTGCAGTGCATGAGAGAATTTTTTTGAAAACTACTTGAAGCGTTGTGAGATCTATAGCTTTGACTTTGAGTGAATGCACTTTCCGACTTCCTTTGTTAAAAGAAGAGTTTTTTGCTGTGTTTTGTGGTCCAAATTGTTTTCGTTCGTGAGTACTAATATTGCATAAGCCTATTTCTTGGTGAAAAATATAAACTTATTAATGCAGTGATTATGAAACACATCCTTGACATTATTTTCTTAGCGTTTTTCTCATTCCACGAAGCCATTCTTTTCTCTTTAAATTTTCTATGGTATAACAACATTCTCTGGCGGAAGAAATATCAAATGCATGAAACATAAACTATTTGTGTGTATATATTCATAGCATTTCTGATAATATTGTGCATATTACTAATATCAGATAATCACAGAGTCAAATGTGAAAAGAAATGCAATACAAGTGATATGAAAGAGGCAATTGATTGTGTCTAAAATAAAGGAAAACTGTCGCAGAGAAATCTCGACCTTTTCCTTGGTAAGTTCAACGAGGACCAGAAGGGACCAAAACAGCTGTCAAGGAGAATGAAGTTTCCAGTCTCAAGTGAGTTAAAAGAGGTAGACAACGAAACAGCATCATCCTCAGGAGTCAAATAAAGAAGATCTGTACTTAAAGAGAAACATAATGCTAGTCTAAGCCTAATTATTTTTGTGCGAATCTTGCTCAGGAAATTTCGAGGATGACAAGCATGGTGAAAGATGCATTCAGTGTGTCACTTGTGATCAATGATTTCATGATACATATCAATAACTTTCAAAATGCGGAGAGAACTTGAACTGTTTGGGTTGTCGGTATGAATCTGGCAGAGGAATTTAAAATTTCACTGATTATGCTTAAATATTTTGAATTTAAGGACTATCACGAAAATATCCTTGTACTGTCACGAAATTATACAAATCCTTCTAGAGTGCTAATTTTTTTGTTTATTTGAATTGCTTGTTTGTAATTATTGTAGCTATAAATTTATTTGAGGTATAAATGCCGACATGTAATTTCCTGAAACCTAATAATGTACGTAGGCTTACATTAAATGCAAGTTCAGCACCATTGCACTATTATTTGATCCTTCCCGCTGGATCCAGAAGGGATACATTTATAACAGCAATAAAATCTTCAAAATGACTTCCAGCAGAATATAAATACAGGGTTCCGTACAGTAGATTTAAAGAACATGGCGAATCTCCATTCAATGAGAGAGCTTTACATAATTTCCTAGCTCCTCGTCCGACCTCCCTGTTTCGCGAGCAAATGTATCTGCAGATCCTTGAAATTGTAACATCCTCTGTTGCGCAAGTCAAGAAAATACAAATACGAGAGATTTCCGGAAAATAGGTTAGGACGATCATTAAACAGAAACAAATAGTGAAGCAAATGGTTTGTTATAACTCAATCTTAATTACTGTCTGTTTTTGAAATCGCAATGATCACGGATGGGCAACTCGTGCTCACAAAGTGCTAAAAACCCTTCAAAGAGAGAAAGACAGACGGAGCCAGCCGCAGCAGTTACAAGTTGTTTGTAGTTTCGCTGCATAAGCAGTGCACTGCCACCGTGCGCTTTGGCGGCTCATGCAGGTGGTCGTGATATCTAATAGTAATAGTTTTATTTTCCCAGGGAATTGAGATTTGAAAATGAAAAAATTCCTCCCTCATCCGGGATTTAACTTGGACCTTCCAGTATAGCCCCTAATAGTTCTTAAATTCATTTCTGTTAGTCATTTTGACTGATGTATTTACTGATTAACTGTTAAGTTATTTATTAATTGAAAGAATCAAGATGATTAATTCAATCATAATGTGGAATTATTCATACCTAAGACTGACAGAGAGCAAAAATTTCTTACTGGTAGAAGTGACAGAAATAAACAAACCGCCATAAAATAAGCATCCTTCTTATTAATGGATTCAAAACCACGATTCCCAGCAGCATACCACTGTAGCCTATTCTATTATACAAAATAAACAACTACTAAATTAGAGAATTTTTCTTTTGGCTTTTTCGACAGCATATTGGTTCTACGTACTCACGCTACGTCCAGGCACCGATCTTTGTAAACGGGAACGAAAGACGCACAGTCGAGCGATCATTCTTATCAGGCACATATTGGTGACGTCACACACCGGCGCATGCGAGATGTTTGCGCTGCGACTTTGTTTCAAAGAGTCATTCTTGCTTCAATTTTATTTCTATCTTGCATTCTTGGAGTTATCGAAGGTTCACGAAGTGCAACACTGAGGACAAGTAAAACAGATTTAGAAGAGGTTCTTCCTTTATTCTGTAGCTCTCCAAAGACAAGTTAATTACTCTTTTCATACGCTATTTTTCAGTAGTCTTCCTCGATCTCGTCTTCCTCTTGCAAATTTCAGATCCTCTTCGAAAGCATATAATCTGTCATTTGTCTAAGGGGATTTTTTTGTGCTTTCATTTGTATTGTATACTGTAAATGTCTTTAGTATCCTTAAAAGTTTTTTTTTCCTCTCCGTCCACCGATAAGAACCAAAGGATAGAGCATGCGCTTCCCATGGTTCGATTCCCGGGGTGGGCAGATATTTGCCTTCATTTCACGGAACTGGATATTTGTCTCTTGTCTATACTTGTCCTGTAGTGTCTTCGCGATGACCCTACATCATGCTAACTACAGAGCTACGGAAACCCGCCATATAAGAGCATCTAATATTAATTTGTCTTTGTCCTCTATCTTAATGATGATGTGCCTCAACAAGAGGAAGAAATGTCATTCTTGAGATGGTAAATTCCTCTTCTTCTCTTATTGTAGCTTAAATTTCTAGATTTTATAAAATAAATGAGAAACTGCAATATTTTTTTAAAATTGTACATTTTTTAATTCCTTTTTTTTTTTATAGTTTCATATGCATTATTATACAAATCAATCTAATAACCTACTCTGAATTTCTTATTCGTACCTAAGATAACTGAAATGGAAAATTTAAAATTGATAAATAATTGTAATTAGATACTTGTCAAAGAATACTACTTGTTTGCAATCTCGATATACAGATATACGTGTATAAAGGTCAGTCACTAAGGAATTCTGTGGGAATTGTGGAAGCAGCCTGAAGCGTTGATGACTACTTCTACTTACTAGTGCTGCGGGATGCATGTGAGTCAGGTGAAATAACTTCAAGAACTAATAAAGTCTCTGATCTATGTAAAGTAGTTGATAGTTTTTAAGTACTTTACATAGATCAGAGATTCACTACGTTTAATTTTGAAATCTTATATTCAACATAACATATAACAACGCATACTATATGTATTAAAATATGAATTTACATTCATACGCTTTGAGTTACGTACCTAATATATTTAAATACATAATTCATGATTCAAGTTGAATACAAACATGTACAAACATATTTTAAATTTCAATTCGCGTATGTGATATAGTAAAACAGGGCACATTACATCCAATAATTGCTAGAAATGTTCAAAAATGTTTAAGTATTTACACATGTATTCAATAGATTTAATTTGAAATTTTGCATTTAGTATAATAATAAAGTACACTACGTTAAAACAGTAACTGACAATTATATCATTCGAGTTACGCATACATTCAAACACATAATTTGTGATTCATTAAATTAATTCGCAATAAATAATAACACAATCAGTACACTTGAACAAACTTTAATCTATATGTATACAGTAGACACATCGTAGTTTAACGAAAGAGTTTGATATGTTAATTTAATTTTAATTTTTTTAACTTGTTTCTTGTAAGATATACATATCGTCGTCATTCCTGCAATAACTCCTATGTGCAAATTACAAATTTTTCAGTAGGAAGAAAAAACACATTTTTTCATTCTATGGCAGTGGTACATAGGAGATTGTGAATTCTTACATTTTCGAAAGACAGAAATATAATTACATATACGATATTTTATTATTTGCTGTATCACTATTTAAGTTATTTAATAGAGCAAAAATCTGAAAAACGATAAATATCTCAACAGGTTTAATGGAGCTCTGTACAATGATATTACTTTTGTTGACACTTTTAGGATCACGGAGAGGCAGACACCAATGTGTACCTAAACTTTATTGGAAGAAGAAACGCCGGAAGTTGTATGTCTGCAAATTGAAAGGTACTGTCTTTTCGCAGTGCTAATGGAGAGTCGAGTAAATTCACTTAAGTAACAGGGGTAATATCACCATTAAATAGAGAAAAATTCGTTCCGGCACCGGGAATCGAACCCGGGACCTCTCAGCTCTGCGAGCTGAGGGCTCTTTCCAACTGAGCTATGACGGGACACGATCCACGGTGCCGGTCGAACTCCTCTCATTGTACTGTTTTACGGCCTACTGCCTGCATTTAAACCTATGTAAGTCAATATGCAGGAGCGCATATTTAAATGACTTTTATGGCCATATTCAACAACAGTTTGTGATAACTGTAAACATTTAATACATCAAATATTCATTATATGAGGTCTCGCCATCCTCGTTGAATAGGTTTAAATGCAGGTAGTAGGCCGTAAAACAGTACAATGAGAGGAGTCCGACTGGCACCGTGGATCGTGTCCCGGCATAGCTCAGTTGGAAAGAGTCCTCAGCGCGCAGAGCTCAGAGGTCCCGGGTTCGATTCCCGGTGCCGGAACGAATTTTTCTCGATGTAATGGTGATAATACACATTGACTACTTCATAGTAGTCGTGTTAATATTCAATGAGGATGGCGAGACCTCATATAATGAATATTTGATGTAACAAGGGTAATATTTGAAAGCTAAGCTAAGACCGCCGGAAGTTGCACATTGAAAGGTACAGTGTCCTTTGGCACTGCAAGTGGGAGTCGAGTAAACTCGTTTCTGTAACAGAGTAATGTGCGAGAACTAAGACAGGGCACCTATGTCTAATATTTATGTTTAAAAAAACACCTGAATCTTTATGGGGAAAGGGATGTAGGTCCGTGGACCATTTCCTTTAGGAGCTAATCTTCATCCCATTTCCTTGCCTATATCCTACAATATTAATTTGGACATATATAGGAAGATTTTAATGTGATGCAAATTTTGGATATCCCGAGACCACAAAGTCTATTGTTTCTACAGAAGTTTGGCAATTGTCAAATACTGGTTACAATATGTATTATCATTAACATTACTAGTTATACCATTGAGTTGTAAACTATAAAAATACTCGCTATTCAGTTTGAAATGTACTTACAGACGATTTTTTCATAAAGTCCTAAATTGTTAATTTGGAAATATTTTTAAATACTATCTAATTCACTAGTGGAAGTCTGCTCAAATGTCTTTCCTCCTTGTTGAAGAGTCTTCATACGCTTTTTTATTTTTTTCTCTTCTGAAGCTTTATTACGATGACTAATTCTTGTTACAGAATGTCTTTCTTCCTATTAAGTTTGGTGATTATGATGTAGGCCTATAGGACATACAGGGTGATTCACGAGGATTTACCGTCCTTTACGGAGGTTATTTCCGAAGACATTCTGAGAAAAAAATGTCATATAAACATGGGTCTTATTCTCAATATTCACAGAGTTACGTTTCGTTATTGGAACGCATTGCTGTGAACGCGTGATCTTGGTCAGCGTGCAGTCAGCAGCCAGTGGGAGCGCTACGAAAGTCAAAGATAGCCGTATGCAGTTACGTAGAGCGTATTCCGAATCTCACCGGTGAGCAATCCGATGGCATCACGGTGTTCCTAATTCTACCGATGACGTCATTGATGCTCCACCGGTTTCGCACCGGTGCCATCTACTTGCAGAGGTAGTGGTAGTCTCCATCAGCCGCCATCAGTGAATCTGATTGGTTCTTGTATAGGGGGGGGGGGGAATTAGCAGACGAATAACATCGTGCACTGTTGTGTCGTGGCGGTGTGTTCTGCTTTAGTTCTGCTGTATTGTTTATAATGAGCACAACGTAAAAACAATATGTTAATGGCTTATGAGCGAACATGTCAACGGACCCGTTATTACTACCGGTTCAAGAAATAAATTGTTTATTCTATCTTTTCTTTGAACGAGATGGGAGTACGAAAATTTCGCAAAATTTTGCAAGCGTAGCACAGACAACAACTTGTACAGTCGCCATGACAGTCATCGATCCTTCCAACAGTTTTTTTCCTTATTTCGCTGCAACGTGACGTCATTGATGCCACCGGACCGGTGAGATTCGGAATACTCTGGTAGCGGTACGAGTGACGTTCATAAGCGTGCGGCCAAGTGTACTCAAGTGGACGGCGACATTTTTAAAATGTGTTGTAAACTCTCCAAGACTGTAAATTAGGATTCGAATTTCAACTGCAAATAATTAAGTCGGTGGAAGTGGTATGATTCGTAATAACTGTTGTGATAAGTGCGTAAGAATAATGTAAGTTTCTAGTTAAAAATAGAAAAAGATGTCTGTATGAAGCAACAAGGAGTTCACAGCACATTGTTAGCTTCATAATACTTGCCAATTAAAGGAATGACACTTCTGAATGGTTCATTCTCTATTTGTCTTATTCTTTCACCTTCGAACTAAAGAAAAAAACGTATTTTACAACTTTAAATTAGTGTAACTCTGAAAATATTGAGAATAGGAACTATGTTTATATGACAAAAGTCTTCAGAAATAAGCTCCGTAAAGGACGGTAAATCCTCGTGAATCGCCCTGTTTATTGCACAGTTATCATATATGTATTTTGTTTTTACATTTTAATCCAACACTTCGAGGAGAATATTTGGAGTCCTTCATGATTCAAAGACGTCAAAACATAAAATTCTGTTTTATTAAAGTAATCATATTTACTACGAAAAATGAGGGTTCTCTATTTTCAAGAGAGGATTGTCGTCATAGAAACAGAACGTTTTAATAAATTCATATTTAGTGCGGTCGTCATAGAAGAAATGTAATGGTAATACACGCATATTTAACATAAATCAGGCGTAATTATGCGTGTCGTTACAGAAACTAAGTCTAGAGGCGTACATGAATGCGGTGAACCGCAGGAATGATACGGAGTGACACCGCTTTGTGAGATGCGCGAGGAATTTGCATAGCAATAAGAACAGGAATCTGCCTTTCATCCTCAATTGTGAGCTGATAAATAATAACCAGGTGGGAACAGCTGCTGCAGCACGGATCAAAGGCCCGCATCACATAACACAGTCACGCAACTAGACTTCAATTCCGGCACACGGTTTAATATCATTATTTTTACCACCACTTCACTGCTACTGCCACTGCCACTGCCACCACCACCACCACCAAATTTCTCACAAGAAAACATTCTCATGGGGGAGATAAAGATTTAATTTTTTCTTCCACCATGTTAATAATGTCAAAACAATTAGTGCTTATACAAAATTTGGCCACTCGAGCGCAATTACGAAGGCCGTAAAAGTATTAGTTCGCCTGGGACCTTTTTACAGAAGGAAATACAATTTCATTGGAAACATTTATCGGAACAGATGGGCTACAACAACTGTTGAACTATGTTCCAACATATCCCCCACTGGAATTGAGGCATTTGATGTACCACGAGATCGACAGAGAATTGCAGTTGGCTGTCACACACTGGTTCCGATCCCAGGCGCTAGACTTCTACTACACAGGGATACAAAATTTGATCAATTTAGATAGGAAATATATTGAAAAAAATAGCTCAAAAATAGCTGTATCTGTTCAAATAAATTTTTTCATGAAATTGTATATTCTTTCTGTTAACGGTCCCAGAACAACTTACTTTTGTGCGAGATCGTGCGTATTTGCTTGGTTTCCGCACAAAACCAATCCGCGGAAAGTCTAAAATTCCACATTCAGTATTCCCAACCTAACATACATAACAATTTCCCTCTTCTTACCGCTTAAGTGACATATTATTGATTTTACTGCTTTAGGCTTTTAACGTATTATTTTTAGAGACGTTCAATATAGTAATAATTATAAATTGGAAACTTACCACTGCAATTTCACCTAAATTGCACTGTTAATTATTGTTTTTAAATATTTGCAAAAATTAAGTAAAATCTACAACTCCACTAAAGTTACTGCATTCGTGATGCAAGTAACATTAAGGAAGCCGTGAAAAAATCAACAAAATTCCAGACTCATCATAGACTGGAGGAAAAAAAAGACAGACGTATATCACGGCCTGCTGGAGTATAGTAAACACAGAAAACATTTTAAAGCAACACTGTTGAAGATAGATTTTTTTTGTTTTGCAAATTTGCCGTCATTGAACAGAAACCAAGATGGAGATTTCATTGCAACTAATTACAAATTCCTGTTTCAGGTATATAATAAACGATCTTCGCACAAAATAATGTACGATACACGAGCGGTATATTTTCTTTCAATTCTCGGAAATTTAAAAAGCTCAACTACGTTTCGCTTTTTCAAAATTTTCCTCGAACATGAAAACTTCAACATACCGCTCTTGTAACGCACATTACTATTTTATCTGTCACCCCTCCCACGAGAATGTTTGCTTGTCAGCATTATATTCAATCTACGCCATTGTATAACACACGTAAGTTTAAATTCATGTGTACAAAAATAATAATGAATTCAATTCGGGTTGTGTCTATTCCAATAGCTGAAGAATTTCCAGGACTACTTAGGCCTTAGACCGTTTTAAGAGAGATTTTCTCTGCCTCTATTGCTAACCCAGCTGTTTAAAACATCGATGAAGGACTTTAGGGAACGGAATCTGTTGCTGAAATAATCATGGTAATTATAGATGCATGATGTTGATTCCAAGGTAGTTCCACTGCGAATAAATAGCCTGTTTCATAATAATTCTGTATTCAGTAGTATTAGCGGCAATAATGGTGTTGATAGTGTTAGCGATGGCAGTGGCAGCAGCATTTTATTTGTCGACGTTTTAAACTACTGAGATTATTCAGCATCGAAGTGAGAGTACAAGTGTCCACCGCTGTGGTGTAACATTTAACTGAGAGGATTCAATCCGCATCGGCACTGGAATTCGGTGTGGCTTAGAGTCAGCACGTAGAGCTGAAAATCCGGGTTCGAATCCTGGTGCCGGAGAGAATTTTTCTCCGCCCCATCCATCCTCCATCTGTACTTTTGATTAAATATTAGGCCTATAATAATAATAATAATAATAATAATAATAATAATAATATAACAATATGGCACACATTACTTGTTCCAATACACCTACAGAGGAAACTTGCTTGTAATATAGGCTATGAATTGGTTTTTCTGGCATTGTATAATTTAGATATCAAATTGAATCTTACCTATTATTTAATCTTATATAATATCATAAATAAAATCCGTATTTTAACTTATCTTTGTGATTAAAATAATCTTCAGTGTTGTTTGCGATTTTACAGTAGTGCTCTCCACATTTCTGTAGCCAAATATCAGGTCGAACAAAACTCGTTAAGTAACACTAGCTCGCCTGCAATGCTATTTGAAGCATGTGCATCCAGTTTTTCTATTCACCTCTAAAACCAGGCCAATGCAGTGCTGCCAATTCACCGTAGTGAAATATGACCCGCATGTGCCCTTTAATTACACGGACGGGCGCGTCCCGACTGCGCGATGCACCCACCAATGGGCAATCGCTTCCATATGAATGTCATAGAAAATGCAGATAATCGCGTCACAATATCAAATGATCGATAGTTATTTACTTTAAAACTCGTACTACTCCTGCTACTACGAAAACGAATAACAATAAGAGTACTAGATTAACATTTTGATATTAGAACAAATAACGTGTTCTCAAAAATCAGTAGCTTATTAAAATAGCAAAAAAGAAAAAAACTAAAATTCCAAAATATTTATCTTTGTTACTATCAGAACATATATCAGTGTATTATTGTGAGCTGAAACATTATGAACACTCTATTCACAATTAGCCTAGGTCATATATACCCAGATTGCTCTGCGTTATAGGCTTTGACGGTAACAACTTTGTCAAGTTTACTATATTGCCATCTAGTTGTTACATAAGGAGTCACGTCATAACTCCCATTTGAATTGCATTAGCGATTGTAATGCCATCTCGTGTTCGTTTACGGCGGACGGGTGGCGATCCTGGCGGTTGTTCTCTTCAAAGTGCAACCGATTTTAACATAGAAATGATCAATCTATATGTGATCTGGGGAATTAGCTAATAGGGCTATTTTTAAAATAAGGAACGTTTTACAATAAAAAATGAACTGCAAAACATTTTGAGCACTTTATTTTTTCTCAGTTACTACATATACTTAACTAATTTCCTAAGTAATGGCCGTTGTTATTGAAGAATTTGTGGTAGCCAGGTCTGGACTGTCATCAAGTTGATAACTCCTATTCAATCCACACCTGTCGCCGACAGATTACCACGTCTTCCTCCATCTGAAGAGATTTCTCGCCGGCAACACTAACGATAAAGTGAAAACAGCGATCCAGGAATGCTTGCCGTCTCAGGTGGCGTACTTCTTTGAGGAGGATCTACAGAAATTTGTGTCACGCTACGACAAATGTATTAATAATAACGGCAACTACATAGAAAGGTATCTAAATATATGTAGCATCTGAGAAAAAATAAAGTACCCAAAATGTTTCGTAGTACAAGTTTCATTACAAAACGGTCCTTACATTAAAAACAGATCTCGTGCAAATATTGAGTACACTTACTTACATACAAATGGCTTTTAAGGAACCCTGAGGTTCATTGATGTCCCCACATAAGCTCACAATCCTGAGCAAGATTAATTCAGTCCCTACCATCATATCTCACCTCCCTCAAATCTATTTTAATATTATCCTCGCATCTACGTCTCTTATTGAATTTGGTATTCCCAAGAAACTAGTTCGATTATTTAAAATGTGTCTCAGTGAAACGTACAGCAGAGACCGTATAGATCAGTTTCTGTCAGATGCGTTTCCAATTTAGTGTGGGCTAAAGCAAGGAGATGCACTATCACTTTTACTTTTTAACTTTGCTCTAGAATATGCCATTAGGAAAGTCTAGGATTATAGAGAGGATTTGGAATTGAACGGGTTACATCAGCTGCTTGTCTATGCGGATGACGTGAATATGTTAGGAGAAAATCCACAGACGATTAGGGAAAATGCGGGAATTTTACTTGAAGTAAGTAAAGAGATAGGTTTGGAAGTAAATCCCGAAAAGACAAAGTATATGATTATGTCTCGTGACGAGAATATTGTACAAAATGGAAATAAAAAAATTGGAAATTTATCCTTTGAAGAGGTGGAAAAATTCAAATACTTGGGAGCAACAGTAACAAATATAAATGATACTCGGGAGGAAATTAAACATAGTCCTTGCGTTCACGTACACGTTCTCTTAAAGGAACAATATATCTATATTACAATTATATCTGCAAATTTATAAACTATGTCGGAAAATGTTTGCTTCCACGATGTGTGCCGAGAACAATTTCTGTAAAGTACCTTTCTTAGAAGATGAGTAATGGGAACGAAGGAAGGTTTTATGACATAAATCAAAGAAACAGTGATTTCTGTCCCACATCTCTTTGAAGTCGCTAAATTTACAAAGGGAATACGAACGTTGCCGCCCACATTAATATTAAAATTTCACTAAAGGCCTTCCTCCGAGGTATTTTGAGTTTCTATGAGTTCACTGAAGTTCTCTTCACTACTCTGTTAACCGAGGAACTGGAAACATATAAAATACCGACTGAGATTCTTCTTTCCTGAGTTCCACTTAGGTGAGGGCAAGAGAGGAGCCAATCTCAATTTCGCAGTTTTATAAAACATCAGCTTTCAGGACAAAGTATAAAATTTTAATAGCTTGTATGGAATCGTATATTAGCCTCACAGCTAGAGAATTATGCTTCCACAATGGAAATACGAGTTAAAATAGTTGTGAATCGAGGAGTTAACGAAAATAAGGACGTATGAACATCATACGCCCTCATAATGGACATCACTCCAAAAGAATATTTTGAAGTTATGTGACCTTACCTCAAGTTTCATTTCTTTTCATCAAATATTAATATTGCCAGGATGGTTGGAAATTTGTGATCCTAGATATTACTACCGGTCGTATGTATTTATCCTTCTTGGAGAAGACCTGAGCTGTTTACATAGTGTGACGTAGGTAATTCGTTTCTGAACTCGCCACCAGTGGCGGTATATCGGACAGGTGTACTATAGTAGTGGCAAAAAAACCAGACCGACCCTTGTAGCTGATTTCAGAGCCTTGTTTACTCCACAGCACGATAGACTGGTAACTAAGACTTTCGTGGTTCGAATCCTGCCTGGGAAGGAAACCTTTTTTTTGTTCCTTATTCAAATTTATTCTCAATACTTTTTGATTGTAGCGATATTTTACTACTTAATTAACTTATTATTCCTAGATCACGAATTTTACCAGCAATGGAAAAGTATTGGGAATAAATTTGAATAAGGAACAAAAAAAAAGTTTCCTTCTCAGGCAGGATTCGAACCACGAAAGTCTTAGTTATCAGTCTACCGTGCTCTGGAGTGAACAAGGCTCTGAAATCAGCTACAAGGGTCAGTCCGGTTTTTTTTTGCCACTACTGTATAACGAGAGAAACATACACTTTTCCGTCTGTATTCGTTTTCTCCCACCACTTTTCACCTTCCATTTTCAGCGAGTAAAACGAACTGAATAAGTAATGAATGATGAAAACTGAACAAAGGCTTTACTTCAAAAAGAGAAACAGTTTGGAAATACAGTTTTGATTAACATATACCTAAAGCCAAAGAGATGGATTATTTTACTTGACTATGTTTTATTTTTATTGGATTCTGTGTGAACGCTTAGTGTGTATTACTTTTCTTTCTTTAAGGCACAATACTTGAATACTTGTCTTACATTAGTTGTTATACGAAAGACAAATTAAAATTTAGCCAATTTTTCTTATAAAATATAATCCACTTTGCCTGAATTTTCTGTATTAGAAATACGTTATTTACTGTTTCCACATAATATATTATATTCCCCCCCTTTTGTACGGAGGAGGAATCCGAAGGCTTACACTGCAGCCTGAGGTTTATTGTGCTTACCATTCCTATTCTGTGAATGATTGCGTAGCCGAACGGTCGCGCTCTTGTACAAGTACAGCACGCCGCACCGTGAACTTAACCCGGGCTATGGTATAATGAAAAAAGAGAGAGAGAGAGAAAGTGAGTGAGTGTGTGTGTGTGTCTAATGCCTACTCACTTCACTTGCGTGATTCAGGTTCCGCATATTGAGGATAAATGGCAGGACTGTGACCCATTTTCACGTTGCACACCACTTCGGCGGGCCACGTTATGCATGTGTATCTGTGAAGAGTTATGTCGTGTACTGGGGTGAGTGTATGTGTAAGTGTTTTTGTAAGTGTAGTGTAGGGAATTGGTGAGGATGATTATGGAAGAGAAGGGAGAAGAAGAAACCCGGTGCCGGCACGTAGTCTACTCCCGTATAAGAGCACTAAGAGGTCCTCCAGGCTTAACGTCCCCATCCGACGGACGAATCACTATCAATAGTGACATATGCCTTCTCTTCATATGCACTGTGGAGAGATTTAGAATTTAACCCAGGCATATTGGTGCACAATTTAGTGATTAGAAGTTCTACACCGCCATCTGTCCCAGTCACGAGGTAGAAATTTTACATGGAAATGTGTGACCCCGCCGGGACTCGAACCCGGTTGGCTAGTCTGGAGGTAGACGTGATATCACAGAGCTAACACGGCGGACTGGTACGGATGATGATATGTGAATTAATGATGGCGAAATGAGTCCGTGGTCCAACGCCGAAAGTTACCCAGCAATATTGCTTCAGTTGGTTGAGGGAAAATCCCGGAACAAAGCCCAACCAGATAACTTGTCCCACCCATGATTCGAACCCGCTCAGATGCGCTGATCGTTACTCCACAGCGGTGTACCAGATATCCTTACCGGTTGTTCCAAATTTCTCAATAATATGGTTTTTGAAACCTTTAGATAAAAGAAGGGCGCATAACAGAGCAACAAATATGTTCATATATTAATTAGTAGTTACAGACATTTGTTGCAAAAAGAAATAGTATGTTACTTTAGCTTATTTTACGTACTTTACAATTACTTACTTACTTACAAATGGCTTTTAAGGAACCCGCAGGTTCATTGCCGCCCTCACATAAGCCCGCCATCGGTCCCTCTCTTGTGCAAGATTAATCCAGTCTCTATCATCATATCCCACCTCCCTCAAATCCATTTTAATATTACACGACTCGGCCTCCCCAAAAGTCTTTTTCCCTCCGGCCTCCCAACTAACACTCTATATGCATTTCTGGATTCGTTCATACCTGCTACATGCCTTGCCCATCTCAAAACGTCTGGATTTAATGTTCCTAATTATGTCAGGTGAAGAATACAATGTGTGCAGTTCTGCGTTGTGTAACTTTCTCCATTCTCCTGTAACTTCATCCTTTTCAGCTCCAAATATTTTCCTAAGAACCTTATTCTCAAACACCCTTAATCTCTGTTTCTCTCTCAAAGTGAGAGTCCAAGTTTCGCAACCATACAGAACAACCGATAATATAACTGTTTTATAAATTCTAACTTTGAGATTTGTTGACAGCAGACTAGATGACAAAAGCTTTTCAACCGAATAATAACAGGCATTTCCCATATTTATTCTGTGTTTAATTTCCTCCCGAGTGTCATTTATATTGTTACTGTTGCTCCAAGATATTTGAATTTTTCCACCTCATCGAAGAATAAATCTTCAATTTTTATATTTCCACCTCGTACAATAATCTGATCACGAGACATAATCATATACTTTGTCTTTTCGGGGTTCACTTCCAAGCCTATCGCTTTACTTGCTTCAAGTAAAATTTCCGTGACTTTACAATTGCACCTCTTCAAAACTTTAAAATTAAATTTCCCACAAACTGCATATTCTGGTATATGCCTCTTCTTAATTTATGATGGAAAAAATACGCAAATACGGATTTCTGCTTCTCCTGCAAGCATATTACTATTGTTAACAATTCAAAATCATCCTTGGGTCACTTGAAGAGAATGATAAAAACTACTGAACAGTATCATATTCACAGGAGGCAAATTCCGTGGGTTTCCATGGCAATCTATAGGATTAGCGTAGGCATCTGAGCATTAATTTAGACATTACACAATACTGAATATTCTGAAAATGTAAGACCTTTGGCAGTATCAGAAGTGACTATATTACTACTTCAACAGTGAAAAAGTGACATATCGGAGCATTCTAATAGAAGTTTTTTTCTCTCACTTCGCATGTAATATATGTAGCTCATCCACTCACTGAATCATTGCATTTTTCACGTTCTATAAATTTCGAAGGCTAATCCTGGGGTACATATTTATTTTTCCGCATGAAGAAAGATTTAACTGGGATAGACTCATCGCACACTGATTCTCTAATTTCAAGTCCATCTAGAGACACAGAGTACTAGAAGCAGAGAACGTGCAAATTCTCCGATGCCAGATGTTCGATTTCAGAGTAAAGCAGGATCAATTCTATCCTCTGAGGAGGAGCCGTCTCTCTCGAGAAGCAGCGAATCGATGACAAGCAATTCTACCAACTTCAACACAACTTGTTTCGTCTTTGCTAATAAAAGATTCCCCTCCCTCTCCCTTGCCTCGAAGAGTTGCCGGCTAGTATAGGAAAAGCAGAGAGAGGGATTTATGTTGGTGTGTTTGTACCAACATTCTCTTGCCATCTTTCAATGTGCTGATAACATGCCATGAAAATTCACACCAAGCTCATAGTTCACTCTGAATAAATTAAGTAGTACGCCAATACTATCTACTAGATTTAACGTTGTTGAATTCAAATTAATTTTTACTTGTCAGAAAGTAATTTAACAATAACAATAACAATAACAACAGCAATAAAAATAATACCGTTACTCTCATTATTCGCCAATGGAGATAAGTCGTAACGTAGTGGTTGTAGTGGAAGGGGTAGCTACGATAAAATTTATAATATAGATTAAATTTTTGTACTTAAGAATTTCATTTACACTGAAAAGTTTTCCGTGTTATTCGGTATAGTCTGAAATTATTATATAAATCATTCTCGTTTATTTATGTTATTATTTAAATTATATTAAAATTAATTTATTGTTTTTGTGTATGTAGCAGAATCATCAGTGTGGTTTTAGGCGTAATAGATCAACTATTCATCAGATAATGGAGAAAAAAGGGGATATAAGGATACAGTGCATCAGTTATTCATAGATTTCAAAAAGGTATATGACTCGGTTAAGAGAGAAGTTTTATATGATATTCTTATTGAATTTGGTATTCCCAAGAAACTAGTTCGATTAATTAAAATGTGTCTCAGTGAAACGTACAGCAGAGTCCGTATAGATCAGTTTCTGTCAGATGCGTTTCCAGTTCACTGTGGATTAAAGAAAGGAGATGCACTATCACCTTTACTTTTTAACTTTGCTCTAGAGTATGCCATTAGGAAAGTCCAGGATAACAGAGAGGGTTTGGAATTGAACGATTCACATCAGCTTCTTGTCTATGCGGATGACGTGAATATGTTAGGAGAAAATTCACAAACGATTAGGGAAAACACGGAAATTTTAATTGAAGCAAGTAAAGAGATAGGTTTGGAAGTAAATCCCGAAAAGACAAAGTATATGATTATATCTCGTGACGAGAATATTGTACGAAATGGGAATATAAAAATAGAAAATTTATCCTTTGAGGAGGTGGAAAAATTCAAATATCTGGGAGCAACAGTAACAAATATAAATGATACTCGGGAGAAAATTAAACACAGAATAAATATGGGAAATGCCTATTATTATTCGATGAGAAGCTTTTATAATCCAGTCTGCTGTCAAAAAATCAGAAAGTTAGGCTTTATAAAACAGTTATATTACCGGTTGTTCTGTATGGTTGTGAAACTTGGACTCTCACTTTGAGAGAGGAACATAGGTTAAGGGTGTTTGAGAATAAGGTGCTTATGAAAATATTGGGGCCAAGAGGGATGAAGTGACAGGGGAATGGAGAAAGTTACACAACACAGAACTGCACGTATTGTATTCTTCACCTGACATAATTAGGAACATTAAATCCAGACGTTTGAGATGGGCAGGGCATGTAGCGCATATGGGCGAATCTAGAAATGCATATAGAGTGTTAGTTGGGAGGCCGGAGGAAAAAAGATCTTTGGGGAGGCCGAGACGTAGATGGGAGGATAATATTAAAATGGATTTGAGGAAGATGGGATATGATGATAGAGACTGGATTAATCTTGCTCAGGACAGGGCAGCAATGAACCTCCGGGTTCCTTAAAAGCCAGTAAGTAAGTAAGTGTAGCCTATGTATCAGAAAGCAAGAATATATTTGCAATTATTGATTGTAAATTATGAATATAATGGCAATGTTAAGGTACCTGAGAGGCGAATAAACAAAGATCAAGACAAAAATTAAATAATAAATATAGCATCAAACGAGTATTATAAATTTAAAAGTGATTTTCATTAGAAGCAGAAATTAATTAAACTCCGTTATAAAACGAGGAAGTGGAGTGGGGCATGTTACTTGTGTGCAATTATTTATTCACTGCATTGTTTAGACAGCGACATAAAACGCTGACACATGTAAACAAGTCCGCGTTGTAATGAAATGGCCGCCATTTGTTTGCTGTGAGCAAACGCTTCACAAAATACACGACCTGTCCACAGCGCCAAATTACGAATAAGTTCACTCCACTCCATCAGCTATCATCGCCGCATCGCTGTTTATTATTATTATTATTATTATTATTATTATTATTATTATTATTATTATTATTATTATTATTATTATTCACACTCACATTATTCACTATATTGAAATGATATACAAGAACCTCCACAGTACACATTGCAGTACGCTTATTTTCTGTGTTTAAGAACTTGACACTATCTTGCATAGCCTACTACAGTATAATACAGTGTGATTCACGATGATTTACTGTCACTTACGGAGCTTATCTCCAAAGACATTCTGAGCAAAAAATCTCATAGACATGTGTCCTAATCTCAATGTTTTCCGAATTACACTAATTTGAATTTGTTTGTAAAATACTTTCATTCTTTAGTTTTAAGGGTAAAAGAATATTACAAATAGAGAATGAACTATTCAGGAGTATCATTCCTTTAATTAATAAGAATTGTGAAGCTAAAAAGGTGTTGCGAATTCCATAGTTGCTCCGCACATTTTTTTTTTTTCGATTTTTAACTATAAAATGACACAATTATTACAAATTATACCACTCAACATTCTTGTAAATTATGCAAGACTGTACATTAGGATACATAATTAAACTGTAAAGAATCAAGTTCCTAAAGTCGTATGATTTGTAACAATTATTGTGATAAGTGCGTAAGAATAATGTAATTTTTAGTTAAAAATTGAAAAACAAAATCTGTACAAAGCAATTAACAACACATTTTTAGCTTCAGAACACTAGCCAATTAAAGAAATTATACTTCTGAATCGATAATTCTCTATCAGTAATATTCTTTTACCCTTAAAACTAAAGAAAAAGGTATTTTACTAACAACTTCAAATTAGTGCAACTATGAAAATATTGAGATTAGTACACATGTTTATATGACATTTTTGCTCAGAATGTCTTCGGAAATAAGCTCCGTAAGTGACGGTAAATCCTCGTCAGTCACCTTGTATATACTATCTTGCACTATATACACACACACATAGAGTGATTCTAAGTAATGTCATTAATTTCACGGGTTTTATTCTTTGAGATATTTCAAACAAAAAAGTTTAATACAATTTTGTTCGTATTTGCTTCCTTCTCGAGATAAACACTGTTTTACATTAAACATTTCATTGCGTGTTTTTGGAAAGCCATTGATTGAATTCCCAACATGCTCACTCAGTCAATTTAAGAGATCAGTGTATTATGATAATAAATGATTGAAAGAATTGTAGTTCTATCCTTTAAATGTACAGAAAATTTATCCGAACAAATGTAACTTTTCGTTCGGAAAAGGAATTTTAAAATGTTACCTTTGTTCGGATCTACATATTTGAAGGATAAAACTAAAATTATTTAAATCATTTAGTAATAGTAATTTTTGTGATGTTATTTGTAATAAAATGATATACTCCATTCAATCAGCAAGGTAATATTAGTACTTCAAAGACTGACCATCGGTCGCTATAGGGGCCCGACAGCATAAACAATTTTACATTATATAATTTCAAGAAAAAAATTGTTCCGGGGCCGGGCATCGATCCCGGGACCCTTCGCTTAGCGCACGAATGCTCCACCGCCTGAGCTATCCCAGGAACTATACGCGACACCGTCACAATTCTTCCCTTTATATTCACACTACTCAAATGGTCTGACAAGACGCCAGAACCCAACTTTGAGTGCACACAATTCTGTGTGACTTAAATTATGACTTAAAAATGCTTCACAGGGAGCTTCTACCTGAAAACTAGATTTGCATAATTTTACATTAAGCTATATTCTTCCCAAAGATTATAATACTAAGTCAAAATCATCAAGATTAGTAATATAAGACGAATCAGAGGCAAAATAATTAAAAATCAACATAGAAACAAAGATATTATCTTATCTTTTTTGCATTATAACTTCCAGTTTGGAGCGATGAAGTATATAAATGGTTTGTCTTCGAATCTTCAATTAAACCATTAAATGTTTACTTTTAAATTTACACTTTACTCTAGCAGCGTCCTCAGACACTTCTGAAAGCCAGTTTTTGACAAAAGAGAGGACGACCAGACGTCCTGTTTTTAACGGGACTCCTTTTATGTGATATGTCCCGTTGTCCGGACAAATTTGTTAACGGGACCCCCAAATGTCTCGTTTTCTCCAGACTAGAAATAAGTCAACGATTTTATTTACGTAACTTCATTTTTAAGTTTCGTTTTGGCTCAGTGTTGTGATGTATTTTATGTAGTACTTTAAAATGTAGACATTGAGTGTAAAAATGTGGAGGTATTAGTGATCTTTGCATTGGTTGTACGACGCACAAATGCTGCTGTTGAACCAACCTTCTCAATAATACTGTAAGCACTCTTTATCGGTAAAGGAACCGTCTTATAATAGAAGCGATACAAACAATGTTGTGAAGACTTTATTCTCAGGATCTTAGCTGTAAACAATTTCATAATCTGTTGTTAAGTAATCCCAAACTCTTGAAAGAAATTCACTCATCAGAAAAATAGACTACAATGTTTCTCAGTCTGAAGCCGCAGCTCACATTCTGTAGATTGTTAAAATGTTCATGTGTGTTATTGATACTTTTCCTAGTAATTGTGGAATGATAAACATTGTTGTTCAGTCCGTAATCCTTCGTAATTTAAGCGTCTTGTTTTTTTTATTAAATCTGCTCACCCTAAAGTAACATCTCCCAACTACTCTTTTTCATATTTCTGAACGAACAGCACTTCATGTTCTATTGTTTCATGATTAAGGATACCTTAATCACCAAGAACCGTATTTTTTCCCAGAGCGTACGAAGATAAGGTTAGTTGTTCACAGACTACATTGGCGTGACGTCATATTCTAAGGCACAAGTACTCTCAGAAAGCATTTTCATCTTGTTTGTGCTCCAGTTGACGTTCTATTCATGATTCAAAACTAGATCTCAGAGACTGTTGAAAATGAATTCTAGTGATAAAGATTGTTACTACGATTGTTATTCGTTCATTTATTTATTTTATTTATTTTTCTGTTATTGGCACAGTTAAGACCATAAGCCATTCTCTTCTACTAAACCAGTATAAAAAATGCATACAAATATAAATAACATTAATACAGAAAACAATGTAATAATAAAAGTAGTAGTAGTAGTAGTAGTAGTAGTAGTAGTAGTAGTAGTAGCAGTAGCAGTAGCAGCAGCAGCATCAGCAGCAGCAGCATCAGCAGCAGCAGCAGTAGTAGTAGTAGCAAAATGTAGGCTAGACATGCAATTCTAAGAGTTAAACAATTACAATCTGGCTTAAATTTGACAATATGGATCGAAAGAATGATTAACATAATGAAGGAAAATTGATGATGTATTAAAAATAAATATTCTACAAAAGTAATATTTGAAGAAAGACCATATTCTGGAGACGAAAATCAGTCTTTCTGACAATCGGCTTTTGAAAGTAGTCAATGACTGAAGTTCTACAATATGTACACTAAAATACAATATTTTCACTATTACACTATTATAAAGAATGAAAGTTTACAATGTTGAAACATTATTTACACTATTATAAACATTTTTTTAAAGTAGGCTATAGTATTACGAAATAAAATACCTTGCATTACAATACACAACACTGTACATAAGCTTGATAGTGTAAATAACGTTTGATCAATGTAGGCCTACGATCTTTATTATAGTGTAAATAGTAAAAATAGTGTGTCCTAGTGTACATAGTTTAAATAATTTAAATTGTAAATCTCAGTGTAATTGTTAAAGTGGCCCATGTTTTTATTCTTCCTCATTTTACGAAACGAGAGTCAAATGAGCCGTCAGTCGAGTATAACTCATGCATTTTGTCAAGACACTCACGATGTGCAGTAAGGGAACAACGTTTCTGTGGAGGAGATAGGAGTAGAAGAGAAGATCGGGCGTGTGTCCACCGAGTTCAAGGCAATGGCTAACCCATTCCCCTATAATTCGTAAGTAGACTCATCCGATCTCGTGCGCAGCTCTGTAGGAAGAGTGGGGAAGTGTCTGGACATAATGCATGAGCTGTACTTCGCTTGCTAGATGGACGTGCGTCGTCTACTTAAAAACTCGCCAATACTTAATCTTATAGCTCCTGGTCCAAAGTACGGTCACTTCTAATCATGATACAGGCACTACCACAGCGACTAATAATCTTCAAAAGACAGATTATTATAATTAGATTTAGGCTTTTGTGTAATCCACCGTGTCCTGGAACTAAAAATTTCCAACGTTTCGGAACTACATACAGGTTCCAACATCAGGGTAAGACCAGAAAGCTTGCCTACTCTGTTGGGCTGGTTACACCAGGCTACGTCGTCCGGTTAACTGCAACTGTTAACAGGCCACCAACTTTTCAGACAATCACGGATTTATCAATCATAAATTTGTATATATATATATATATATATGATCTAGTACTTTACACTCGACAAAATATCGACAATTACTCATTAGTGGCCAATATACATGATCATGAAATTAGAAACGGTGAACAAATTAATATTCCATATTGTAGATTACACAAGAGCAGTACAAACTTTTTAATTATTGGGATGAAATTATATAATAAGCTCCCCAGTGAATATTATAAATTACCAATCAATAGCTTCAAAACTAGATTTTACAATTGGTTATTAAATAATCCTTTTTATTCTGTTGCTGAGTTTTTAACACAAATTTGTATGAAATTGTATTTTAATAAATAAGTTTAATTGCAATTTAGTTAGTTTTCTTTAATTTAAAAGTTTCAAATTATTTCATGTTTTCATTGCATTATTTAAATTTTACTGTTTCTTTTATTAGTGTTTTTAATGTAGGCTATTTATATGTTTTTCAATGTATTCTGACGAAGCCTAAAACTGTATGTCTAATGGCCAAATAAATTGAATTAAATTGAACTCAAAGCATTTCGTCGTTGTTCCTGCAATAACTCCTATGTGGAAAATATAACATTTTTCAGTAAGAGGAAAAAACACATTTGTTCATCGTATGGCAGCCGTACATAGAAGACTGTGAATTCTTACATGTTCGAAACAAAGAAATATAATTACATATGGAAGATTTTATTATTTATTTGCTGTATCACTATTTAAGTTATTTAATAGAGCAAAAATCTGAAAATGGATAAATATGTCACATAGGAGTTATTGCAGGAACAACGACGATTTTTGTTTCCTTTCTTGCAATTGAATAATTCAAGAGGATTGCATTTCATTTCATTCAGACGCTAAATAAACTAGATGTTGATACAGCGTCGTAAAACAACCCAATAAAAAAAAAGTTCCTCCAAAGTCGAGACCTACCCAAATCGCTTTCTTGCACCCGAAAATGGATGATTAACCTCATTTTTTTATCAAAATCCTTAGGCCAGTTTTTAATATCAATTTTACAAATATACAATAAATTAAGGGTTCAGAACCATAGCGGGCCAAGCGCTATATATTAAAAACGTAGAAAACAAGAGTTAAAACTAGGTTATTACCATAATTGAATGGAAACATATAGCAAGTAGTATGAAGTATGCATAATATAACTAAATGATATGTCAATATTCATTAAACTACGGTATTCACTTAACTTCAACCCTTGCTTTCCCCGTTTTTAATAAATGGCGCTTGGCCCACTATGATTCTGAACCCTTAAAATGCAGAAATATACAAGAACAGTTCGTTTAATAGTGTAGGTCAGGATATGGCAAAACATAAAACACTGAGCATCGATATACTCGTAGAAAACCTGCCCCCACTGTCATTCTGTCCTTCCCAATTCCTATAGGATCTGCCAGGAATAGAAGTCTTGTTCATTTGGTGAGAAGCCTACAGTTAACCAAGCTCCGTACTTAGAAATGTGTAGCATAGAGATTACGAAACCGATTAGAACTGCGGCTCAAGAGCCGTCACTTTATTAGTTGTACAGCAGTAACCAAAGTAGAGCAGATAGCAAACAAATTAATAATTAAGCCATCACAATCCCATCCAATCAACCGAAACTTCACCCGCCCCTCCTCAAGAGCGAAGACTGGACTGTTTGTTTAGAAGAGCGACACAAGAACCTCTCCTCAGGGGCAGAGAAACTCCTCTATCTGTCGGTACCGCTGAGAGCTCATTAATTCAGATGCAATACTGGCCAGAAGTCCATACTCTATTCTGCCCCCTGGCCTATGTAGTAGGAGAAAGCGACACAAGGGACACCAAACTTAAATAATACAGCAGCGCAACACGCTATTCCCTCTGTACGAAAGTTGTTCATCTCGGCCAAACAGCCACAGCGTCAGCTTTTCACGTTGAAGACGGGAGTTCAATTTTTTTTTATTTTATTGGGTTATTTTACGACGCTGTATCAACATCTAGGTTATTTAGCGTTTGAATGATATGAAGGTGATAAGGCCGGTGAAATGAGTCCGGGGTCCAGCACCGAAAGTTACCCAGCATTTGCTCATATTGGGTTGAGGGAAAACCCCGGAAAAAACCTCAACCAGGTAACTTGCCCCAACCGGGATTCGAACCCGGGCCACCTGGTTTCGCGGCCAGACGCGCTGGCCGTTACTCCACAGATGTGGACGAGTTCAAATTCAGACGAATTGAAATGAAATTTATGATTTACAAAGACGATTTTGTAACACATTTTGCCCAACTAACGTTTCTACAGACAACACTGACTATACAGTAAAACCCCGATTATCCGTCACCCTATTAACCGATTGCTGGATTACCCGACTGTCTTCCTCGCTCGCAGAAAAAAATATGA
Organism: Periplaneta americana; assembly: GCF_040183065.1. Classification (NCBI taxonomy): domain Eukaryota; kingdom Metazoa; phylum Arthropoda; class Insecta; order Blattodea; family Blattidae; genus Periplaneta; species Periplaneta americana. The sequence continues at coordinate 57,509,612 of NC_091133.1, forward strand.
AGTACTGTACGTTATATTAGTATGAGTGTTTTTTTTATAAATCTTTACCCTTACGCATCATGGCCGTACTGTCTGACTTCTATGCAAAATATCTTCTACAAGCGCCAAAAGAAAACATGTTGCACTATGGCAAAAAGTGCAAGTAATTGAGTGGTTTGGGGAAAAGAGAGAATGTGGTTCATTTCACTTCACAATACGAGATAGGAACTACAACTGTACGCGATGTAGGCTAATGAAAAATAAAATACAAGCTGTATAAAATTTTTAAATCTACAACATGAGACCTCTACTATTCCTATGTTTCCAAAGTCGTCATAAGGAGTTTCCTTAGACTTTAAAAACCCGTCGTTGAAAACCAGACTTACGTACAATAAATAATGTTTTAATAACTGACTTATCGGAAAATCAAATATGAACTGTAAAAAAAAAGACTTAAATTATTGAACTTCTGATCCAATACCTAGCGTATTAAAAGAAAAGACAATTGAGGAAATTAGGAAAATATTATGTAGTTAGCTTATCGAAACTTTTTGTGCTCGACCATGCCGAAATGTAGTAATTATACACCTGGTAGCAGTCCTTTAATGCATGTCATTAAAGTACACCTACTCATTAAAGTACAGGTGTTCAGCCAATGACAAGTCAGCTTTGTACCGTTATAAAACCTCAGCCAATCACAAGTCAGCTTTGTACCGTTATAAAACCGCAATTATCGATTATTCTCGGATATGCAATCGAAAGGGAATTAGCGAAAAGTCACGGAGGCTGGAAATCCAATACTGTCGCAGAAGGTTATGTTCTGTTACTATAATAATTAGAGTTAATTGTAAATAATATTCAGATAAATTCAATTTGTCATTTCGTTTTTCAATTCTAAATCAATTTTCAGGTTATACCAGAGTAATGTTCATCTTATTCTGTGCCAAGGTCAATGAATTTCGGCCTCGGAAAAAATCAATACTTTCGCGTCTGCGCACATCTCACAATTCAGGTCAGTTCGCACATAACCATAATTTTGAATACTTTCAAGTTAGAAATATGGTCGAGCATAAAAAGTCGTATGAAACTTGGCTATAATGGTAATTAAGACGCTCGTATGAAAATTATGAAACTCGCTTGCGCTCGTTTCATAAACAATCATACTTGCGTCTTAATAACTACCATTATAGGCTCGTTGCATAATGTACTATTATGGTACGGATTATCCGATTTTTTCGATTAACCGTTCATTCCACCCCCTTCATTACCACGAATAATAGAGGTTCTACTGTATATGCATATTATTCGTTAACGTTATTAACACCAATGGCTTTCTGCACCTACTAGGACGAATGTTTCATGGAGCGATTAATCATAGGAATCTACACAGTTATCTCCCAAACCTGAGTCTTAAAGTATAATATAATGTAGCTGAGATTGAAATTGTGATGAAAAAATCGTCGGTAGCTTGCGTCGCGGACGCAGAAATATGTTTGAAGGTAGAATACATCTTTAGGTGAGGGATTGAGAAATGAATCAACGGTTAAATTCAGTGACTGCATTTATTTGTTGCCAAAGTTACAAAGTCAGCATAATTTTGTTGAGTACAGAGCTGTGATGTGAGAAGTATGATACCAAGGGCATACAACCTACGCTGAGATTTCTTACATAATACTGTCATGTGTAAAATATTCATGTTTTTCAGTCAAGGTACAAGCAAGCAAAAGTACTACGAGACACTTTACAACTGCACTATTTTGTTCCAGTATCAATATCGCAGGCAATAATTTGAAAAAAAAAAAAAAAACTTTTCATTTCAAAGCGAAGGGAGAGTGGTAGACATTTAAAATATGACTGATAAGCTTAACGGTAAGTAATTAATCTTCAAAGCAGGTGGCGTAAGAAGTAGCGACTGGTTTTATTAAAAGCTATACATTTTAACGAATGATTACCATGCTAATTAAATGTAAAGCGGCATGTTAAGTTCGTGTAAAATAAGGTGATGAATGAGGTAGACTGTAAAGTGTAAAGTGGTCGATGACTTATCTACCTATCCAGAACTTCGACGCCTCACCGCAACTCAGTGGTATTATTGTGAACTAGCCGGCCAATTCATGACGCAAGACTTAGTAACTTATTTAATTCAGTAGCAACACCATTTTGATTTTTTCTAGGATTGTATAAAAATCTTCGAGGTGGTCATGGAATTTTAAAACTAATTTCTGGCATTGAAAATAATGATCTTCAATCCCTGAAGAAGATGACAGAGCTAGTCATCTAAAGCTTGGAAGCATAGGCGGAGTTATGGGGGGGAGGGGCATGGGGGGCCTCTCAAACTTGTCTGAACTCTTTTTTTTTTCTATTAGCTTTATAAAATATTGAATTCAAAAGTTTTTCTTGCTTTTGTTTATTATTAAGTTTCTGTGCCTAAATTGACGAATTAATATCTTCATACATCTTGATTACACAACTTTTAACACTGTATCACTTCGGAATATGTATGATAAGACTTTCTTGTGTTAAATTCTAACGTACCTTGTTTACATGTTTCGACCTATTATGGGTCATCCTCAGAACTGGTCGTTGTTGGTCTTGGCACCTCTTGTTTTGTTTCCTGTGAGGATGTGTTCGTAGAGTCAAAGAGTGTGTGTGTGTTCTGAAATTGAGTTGTGTGTTGAGAATTTCTTTGGGGTGTTTTTTTGTGTGTCTGTATATTTCATATTGTTCTAGTGTGTTTAGTTTCTGGCTTTTTGGACATGGAAATACTACACATCCAACCAAAAAGCCAGAGACTTAACACACTTGTATTATAATATAGCTCAACTTATGAATGATCGTTTGCGTTTGTAAATTTAATAATCTGATTGGCTATGTATTGTATACTTTTAGTAGAGCCATCGATGTAGCTCAGTCGGCAGACTCGCTGGGCTGCTGATCCGGAGCTGCGTTCGGGCTCGGGTTGGATCCCCCTTTGGACTTTGGTTTCTTCGGAGGTTTTCCCCAGCCGTGGGACTGAAGCCGGATGGTCTATGGCGAGTCCTTGGCATCAACCCCTTTGATTTGATTACCTGGTTGGGTTTTTCCGAGGTTTTCCCCACCGAAAAGGCAAATGCCGGGTAATATTTTGGCGAATCCTCGGACCTCATCTCATCTCACTACATCTCGCCAAAATGTAAAAAAATTGTACAAAATTGTAAAAATTGTAGAAAATTACTAAATTTTAAAACTATAAAAATTTGTAAAAATTGTAATTGTAATATTGTAAAATGTTGACATGTTCCACATCTTAAAGCTTCATTGCTCATGTAAGATCTATGGAATAGAATGAATGAATGAATGAATGAATGAATGAATGAATGAATGAATGAATGAATGAATGAATGAATGAATGAACACTAGAACAATATGAAATATACTGACACACAAAAACACACCCCAAAGAAATTCTCAACACACAACTCAGTTTCAGAACACACACACACACACTCTTTCACTCCACTTTACACCACACGAATACACCCTCACAGGAAACAAAACAAGAGGCGCCAAGACCAGCGACGACCAGTTCTGAGGATGACCCATAATAGATCGAAACATGTAAACAAGGTACGTTAGAATTTAACGTAAGAAAGTCTTATCATACATATTCCGAAGTAATATCTTCAGATCATGTGTCTGGACAGTAATACTTATTTTAAATTTATGAATGAATGAGAATTTCTATACCTCATTTGAGGAATGAAAGCACTGTAATGTTTCTTTTGTAACAGTCTATACTCATGTGTTAGAAGTCTTCAGATGCTTTGCCGCCATTTGGAGAAATATGAATAACATACTGCAGAACAATCTAGAAAAAAGAAAAGTGAACCCAGTATAATGTGTAAACTTAAAGACGAGAGATTAAGTAAAATAATTCGAATTTACATTAGAATTTAGTTTCTGTTAGCACTGTTACACAGTGTTATTAATGTATACATGTGTTTGTGTATGACAGAGAAAAATAGGGAGATTGTTTTAAGTTATGCCCTACTGTAATTTGTAGTAGAAGTTCAGTTCAAGCCCTATACAACTCGGTCCGAAACATCGCGGAAATGAATGTAACACTGTAAGAAATATGCTACCCTTGAAAATACCTTTATTACATGATATTCCTATATACTGTATCACGGTCAAGCTATAACAGGAGGAGAAGGTAAATTATATCCCCCATAACTTTGTTATATGGAGATGCTATGGTTTTGCTTTGACCCCCCAAGGAAATTGCTCTCTCTCCGCCTATGCTTGGAAGCAACAATCTAATTCATCTGTCTGAGAACTCGAGAAGAATTTTATTATTTCATTGAAAATAATGTTTATAACATTGTTTTGTAAAAATTGTAAATATTTAAGGACTTGTTTTTTTTTTTGTCTTACGTGTGAACGGAGTACATATTTTAACCTTCAAAATGAGCCAAAGATCATATATCACAAGTACTCGGATTTAACCAGAACGATGCGCGCAATATTTCAGGAACATCAATGCTTTCTAGTTATCAAAATAATCAAAAGGGAGACTAATAATAAAACGCGTGTTTCATTTTTTTATTCATAGAATATGTAAACTTTATTTCAACGAAAATGGGCACATGGAGGTCAAATTTTCTTTAAGTTTGTGCGATTTGAGGTGGAATGACTCATATACCCTACTGTTAATTATGCTTTAATTATTCATTTCCACCGCAAATAATAATAAACAATAAGTTCGAATTGAGTTCAAGATTACAGAAATTAATGAATGTGTGCAGAGATCTGGAATTCATACCTGCACCGCAAAGAAACTGCTTACTCACTTTCAAATCCTTGCACTACTAAATTTTTAATGTAAACGCTAGCAGTCAATGTCTTTATCGTTCTTAATGTCTTAAGTTAAATTTTTAGTAAGCTTATGGAGCTCGTGTCATGGAGACATACCTGCAGTATATTATCAGTGACCACAGAAAATAATTCTAACAGAAATCTATTTTATTGCAATCTGAAAAGCTGACCCAAATTATCGTATATTAGGGAAGGCTTTTAATATCATAGTAGCATATACAGTGGAAGCTCTTAAGTTCGACAGAAAACAAGTTCGACATCATACAGGGTGTTTCAAAAATACGGGGCATAATTTCAGGTATGTATTTCCCACATGTAGACAACCAAAATAGTTCATTACAACATGTGTCCGGAAATGCTTTATTTCCGAGTTATGGCCTTCACGACATTGAAATTCACCGGAACGTTTTTCTTTCCGCAGGTCGTTGTCGTCAAAGGAGACATTAAGAGGGCACTCTGACAGCTCATTCCGAGGCAAAGGTTACATTCAGTGTTGTGTAGGCGTTAGACTGTGCGACATGTATTCAAATCAAGAGCTGGCAGAGATACACTTCATGTACGGTAAGGCGGACGGCAATGCTGCGCTGGCTCGTCGTTTGTACCAGGAGAGGTACCCACAGCGACAATGTTCAGATTACTTGTGGGGCCATTTAAAATCATTGGTTTATTCGTCTCCGGTGCCTGATTTGGAATCCCTTCGGTATCGAATTTTGGCATGTTCTGAGGACATACGCAATACTCCTGGAGTTTGGGATCGTGTTTGCAGGTCAATGAGACATCGATGTGAGGTCTGTATTCAAGCAGGAGGTGGACATTTTGAACATCTTCTGTAATGACAACGACCTGCGGAAAGAAAAACGTTCTGATGAATTTCAATGTTGTGAAAGCCATAACTCGGAAATGAAGCATTTCCGGACACATGTTGTAATGAACTATTTTGATTGTCTACATGTGGGAAATACATACCTGAAATTATGCCCCGTATTTTTAAACACCCTGTATAGTTTGACTGTTTACGTAGGAGAATTAGACACGCCCCCTATACGGGCACTAAGAAATGGGTTTGCCATTTGAATGGGAATTGGTTCTGTGTCTTGTAGTGATAGGCCTACTTTTGTTAAAGGAAAACAAAATATTTTATTGATTAGGATATACATATTTAATCACTGGTTTTAAATTAATGAACTCTTCTTTTTCTATTTGAGACAGGTCCACACCTGTGGAGTAACGGTCAGCCGTCTGGCCGCGAAACCAGGTGGCCCGGGTTCGAATCCCGGTCGGGGCAAGTTACCTGGTTGAGGCTTTTTCCGGGGTTTTCCCTCAACCCATTACGAGCAAATGCTGGGTAACTTTCGGTGCTGGACCCCGGACTCATTTCACCGGCATTATCACCTTCATATCATTCAGACGCTAAATAACCTAGATGTTGATACAGCGTCGTAAAATAACCCAATAAAATAAAATAAAAATAAAATAAAATAAATCTATTTGAGACAGAGATTCTTCACCTTCAACACGTTTTAAGATGTTTAATTTTTCCTTTAACGTACAATATTTATTCCTTCCCTACAGGAAGCAGACTACATTGTACCGTTTGTGAGACAGAACTGTCGAAACCCACTATGGCACTAGAAGCTTATACACTAGTGTCCTGCAATGCTCGAACATAAGAAAGGCAACCAAGACATTTCAAACTTCGTCTTACTTCAAATGAAAAACTAATGGTAAGATCTGTACTAAAATCTTTAAGTGGATAAATATTAAGGGGTGGGAGTGGAGGACGGCGAATATTTGTATAATAAGAAGAAACAAACACGACAGACCTCTGTTTGCAGAGCGAATATCGGCTAATATCGAACTTCGCCATAGGGTACGTACAAAACGGAGCCTGGTTGGTAGTTGGTAGCCTGACCGGCTACCTAGTCGGAAGAATGCCCGAACGTTAAGCGACGGAGACGTGCAAGACGAGGCCTATAGCAGTCTACCGACCAGGCCTCGTCTTGCACGTCTCCATTGCTTAACGTTCGGGCATTCTTCCGACTAGGTAGCCGGTCAGGCTACCAACTACCAACCAGGCTCCGTCTTGTACGTACCCATAGCCTACTCGACAAACTTGAACTGAACATAGCGCCTGTAATGCACGACGCTAGTATACAATAAATCTCGGGTAGGCAGGAAATGCAAGTAGCCTACAGTATAGTATTCGTTGATGGATAACCAATAAGAATTTGTATTCACCTGCCATACCCACTACATTTATTGGACTGAACTTTCAATTCTGTTCAGCCGAACTTCGGAAAGTCCACTGTAATTTGATGGAGTAACTTATAGTATCTTGCAATCTTGAGAAGAATTACAGAAAGATCCTAATTAAATATATTTGAAGGACTCGTCAACAATGTTCAAAATATTTCTAGGCCCTACTATTTGTTAATGGTCAATATGGTTCCTACCAGTGTGCTGCATTGGAGTTAAATCGCTCGCTTGAACTCGGTCGAGTGTCGCACCCTCGAGTGAGATACGATCGGTCGTGATACGCTCGTAATAAATAGAAGCATAGTACAAGGTCATCTCACCGACATGTCTTATCTTGTATGGAAGGCGACAGATAAGATACACATATGTTTTGCTCACACGGTAAAAATAAGGCTTTATTTTCTGCGTTTATAACAAAGGTTTAATGGAACAGTTAATGGAACGTACCAAAGCAGGAACATGAAGTTATAAATAAAATAGTATGAAAAACTTCGATATACAGTTATTATTGCTAATTAATAATTATTCAATATTTTATTTACCACATATATAATATGACAGGTCCATACATAGTGTTCCGCCTAAATCAGGGCCGGGCATGAGAGCGGCTCCATTTAGCCAGCCAGAGCTGCTCTCGCTCCGCAAGGCAAGCCGGAGCAGAACGCTCACGCAGTGGCGGACTCACATTACAGCTACCTTCCCTGCATTAATATAACAAGAGTCACGGTTGTTCTATTCATTCAGTCCGTCAGTACGTAATAGTTTATAAGGATATTACATTAATCCATTGTACAGTACAGACTTTATAACACTCATTAATTTAACGAAATAAACTTCGCTCTATGCAAACACACAAATCATTAGGCTTATTTACATAACCTATACGCACATACTGCAATCTCCTCACCACGGTTCTACGAGACAGGCGTATGGCTCCCTCATCCCCTACTTGCTGTGGACAGAATTCATCTGCCAGTATAATTAAACATTGCTTGATGAATTCACCTTCGTTGAATGTTTTCAATTCCTTTGCAATTTCGTGGCAAATTTTGTAGCTAATTCTCATAGCCGATTCACTAAGTGCATTGTTATTATCCTGTTAATACATAATATAATATAATATAATATAATATAATATAATATAATATAATATAATATAATATAATATAATGTAATGTAATGTAATGTAATGTATTATATTATATTATATTATATTATATTATATTATATTATATTATATTATATTATATTATATTATATTATATTATATTATATTATATTATGTTATATTATATATTACATATATGATATATGATATATCATGAACTGTAATATACTATACTATGATATAACATAATACTTGTATAATTTAAAATTATATATTACTAAATGTATAATAAACTTATAATGCAATATAAATATCAAATAGATTCTCTAATATAATGTACCTGAGAAACATTTTCTTTAAGTTGTTGCATTAATTTATGGCGTTCATTACCAATATATTTGTCATATTCAGTAGTATGTTGTAAAGAATAATGCCGTTGGATATTGAACTTCTTAATCAGTTGGAGTGTTTTATGACAAATTAAACACTTTGCAAATCCACTGCTCTCTACGAAAAAAGAACTCCTCCTCCCATGATACATTAAAAGCATTGGGAGTAGCGGGCCGCTTTAATATATGAGCGGAAGCTCCGTCTTCATAGTTCGCCATCATACTGCAGAGTCACCACTGCACCGACACTGAATGACGTACAGTATGCATACGTCACAGCGCCCGCAAGATCCGCTCTTTAAAGCACACAGAGCTCATTTATCAGAATCACGTAATGTGCCCAGCCCTGGCCTATATACTGCGACAATGTAGAAACGTTTTACAAAATGTTATTGATATAGCAGTAGATTAATAACAATATTAGTACAGAGATAACGTCACAGAAAATATAATAAAACGAATAATCATGGTGCACAACTGTTACAGACGCAAAGATTGATACACTAATTATTAATTATTATTATTATTATTATTATTATTATTATTATTATTATTATTATTAAAAATAATACTAAACTGCCCCCCATTGAGGGTAGTCCTTACGGACTCAGTATATTCTCAAAAAATTATATATATATATATATATATATATATATATATGTAAACATAGGTATTAAATTTAAAAAAAAAGGGAAACAAAGAAAAGGGCGTGAAACATTACAATTGCTATTAATGTGGCACCATGTGATTAATAAGGATTTGGCAGGATTTTTTAACACAATTATCACAATGTCATCCCTCAAAGATGTTAGAAAACTTGATACAGTTCTTGCATTATCGTGATTGTGTTCTCCGTTTATAATAATTACATTTACATCCAATAACATTTATCAGATGTGGCAAAAACAAAATCACTCCTGTGTGGAAAAAAAAAATTACCTACAATATTTATATTACATTTTAAAGCAAGTTTTGTAGTTGTACTATGGAGAGGTTAGTTAAACACTGCAATGTTTTGAAATGATAAATATCTATGATGTTACTACACAGTTCATCACTGTAACAAGAACGAATGTTTAACGCTCGGCTTATACCGTTCGAGGATTTATCGCTCGTGACAATTTTACCCATCATGCATGTGCGCTACCTATCGGATTATGCTATGAACTACTTGACGCTCGAGCGAGAACGTCCGATGCAGATCTCTGGTTCTCACAGTGTTTTAAAATATTTCAAATATTATACGTAATTTATTTATCTTAAAAATCTTTCTTACTACGTCAGTTTGAAAACATTATACATTGTAGTGTTGCTAAACTGTTGTATTAAGAAATATTAATATAAATAAATTATATTTTAATGTTCAAAACGTCATGCTCCACAGTTTGGCAACCTAAAAACAACGAGGCGAAGAGAGTAAACGAGTCATTACGTTCTTTAATCCAGATAAGGTATATGAGTTAGAGCAAGTAATCAACGCAACAAGGCGGCAGACAATGGAATTGTGTAAAATAAAGGAGCAGGTAATTAAACCGAACAAAAACGAGAGCGAAGATATTCAGAGAGATGACGGCACGAGAGAGGAAAGGAAGCACAAACAACGGCAAGAAGAAGCAGCCATAAACGAATTAAATGCACCGAACAAAAGCATAAATACTACATAATGCATATAACGTTCCAGAAAAGAGGTGGAAAATGAAACAATTGTAACAAAGAAACAGATTCGAACCCCAGCCCCGCGACGTCGGCTGCTCAGTATTCAGCAGGCCACCGCATGCTGCTCACGTGCGTGCAGGGTTGCCAACCCACTGCCTTTGTCACTAAATCACACCCAAACTTTTAACTGCCTTCGCATTGGCGAGATAGCGTTTTATAAACTTTGCTCGTTCGTTGCTCCGGCTGGGGCGTGGTGACCCCCGTCCGCACACAGGAGCCCCTGCTGTTCAGTGACGCCCCTCGTCTAGCTTGCTGAAAATTCAGTAATTACACAAAAACTTGAACACACATGAGTGTTGGTGGGCCAAAAGTGGAAGATAAATGTCCTTTCCCGATTATTTATACTTGCAAATGAGAACTATTTCACAACAGAAACTCTGCGCATTAGAAAATTAAATTAAATTAAATTATTTTCATGAAAAGTCTGCAATGAGATAGTATAATACTTTCTCAGTACATACAACTACAGCTTTAACACATTCAGTCTGTGAAGTTCATATATGTTATGATATGTATTAATTGATGTCAACATACACACCCATTTAATGTGGAACTCAGAATTTTGTATCCGGTGCCACAATTATTACATTCATTACAGATATACCTTTTGTAGACGCTCTTATAAATTTAACTTTCGACCCATTTAAATTGATCAGTATTCCCACCTTTAAAACTTAACAACTTAATTTAGAGCATTCAAAATTGACACTTTTACAAATCTGTTCTTGAGTTTCAATTCACTTACATCGAACACACAATGTTTTTAATAATACTAATACTAAAACATACTACACCTTTGTCCAATAAGCCTCTTTCTTGTGTACATTCCATTTTCAGATCTCACTAATTTTCTACATATTATACTTCGCTATCCCAGCTAGCCTCCCCCGCCATACTCCTCACCTATTTTCATTATCTTTATCGTTTTACTTAACTTCCTATTACACTCCTCTAATTCATTCAAAATTGACACTTTTATCACTCCGTTCTTGATTTTCAGTTCACTTACTCTATATCGAACACACACAGTTTCTAATAATACTTGTTACTAAAACATACTACACCATTGTCAAATATGTTCGTTATTATGTCTGTTTCTTGTGTACTTTCATTTTCAGATCTCACTCATTTTCTACATATTATACTTCACTATCCTAGCTAGCCTCCTCCACCATACTCCTCACCTATTTTCATTATCTCTATCGTTTTACTTAACTTCCTATTACACTCCTCTAATTCATTCAAAATTGACACTTTTACAAATCTGTTCTTGAGTTTCAATTCACTTATATCGAACACACACTGTTTTTAATAATACTAATACTAAAACATACTACACCATTGTCCAATATGTCTGTTTCTTGTGTACATTCCATTTTCAGATCTCACACATTTTCTACATATTATACTTCGCTATCCTAGCTAGCCTCCTCCACCATACTCCTCACCTATTTTCATTATCTCTATCGTTTTACTTAACTTCCTATTACACTCCTCTAATTCATTCAAAATTGACACTTTTATCACTCCGTTCTTGATTTTCAGTTCACTTAGTCGATATCGAACACACACTGTTTCTAATAATACTTGTTACTAAAACATACTGTGTACTTTCATCTTCAGAGCTCACTAATTTTCTACATATTATACTTCACTATCCCAGCTAACCTCCCCCGCCATACTCATTACCTATTTTCATTATCTCTATCGTCTTATTTAACTTCCTATTACACTCCTCTAATTCATATTTCAATTTATTTACTAAGTCCTTAGTCGTCTCTTCCTTAGCCGTCTCTGGACCAGAAACATCCACTTCACCCTTTTCTGTTATAAACTTATCATTCTTTTTCTTCACTTCACTTCTCACCATTTCAGCCCTTGCACTCACAGAAACAATTCCGTGAAGTTCATATATTTTTCGTAAGGCATAAAAAATGTCGGTGTTAGTCTCCGATTAAATGGGCAGCATATTTATGTGCTTTCTTCTCAGTCAACTGATTTTTTCTTCTTCTTCTTCTTCTTCTTCTTCTTCTTCTTCTTTTATTCACGTTCACTTCTTTTCGTTATCAGTGTCTTCTCTGCCTCTCTTTCTACTCAGCAACGAAAAACTTTGTTTAAAATTTTGTTTAAAATTCTTAAATATTATATTATAACAAGGCCGCCACGGTGGACTAGTGGCAAGACAGCTGGACTCATAGCTATTCCTGAGGACTCTGTGTGCCCTGGATTTATGACGTGTGTTGGGCAAGTCCGTGGTCCAGGTAACACAAGCATTTTCTCCGGTTCCCTTGTGGCATTCCAACAAATCTCCATCGTCAATTCATCTCAACGCGGTTGTAGCGTAGACCAGCCTCTTATGCCGCACCCTGGGCAACGACTCTCTCGGTAAATCGGACTACACAAAAGGCTTCATATGAATGAATGACGAACAGTCAAGTAATGGACTAATAGTATTAAAAACATTGCCAAACAAAAAGAATAAAGCCATCGGTATGGTATGGAGACAGTGAAAGAGTGTCATGGTATTCGTGAGGTCGTGCGTTCGAACACCAACGAGTGCTTTTTATGTTTCTTTTTTGTTTTGTTTTTAAGACAGAGAGAAAATATAATTGCTGCTGTCTATTTTATTACTGTTTTAGTAGGCATAATTAACATCAGGTCCATGAATGCATTATGCCATATAAACAAAACAATAATATTGGCATCTGCCTTATAAATTTAAAACAATTAAAAGTTAAAAAAGCAAACCAAAAGCCACAATTCAATATTTAGTCCATCTTCCTCCAATCTCGATCACATTTTGCAGTCGAGTGGACATGTCCTGGACGAGCTTCCACAAGTCCAATTTTTCCGCATATTATTATGTTTATTTACTTGTGTCCCCGTGGCTCAGTTAGAAGAACGTCTGAATTCAGATGTCAACGTCTCATACTCAAATCCTCGCCGTTCCTTTTCATTTTGTTGTGTTACAGGATAGTATAATGTAATACTATAAGTAGAAAAAACTAACACTGGTATTATGCAACTGTATTTTTCCAAATCTAACATTAAATGTATATTATTTATATCGTTAAAGAACATAACAGAATATAAATGATAACTGAATATTATTTATATAGCTAAATAACGATAATAGAATATAAATGATAACTTGAATGTTATTTATAACGCAAAGAACTATAACAGAATATAAATGATAACTTGAATATTATTTATATAACTAAAGAACGATAACAATGTAAATTATAACTTGAATATTATTTATATCGCTAAAGAAAGATAACAGAATACAAATTTAATGATAACTTGAATGTTATTTATATCTCTAAAGAATGATAACAAAATAAAATGATAACTTGAACAAGGCTCGAACTCACAATCTTCGAATCGTTAAACGAGCACTCTACCGCTACTCTACGATGCGCAGATGTCGAGTGACTACATTGTTCCGAAACTGCTTCTACAAGCGCGAGCATCGTGTAACATCACCGTGATCCGAAGTGGACTTAAAAAATATTCGCTGTTCACGAGTGCAGCCACTTTTTTTTTTTACAGCTACACGTACATTCTAGTGTAGGCTAACGTTTACACTTTAAACTCAAAATGCAAACCTCTAAAACAATAGCTGTTAATATATAATGCCTTTTAATTGCTCTAAAGAGCTTCATTATTATATTATTCATAAATCATTTTTATGAAAATAGAAAGTTATTAACAAAAAGAAAAGTACTCTGAAGCTCAAATGCGTGTACTTTAACGAAGCATATATTGACTTAATCTGTTTACTATGTATTGTATTTTTTGTTTAGCATAACTGATGAATTGTATGTACTGTAAATTGAATAGTATACTGTATAGGTCTACTGATGAATTGTTTAAGCTTATAAATTGAAATAATCTACTTCATATGAATTGTATAGCTTAACGAAAATACTAATTTGATTGTATATGTTTGTATAGTTTGGCTGATGAATTGTATATGTTCTTAAAATGATTACTAGTTTGTGTAGCTCTACTGATGTATTGTATATAAACCTACTGTAAATTGAATGGTAATATGTATAGCTCAACTGATGAATTGTTTATGATTATAAATTGAATTAATCTACTTGATATTAATTGCATAAATTTGTATAGCTTAATGAAAGTATGCTACTTTGTATTGTATATATTTGTATAGATTTGGCCGATGAATTGTATATGCTTTAAATTGAATAGTAATCTATATAGCTCTACTGATAAATTGTTTGTGTTTGTAATTTGAAGTAGTTTGCATGATATGTATTATCAATTTCTGTATATCACAACTGGTTGAATTGTTTATGCCTTAAATTTAATTAAATTGTTTTGTATTATAATATAGCTCAACTTATGAATGATCGTTTGCGTTTGTAAATTTAATAATCTGATTGGCTATGTATTGTATACTTTTAGTAGAGCCATCGATGTTGCTCAGTCGACAGACTCGCTGGGCTGCTGATCCGGAGCTGCGTTCGGGCTTGGGTTGGATCCCCCTTTGGACTTTGGTTTCTTCGGAGGTTTTCCCCAGCCGTGGGACTGAAGCCGGATGGTCTATGGCGAGTCCTTGGCATCAACCCCTTTGATTTGATTACCTGGTTGGGTTTTTCCGAGGTTTCCCCCACCGAAAAGGCAAATGCCGGGTAATATTTTGGCGAATCCTCGGACCTCATCTCATCTCACTACATCTCGCCAAAATGTAAAAAAAATGTAAAAAAATTGTACAAAATTGTAAAAATTGTAGAAAATTACTAAATTGTAAAACTATAAAAATTTGTAAAAATTGTAATTGTAATATTGTAAAATGTTGACGTGTTCCACATCTTAAAGCTTCATTGCTCATGTAAGATCTATGGAATAAAATAAATGAATAAAAAAAAAATGTTGCCCTTGAAGGTACCCAACTGTAATACCTGGACTGGATGAATGAATCAATAAATCTATGAATGAATCAGCTAATGAATCAATGAATTAATCAATCAATGAATCAATCAGTGAATTAATGAATGAATGAATCAATCAATATATTAATGAATCATTGAGTCGATGGCTGGATGAATGGATGATAGAAATATCACTGGATGAAAGAGTGAGTGATTAATTGATTTATTTATTTATTTACTTATTTATTTATTCATTTGTTGATTGATTGATTTGTTGATTGATTGAATTTACTGAGAAAGGAAGAATTATCAGTTAAATGGTAGGCCTACACGATGATAAATGCGTCCTTGCAAAGGGCTCTTGTAACTCCTGCATGGCTCAGTGTGGTCTGCCTTTGCCGTCCAACCACAAAGAGTAAAAAACAACTCGAATATTCGATAAACCGAACCTGAGACACTACGCGAGATGGGAGATCTTTGCATACTGACTATAGCGCCAGGCGTTCAATAACATTATATAATTTCTATTTTTCGTAACCGGTTGTGCACGATTCTAATCCCGACTAGGCCTATACATTTCATTCTAGATTTACGTAATCTAAAATAATAATAATAATAATAATAATAATAATAATAATTTCAAATATAACAAAAAATCTATTCATACTTAAACTTAGACAAAGGAGAATACCCAGATGATATGTACAGTTTCGATCCAATAAACATAAAATTTGACTTTTCCGTCTACGTAGATTGCATTGATGATTTTAAATTTTTTGCACTTCCATGACTCTATAACATATAACCTTTTTGCACACACCCGCCCGCACAAAATGTTTCTGTTTTTGTCAGTTTGACCACACCGACTTCTTCAAATCTCCGCTAATTCCACGTGACCAAGTTGCACATGCGCAGACTGTAAACAAAAACATAACGATGAAGAGGTTGACGTAGATCGCCCCCTCCTCATATTAGTTACTGTCCATTAAGGTCGGCCATGTTTGTGAGAGTTCGTCTGGAGTTGTCATGGCGATCAATCAATTGTTACGTCAGAGCAGAGAGACTAATTGGATTTCTGTGATCGGGGTTGAGCAAAATGAAGGCAGCGATGCCAAGACGGCGCGAAAGAGAATTGCTCTTACTTTCAACTGCACGTCATCATGATTTCGTATGTTTTAATCCCGCACTACATTTATACAGTAGGTATATTCATATTTCAAGATATAACGTTAATCTATACGACGTTAATGAGGTATAGAATTATACAAGAAACCTGACAACCTTTACCTATCACTTAGACCTTTAAACTTCAATACGCCTATTTATGTTTATGGTGTCGATCGCTCGACAAACAACTTTGCGAACTATCTACGTAATTATAGTCGCCTTGATTACTTGGCATTGCGCTGCCATACAACGACCAAAATTCAAATTCAGGCGATGCACACTGACCCGGAAGTGAAAAATCTTTGTCATAACAAATTAATTGTAATAACTTTCACAAAATAATCAATTACACCATTATTTAATATTCCTGAAAGTTTCATCAAGGTCGTAAGCAAGTTACCCTGGGACTACTGCGTGGTTTATCAACTACTTAACCTTGCTCTTGAATTTTTTTTTAATTGTGTTAGTCACACAAGTTTTATTAAAACTTAAAGCTACAGAAATGTCTCCGTAAGACTTACGACACCTGTGCATATCAATTATCTATCATTTCAAAGCCTCGGTCACAGATTTTCTCCCCATTGTCACTTAGCTTTGTAATGAAAACAACCTGCTTCTCACAGAGTGTCAAGGAAACTGGTTACAAGTCAAAACATTTTGTTCTTAGAGTAGGTTTTATGCGCAGTCTCTTAAGTGAATTGTGAACTATCGAATGGTGCAAGTCGGGTAAGCTCAATCGCTTTGGAAGATATTATTGAAGACCTCTCACTTTTAGCTACAATTTAATTTACTTTGCAAAAGTATAAAAAATGTAAAATAACAAGTAAATTCTTGTGATTGTTTTCCCTTGCACCAAAACGTTCCTTCACCTTCTGCAACACTGGAAAAAAAATCAATACTAACATTACACATTTCGTTTACTGTCCACAGATGCATCTGTAATTTAAAAGTATGCGTTTTTTTAATTAAACAGTTTTATTTAAAAATCATATCTCACAAACTTACATGTCTTATCTCAATATTGTTTACACAAATAGATGTCTAAGATACTATGTTAGTTAAATAAAATTCCAGAAACATTTGTAACAAAAACCTAAGACCAGGAATCTGTTCGATGAAATAAACTGGTGGTCTTAAACTTTTGGTAGGCACTGTAATATAATTCTAATTCTAATATGCTTTTCTAATCCTAAGATGTCTTATTAGTATTATTCGTTAACTAAATTTACTTAATAAATCGATTATATTAGGCTATGTTTATACAGACTCTAACAAAATTTGGGTCACCTGAATTTTTTAAGTTCCAGTTATAACATACTGCGCATGTGCAACGCCTATATGTATGCTACTTGCGGACAGTCTTGCGAGCTTGTTGTCTACATACAGGAGGAGGACTAATACCAGGACTCGGCCCATTTTTTTTTCTGGCTCTGTACACGTATTTATGAAATTAACTAAATTAGGCCTACATGAAATTACCTTTCCCTTTCACTGCAAGCTATGATAAATTCAAAGGCACTTCTTCAAATTACATTATACTATTAATGAGAAAATATGTCCGCTATGTATTGTATCGTTTATTAATAACTATTTATGATGCAAGTTCGCAAAGGTTCGCTTTTTGCAACGAGTATAATGTTTGTGAAACGAAGCGAAGCCGAGCCACCCGTCCGCTGTAAACGAACAAGAGATGGCAGTACAGTCGCAAATGTAATTCAAATAGGAGTTATGACATGACTCCTTATATAACAGCTAGATGGCAGCATAATAAACCTGACAAAAGTTGTCACCCTCAAACCCTTTAAGGTCGAGCAATCTGGGTATATATGATTTAGGGCCAAAGATATATATATCATTAACAAACAGAAAATTTCGTCCACTCTCAAGTGAATTTGAGTAACACTGAATAGTGGTCTATTTAAATGGGGCTAAACAAGTAAGTATTTTCAGTTACAGTGCATTCGAGTTGCCAACTGTAGTTGTCAACAAAACGAAATTATAAATTCACTAACAAAATTGTATAACCAACCAACAAATTTAATTACAATTATACTTGCTTCTTATTTATTTTTAACACTAATTGTAGTAGTAAAAATTACAAATATTTCAAAAGGACCACTACAACAAATAAATTAATGAATAAACCCATACGAATTAGACATCCTTTATTAAAAATATAATTTATTTGTTATGTTTAGTTTGTATTAAAATGGAATAAAGTTCCCCTGTTAAAAAAAATAATAAGAGTTTATTTTGTAATCCCTGTTTCTCCCCCCCCCCCATGAAATATGGACAGAAATTGGGATTGATTAAAAATAATGAATTTCGCTCTCACGCAACAGCAAATACGTGATAAAGATGCAACTAGTTTTGCTTGTAGAACAGAGGGATGGGGAAACTTACTTCCACTCTCGGCTTCTTAGTTCCCAGGGATAATGTAAGGCAATACATCAGGCATCTTGTGTTCAAAAATAATTCACAGACACTTTCGAATGAAAAAAAGTCAACATCTACCATTTTAGCTGTTGTTTAGCTGTTTAGTTCGCTGTCTCAAATTTGTAGCTTGTCTGTATAGTGAGGGTAAATCCGACGGAGCATCTCGCCGTTATTGATCGTTCGGTCGCGACATTGCGGTGTGAATTATGATGCTCAGTCAATACAGCAACTACACGCGCGGGTTTTGAATATTAATGCGTTGTGATCCCCGGCACTTAGAAGCGCTGGAAGAGCAAGGATTGCAATCCTTCCAGCTGCACTGCCACCCGGGCTACACGTCTCCAACCCTTCATTTTTAGAAAATGACTACTAATGTGTAACAACAGGCATTGATTTCATCTCCATATTCATGAGCATATTAACGTCACTTTTATGGTTCTATACTTTATTAATTCCGATTTATTTCCTCAGTATTACAAGCTCTTCTGATTCTTCGAATGTGCTGTATCTCACCATTTTCCAGTCGATATTTTCTTTGAAACTTTAGCACCGACAAAAAAAAAAACTGTTAAAAACAACAGCGAAATAAGATTGTGAGCGAATGTGGAATTATAACTAGAATTAAGTAAGAAGATTCTATTAAATTCATTGTCTTTAAGGGGTTAGGTACAGCTTACAGCAGCAGTAAATTTTTTGGAGATATTCAACATTTTTTTTCCTCCATTACTGTTTCTTGTACAATAATGAAAATTGGTATGTGTAAAACACTGTCCTTCTGCTATATGAAAAAATATTTTTACGATTTAAAAAAAATATTTTTTTTTTCAAAATTAAAAATGGTGGCATTTCACTGCGCAGTGATGAAGCGTTTCCCTCATATCTCATAAACTTGTTAACTTTTTCACGTTCTCTCTCTTTTGTTTTATTGCTGAAACTCATATTTACAATATCATGCTCTTTCAACTACATTCCTTAATACTTTTTTTTAATTTTGTGTTAGAAGAAAATATTGATATTTAACCATTTTAAATGAATTTATTTTCTATAAGATAATCTATCAAAGGTAGAGAAGTGATCTTGCATCATAGTGTAGTGTAAATAATTTTTTTAAATCGTAAAAATATTGTTTTCATATAGCAGAAGGACAGTGTTTTAAACATACCAATTTTCATTATTGTACAAGACAAGTAATGAAGAAAAAAAATGTTGAATATTTCCAAAATTTTACTCCTGTAAGCTGTACCAAACCTATTAATTGAATGTCACAAAAGATGTAAAAGTTTGTGCACTATGTTTACTTGGTAATGTAACGACTCTGTATCAACTACTAGGTTATTTAGCGTCCATGAAATTGATGCTAGCGAGGTTGTATTGGTTAAATGAGGCTGAGGATTCGGCACAGATTCTTGACATTCTCCTTATGGTTTGGAAAACCTCGTAAAAGGCCCAATCAGGTAATCAGCTTAAGCGGGAACCAACCCTGACATACGAAGGTGGCATTACAATCATTATTTTTTTATTAGAAACACAGTCTTAAAGCTGGCTAAGGGAATACTCAACGGAGTTGTTCCGTGTGATATTGATACACTGGCTTTCGATACTTGACTCCTGCTAATCGATAGTATTCGATAATTTGTTCGTGTAAGTGTAGTTTCTTTAGTAATAATACTTCTATGAATAGCTGGCGAAGATAACATTCAGTGTCGCCAATCGGACATAAATATATCCGCATTATACAATGTTCTCATTTTACGAGGAAACTTGATGTCATTCCGCCGTCGGCCGACTTCCTGCTCTTCCGAGGACACAGCGTGATAAGTCAGTTCTACAAAACATTCTTGACCTTTGTCAAGGTGAGAGGTGAGGTGAAATGGATATCAATAATAAGTAAATTTCTAAGTGAAAAATTGATGTTTTATAGAAAGTGACGATTTTAGAAACTTGAAATAATTATCGGCACTGACCTGGCAATTAATACATATTATTTGAAGGGTTCAGAACCATAGTGGGCCAAGCGCCATTTACTAAAACCGTAGAAAAAAGGGTTAAAATGAAGTTATCACCATAATTCAATGGAAACATATAGCAAGTAATATATTTTATTTATTTATTTTATTCGGTTATTTTAGGACGCTGTATCAAAATCTAGGTTATTTAGCGTCTGAATGATATGAAGGTGATAATGCCGGTGAAATGAGTCCGGGGTCCAGCACCGAAAGTTACCCAGCATTTGCTCGTATTGGGCTGAGGGAAAACCCCGGAAAAACCTCAACCAGGTAACTTGCCCCCACCGGGATTCGAACCGGGCCACCTGGTTTCGCAGCCAGACGCGCTGACCGTTACTCCACAGGTGTGGACAGCAAGTAATATAAAGTATACACATTCAAACCAAACGATATGTCAATCTTCATTAAACTATGGTATTCACTTAACTTTAACTCTTGCTTTCTCCGTTTTTTAATAAATGGCGCTTGGCCCACTATGGCTCTGAACCCTTCATTTTATCAATGTTCTATTTGCATTAGAATATACTATATAAATTTAATAAAAGAGTTTTATTATGACAGAAGACGCTTTCCAGAACTGTGGAATTATCTACGTGGTCATTTCCACACTGAAAGTGCAAAATATCTTTAAAAATCAATATTCTGTAACCGTGAAGCCCGAAACCTCGTTTCAGCGGTCATTGGCTTTACGAGATTTTGAAATAACAGCTACGATATGGTAGAAACGAAATTCTCTTTTTTTATTGTACGCAATGAGACACATTGTACGGGCCGGAGGTGGCGCTCTTGCCACTGATTGCCACTTCCACTACCCTCTCACAGCGTCTTCTGCCTCGGTCATCCCGTGTCCACTATATTCCGTTTTCTTCAAGTGGTCGGTTCTCCTCGAAATTGCTTCCTTTATTCTATATTCCTCTCTCTTGGAGACATTTCCGGTATCCAATTTGGAGGCACACAGACATGAATGTACGCATGCACGCAGAAACTTACAATAATCAAAGAAATGTAATATCTCCACTCACCCAGGCAGCTACACGAAGCAGTAGCTCGGCAGGAGTGACAATTCAGGCGCATTCGTACTCCAGTCTGCAATGACATACAACATAAAGTTATAATATAAGGTGAGCCACGGGAATCTGAAGGTTTTCAAGTGCAATAACTTGATAACAATAACATATAAGTGAGTACGTGAGTTAAGCGCACACGCAATGTACTGTATGCCATTGTTGTAAAACTGACGCTATGGAATGCTGAACATCGTGCTTTTGCGGTGGAAACATTGTTTTTTAAATACTGACTCAGTTGTCATTACACGACGATTATTTCATTGGCATTTTAATGTTCTACGTCATGATGCCGTTCCTAGCAGGAACACTATGAAGTTGTGGATATATAACTTCAGATCAACTGATTCTGCAACGAAGAAGATAGAGTAGTATCTTGTAAATCTGATATAACGTTAATGCAAATTGACTTTATTTCCTAGAATATATCTATCTATAAAATACAGTAATAAATAAATAAATAAATAAATAAATAAATAAATAAATAAATACATAAGTAAATAAGTGAATGAATGAATGAATGATGAATAAATGAATGAATGAATGATGAATGAATGAATGAATGATGAATGAATGAATAACTGCATAAGTACATGAGTAAATAAATAAGTAAATAAATGAGTGAATAAATCAATAAATAGATAAACGGATAAATAAATAAGTAAATAACTAAATAAATACATAAATATATAAGTGAGTGAGTTAATATATAAATGAATAGATAGATAAATAAGTCAATGAATGAATGAATAACTGCATAAGTACATGAGTAAATAAATAAGTAAATAAATGAGTGAATAAATCAATAAATAGATAAACGGATAAATAAATAAGTAAATAACTAAATAAATACATAAATATATAAGTGAGTGAGTTAATATATAAATGAATAGATAGATAAATAAGTCAATAAATACACAAGTAAATAAATACCTAAATAAACGAGTGAGTGAATGAATTAATAAATAGATAAATTAATAAATATATAAATACGTAAATAAATTTTCTGTGTAAACAGAGTTTTGTTCCCCAGGTGAATACACAAGTTAAATCCTAAAAGTGGGTGTGCGAAAAACAAATTAATACCAGCATTTGATGTGTTTTATTTGTGTAAGAAATTATTTGCAATAAGGGTCCGAAGTTTAATTTTCATCTCATCTTTTGACTTATTTTCCTTTATCCAAACACCGTCTAAATATTATCTTAAACCCTCCAGCAATATCCTCAGGCCTAATATTTTCGCCGTTTTCCAGGCGTTGAATAATATTTACATTGTCAAAAAATACTTAGGCTTGAACGTTTTGTGACATGATGCCTTACCGGCATCTACTGTTTTCTGCTTTCTTTAGACTCAAATCAGCGGAGCAGTGTACTGTGTTATATTGTAACAGTAACATTCACCCTTCACATAGTATCTACTGAAAGTGTTGCCTATCTTGTGTGATACTTAATTTATTCACATTACATCATTCACAGAATCAACTTCATTCAACCTACTTATTAGAAGTAATATTGTTTTTCTACACGGAACTGAGCGGCCAGAAAATTTATGTCTAAAATTTCCCCTTGTTCTGCCACACGATTTCTCTTTCCGTATTTAACTTTTGAAAATGACTACACTTTCACACATTAAATATGTAACCATTGAAAAACACAACACAACATAAACTGCACTTAATCCTTAGCTGAGTCACTACGTTCGTTTATTTTCGCTTGTCAAGAAAAGACAACAGACTGACAGAGTTAAGGCTGATTCACAATAAACCGGGAACGGAAACGACAACGAGAACTAAAACGGAAATATTTTTAAATACATTTATTTTAACACTATTTCCGTTCTCGTTCTCGTTGTCGTTTCCGTTCTCGGTTTATTGTGAATCAGCCTTTAATTTTAAAGGATGGAATTCACCAAGCAGCTTTCATATGGCGATCTCTATCATTCCCTCTCTCCTAGCACGTAAATAATAAAGCTGATACTTCAATGATAACTTAAACACCAGTCAGGAGTGATTAAATAAGTTACGTATTAGAGAATTCACCAATCATAAGGAGAGAAGAACTTGTGAGAATAGTCAAATCAGCATCTTTAGTTGTTAATTATAAAACAAAGATGTTCAATTTTGAAAAGTATTGTCTTTTTAATACAATATAGTACGTTATGGTTTCAACAATTTATTAACCATCATGGATTCAAGTTCTGACCAGAATATATATATATATATATATATATATATATATATATATATATATATATTACATATTAAGCATGGTGATTATTACTCAAATCCTACAGAAGTAGAAGTTATTAAATAAAGAACCTCCAGTTTCTCTGCTCGTCCTGAATCTCGGAGGACAATTTTATCTCTACAATAATAACAATTCCAGTTGATCTTGCCTCACTTTAGACCCAAGCCGATAACCTGGATGGCAGTCAGATGGCTGATAACTGAGCAGTGATTGACGACTCAGACTCGCGGGCCGCTAGGTGATAAATCTTCTGAGAACGAACAAACAAGAGAGAAGGATGTCAAGAGAGTCCGCAGTGACGTGGGTAAACATACTACGATAATATTCTTCGCGGGATCCCGTCAAAATATCTTTCACAAATAATTTTTCTTTTAATATTATGTAGGAGCACGTTTCACGCTCATTTCTAGGAAATTATTCATGAAGAAGAATATAATTTCATTTCCTTTGCATTTGACATGACAAAAACGTCTTCCAACTAATTGAGTGTACCACCCCTCCTTAAGAGACGGCGCACTTAATTGTCTTATTTCTGATACATCATATTCAGGAAGACAGGTAGATGCCATAATCATAATTAGAGGGCGCAAGTTGATGGAAAGTCATCTCATTTTTCAAGTTAGGACGATGCCTATTAATATAGAAAATCTTTCTATGTTAATATCAACGTAAAAAGTAATTTACTATATTGCATTTTTGACGTTTTTTGAACTAATACATCATTTTTATTTTTTTTCGGCATTTTTCGGTCATTTTTAATACTTTGAAGAACTTTTAGATCATTTGGAATGCATTTTACTTTCTTCTTTACAGATAGACCTGTTAAATCATTTTCTAAGCAAATAGCTCAGTAGTAATTACCTACTGAACAAATGAATAACAGTGAAATTTGAGTTTTATCGTTTGGAACAGACTCTAAAGTCCATTCCTCATTCCACTGAAAGCTTGAAAGCAGCTTAGTTTAAGTGAGAACTTTGACCGCTACTATTCTTTTGTCGGTACGAGGGTGTCTTTAGAATTTATGTTTGAAAGGGAGGAAATTTTCACCATGTTCAGGACAGGTCATTGTGTCCTCAACATGGTTCGGAAGGGATGTCTACTGTAATAGACAGTATTTTTAGCACAAAGATTACAAGAATGCACGCTACGCCCACAATTTGTTTTGTCATTCACATTCATCTGGAAGATCTGGTAACAAAAGTGAAGCCTGTAAGGAGGAGAAGACGGAGAATGAAGGCACTGACATGGACCACCCCTGATTGAAACACATTGTAAACCCTCATTAAAATCTATAGTTTTCCCTTAAAACCTTAATTTTGTTGCTTGTTCTTTTCCTTTATCTTAGCCAAATTACAGGAAGTTGCCTCCTCTCTCCGAGATTTGCAGGGCAGTCATTGAAACAAGGTGACTAATTTTTAAGAAGTTGTGGTGCGAGTACGGTGAATAATAATTAAATTTCTTTTTAATCTTATGTCATTTTTCCATTAGTTTAAGGGCATTTTAATGATCATTTTAAGTAGATTTCTAGGTCATCAACATCTGCCTCTTACTCGTAATGAGTATGGAAATTCTGAACAAAAGTCAGATATGCAGAATAATGAGTGTCATTTCTGACTAAGAACTCGAACGACCAGGGTTCGATTCCTAGCAAATGAACATGACTTCCCGTATTCTAAAACTGCGAACGCTTTCTGCTGCATAGGAACCATTTTGAAAACTATGCTTGTGCTTCCGTCTGTCTTCAAGCGCCAGAGTTACAACAATAGAAAAGTAAACCTTCAGAGTTTTTCTTTCGATTCATGATTAGCACAAACATATTGCAGCCATACTTTTTGCAAATATTCGACTCAAAACCTAATGAATCATTTGTAATTTCCCTTCATTTAATGCGCATACTTCACGGATGAATTGATTCGTATATAATGAACAGAGATCGGAATCTTAGCCATTACTCTTTGAAGTCAAGTGAGTACGGAGTTTGTGCAATGAGCGAAATTACTTGACCAAGAGTAATGGCGCATGGTACTTTACGATTAAAACAGACTACTTCCGCATCAAATACGGGGCTGTGTTATGTATTGCAAAAGAATAAACACAGCCTTTTCTGTAAACGTTTAACTTAAAATGTTATTGTTTCATAGGCACTACTCTTAATGAAAAGTTTAAGCCTATATTAGAACAATCTTTGATGTAAAATTTTACATTAAAGTGTTACTGCTTCATAGGTATCGCTCTCAATCCAATGTTTAAGCCCATATTACAATATTATGTTGTAAAACTTAAACTTAAAATACTGCAATGGCTGTAACAAGTATTACCCTGAATGAAATGTTTAAACCTATATTACAATAATCTTTGCTGTAAAATTTAACTTCATAAACATTCCTAAACTGAAGCTTACTATACTTGTTTAGGAGTAAGGAATCTGTTATAGAGTGACCCTGTAGTGCGCGTTACTTGTGTTTGTGAGCAGGATGTCTATTGAAGGATACATAATGTAATGTATACCCCGTGCACACACATACTCACTCCAATGTTGTGGGAGAAAGAATAATGAGCATGGACAAAATTCACCCAATAGTTAAGGAGAAAATTTTGTGCATGAACAGAGACAGAAACAGAAGACATTTCATAAACCAGTCTTTCAATACATCCACGAATATCCAAATATATTCTTGGAGCACAATACTTTCTCTATATACTATGTAAAATAAGCTAGTAAAAGTCAGAAGGATACGATTGTACTATGGACACTCCGTGGAGAAGGCAATGTTATCGTGCAAGAGAGTACAGAGCCGTTTTCTACGTAGGACGTACTTGTGCTGCCAGCCATTGTGACCGTAAGGACATCCAATTCCAAAGCGAACGTCTTTCTTTTTATCGATAATTGGTATTCGAGTAGCGGCACAATGCATTCTGAATAGCCTCCTCAGTGTGGGCATGAGCTCGTATTTACGTAAACAGCAATCCTGCAGATAAAGGGGACTCCCTAACCTTCTGCCACACATTTTGATGTTCAATGTTTCACTTCCAAATTAGACAAGGCTATTCGGTAAGCATACCAACGAACATAAGCTCTCCTCAATGTCTTGTCTGTTAATTACATCAATGCTAACTATTTGAAGGTTCGGTGTACGATTACACCGTTGCCTATCTTCTCTGAGGATCTTCGTTATTTTCTTAATGCTCAGGAAAAATAAAGAATATAAGGTTTAGGCCTACTTCAAAACATCAGTAGCTTGATAATGGAAATAATCAGTCTTGAGGTACGAAATTGCTACAAACGTTCCACGAGAGTCATGGTCACGATTTCGAATAACTGGAACAAGGAAATTTGTTCATAGTTGGATTGAATTGAACTGAATTCATTACGACTTTTCAAGATCTACTGCTCTAAGCCTCAAGCTAGGCGCATTCCCAAACCCACACAGATTTACTACAATAAGGTTCGCTACGTACCCAGGTTCCTAGCAGGTAACTTCATTTTTTTAACTTTACTGGCTACAGACCATTTTCTTGAAGTTGTCTTTGTTTTCCTTTTTTCGTAAACTAATACGAACACAAGACTCATATCCGAGGCGGGATTCGAACCCTTCGGACTAAGCTATAGACACATTCCGTGCTTCTACCGCTTGCGCCACCCAGGCTGGAACCTCATACTTAGGATTGCGTCGCCTGTCGGAGTTCGGGGAATGCTATGTAATGATGATAGAAAGGAGAAATGTCGACTGAATGTTGGTAGATGCCTACTATGAGGAAACGAGAGATCCCCGAGATAAACTACAACTGCGACCTTGTTCGCCACTAATGCCAATGAAAAACCTCAGACCTGACAGGTACTCGAACCCATGCCCGCCTGCGTGACAGTCTGAAGATTTGTTCATAGTTACTCGTAACGTGATGGCCTTTGTTTCATCAGTTAGAGTCAGTCAGAGCATCGCCATTTGCTATTCTTATATAAGAAATAGCAGACGGCTTGGTGTAGTGCTGAAGTGTAACTTGTCTCTCGATATTAGGCAAAAATGATTAAAAATGGGTTTAGAGCGAACACCACTAAATGCTATGAAAAACACTCGACAACGACATAATAATAAAATTATACAGTATGAAAGCATTGCTATAGTTTGTTGTTGTTGTTTAGCCAACTGTCCGAAGACAGGTCTGACCCTCACAAGTTGTTATTGAATGAGAAGGTGACATTGTGATACATTTTTGAACTCGTCTTAATGTGTGTAATCAATGTAACATGATTAAAGTACGTAGTGCTATTTGAAAAATTGATGACGTCACGTGTATCTTGTACCATAATGTAGTTACATGCACCAAATCTCTGCACTCATGTTAGCCCCTCGTTCTAACATAACTCTCAAAAACAAAAATTCCAATACCTACCCAAAAAAAAAGTTATAATAAAGTGCACAAGATAAATGGGACACTCTGTATATATGTATATATATATATATATATATATATATATACTTACTTACAAATGGCTTTTAAGGAACCCGAAGGTTCATTGCCGCCCTCACATAAGCCCGCCATCGGTCCCTATCCTGTGCAAGATTAAGCCAGTCTCTATCATCATACCCCACCTCCCTCAAATCCATTTTATATTATCCTCCCATCTACGTCTCGGCCTCCCTAAAGGTCTTTTTCCCTCCGGTCTCCCAACTAACACTCTATATGCATTTCTGGATTCGCCCATACGTGCTACATGCCCTGCCCATCTCAAACGTCTGGATTTAATGTTCCTAATTATGTCAGGTGAAGAATACAATGCGTGAACGTCTGTGTTGTGTAACTTTCTCCATTCTCCTGTAACTTCATCCCGCTTAGCCCCAAATATTTTCCTAAGCACCTTATTCTCAAACACCCTTAACCTATGTTCCTCTCTCAGAGTGAGAGTCCAAGTTTCACAGCCATATAGAAGAACCGGTAATATAACTGTTTTATAAATTCTAACTTTCAGATTTTTGGAGAGCAGACTGGATGATAAGAGCTTCTCAACCGAATAATAACACGCATTTCCCATATTTATTCTGCGTTTAATTTCCTCCCGAGTGTCATTTATATTTGTTACTGTTGCTCCAAGATATTTGAATTTTTCCACCTCTTCGAAGGATAAATCTCCAATATTTATATTTCCATTTCGTACAATATTCCCGTCACGAGACATAATCATATACTTTATCTTTTCGGGATTTACTTCCAAACCGATCGCTCTACTTGCTTCAAGTAAAATTTCCGTGTTTTCCCTAACCGTTTGTGTATTTTCTCCTAACATATTCACGTCATCTGCATAGACAAGAAGCTGATGTAGCCCGTTCAATTCCAAACCCTGCCTGTTATCCTGAACTTTCCTAATGGCATATTCTAAAGCGAAGTTAAAAAGTAAAGGTGATAGTGCATCTCCCTTCTTTAGCCCGCAGTGAAATGGAAAAGGATCAGATAGAAACTGACCTATACGGACTCTGCTGTATGTTTCACTGAGACACATTTTAATTAATCGAACTAGTTTCTTGGGAATACCAAATTCAATAAGAATATCATATAATACTTCCCTCTTAACCGAGTCATATGCCTTTTTGAAATCTATGAATAACTGATGTACTGTACCCTTATACTCCCATTTTTTCTCCATTATCTGGCGAATACAAAAAATCTGATCAATAGTCGATCTATTACGCCGAAAACCGCACTGATGATCCCCAATAATTTCATCTACGTACGGAGTTAATCTCCTCAAAAGAATATTGGACAAAATTTTGTACGACGTCAACAAAAGTGATATTCCTCGAAAGTTACCACAGTTGGTTTTGTCCCCCTTTTTAAAAATAGGTACTTCCATTGATCTGGTACAATTTCCTTTTCCCAAATAGCAAGTACAAGTTTATAAATTTCGCTATATAATGCACTTCCACCCTCTTGTATTAATTCTGCTGGAATTTGATCAATACCTGGAGACTTGTACTTTTTCAGATTTTCTATCGCAATTTCGACTTCTGAAAGCGTGGGTTCGGGTATAAATGGCTCAGCAGTTTGTATTTCAATATCGTCCCGATCATTTCTATTTGGCCTATGTACATTTAGTAGTTGCGCAAAATAGTTTTTCCATCTGTTTAGGATTGATGGAGAGTCTGCAAGCAAGTCACCATTCTCATCCTTGATCACGTTTACCCTTGGCTGATATCCGTTCTTAAATTCCTTTATACCCTTATATAAATCTCGAATGTTTTTATTCTTACTATTTGTTTCTACCTCATTCAGTTTTTCCTTCAAGTAACCTCTCTTTTTATTCCTAAGTGTACGACTTGCTTCCCGTCTTTCATTGAAATAATTATCTCTCTTCTCCTCAACTGGATCCTGTAAGAATTTCAATTTTGCCTGTTTCCTTCTTTCTACTACCATGCAACAATCTTCATCAAACCACGGTTTCTTTTTCTTAGTTTCGTAATAACCTATGCTCTGCTCAGCTGCAATTTTGATACTATCTCTGATATTTTCCCACACGCTATTAACATGTAATTCTTTCTCAACTTCGTCGGAACTTTCTAAAGTGGCAAACCTATTCGAAATTTCGACCTGATAATTTTGCTTAGCTTCCTCGTCCTTTAATTTCAAAATATTGAATTTAGTAATATTAACTTGTTGCTCTACTCGCTTGGCTACTGATAATCTTTCTCTTAATTCTCCAATCACCAAATAATGGTCAGAATTACAGTCTGCACCCCTGAAAGTTCGAATATCTACTATACTAGTATGTCTCCGTTTATCTATCAAGATGTGATCTATTTGGTTGTGTGTCAATCCATCTGGAGAAGTCCAAGTATATTTATGTATATCCTTATGGAGGAATGTTGTACTTTTGACAATTAAATTTTTCGATGTGGCAAAGTTGACTAATCTAACTCCATTGTCACTACTAATTGCGTGTAGGCTCTCTTTTCCAATAGTTGGTCTAAAAATATCCTCCCGTCCTACTTTAGCGTTGAAATCCCCCAATAAAATTTTCATGTGATATCTAGGGAACTGATCAAAAGTATGTTCCAATTCCTCATAGAAGCTATCCTTTATATAGTCGTCTTTCTCTTCTGTAGGGGCGTGAGCATTTATAACTATGATGTCGCACCATCTACCCTTAAGTACTAAATATGATAACCTGTCACATAAATTCGACCTTTTTTACTGCTGATTTTATTCTTTTATGTACAAAGAATCCTGTTCCTAATTGGTGATTATTGTTTCCTTCCCCATAATACAACAAGTAATCTCCTATTTGTGATATGCCATTCCCATCTAACCTAACCTCTTGTACTCCCACAAAGTCTATTCTATATCTAGCTAGTTCTTTTGCTACTAATGTTACCCCTCCTGTTCTATAAAGACTAGTTACGTTCCAAGTGCCAAATCTCAAAACCTTATTCCTTTGCTGTGGTAGTGCCAGAGAATCAGTCCTATTCCGAGGCTTACTGTAGGAATTCGTAACAAGCTGTTTTTTACGGTGATGGGTTGTTAGCCCTTCGCCCAACCCCCAAGCTGGAGGACCACCCCTTATCGGCTGTCCACGACTGCTTATTCAATATATTCGCAGCTACCCTCCATATCTGGAGGCCGTCTCCTCTATCCGCAACCTGAAGACGCGCCATGCCGTGGTGATAGGGACCCACCATACATGGATATATATATATATATATATATATTCTTGATCACAAGCCAGTAGTAGATTTTGTATTGTCTGTGGTACAGTAAAACTGTATCTTCAGGAAAGTTCTGTGCAGATCGGCAGTTATCATGTTTTGTTATTTGTACTCAGTCTTCTTAATTATAATTTGTCTAATTATTAGCATTACATTATTATATGTATATTACATTTATACTTGTTTGTATTTTCTATTTAATTATATTTTATTATGTACTAATAACATCTAGTCTTAGTTTATTTCTGCTCGCTTCCATTGCGCTATATTGATCAAATCCCTGTTCACCTTCTACATCTGACTCAGTAGATGTACGCAATATAATATGTTGTGTGAGAACGTGTCAGATCTTACCGTTAGTATGAGTCTCTATTTTTTTAATATATTTGTGTATATGTGATATAGATCTATAATGTGTGCTCAGTTTGGGGAGAAGTTTCGATATGAACTCAATAGCAATTTTCTTTTGTAAGTTTAACTGACATGCCAGAACTTAAATCGACGAAAGACTCGCTGAATCGACAAGCATTGAGAAATGTTTGCATTTCACAACAAATACGGTAGTTTTTCAAAGCATATAACCTAGTTAATAATTAGGCCTACGTGATCTGAAATATCAGTCTATAAGTCAATTTCAGTGACAAGGTCGCATTTCTTTAGACGAAAACTTGGAAAAAGTTCTAATAATTTATTGTAAGTAGGCCAGATATGGAATACCGGTTAATGATAATTATGGCTGAAACTTGCACTAAAGGACGACTAGGCTATATCATGTTACTTTTGCAACTCTTACAGCGCTTGTGACTGTTCGTCAGGGCTAAATTTGCGACTTCCTTCAATGTTCTACGTCTTTAATTTTATTTCATACGACTTTTTGGAGACGTACTGAGCATAATTAGCAATCTCAAAGAGCCAGTTTTAGGCACATAAATTACAACTTTTTGGAAGAGTATACTATCTAGGCTAGTTACTTTGCATTTTATCTTTCGAATGTCAGGATAATTTATTTCAATTGTATTTTCACGAACTTACATTTCATATTACTAATCCATGTAATATTACTTCTCGATTGCCTGCGCAAGCAGTAGAAGCACGAAATGTCTCTATCGCTTGGCCTGAGGGTTGTCGGTTCGAGTCCCGCCTCGGGCATGACTATTGTTTCATATTTAGCGTCTGAATGAGATGAAGGTGATAATGCCGGTGAAATGAGTCCGGGGTGCAGCACCGAAAGTTACCCAGCTTTTGCTCATATTGGGTTGAGGGAAAACCCCAGAAAAAACCTCAACCAGGTAAATTTGACCGACCGGGAATTGAACTCGGGCCACCTGGTTTCGCGGCCAGACGCGCTAACCGTTACTCCACAGGTGTGGACTATAGTTTCGTAGTAGTTTAAAAAAACGGAAAACAGAAAAAGGAAAAAAAAAAAAACAAAACAAAAGATTGCCTGATCTTTGTTGATAAACATTGTTTCACCCAACCAGTCTTAAAATAGTGTTTTTTTTCGTAGTCCACACCTGTGGAGTAACGGTCAGAGCGTCTGGCTGCGAAACCAGGTGGCTCGGGTTCGAATCCCGGTCGGAGCAAGTTACCTCGTTGAGATTTTTTTCCGGGGTTTTCCCTCAACCCAATACGAACAAATGCTGGGTAACTTTCGGTGCTGGACCCCGTACTCATTTCACTAGCATTATCACCTCCATATCATTCAGACGCTAAATAACCTAGATGTTGATACAGCGTCGTAAAATAACCCAATAAAATAGAATAAAATAAAATAAATTTTTCGGATATAAATATATGTAGGCCTAGGCCTACTATACCCAATCTGACTGCTACCCCTCCTTTCATCTATCATCTCATCGTGCTTGGACAATGCCCTAAAGGCGAGCTGCTGATCAATGCTAGACATCATCGTGTACGACATGCTTTGGCGACATCTTTAAAAACTTTAAATTGGGAGATTCATGAGGAAGTACATTGTGTATCATCAGATGGTTCTTTTAGACAGGCAGACATTATTGCTATTAACGGACGCTTAAAACGGGCTCTTGTTTTTGACCCTACTATCCATTTCGAAAGAAACCTAAATCAGGCCACCGAAGTTGATATGGAGAAGAAGTCTATATATGAACCTTGTCTGCCTTATCTTTCTCAAAAGTACAACGTCCTTCTTAAACAATGGTCTATCGTTGGTTTGCTGTTTGGCAGTAAAGGTTCTATTTCCAAATTCACATGGAATTATCTTAAGGAACTTCACATTCCTTTTGATTATGTAATGTCTATTCTTATAAATATTATCAAGGATTCTCTTCAAATATTACATCATCATCTCTATTTCAATTAATCCATTTATATATTTCCCTTCAACAATTAACTTTCTTTTTTCTTTAATGTTTCAAATCACATTATATTGTACATGTTTATTGTTTTCAGGACCCTTGTGGTCACTCATATTCTTTGAGCTGATGTCTTTAATGAATAAATAAAAGATTGTGCTGATGTCAGGGGGTAGCATGCCATCGGACTTACAATTAGGCCTACTTACCTATACACCGTACAATGGTCCTATGTAAACTATCTAAGTTCAAGACTTCTTTCCGGTTCCAGCCCTCGTAAAATCAATGAATGAATGAATGAATGAATGAATGAATGAATGAATGAATGAATCAATCAATCAATCAATCAATCAATCCTGGGATCAGGGCCTTAGACCAAGTTCTTAGTACATCACTTACATCCTTCTAAATAATAGGATAAAATTATGACTTTGATACACACAGCAAAAAAACAAGGAAATATTAATGTCTACAAGCTTCTAGTTTCTTCTTGTTCTTCTGTAAATTTGAAACATGCGAAGTTTTTACTTCCATTTACTTTCGTCTGCCCTAGTTGTCTCCTGCTAACACAATAATTAATCACTTTTAGAGAAGTTCATTTCTTTTATATACGTGTTACGCAGTTCAAGTCTCCTAATTCCAGAAATAAAAAAACGTTTCACTTATATGATAGCTCGCTGCTAGAAGACTGAAACAAATTCCGCACAACAAACAAAATGGCGTGTTGTCAGGAAATGGAAGTGTATCACAGGCGGACAGATGATAGTTATTTGTTACGGAAGCTGATAGGTTTTTGTTCCCTCGCAGGTAGCGCCGTAATGGATGCCCGGGATGAGCTCTCATTGCTGCCCTGTTTTAGGACCTTGTTTATAGCCGGACGTCGTAATGATGCAGTGGCGGCACGTAATGGTGCAGGTGGTATCTTCGTAATGGGGCAGACGGAATGCGGAAGAAAAAAAAAGGAAGAAACTTGTAGCAGTTTCACATGAAATAGTGTGAGTTCCTCAGTAATGAACACGATAGAACACATCAGTGGCGACTTGTATAAATTGTCTTTGAAAACTAAAGGGAAGAAAATCGCTTAGTTAGTGTTGTCGAATGATTGAATTGGTATTACATTCGAATAATAGTGGGCGACCTAATTGAAATGGCTAATTACTCGGCTGTTTTTTTTCTGAAATGTTTAACGAAAACGTGAAATGACAGATCAGTGTCATTGTCATTATTAGATGTCGAATTTAATTACCATACGCGCTACTGTTAACTGTTACTGTTTAAACTGAAATATAAACAGAACACATTTTCAGCAAGTTTCTGAGTCACTGTTCGCATCCATACACGTAGGCCTGCAGTCTGGCAAGTACCTTTTAAGGCATTCAAACACATTTTTTGTAATAAATTTAACAGTATCCTGCAGAACTTTCATGAAACTTGAAACATAAAACTTAATACTTTAATAAAACTACCAACTAGTTTACTGGCTTTAAAAATACAAAAAACATACATTAAATACGCATGTGAGCCGTTCAGAGCAGAAGTGGGGTAAGTCAAAATTGGGTAATGAGGTTTGAAGTAAAAATTCGGTAAAATACAGCGCAAAGTAGCAATTAATATGTCCTTCGTGCTATCCACTGACTACTAATAGTTTAAATAAATTCAGTATTAATTGCTACTTTACGCTGTATTTTACAGAATGTTTACTTTAACCCTCATTACCTATTTTTTTACTTACACCACTTCTGCTCTGAACGGCTCACATATTTCTATGAATAACGAAACCGGTCATTAGTTCACTGATTAAAAAGAAAACAAAATAAATACACAAGTCAAATACACGTCTACATTATAACAAAAGAGTTAATTGGTTCACCGATTTAAAAAAATTACAAAATAAATACCGGGTACATACATTAAACACACTTGTATATACAAAGTATTAATTAACAACTCCAAAAATATTTTCAGTGAGTATAGGGAGATCGTTAAATTCACAGCCTATGATTGTAATAGATATTCACAAACAACTGCAAGCTTTTGTCATTCAGTCTGCTTTCAAAAAAGTTGAAAGTTAGAATTTATAAAACATATTACCGGTTGCTTTATATGGTTGTGAAACTCTGACTCTCACTTCGAGAAAGGAAAAGAGGTTAAGAATATTTGAGAATAAGGTCCTTAGGAAAATATGTGGGGCTAAAAGATATGAAGTTACAGGAGAATGGAAAAAGTTACACAACGCAGAATTGCACGCATTGTATTCTTCACCTAACATAATTAAGAACATTAAATCCAGATGTTTGAGATGGGAGGATATGTAGCACGTATGGGCGAGTTCAGAAATGCATAAAGAGTGTTAGTTGGGAGGTCAAAACGTAGATGGGAGGATAATATTAAAATGAATTTGAGGGAGGTGGGATATGATGGTAGAGACTGGATTAACCTTGCTCAGGACAGCGACCGATGGCTGTCTTATGTGAGGGCAACAATGAACTTCCGGGTTCCTTAAAAGCCATAAGTAAATAGGCGGATCCTAGACTAGCAAAATGACCTATCGTTTCAAATTTCGATGTAATTGCATAACATCTCCAAAGGATATGCACGCCACTGACTACTACCATTTGAAATTATATGAAACAATAAAGGCAAGAAACTTAAAACGAAACACACTGAAATTGCATAAACAAAAGTACAATGAAAGGAAAATTAAATTGAAGTGTACAGTTTTTATAGAAATTGCTGGAACCGGCGACTGTTTCTATTACCTCTGATTGAGGTTCTGCCTGATACATGCATCTATTACTATCAGGCAGAAGGTGTATACCTCACTTGGCGGTTTGTGTCGGAGGAAGAACAATTGAAGAATGTGATCCCAAAACGCGTGCAGTCTATTTTTATGAAAGGACTGGGATAGTTTTTCTTTATACACCAGTCTACGGACTGAGTGAGTTTTTAAGTGACATGCATAATAACACAATCTTTCAGACAAGGAATGGCGTTGTTTTAGAAGAAAACAAGCTTAAATTATAATGCTAGAGATCTGAAACATAAATAATAAACATGGCCAAATGCACTGAGCGAGTTTTGGGCCCACACTCTTCGATTATTTGCATACATCTGAAGTCTAATTACTCCTTAGCGCAGCGGTGGTGAAAATGTCATCGTGCACCGAGCCACTGTGTAACCTGCAACGTGCATAGCACCTATGGCGGGAGGCGGACACCCGAAGGGGAAGTGAAGCAACTGTCTGACTTATTAACGGATTTTCATTTTCCTTACGTCAAGCACTTAAATATAATTTTATACAGTACAAGGCTACAAACTAATGTTTAATACGTGCAACGAAGAAAGAAATGAACAATAAATGAACAATATCACAACCTAAAATTAACTGTCTTCAGAATGTCTCTGCGATAAAGTTTCAAAATCAGGAATTATGTCACTTACTGCCGGTCGTAGTTGATCACGAAGGTATTTATCTGTCAGTCGTGATCTAAATTTGGTTTTTACTATTTTAATTGTTTAAAATAATTTTTCACAAACGTAAGTTTTAGCGAACATGGCTTCAACAGAGCAAGCGAAAGAACGAAGCTTCGGATATTTATCTTTTGGAAAAGATTTGAAAGTTCAACATTTGTCAAGTCCTTACATTTAGCTTTCATTTGATATCACATAGTAAATCAATGAGTTCAAATTGAAGAGCTAACCGCATTATTCGTACATCTGCTGAAAAAGGGTCGACGTACAGAGATGATGATGATGATGATGATGATGATGATGATGATGATGATGATGATGATGATGATGATAGCAACAACAACAATAACACTTAACCTTTTAATGTTTCATCAGTAACATGTAGTATAATGCCGTTTTATGTTATACAACCGTTTTCCTCGTAATACTTGTGAACAAATCATACATTTAATAT
Source organism: Periplaneta americana (assembly GCF_040183065.1). Lineage (NCBI taxonomy): Eukaryota > Metazoa > Arthropoda > Insecta > Blattodea > Blattidae > Periplaneta > Periplaneta americana. Next base: position 57,547,690 of record NC_091133.1, read on the forward strand.
TCTCATCATATTGACAGCAAAAAAAATGCGTCCTCCCATCCCACTTGGAACTTTCGTACATGGTTTCAAGAGAGACATATGCCACTCGCAGGTCAGAGACAAATACAAATGGAACGGAGTTTGACTCCAGTGAGTGAGAGGGTGGGGGTTGGCGGAGGTTAGAAGCAAGCGAAATGCACAGCTATCACTGCGAGCGATAATGGGACATATTAATAAAACTGAGAAACTCCTAGTGAGTAAGACCTGATGAGCACGAGCACAGCGTCGCTAGTTTGTATTAATAAAAACATCTTCAAATGGCGGAGCAAAAGATCAGCGACATGAGCATTTGCTCTGTATTCGTTCAACTTTTGTTTTTTTCTTTATTTATATCCTTCCGCACTTCCGACTCTATTTCATATCAGAGGGTTGCCAATAGCAGATAGGCTATCTTAACAAACACAACGTGTTCGGTCTGAGGAGTGGCTTAAAAATTTAGTTTACGTTCCACAATGGAGGAAAGCACAAAAACGTTTTGTACAAATTATTGGAGTCCATAAAAAAGTGCTTCAGAAATCACAACTCCCTGACAGCAAGGGCAAAAAACATGTAGGAAACGTTCATGCAATTTAGATCACTTGACTTAAATCGTTTATTACTTCATCCACTTCAATGAAATCTCTATAAATTTTATAAACAAAATTTAGTATAGTGCAGTGAATGCTTTGGTGAAACTAAACATTAATACCGGTATAGGTAAAGGTATCCCCGTAACATGCCATGAAGGCACTTGGGGGTATGGAGGTAGAGTCCCATGCTTTCCATGACCTCGGCACTAGAATGAGGTGGTGTGGTCGGCACCACGCTCTGACCGCCTTTTACCCCTGGGAAAGACCGAGTGTTTATAGGAGGCTGAGTGAACCTCGGGGCCGTTCTGAAAGTTTGGCAACGAGAAAAAAATCCTGTCACCACCTGGAATCGAACCCCGGACCTTCCAGTCCGTAGCCAGCTGCTCTACCGGCCGCCTTAATACCGGTATAATTGTCATAAATTGTTTAAAAACAATATTTATAATAAAATGTGTTTCCATGTAATTTCGACCCGGAAATCGTGTAATTTGGACTGGTATATATAAACTGCCGTAATGAAATTTAATTTACTTAAGTAATTCTAAACAATAAAATGGAACATTATGATACATTGTACGTACCTTTGCACACGTGGTATAATAATAATAATAATAATAATAATAATAATAATAATAATAATAATAATAATAATAATAATAATAATAATAGTCGGCTTCGGTAACGTAGTCGGTACAGTGCTGGGCTTCTGTGCTCGAGATTGCGGGTTCGGTCGGAGGCATTTAAGTGTGCATAAATGTGACAGGCTTATGTCAGTAGATTTACTGACATGTAAAAGAACTCCTGCACACCGTCGACGCTGGTATAACCTCTGCAGTTGCGAGCGTCGTTAAATAAATCATATTAAAATATTTTAATAATAATAATAATAATAATAATAATAATAATAATAATAATATAGTTCATCTCGAGTTTCGGCACAGTCTTCATGGGCTCGGTTTTTACAACTATTGCACTGCGAGGTCCACAGCCAGACTTCCAGAACAAATTAAAAATGGGCGAAAGTTTTTTACATTCGTGTTCATTAGAGACTATTTCAATATAAGAAACTTACTGTATCTAAGTTTGTGAATATAAAGCAGAATTATGGGGTTATTGTATATGTCTTTATATAATATTTATCTCTCTGTCAAATATTAAAAGCTTTTATTCAATATCGTCCTCAGAATCACAGGTAAAACCATCCACTAGCGCAAAAATTAAAATATTGCTTCAATGGTCCAAATTACACACTCGTGGCCGGTTCAAATTACACACTGTGCAAATATTCCATTTATAAACAAATATTACAGAAATATTGTAAATAGACGAATGCAGCTATGGTATAAGTTATCTCTATATTTTTGCAATACTTGAACAAGCAAAACATCTAAATAGTAACTACACAGCACTCAATCTCGACAGAGTGTAAGGTTTTAAGGATTGTGATTAATAAACTTATTTTCTTCTCACTCCTCACCTTTGAATGTAACAGCACAATAACTTGCAGGCAGAAAGTTACTCTCAACGGTCTTGCTATTCCTACCTGAGACAGGAGTTGACCAAACTTGCAAATACTAAAGTCCAAATCAATTCAAATTACACGCCGGTCCAAATTACATGGACTTCCCCTAGCTGTCGAATCCATCAGGGAAGTAATAAAGCAGGCATTTGGCATGGAAATGATAGAAAACCAGATTATGAAAAATATTAATAGGCCTAATATGAGAAGCCGATTGAAATTGAAAACAGACCTAAAAAGGACTGGAAACAAGAAAAACCTTTTTAAAGAATTTCTCCATATACGGGAATCATGCACGGATCCAGGCCACCTGACGTTAACGCTGGTGAATCTCTCATTTCCATTGCACGTAGCTTGCACGTTAATACTGGGGACTCCTTTTCTATATATATATATATATATATATATATATATATATATATATATATCCCCATGTATAGTTTTTTTATTAACACGTAGGTACAGTCCACTGCCCCTATAACATCGGGAATGTGTCGACTTCGGTAGCGCAGTGGGTATAATGCTGACCTTCTGCGCTCGAGGTTGCGGGTTCGATCCCGACCCAGGTCGATGACATTTAAGTGTGCATAAATGTGACAGGTTCATGTCAGTACCCGTAGATTTACTAGCACGTAAAAGAACTCCTGCGGGACAAAATTCCGGCACACCGGCGACGCTGATGCAACCTCTGCAGTTGCGAGCGTCGTTAAATAAACCTTAATTTAAAAATTTATCAGGGAATGTACACTTGTTTGACCATTGAATTTTGGCTGCCTCAAGAACAGCATTGGTAATTGTATCCAATTGTCTACTTTTTCCTTAATTGCACAGATAATTTCCCAGAATTCTAAGGACACAGTCCCTTGTGAAATACCAATATCTTCTACTACACCAACCTGAAAACCAGGGTCTCCTACGCACCTTAGAAATATTCTCTTTTTCCCTGCATTCCTTAGTGTTCCACCCCTTGTTTCGTTCGATTCGGGTAAGAAATGTTCCGTAAGCCACTATACATCATTTTCCCGTTCAAATCTGTACAAATCTTAGTAACTATGCATATCAGAGTCCTTCGTCTTTTATAAATCTTTCTTCTTCGATCAGGAATCACATTCATGAATGTTGCCATCACGTTTATAAACGTCTCTCGAGTACGTTGAGTCTGCTAATAAGCTACCTCAGGATATCGTAAGCATTTGCTCGTAACAATGAGCATGACCTCTGCTTTATTAATATCAAAACATGAGCACTTGCTCTGCGGCCGAGTTGATTGAGCACGACCTCGGCGAGTAACATGAGCAAGATCTTATTGTTAATATCAAACAGCGACAATGCTCAGATTCTTGAGTAACTTCCTTTTATTAATATCTCCCTATGTCTCGCGAGTCACGTTCTCGCCACGGCTGCCGTAGTGTAATATGTAGACCTATGTAGTCAACGACGTATGTAATAGAGGAGGAAAAGAACTGGCCAACCTAACCCATTATCTCTTGGCTTAGTTGTCTCATGAGTGATGTCTTATTGGTGTCTCTTATGAGGCTCAAACCTGTCTTCGAACAGCTGACTAAACAACAAACAACAACTGTTTCTATTTTTATTTTAGTGTTGGGCGTAGGAAATGAGTCGAGGTTCGAAATGGAGAAGATGAGAGTAATGATGATAAAGTGGGACTACGACGATGACGACAGTAAAGATGGACTGGGACTAGAAACACAGTTGCAATGTCCCCATCCGGCCGCTTTCACCCTCTCATTGAGTTAGAACAAGAATGGGGTTGTTTGAAGTATCGCTAATGCTCGCGGCAGGCAGCCACTCAGCCAGCACCGTCTTCGCGGAGTGGGACAAATAAGAGCAGAGCCCGCAGTAATAGAGAGAAATGCGACTGTGGTGACGGCACCAGTGACCTGCAGTGCTGCCATCCTCTTCAATGCAAACCAAAAAAACTTTGCAAGAACAGAAACAATACATCGTTCATATACAATTTCAGATCACTTATCTATTATTTTTTTAATAACGTGTTGCAAAAAGGATAATGTTCAAAACATATAAAATATGATTTTACATTATAACAAAGCATTTAATGAAAAAAAAGTCTTTACTAAAAAGCCACTCGTTATTCGTCTCAAGTCAAGCATTCAAGATCTAGGACGAGTGGGTTTTCAACCTCGTTGTAATTGCTAGAACAGATTTTACTATGACCATTACACTTTTACTACGTGATACTACTTTTGACCAATAAAACGGTACGGAAAAATGTGTTCAACCAATCACGGATGCTTATCTACTAATTTCATCTTCTCCCTATCATTTAGACCCTAGCATTTAAGAGTCTGTTACTGGAAGTAATTGAAGAAAAAAGTACTACATCAAAGAAATTGATGGGGGACTTGTATGAACCTGATTTATCGTATGAAGAACTCCTTCCATTTATTTGTGATGAGGAAAACCCGTCACAAGTACAGCATCATAGTTTTGCGTACAATAAATCGTAGTAGCGGTGATACGAACTTTTCACTTTGTGATAAGCGCCCACTTACTATAGAGACATAATTGGTATGATTGAAATTGATATGATTGCAATTAATGTTTAGAGTGTCATTAATAATACTGTAAATCTAAAATGTGTTCCATCCTCATAACTCGTGCAGACTTGACCTAAAATTTATAATTTGGTCATGTATTACTGGGGTTAATGACTAAAGGATTACCTGTTCAAAGTCCAAAGGCAGACGTAAGTGCCACGGCATGGGTACGCCATCGAGTAGACGCGAATCACGCGGACTTCAAAGGTCACCGTAGCGTCACTGGCGCGAGCCGATAAAGCGGCGCGGCGATCGTTGGAGAAGCATCATTGTTATTATAATAGCTCTGCAGTCAGCAGAAGTGCTGGGAGGGCGACGAGTGGCCCACGTGGCTACGAGTAATCATCATCATCATCATCATCATCATCATCATCATCTTCTTCTTCTTCATTTCATCACTTGTACTACGCCTTATATTTCAAGATTGATTCATTAACTTAAGTATAGGCAGCCCTCGGTTGTTTAAAGGACTTAGGTCTTTTACTGACCCACCTACAACGCACTCCAATAGAAGTTATTCAAACAAACTTCATCACACTTTGCTGGTTTCGTACTCATAAATAATAGGAATGAGGGACTCTTTAACACACTGCAATGATTTTTATTCACTTACGTCTGTGCAAGCACAACAAAGGCCAACCACTGTGGAGTAACGGTTATTATGTCAGACAAAGAAACGAGCGGACTTTCGATGTTGGATCTCTGATTCACTTCGTCATCATAATTACGCTTCCTCTTTTCTCTTTCACCATCATCTTCGTTTCTTTCCCATATTTCTAATCTGCTCCGATGTAAATTTTGCTACGGACAGCCACCGAACTTGAACCCCGTGGTATGTGGTCATTAGTTGCTGATGGTAGTGCTATGTGCCGTGGGTTTTCCTCTGGGCTCACGGTAGTTCGTGGGATCGGGGTTGAGGGACCGCGCTGATGTCTACGCGGAAAAGTAAAGGGATTCTGTAGGCTGTATGGGGAGTTCGGAGGCGGCCCGCAGAGGAATCTGTAGGGCGGAGAGCCTTAGGATATACACACCATTCCATTCCGGGTAATACAATGGATCCACCCAAGCGGACTACGTGCTTTGGTAGTCTCCTGGCCGTGCCTCTTCAAGGTGGACTAAGACAAAGAAACAAAACAAAGGAGAAAGACACACAAGTTATTCCTAGGGAAGATAAAGCTCAACATTTCTTAACATTCCTATCGAACCCGAGTCCTCTGTAATTGTAGTTATATACGTATATACGTAGTTATATAGTCAAACGCAGCTGAAACGTCGACTATTCAAGTTTTGTGCTAAGAAGCCATCTGCTGACTGAGATAGGGCAATCGCGATTCCGTGAAATGTGAATTTACTCAAACAGCATTTCGTATCTTTACTTGTAATCTCTTACATTTTCACTTGTTTCCTGGCATCAGGATTGTTCAAGTCTTTGTTATAATACGTCAACTTCTCACAACTGAGCAAGCCGGAGGGGGAGGAGGTGGAATATCCAGCCAGCCCCAGAGTTACCGGAGCGAGACGCGCCAGGAAATGGATTCGCGAGACGGAGGAATGAAGAGAAATTACTGTGGCGGTCATATTGCAGGTGAGGCGTGATTCCCCCACTCAACCCTGCACCGCTTCCGGAGCCAGTGACTGGCAGAGATACTAAGCATCAAGCCTGACGAATCTGTGGGCTGAGGGGCTCACCTAAGACTATCTCGGTCTGCATCTCACAATCTTGTTTCGCGCAAACAAAAGTTGCAGTCGCAAGATTCAGAGTCGAAATGCAGGGAAGAAGAGAAATCTTCTCAGTCAATTGAAAGAAACAGTCACAACTGTAGGGGTATCGTAGCACTGCATTTAATTAAGTCCTTTTCAAAATCCATTATGTGGAAATACAGTCAACTCTGGATATAGTGAACTCGGTTATAGTGAACATTCGCCTATAGAGAACCAAAATCGCTGGTCCCGACCCGATTGCATGAATATTTTCGTTTATAGTGAACCCTCACTTCTATTATAATGAACCTAAAACTAGAACGTCCCCAAGAAAATGTAACATAAAAATGGCCAAAATGGTAATTCAGGAAACCCTTTCTCCTTTAAACTTCCAAGAATATGTTCAGAACAGAATCCCAAACCTTTCACTCCTTAAGTGCATTGAAAGACAAAGGTTTTGTTCAGCATCCTGGACAGCTTGAAACATGTTAAAGAGAATAGTGTACGCAGTGAGGGATAAAGGAAGGATAGTAATTCTGACTCCTTTAAAAGAGGTTATTGGAACAATAGGAAGAAAAAGTGTTTTCTTTTGCAAAAAAAGGAGAAGAGTGATGAGTGATGAGTGATGACTAGACTTCGTGGAATTGCCACGAGAATCGTAAGGTTTACTGCGCACGCAGTATAGACTGTATGAGAAGGGGGCGTGCAACGGATGGAGTATGCCTCTGATGTAAACACTGAGCAGTATACTGCGGTTACAATAAAACCTGTATCCTGCATTCAAGAAATATAATGAATCATCATTGAAGTAGGAAATGTCTAAACATGTAAATACACAATTATTTTATAGCGAGGTATATTAACTCTTAAATGTAAGATACTAATATCATCCTTGAATATGTGCATTGCAGTGAAGAGTTACGTACATTTTGAGCGACTGTAAAGTGAACCTCCTCCGATGGTCACTTAAACAGTTTTTATATTGGGAAAATGTACGTTCAACATCACACGATGTAGTAGGTGCATATTTGAAGAACGAAAAGTCACTACTTTTTAGTACACCAACTTCGGACGTCTTGTCGTGACATGATAGCACATCATTTATAATACGAAGTTGTGAATAGGCACAATTTTGTAGCAATAATGTTTCTCAACTTACATTTCACTTTTTCTGAAATTAATGAATTGTTATTTTGGATAACGGTTTGTGATACTTTATCCAATATATTAAGGGCTTCTGAGAGTTATAGCTTAGACGATTCTAACCGGGTGATGCTTTTGGATACGATTTTAAAATTAGAATCAATTAACAGAATATCTTCCAATAGCTGTTCAGTAGGCAAAGATTTTAAAGCTGCAACAGCGGAACTGTCTGTGGTATCCAATGCATCAATTACCTCCATTATTTTGCCGTAATGTTCTGCATAATAATTAACATCATCCAACCATGTTTTCCAACGGGTCAAGACTGGCTGCGGGGGTAAGGGTATGCAGGCGGCAATTATTTGGAACAGCAACACTCTCATTGTAGTATGTTTGATTGAATTCTTGTCTGCACTGTACAAATGTTAAGCTTTGACTATTCCAACCACAGTAATGCAAAAACAAGTGCTTACTTTGGTATACATTAGCTGTAGCTGCTTCGTTTATTTGGACCTGTCACAAGTCTTAACATGAACTGCTTATACTGCGAGACCGGGCGGTCGCTCACCTCCTCTATACTACCGTACATCGGCAACTTGATTGCATGCTGCGTGTGGCAATTCAACGAAGTCTAGTGATGACCAATGGGTAAATGCAAGGATTACAGTATAATGGTCCTCAATCCTTCCTCCCGCATCTCTGTAAAAGTGAACCCGGGGAAATTCCAAGGCTGAGTACACAGTAGCATACCTCTAGTGGCTGGAGATGCGAAATCGGTCAGTGCCTACTACATACATGGCTAGATTAGATTCGAGTTTCGAACTGTGAACATCAGGATGTAAAGTGTTCAAGTTGGAAGATAAAGAGAACATTAGTATTGATATTGAAAGTGGTCTGAACCCAAACGGGCATTAATACTGATTAGGGGAGAGTCGGGTAGTATCGGACATCGCGTAATATCGGACAGTGAATTTCTTTCATCTACCACACGATGATAGTACCTGATTCACACGGTTACGTTTCTGTGATGTCGCATAAAGAAACGTAACCATGTCATTCAGGTACTACCATATGGTGGTAGATGAAAGAAACGCACTGTCCGACTCTCCCCTATATAGCATCGTCAGTAGTATAAAAACAGACACTTCGGTTTTAGTGAACCTCGAATATAGTGAACGAAATATTCTGCTCCGCTCCACAGATGTTCACTATAACCGGAGTTGACTGTATTGTTGAAATTGTTCATAGTTAAGAGGTATCGTTTCTGGTAACAATCTAAAGAAACTCAGAGTCTATTCCCGGCAGAAATGTGAATATTTATCTTCCTTTCACAGCGACTGTGCTTGTGCTTTTTCTTCTATTTTTTTTTTCTGTTTGGTTTGAAGCAATGATCTTACGTTATGCTAACCATATAACATGGGAATTTGGATACTATGAATGCCTGGGACTAGTTCACAATCCTCACTAAAACAGGACGTAACAGTTCAAAGGATTCAAGTCACGATGACGACGATGATGGTATAATGCTGAAATAAATAATGGAAAACTTTTCCCAAACTACAACTTGTGACCGGGAATCCAAACTAGTTTCTTTTTGTGCGGCGATATTAAATGTCAACTTCGATATAATTGTTACGATAATTATGAGGGAAGAGTCAATGAGAGAATGAGGATAAACATATAAGTGAAAAGAGAAAGAGGAAGACTATAAACTAAAGGTGGGAAAAGTAGGAGAATTAACTAAAGTGAATATTAGAGATATTCAGAGTAGAATACTAAGTGCTGTTATGCAGCAATGAAAGAGTGAGAATACTGACAACAGAATACTTAGTATTGTCCTAAATCATATATATAACGGATAGCTCATTCCTGTGTTAAAATCGGTAGCAGTTTGAAGAGAACAACCGCCAGGATACCACCCGTCCGCCGTAAACGAACACAATATGACAGTACAGTCGCTAATGCAATCCAAATGGGAGTTATGACGTGACTCCTTATGTAACAACTAGATGGCAGCATAGTAAACCTGACAAAAGTTGTTACCATCAAAGCCTATAAGGCCGAGCTATCTGAGTATATATATTCCAGGGTATTGTGAAAGTAGTGATGAAAAGTGAGTAAAAATAAGTCATAAGTGAAAAAGTGACAAATAAGCACAGAGATGGTGACAAGGAGAGAAGAACAAACTAGTGAAGTGAGACGGATATGGAAACAAGGAACTGAAGTAGATAAGTATGTAATAGTAGACAAAGAGAGAATGATGGAGGATACGTGAAGAGGTATAAGATGAACGGGTGAATAAAAAAAATTAGTAAAAAAAATAGGTAAAAATTAAGGATGAAGAGTACATAAAAAGTGGTTGCTAAGATAAATATTGAAAATAGAAAATTAGTATATAGATAATGAATAGAAATGATAGAAAGTAGTAGGCAAATTGAAGGATTCAGAACCATAGTGGGCCAAGCGCCATTTATTAAAAACGGAGAAAGCAAGGGTTAAAGTTAAGTGAATATCATAGTTTAAAGAAGATTGGCATATCATTTAGTTTTAATGTGTATACTTTATATTACATTGCTTTATGTTTCCATTGAACTATGGTAATAACTTCATTTTAACCCTTGTTGGTTTTAGTAAATGGCGCTTGGCCCACTATGGAACTGAATCCTCTCAATTGTAGTAAAGTAGACATTATAGAATAGTATTAGGACAAAGACGAAAAGTAGAGTGTAGATAAGATTTAAAGGTTAAGGGGTATGAGTATAGAATCTGAGATTGTAGTAGGGGTTAAATTTGAAGAAACTATAAGGAAACAGGATATAAATGTAATAGGAGAAATACAAAATGAAGTGTTCAAAATTAAACATTTTTGTAGTGATCACAAAGCACCCCCTGTTGGTATTGCATGTTATTTAAAATACCTTGATATTGCTAGGGTTAATGGTTTTACTTACTCTTTTAGCGTCCTGTGCGGTGAATGTGTCGATATCCCTTTCGTATAATGCTTCTCACACATGGTTCCTTCACATTTCCTTTCGATCAACGTTCCTTTCAGTGACATTATTTAAGTAATTTAATTTAATAAATACAACTTCACATAATGCATCTTCAACGTTTCACATTACTAGCTATATTCCTCGAAAACAGTATTTAAAACCAAAAAGTAACAAACGTTTTTTGCCCTTTTGATTTTACTTCGCCTCAAATTCCATGCTACAACGTATTTTGCATAATCCAAGCGCACCGCTACACAATTAGAACTGAACTCACAAGCGGATGCTATAAACAACTAAGGAACTTCTTCTTCTTTTTCTTTCTTGGCCTCGGGTTCAATTCAATGATCCCATGTAGCCAGCTAAATTCTCTAATGTAAAACTATATACTGAATAAATAGTGCCGAAGTACCGCACAGGTAACTAACTATTAAAAAAAAAACGTAAATGAATTGTGGATGATGAACGATGACAGTAAACACGTCTGCACTTCACGGAGACAGACCGATGACTGCCTCTAACTAAGGAACTTACTACCAATATAAAATGCTCAACATATGAACTGTACACGGCAAAAAGGATGAATAGAGTTGCCGGAACATTCAGCGTCATATGCCATTGTTGTATGAAGCTTAGAAGACAGACCGGACCTAGCCGGTATGTAAACACAGAAACAAAGCGAATGCAGTGTCATTCTACGAGTATACAGTATACGTTCACGTACAGGAAGAAACGACATAATGTTATCAGAGAGTTTATTTTCATAAACTTTGAGATCAGCTTGAAACTTGTCACATGTACTGCAAGTGTCACGGCGTGGATATCCAAATGAAATGTTAAATCTGGTGTTGAATATCTTTCTTTGGTATTCATAAGACACATCGGAACGACCTTGTGAAATATACATTTTATAATTTTCTTATGATGAGATTGCCGGGAAGATATATTCGTTCACTTTTTGACTGACCATAATGGCTTTCCGTCCCTTGAATGATTTAATGTGGTTGAGCACACTTTCGAAGACATCATCAGATTTTTTGTTGTGATGATTATGATGTTTGCCTCGTTGATCTTTAGGTGGCATACCTGTAGACTTAAGAGAGTCCTGTAGTACCTGAACGCGCTTGTAAGAGATCCCATGCAAGGAAATAAATGCTTCCAAACAAACTGATACAGTATTTCGTCCATGTCGTTAGAGTATTTTTTTTTTAATTTTAGTAGGTTATATTACGACGCTTTATCAACATCTTAAGTTATTACGTCTGAATGAGATGAAGGTGTTAATGCCGGTGAAATGAGTCCAGAGTCCAGCACCGTAATTTACCCAGCATGTCGTTAGATTTTAACACCCTTACCTTATAAGAATACTTCTTATAATGTAATTTAGCTGCTGCAAAGGAATATTTCAGAAGCGACCTTCATAAGAGGAAGTAAGCCTATAATTTTTAACAGTCAATGAACTTTTGTTTCTATATGAGAATTTATTTTTATAAGAGGCATTTATTTTGGTTAAAATAGGCGGGCATATAGGCACTAAAAATTGTAAAAATAGGCAGTAAAATAGGCATTTATTATTAATGGAAACAGACAAAAATAGACACATACTTAATAAACTATCCCATACGGTACTCACTTTCCTCGGTTTCATGTCACAACAAGATGTTTTCTTAAGTTGTCAACTGTCATAGTGAGCCGCCTGTCAGAGAGAAGGTTTTTCATGGTGGAAAAAGATTTTCTACTTCTACTGAGGTGATTGGAACAAACTTAAAACAACTTATTTCAGAAGGACTGTCTCTACTCTCTTTCAGAGATCGGGGAAAAAAAAAGACTGTGTATTGTCTCAAAAAGAGGGGTATGAAAAGGGATTAGAGACTTGTGCGTGCAAGCGACAACAGTAACGGGACCTGGAGACTTGCTTTTAATACTTCCCTCATCCCCTTTCTTTATCTGGTAAACCCCGAATTGACCTGAGCACTGACATAAAAGATGGAATCGGTAGGGAGAAAAGTTTACGACTTCTTGGAAACATATGTATTGCTGGAGTATAAGATTCTCAGCAAATATTTGTGTGAGGTGAATATATATTTTTAATTTGTAGGTACAACCGTTCTTTTTTGTTTTTTGACATAATTTATGCGCGGTTTATTTTAAATGCATTAAAAATATAGAAAATGTACAATAACGACGTAAAAAGGCTAAAAAAAAAGGCATTTAACCTTAAAATAGGCCACGGGAGCTAAAATAGGCAAAAAAAGGCAAAATAAAAATTAGGCCTATCGTCCCCAAATGTGAGGAAACGTGTTTATCTCTAACAAGTCTTTCATACATACACTCAGTTAAAAAAAGACATTTTGCCTAACATCCGGGCTCTATTTATGACTGTACCTAGTGTCTCTTTAGTACATTATGCATTAATTGTATCAAAGCACCTAGAGCGTATTAATATTTTTTCCTTTAGAATTTATTCTCATTAAAGGCTTGATTTAAATAGCTATTAGGCTATATTATAACAATTTATTTGGTTTTCTTCTTTAACTCGATCATTCATTCTCTTCTCTTATATATTATACTAGCCGTACCCGTACGCTCCGCTGCACCCGTTAGAAATAAATATGAAGTAATTGCATAATTAAAATAGGACATTTGATCCAGGGAACATTCGTGTTTGATAGAAGGTTAAATCGTTTATTATGTTACTTAATTTAAATTGTATTAAAAATTAAAATACGATCATTTTGATCCAGAGGCCACTCATTTGATCATAAAAATTATTTTAGGAAATACAGGGAACGAATGTACAGAATAGCCTATCAAGTTTTCTGTGTATAAGAAGTTATTTTAATCTTACCTGTCCTCGATTCACTCAGAAGTTACTGTAATAACATTATAGCATTATGTCCATCTAGAGAAACTACACTTTCCAATGGTGAAATAATAATTAATTATACAAATCGGTTAATTTAGCTTCCGATATTACTTCATACAAACACAGAAACATTCTCTGTAGGCTATGTTTCATAGCTTTCGATTGTTGTTGTCCGAGGCCCCTTATAGACGAAGTCATTTGTTTTTTATTTCATTACACCGCCTTAGATGTCCACACCTGTGGAGTAACGGTCAGCGCGTCTGGCCGCGAAACCAGATGGCCCGGGTTCGATTCCCGGTCGGGGAAAGTTACCTGGTTGAGGTTTTTTCCGGGGTTTTCCCTCAACCCAATACGAGAAAATGCTGGGTAACTTTCGGTGCTGGACCCCGGACTCATTTCACCGGCATTATCACCTTCATTCCATTCAGACGCTAAATAACCTAGATGTTGATACAGCGTCGTAAAATAACCCAATAAAAAAAACCGCCTTAGATGGCGTTGTTATTGTAATTTTGAAACTCATTTATCTCATTAAATATCAGTCCTATCAAAATTCTGCATAGAATAAAACTTATCGAAAATTATGTTTAAAGACACTTTTGTGAAAATTAATAATAAGAGAGATATTTCGATTTATTTAATTCAAGCCCCCTTATAACCCCCCTTTTAAATAAACTATTTTGAATGCCATATAGCCTAAATTCTAAGTTACAACGAACTTAACTTATATTCCAATTTTCATATAAATCGGTTCAGCCATTATCGCGTGACAAGGTAACAAACATCCAGACAGACAGACAGACATACAAACAAAAATTTCAAAAAAGCGATTTTCGGTTTCAGGGCGGTTAATTATATATGTTAGGACCAATTATTTTTGGAAAATCGAAAATTACCAGAAAAATTTCGGCTACAGATTTATTATTAGTATAGATTACTCTAATAGTTATTAAGTTTAATAGCCTATCATAAATTATATGCATTAAATAACATAGACCCTATGACTACATCATAACAAAGTTGCATTGCAAACTCTTTGCTGTTTGCTGCGAGTTACTACAGGAGTAGGAGGGTAGTAGAGTAGGGGACAACTCCTTGGTTGCCGCTCCTTCCTCCGCGCAAGAAAAGCACAAGAATCATCATGCGCTCGAATGCTTAATCATCCTTCTTGCCGTATAGTTCTCGTATCGTATCTAAAGAAGAAATAACATGCCATCTATTAAACAGAATCAGGAACCACGTAGGAATTTACGTACGCTATTCGAGAATCACTTTGGACTACTTTAAATGGAGTGAGGAGCCTCTTCGGGCACCCCGTCCTAAATGACGCATCGAGAAAATTAAACGCTTTATCAACTGGTATGGTTATCTATCGTCTGAATGAGATGAAGGTAATAATGCCAGCAGAGTCCAGCGCCGCAAGTTACCCAGCGTTTCCTCTTAATCATGAGTTGAGGGAAAGCTCCGGAATAAACCTCAACCAGGTAACTTGTCCCAACCAGGATTTTAAGCCGGGCCCGAGCGTTCACGGTCAGGCATACTAACTGTTGCTCCACAGAGATGGACATTAGACCCTTTTGTTCCTCTTACTTTTTAAATTCATATCTGAAAAGTTAACAAGTTCTTTTCGTTCTATACTACTGTACTATATGAGGTTCTATCTTTTGCTTCCAAATTAAAATAATGCAGGACGTGATTTCGATTCCCGTTTAGGTTTTCTCCAGCTATAAGGCGAATGTCACTAATCCATGGCGATTCCTCGGTCTCATCTCTTCAAATACCATATTTCTATTATAATTCCATCTACACTTGTGAATTTTGTCTTTTAGTTTTTCTATAATGAGTTGATCACCTGAGACTAAAAGTTTGCAAAATTGATATCTTTTATTAGCAATGTGAATCTAACTTCGTTAGCCATTTACTTTCACTTCACCTATACAAATATTAAATAATGTCTGTGAAAATAGACACGCTTGACGTAGTCCTTAGTTTATGTATGCTATTTCCTATACTGACAAGGGAAACTTTTCATTGCCCCCATCCAGATTTTAACAAATGATAGCTTATTTTACTGCTCTGGGAGACCTGAATCAGAATATAAAATCAAAACATCCCGAAGTTGTGATTAAAAGGGCTTAAATAACGTTACAAGGATCATGAAATAGTTGTATGTAAATGTGTAATGGACATGGAACGACTCTTGAAGGACACTGAGTTAGCTCAATGGATAGTGTATTTAGTTGTTAAGTGGAGACCCTTGTTCAAATGGAATACACATCTTGTCATTTTTATACAGGGACATCATTTTATTTTTACTTCAATTTTTATTGTACCTGAGTTTTTTAATGTACTTCACTCCCACCCCTTCTACTAATGAAGTTCAACCGTCCTCCACACAGATCCAAGACCGCATATAAAGGGTGCGTCAGAAAGAACGGATGGATTTCAAACTATCGATACGCAACGAGGAGAGAGATATAGTGAGTGGGACCACGACTGTTGGGTCAGCCATAGAATGCAGTTTCAGTTGAGAATATGGTGTTGGTCTGGTGTACAACGTGCTTTCATCGTAGAGACATTTTTGAAAAATGAAGAGTCTGTGATCGCCACTCAGGACTCATTTCGACGTCGGACGTCACGCTAGGATTCCAACTCGGAATACAATTTTGCGGTGGGTGGCTTCATTTCGTATCACAGGTTCAACATTAAAGAAGAAATCACCTGGACGAAATTCTATTGCAATGAGATTGTCCGAGGCTACGGTAAGATCTCGCGCCCTGCGACTTCTTTCTTTGGGACCATTTGAAGGCGTAAGTTTGTAAACATCGATCACATACACTGGACGAACTGAAGACAGTGATTCGTGAAGAAATCGTGGCAATTGCACCAGCTATGACTGTGAAAGTGATGGCGAACATCAGAAAACGCCTCGATGCCTGTATTGAAAGCCAAGGACATCATATGGATAATGTTGTTTTCCATAAATAAACTGCATGTATTGGTGAATATGTTGATAACAATAAATTTTTGATTTGATGAATCTTTACAATTTTCTTGCCATGTGAAATCCATCCGTTCTTTCTGACGCACCCTGTACAGTCATAGTAGCCTTACGGTCATAGTAAACAGTACGTTCCAAAAATATGTTCGCGTTTTCCAGTGACGAAAGAGCTTTCATATAGAATCATTTTCGCACAGGTACTGTCGTCCATTTGCCTACGTCGTATCCCGGTTTCCCCCACCAGCTTTTATTCGTCAGCTAGTGGCTATGCTGTCTTAACTCTTTTCTGAGAACATTAATTTCTGTTAGGAATTGGACGTCTACGTAATATTATACAACTGTTTAAAATAACTTAAATAAAAGGGCCTCGTTAAGTAATTAACTGTCACGTGATTTCCTCCCTTTCTTCGACCCTACGACATAACCACTTGGACGGACAGTAGATAGTATGTCTGAGTAATTTTATCTTTTCGGATCGGGCAGAAGTGAAGATTGAATTTACAGTACGTAAGGTACTCTTTTATAGAGTAGGTACAGAATTATTTCAACATGAGTTACTAGTACGAAGGACGAAACTGGTAATTGGAATTACGTGCAATAGTCTATAGTGCGATAATATGCACATTAGAACTGAAGCCTGTATCGAAATGAACGGCCACCATTTTAAAAAATGTGTTTAAACACCCATATCATGATTATTTTTCAACTTAACTTCATTCTCTATATTATACGCTAATGTGCTGTAGACAGTATAATATACACTGCATAATGAATACGTCCATGTGGACAGCTAATTTCGTGAGTAAAAACACTCATTGTTAATACTGTACTGTATTTTGATTAAACAAAAACCTAATGAAAATGATCAAACTCAAAAGCGCAATATTTCCTAGTTTACGTAAATGAATGAACTACTTTTCTTCCCTCCTATACCTAGTAAAGTGATTTGTTTGTATATTACGCCAGTATCATAGAACTCCAGTCGTGGAAGGGGGTAGCAAACGGCGTTAATCCAGAGGTATAGGCAAGTTAATATTAAAAATGTTAGTGAAAATAAAATGATGTCCCTGTATAATAATGTTTTATTTTCTTGTGTAATGTTTTTGTTAGTTTTTATTGTTTTTTATTATTTGTAATCTAATGACAAAAGCAGATATTACTTTAAACTAATAAAATAAAAGTGTTTCTTACTTATTTTTTACGAACAAAACAGCTTAACTCTGCACTAGTTTCCAGAAATCACAAGCTGTGTTTAACGGATTCATCTAGCCACCAAAAAGTGTCCAATCCCAGATCTAATGCACTTTGCGTAATGTAAACAAACTGGAAAATCACGTAGAGGCACAGCAAGAACCTTCTTGTTTGTTCATCTAGCTAGACCAACTAACGAGGGATCTGTTTATTTCTATCGGTATTCAGAAGTTTTGCCCTCTATATGTTGTTTTAAAATAAAAAGAAAGGAAATGGAATCGAACCCAGAACGTTTACTTGAAAGGCGTGTCACTAACCGGTTGAGCTACGCAAATGATGGTATAATTATGAAGTATTGCAGTATATTCATTGGCATGTAGTGACTTTTAACTAGGATTTACGCCCTTTAGAAGCAACTTCGGCACATTTTCAAGGTTGTTTCTTATTCTCGTTTCCATGAGCTTCGAAATGAGCTATGTTCCATTAAAATGTGAAAGGGATGTGATGAAAAGTTTCCCTTGCAAGTAATTTTTCTTAAGAATAAAAATAAATCAATCAAATAGGACAATGAATAGATGTCTTAAGACTTTGTGTTGCAAAATGAAGTCTATTTTCTCGTGATTACAATACTTTATCGATATTTCCTCCAAAAAATCAGCATAATTTAAATAAAATTAATCTGCCTTGTGCTGGGAGAATCCCGTGGAATGGAAATACTTGAGTAGATGTTACCAAGAAGACAGCACTCAGCCGGCCCGGAGTTCCGGAACACTCCGGCAGGCAGCGTATCTATATTTAATTCCACCCTGTTGATCTTCCGACTGTCCAAAGAAGAAGTTGGGGTTCTGATGATTGGACTCGGCAATCCTCCTTCTCGCTCTCTTAATTAACTGTTGGTCCCGATTAACCGTGCAGCGCTGGATAAAGAGATCCTCTGAGATTTGAAGGCAGCACTCGCGAGCCCATTAACGCGCGGCGCACGCGTCGGCACTTCGAGGTCGCTTATTTACCGGAGAGATCGAGCAAATTAAACGATTAAGTGGCATATTAAAAAAATTGCTTCATTTGTATTGCGTTAGATTACTTTATTTGGATTGGGTGTGAATGAATGTTTGTACTTTTACCTCTATTTTCTACTTCGTCTTGGTATTGCTTTTTGTGTGTTCTTGGTTTAGTTTAGCTTGCCTTTCTTGTTAAAATTTGCTTTTATTTACTTATTTTGTGTTCTGATTTGATGTAGTTTTCGATTTACTTTAATTTAGTTTCAGTATCGTTTGATTATGATTTACTTTTGGTCCTGTTTTTCGACATTTCTTTCGATTATATTTAAATTTGTTTTTGCTTCTATTTTTTTCTTTGGTATGTCTTGTTTTCTATTTCGTTTGTATGCATGTATTTATTTACACTGCAAGTGGGCAAGCATCCGGTGGCAGTGGTATACACAATGTAAACAATACACAATAAAATGATAAACAATACACAATACAATTATAAAATACACAATACAATTTTACAAGACACAATACAATAAGAATACACAATATAATTTAACACAATAATTACAATTAATAATAAAACATAAAATACCTAATTTTACAATACAACCTACATATGTATAGGCCCTACATAAGTTTCAATAGTCTTTCACTTTACTCTAATCTCACTCACTATAGCGGTACTATGACGCATTTCACTGACACTTCAGGACACATTTCACTGACACTCTATAACACATTTCACTGACACTATAGAACACATTTCATTGACGCTATAAATTATCACTGATCGGAACTATTCACTGCACTGTAAAATGACAGTCTACTATATACAGTCACGAAGCTTGAGTTTTGAGGGTGCTAGAAACAATAGACTGTTACGATACTATTTTGCATTGCCTGTAATGAGGCGATATTAGCGATCCTAGTGGTGAGCAACTACCTAATGTTTGCATATTTACTACGTATTGAGCTTCGCGACTGTAAAAATGGAGACCTTAAGAAGATTTTGCAATATATACCGAATGAAGTGAAAGGTTTCTACACATAACTGTGCACATGGCCTACTACCAACAAAGATAGTAATGATAGTGGAAACGAAGATTGAAAAAATCAGTTCATTAATGTTCTGACATAGGATACAAAAAATCTATTCAGCTATGCTTCCCAACTCTTTGATGATTAGACATTAACCACATAAAATTTAGAAAAGATTACATTTAATAAGTTATTGTGTTCAAATCATAATATTTACCTTTAACTGTTATATCCTAGATCATATATGCTCAAATTGCTCGGCGTTATAGGCTTTGAAGGTAACAACTTTTGTCAGGTTTACTATGCTGTCATCTAGTTGTTACATAAGGAATCACATCATAACTCCTATTTGAATTGCATTAGCGACTGTACTGCTATCTCGTGTTCGTTTACGGCAGACGGGTGGCGATCCTGGCGGTTGTTCTCTTCAAAGTGCAACCGATTTTAACACAGGAATGAGCAATTTTATGTGATCTGGGGTTATACTATAAAAATATCTTTATCACTAGAATCGTTTATTTTTATAACCTTACAAGTGACAAAACAAAACTTTCGGGAAATCAATAAAAATTGTTTAGTTTAATTTTATTTTAATTGGCAAAATGTATTTAACAAGTGATATTAGTTGCTAAATGTTAGGTTTATTCACTATATATAAAGTTCTCCAAATTGCTATTTTTCTAAATATTAGAGTGAATGAATGTAAGTATGAACAAATGTTATAATCTATGTAAAAACTACATGTAAAATCACAAAAAAAATATTTTTTTTCTACTGCAACAGACATTTTTCTTACCAGGACTTAAAAGGAATGAAGTAATTGATGTTTAGATTGTCAAAATCAATAAATGTTAGTTCATTGCTCTGTGTATAAAACAGTTTTCTACATTACGTATTTTACATGTAAATTACACATAAAATAGTACAGGTAATTTACTCGCCCACCCCTGATTGTATCATACTTCATACCTGATTATGATATAAGATGTATGTGCAGAGACCAAAGGTATAGTATAATATGCCTACATTTGTGTCCTAACTGTAATCTGCAGAATTTTTTCAGCATTTTTCCTCATATCAGTGTTTATTTTTTGAAGTGCAGAATTATATTGAACTTTAAAGATTAAACAATAAATATCTCAGGACTCAGAAAGTTAAAATTGAATTAGGAGATAATAAAGTAACTGGAGAATGATGCTGACCATATCACCTTCCAGCGACGAAAGCATGCGAGCTCTGGGAATCTTTTGTATGCCTGCATGACTTGTGCACGAACACCTGCAATTCTGGGTGTCGTTTTAGTTACTTTTACATTTGAATTTGAATTTATATGCGTGTAGGTAATTTAATATGGGTTATGAGTCGATCTGCAGGTCATTAAGTCGATTGGTCGATCAATCGGTTAATTGTTTAGTGGGTAAATAGATCAGTCGATATGTTGGTCGGTTTGTCTGTCTGCTGGTTGGTTAGTTGATCGGTCGGTTATTCAGTTTCCAGTGCTTAAGCAGGTTTCTTAATCACTCTGTTGTATAGTGATAGGAAGACACCTGTTTGACGGGAAAACCGTCATTTTCCGAAACTTCTCTAAATAGGCCAACGAGTTCGCCGATCAACTGCTTGACGTCCAGGGATGTAAAAAATAACAAAAATCTGAATACAAAAATGTCATTTCTCCCTGGTGCGGCAGCAGAATCAACATGCCAAGTTTGATCATTTTAATGTGACTCTTTTGCATGATTTTTTCCTTTGGAAACGTTGAAATTTTAAATTATTAATGCGTACAATTTTTGTTCAGACCTTTCAGGTCGAAAAATTCTTTACTTAGATTTCTTTTTACTTACTGGCTTTACTTTTATGGAATTCCGTAACTTTATTCAGTTTCCGGGGAAAAAAGTTGATCTACAATATTTGTAGGACGAGGTAGAAGTCTCTTTTTTTCCTTGTGTAGTCTCAGATGTCGTGTAATGAAAACTGACAAAATTAGGTGCGCATAACGAACAAGCAAACATTCTCAAGGGGCAGATAAAAAAGTTAATTTTTTCTTCCACCATGTTAATAAAGTTAAAACAAGTGCTTATACAAATTTTGGGCACTCGAGTACAATTACGAGGGCCGTAAAGAAATAAGTTTTCCTGAGGCCGATAACAAAAAGAAGACACAATTTCATGGAAAGATTTACTGGAACATATACAGCAATTGTTGAGCTATTTTTCAACATATTTCCCACCCGAATTGAGACATTGGTCATAACATGGGATCAACTTTTGTATCCCTGTATCTTAGGAGTCTGCTGTCTGGGGTCGGAACCAATGTGTGGCAGCCATCTGCACCTCTCTGTCGATCCCATGTGAGCTGTGCGAGAGGGCAAGGAATGAGCTATCAGAAAGAGAGTTGTTTCATGATGTTAATAGTATACGAATCTACCGATACGAAAGTTCATCCCAGACTAAAACCTATATTCTCCCTCTATACCCATTATGCCTGCTACTTCCAGAAAATAAACTCATGATGGATCTAATTTAATCTAAACAGGTTAGGTGCAAAGAAATCTCAAAGAAACTACCGACAGGAAATCTAGCATAATTGTAAACCTTGAAACGAGATAACGCATTATAAAAACAATGAATTTATTACAGTCCTTTTTGAAAATTACATTTCGCCACTGATGGACCTTTGACGGCCAAAGAATATAAACAACTGTACGCGGAAGTCGATCATCACCAATAGAAGTGGAGTGAGGCTGACGTCATATTTCCCCTACTTACGGACAGGCCCGGACATAGCGCTACGTTTCGCTTTCCCTCTTCAAGATAATACTCGTAGTAATGATACATACTGTAACGCTTGTGTTGGCATTAAGATAGGCTAAATCTTCCTACCATTTCATTTTTATAGATCTCATATAACTTATATGAATTATGTTCAACCTTGATCGAAAATGACTTTAGACATTTCATGACCAGTTTCGATCGTAGTCTATCGAAGGATTGCATAATGCTAACCGCGCCCTGCCTAGTTTACATATCTCAAAGTAAATATGTTACGACAATGCAAGATGAAAAATATGGACGATAAACTATGATTCCTTTAGGAATTGTGTTCAGGAATTCCTAAGTTGGGCATCTTCAACTTGGGACCTTCTGTATTAAATATGAGCGAAGAGGCAACATATCTCACACGAATACTAACACAACTTATAAATGAGTCATCGCACGCTTTAGTATTTATTTTTCGTGCAAATTTACGTTGCTTTATATCCTTCGCACTGAAAACTGTAACATGCAAACTTATTGGGTCAAATGCAACCATAAAAGCTCAAGGCGCACAAGGCGTACACTGAGAAAGAGTGGCACAGCTTCAAACAAAATGCTCAGGACACAATACGTGGCAGCCCACTCGTTAAATGTTAATGTGCAACAATCGCGCCCGGGTGGCGCAGTTGATATAGCGTTGGCCTTCTGTGCCTGAGGTTGCGGGTTCGATTGCGGCCCAGGCCGATGGCATTTAAGTGCGCTTAAATGCGACAGGCTTATGTCAGTAGATTTACTGGCATGTAAAAGAACTCCTGCGGGACAAAATTCCGGCACACCGGCGACGCTGATATAACCTCGGAAATTGCGAGCGTCGTTAAATAAAACATAACATTTAACATTTTAAGGACCAAACTGAATCCGTTGTGGACATGACGAGTCCCAAGGTCTCCAAAATGCCATCACTCCATTACGTTCTAAAGTGAAAGACATTTTTTGTCTGGACAAGCCTGATGTTTGTAAACTCAAGCTATAACTTCGCACTCCAACATAGACACTCGAACTATACCAGTTGCTGTCAGAGGATTAACGCCAGCTGCAATGTCGCTTACGATACTGAATGAACTATACTTACAAGACAGTTAAGGTTAAAGAACCATTAAATATGTTCTTACAACGCCCACATCAAGCTTCATTATCACCACAAGAATAAGAGAAATTCATTCGCAAAATCGAAAAAATTCAAATACAAATTGACTATCCGGTCATCTGTATTTTATTTTATTTATTCTGTTCTATTTTATCTTATTTTCAAATATCGAACTCATGTCTACTGCGGTTCGAATCGTTGTCATTTCTTTATCGTACGTTTCATAATTCTTTCACTTCAAAGTGTCGCTTCACATTCACTCATCTAGGATCATCATTGTTTACACTTTAAGTTAACTCCGAGTGTTTGGACAATGTTCGAATTTTTTGTCTTCGACCAAGATTTGTTTCTCCATATTATTTCAGAGACATTTTATTATTCTGTCTATAATATTGTACATTGGATTTAATTGAGGAGCATAGTATCAAAGTTAGACAACTCCATTTTTGTCAGTTTCGAAATATTGATTGTTTCTCATAGAATTTTGTGTGCTGAATGTGATTCAGGAACTGTTTAGGTTCAAAAACGGACAGAACAAAGCGAAAATAGCACTTAATTGTGCGCTTTAGAATCAAAATGTATACAATTCCACTGTGGCCTGGTTTTAAATAAGAACAATTCCTTTAGTAGCCACCTTTTCCCATCACGCATCGCTAATCCAACATGTGGATGAATAAGTAGGCTACTGTTTTATGTAAATTTGCTTTGAAACAGAGTTAGAAGGCACTTCGATTCAAAAGTAGATAATATCACTTTAAATATGGCTTCGTTTCGTTTCAAAAACAGACAACTCCACTTTAAATATGACTTCACTTGGTTTTAAAACCAGACAATTCCATGACTTAGTTTTTAAACAACTTTAATTTCGACCTGAATATTAATTTTAATCACATTTTGAGACTGAAAAGTACTTCTATGACCCATGAGAATGTTTTAAAAAATGTAGGATATAATTTTTCGCCTCTCCTGTAAATAATCCCTTTTGCTTCCTGTGTTAAAAACCTTGGAATTTACTTTGATACGCATTTAAACTAGAATAACCAAGTAACCCATATTACCAAAAAAAAAATGCTTTCCATACTACATTCCTTAAACAGCATTCGAAAATTCCTTCCGCTATCACTCAAGAAAATACTAGTGGAAATACTAGTAATGACCCACTTCAATTATTGTGATTTTCGACTGACTGACCTCAGTGTCAACCAGTCGCAAAAATTACAACGTGTTCATAATTCTTGTGTTCGCTTCGTCTGCGATGTCCGTCGCGCTGACCAAATTACCCCATCCTTCCAAACTCTAAACTGGCTAACTGGCTAACGAACGTAAAAATTTTCATTCTCTCGTTCTCCTTTTTCAAGTCCTTCACACTTCTACACCTACCTACCTTGCCTCCCGTTTCAGTTACCTGTCATCATATCATAATCTCTTCACACGCAAACAAAATAGCCGCATACTAGCCATACCAATACATAAGACATCATCGTATTCATCATCATACACAATCTCGCTCTCGCGCTTGCGGAATATCCTATCCAGTGACATCAGATACTGTCGGAATTTAGCAGCGTTCAAAAGCATTTTATTACTATGTAGAGTAGGTTTAATTTTTACTTAATCAATAAAAGAAATGCTTCTCTCTTCTTGACTTTTACAATAAACTGTCTAGATTTTATTATTCAGTTAATCTTTTAGTACTTTGATTGTTATTGTATTTGTAAATTTAATATTAATTGTAATTATAATTGTAATTGCATTCTTAATATTGTAGTTGTAATCCCCCGGTAGAGGGGAAGAGAAGGCCTCATGGCCTTATCTCTACCAGGTTAAATAAATAAATAAATAAATACATAAATACATAAATAAATAAATAAAAAGCAAAAGTGGAGTTGTCCAACTTTGATACCAAGCCCCTCAAATCTTTATAATTACTGTTTATATCAATGCCACATTTTCATTACAAAAAAATAGATTAAATTTTAAAGCAAAGGATACCGTTCAATTATCATTAAAAATTTACATCACATTGAGAATATTCCAGAGAATATTATTCTTTTGTTCTGTGTTCCGAAATTTCAGTCAGGTCCGTGTAACTTGCTGATGTTATCTGAACAAGTAGTTGGTTATATTGTTGAAATTCAGTACCACGAGTTAGAGCCAATTAGGAGTTATCAAAAGTTGGAACGATTTAATGTTATGTTGATACAAACTCATTCAACTTTATGTGAATTATATTAATTACAATTAATCCGAAGGCTCCGCTGCCTAACTGGAGTTCAGACCAGTTGCTAGGATACGAAAACACAGTTACATAAAGGAAATTGCCTCTAGTCCAATTACAATTAGGAAAGCCAATGAAATTAAATCCAAGTCGTAGCAATCCTGCAAGGACTTTTGATGCTGAAATTAATACACGTGTAACCACTCGTATCAACTGCCGTTTCTTCCGAACACTATAACACGCCCACCTCTGAGTAAAACGTTTAGCTTATTTTTCTTCGGTTTAACGACCACAAACCAATATGACAACAGTATTTCTTATTTTAACCTAATTTTCCTCGCCTATACACAATATTTTTCAAGAAGCATTATGCAATCCTTCGACAGAGTACGATCGAAACTGGTCATGGAATGTCTAAAGTCATTTTCGATCCAGGTTGAACATAATTCATATAAGTTATATGGGATCTATAAAAATGAAATGGCAGGAAGATTTACCCTACCTTAATGCCAACCCAAGCGTTACAGTATGTATCATTAGTATTATTATCTTGAAGAGGGAAAGCGAAACGTAGAGCTATGTCCATCTAAGCGTCTAAGCGAACTTTCGCCCTGATTCCCAACTATAAGTCAAAACTATAATATGGTGAGGTACCAAAGATCAAAAAAGCTGGCACTTCAATGCTACCAACCTTGAACGTGCTACACTGTTTCACGAAGTTGTATTATATGATGTGATGAACACAATAACTTCACATACAACTTGCTATATGAAGGAGTCTCCTGAAATGCATAGCAACAAATGACCTGAGAATTAGTGAAATAAAGAGTAATTTTTTGAAGATGAATGAGAAGATAGCTTTTAAAAACTAATAATAATAATAATAATAATAATAATAATAATAATAATAATAATAATTCTTTATTTATACTGGCAGAGTTAAGGCCATAGGGCCTTCTCTTACACTCAACCAGGTCACAAATTATACAAGCAGTTAAAATTTAACAAAAAGTTAAAGAACAGAATACTAACATATTACAAAAATAAATAAATAAATAAATAATAACAATAATAATAATAATAATAATAATAATAATAATAATAATAATAATAATAATAGCATAATAAAATCGACACTAAACAACATGAAAATAATACCATAATAGAAAAAAAGAAAGTAAAATACATTGGAATACTGTATAGTAAAAGCAACTCATTTAGTACAAATGGTTAATATGGAAAACGTAAGAAAGAATATAACAAAATGGAATGTAATACAATAATAATAAAAAAGAAAAAGAAATACCAAAATTAAATAAAATTCACAATAAAAAGGCTATGATAATAAATTCATCGGCTGATAAAGAGAACAAAAAGGGAAAAAGAAGGAAAGAAGTATATAGCCTATATTTTTACAAAACTATCGCAGAGAAAAAATGCTTATAACTGAAAAGAATCTGAATTGAAAAAGTGCAATTTTAATTTATTTTTGAAACTAGACAAGTGGGCCGTTAAAAATTTAGAAGCAAAATAATTCAGGCAAATTTCTGTTCAGAGATAAAATTAGATGGGAAAAGAAGATGAAGTAGCAATGTGAAGGCAGAGTATAACTTGATGTGAAGGAATCCATTACTCTACAAAAGCTATTAGTAAGCACACTAGTAATGTGTTAAGTAGCTAAGGAAACAAGTGAGGTGAGAAATTTTTTTTCCTCTTGTACGGAGGAGAGTCCCAAACACTTACACTGTAGTCTGAGGCTTATTGTGCTTACCACTCCTATTCTGTGAATGATTGATTAGCCGAACTGTCGCGCTCTTGTACTATTGAAACTTATGTCTGACTATTGAAACTTATGTAGGACCTATACATAATTATGTAGGTTGTATTGTAAAATTAGGTATTTTATTTTATGTTTTATTATTATTGTGTTAAATTGTATTGTGTATTCTTATTGTATTGTGTACAAAATTGTATATGTGTTGTAAAATTGTATTGTGTATTGTAAATTTTATTGTGTATTGGTTATCATTTTATTGTGTATTGTTAATATTGTATATACCACTGCCACCGGGTGCTTGCCCACTTCAGTGTAAATAAATACATACAAATGAAAAGTACAGCACGCCGCACCGTGAACTGAATCATAGGATCATAATTGTATACTTTGTATGTTATTTTTATATATATGGGTAAACTATTTTAGATTTGGAGTTACGAAGTTTGTAATTACAAATTATTGTCTTTTTATATTATTCGTTAACTTTTTTCTTGTTCTAAGACCGTGGACGATTGGAGCACAAGTTTGGTTACCACCCGGCCGTACATGTTTGTCGTTCTGGTTCACTGACATTGAGAGCTGCGATACTACTTTTCATTCGGTAGAAATATGGTTCAATCTCACACAACTTAACAGTTTCGGTACCAACTTCCTAGATTTGGTGAGCATTATAAGATTCATAATAGTGAGAGTGTTCATAATGTTATTACTGTATTCCTGCTGCCACCCTATCCCATTATCTCCTAGCTTAGTTGCCTAATGAGTGGTGCTTTGTTGGTATCACTTATCAGGTTCCAATTTGCCTTCGGACAGTTGACTAAACGACAACTAACAAAATGACTAACTATCGATATCTGTAACATGCGTATGTTCCAGGAAGTGTTGCCAGCAGTGAAGTTAACCTAACAGCTAGAAAATAACTAAATTTAAGCAGGTGAGAGTGTAAATATCAATAATACTCAACATATTTCCCCATCTTGTTCCACAAAAAACTCCACCAAGTTTAATATAATTTACGAATATTGAAATAATTAGAAATACAATTCGACCTGCTCGATTAGCAGCCAATATAATTTATACGTAAAGATTAATTCTTGGTCCTACAGAATTTATCTGTTATGGTAACAATGGTTATTAGAGGAGAAAAATTCGCTCCGGTGACGGTGATCGAACCCGGGTCCTTGGTTCTACGTACCAAGCGCTCTAACCACTGAGCTACGCCGAAGTTCTCCTCTAATAACCATTGTTACCATACCAGATAAATTCTGTAGGGCCAAAAATTAACCTTTACGTATAGATTCTTCTCCCAACAATGCATATACTGTGGAATCCCGGCCACCAAGTCACTCAATTGAGTGCGCTCCTTGTATAATGGCAGTTGACTTAATAAATGTCAACATATATGCCGAACATGGAGCAAGGCCACAAAGGGACACATTAGAGGAGGGAAGATTCTATCCGGTGCTGTGGATTGAACTTCGGCGTAGCTCAGTGGTTAGAGCGCTTGGTATGTAGAACCAAGGACCCGGGTTCGATCCCCGGTGCCGGAGCGAATTTTTCTCCTCTAATAACCAATATAATTGCTGCGCATTTATTACTAACATTATTAGGAGTAATGGGAGGAGAAATTGAAAGTTGCAACTTAGTACTTCACTTACATTGTGCGGACTACAGACACATTCTCAACCCACACTATGCCAAGATTCAGTGAGTTTTGAGGTTTCGAGCAGGCAATCCCTATCGTTCTTAGATGAGCCCCTTCCGCGAGACGCCAGCCAAAATCGGGGAAAGGTATGTAAAATGATAATTAAACCATGATATGTCTGTACTAACAAATGAAATAGCCTAATAACATTTGCATTAAGCAATAAACCATTTCCTAAGAGAAATAAATAATTATGCACAGAATTATTTCTGTTATTCGTTACGATTGCAGTCCAAATTTTACCCCTTTCGGTTCCGATGACTGAACTCATAGGAAAGAGCTCTTCTTCTTAGATATACAATATGTAATTACAATCCACTAATATCTCTCAATTTCCTCACTTTCGAAAGTAAACTTTTAAGATAGATTTTTGGCCTCATTCTACAAAATGAAACATTGTCATATCCAGAAACAAAACAATGAAAAACGTCAATAATACTCTCATATGTAAAATATTAATAAATCACTACCAAACTCAGTATGTTTCACCTATTTCGGGAAGAAATTTCCTCATATTAGTGCCTCGTATAATAGATACAAGCCCAGATACATAAAGCTTCCCGGGAACTGAAATGTCTTACCTGAAGAATTCTTTTGTAATGGAAATGGGTTAAAAACAATGTCCTTAAAGACACTCTTGCTTTAAATTTCGAACCCACTTTGATTAGGAGTTGCAGATTTGGGGCACACCGCATGACATGCAATTGTGCCCCGGTTCAATTTATTTTTATAAAGGAAGAAGACGACGGGGGTCGAACCGGGCGTCATCCATCACGGAGCGGTGCAATCCATCAAGCTGTCCCGGCACAAACAAAATCTTATTGACAAAGTTCTAACAGAATTTCTCGAGGCGCCCGAACTTCTTCAACAATAGTCGCCACATCAATAAGATAACGCGGCAGCCCGCGAACTTTTTTCAAGTTTCCTATGAAGGCTCACGCCGCGCCGAGCGTGAGGTACAGTGCAGCTTCCATTGCTTAAGTTCTGTATTCTTTTACGGCTCTTGTATCCCTGTTTGATTCAGCTAAAACTTTCCACCAGTAAGACTGGGAAACGAACCTCGACGTATCTAATGAGTAGCCTGTGGTTTACGTAACAAATGTTGGGCTGATTTTCTCCACGTGTTTCGCTCTTCTCTATACTCCACCATGTTTCATTATCTCAATATCATAACTTTATCTACAGTTTAAATGGGTTGATAAATGACAAAACAACTAACTAACCAACAAATTCTCTATTCCTATAATTATGTATCCATCTAACCATTTCATCTATCTACTCGCCAATACTTCTGTTTGTCCATCAGTCATTCTGTAGATACATTCGTCTGCCTGTCTCTGTATTTATATCTCTATCTGCCTGTCTTTGTAGCTCGCGCAAGGAACGATTACCGAAAAACAGTGGTAGTGTCGCTGTTTGTTTTGACCTGTATATGTAGGCACGCCGAGGGAGCGAGAGGTACGAGCCGACGGAAGTACTGCCTCTTCCAAGAAGATGAACAGATGGGGACATCGTCTGTGGAAATAAAGAGCGTAGCAAGAGAAAAATTCGAAGCGAACTAAACGCGCAACATTATGTTTACGAATAAAATAATTATACTCTGCGACGGAAACGCTCCATCACTACATAATAAAATAAACGCACTTGGAACAAGACACGTATTCACATGCAGTGAAACTGAAACTAAAACCATCATGTAACTATCACAATGCAAGACTGATTCTATCCATGTCGTTTCTCTTTCGACTGTACTCTTGAATATCATTCAAGTTATCTCGTGACCTTTCTTGTCGCTCGCTCTTCCTTTACGAATTGTTTCGTTCGCATTCCTGTTGTCGGTAATCCCTGCTTGCGAGACCTATACTGTTCTCCAACCAGGAGATCAACCGTGAAAGGAATGTGCTTACTATTGCCTCATCTATTGGAACGAAGTAGATAAATAATATTACCGTTATAACGCCAGTTTAAAAACCATGCGTTCTCCTGCATATATTATTTCCTGTATGAAGAGATTAAAAGACCAGGAGATTAACTGTGATCTAATTTTGTAACTAGAGTAGTATCAATATACTTGTATCAATGTTATGGTTTGTGCTGTGAGAGCTAGCCAATAGAAATAAGAGTATCCACGTGTGTGACCTTATGACATCTTATGACATCAACATTCATTCACAGCATTACCCTCCTTCGTCTCATCCGGCAGAGACTTTCTCGTGGTTGGAGCACAGTACCAATCTATCCATCCGCCCGACCGTCTGTCTGTCCAAACACTTACCTCCCTACCTACCAATCTGTCCAGTCTCTTATCTACTGTGCTCCAACCACGAGAAAGTTTCCGTCGGATGAGACGAAGGGAGGTAATGCTGTGAATGAATGTTGATGTCATAAGATTTCATAAGGTCACACACTCTTATCTCTATTGGCTAGCTCTCACAGCACAAACCATAACATTGATACAGACATATTGATACTACCCTAGTTACAAAATTAGATCACAGTTAATCTCCTGGTCTTTCAATCTCTTCATACAGGAAATAACATATGCAGGAGAGCGCATGGTTTTTAAACTGGCGTTATAACGGTAATATTAGGCCTATTTATCTACTTCGTTCCCATAGATGAGGCAATAGTAAGCACATTCCTTTCACGGTTGATCTCCTGGTTGAAGAACAGTATTTTCCTATCTACTTGTACACCATGTTCATAAAGTTCCAGTACCATTATAATTAATCATTGCTCAGAAACCACATGACATAAAACAATACGGTTTTTTGCAACATGTCTACATCTCTCAAAGTTTTCTTTTCATTCTTTTTGCATATTTTAATTAAAAGACAATGACGACACTAGTGGAGAAGGCCCAAGGTGTGTGGTGGTATACTGAGTGTAATTTGCAATTTATAGACTTGAAGATGTAGCCGCTTATGGAGGACCTTATGGGCGGTTGATTGAGGTATATGCAGTTTCCGTGAAGCACTACGGATCAGCTTCTGAGGGCTAAGTTGAAATGCAACTTGCATATTTTTAGTAGGTTATTTTACGACGCTTTTAGGTTATTTAGCGTCTGAATGAGATGAGGGTGATAATGCTGGTGAAATGAATCCGGGATCCAGCACAGATAGTTACCCAGCATTTGCTCATATTCGGTTGAAGGAGACCCCCGGGAAAAACCTCAACCGGGAATCGAACCCGGTCCACCTGGTTTCGCGGCCAGACGCGCTAACCATTACTCCACAGGTGTGGACAACTTGCATATTGTCGACAGTTTGCTGAGTCACAACTGTCGTTCACTCCGTAGCAGGTCGTTAACGCTACTAGTCTGTTGAAAGTTAGTCACCCATCTCATTATGGTGGATTTGGATGCAGGATTTCTTCTATATTGCCGGCGGAATTGTCCCTGAACGGTTATTGGTTATTTACACTCGACATACCACCACACACATTCGGCCTTCTCCACTGGTGTCGTCATTGTCGTTTAATTAAAATCTGAAAAAAAAAATGTAAACAAAACTTTGAGAGATGTAGAACATGTTGCAAAAAACCGTATTAATCTATGTCATGTGGTTTCTGAGCAATGATTAATTATAATGGTACTGGAACTTTAAGGACACAGTGCACACTTACTTAACTACCTGTCTATTAGTCTAATACCGCCAGAGTTGGGAAATTACGCGTAAAAATTAATTTCTACACGACGCGTAAAATGTAAAAAATGTAATCAATTAAAAACTTGCTGTAATACATAAAGTAAATAAATTTAATTAATTTGTTACTCGAGTTCCCAGTCTACCAGCGTGCATTACTTGTGATAAATCATTCGAGCTCTTCATAGTAACTCTTCATTCCTTCTACTGGTATCCTTTGAAACGACAAGCCGACACCACACAGTGTTCCCGTGTGTTGCTCAGCTACTTGCTGCGCCGATACAGAACCCGAGTGTATTAGTCATCAAAGGTTGCCGACAATATCATGTGCATTTTGTCACTGTTTTCCACGGTTCCCATCGGCGTCTTCTGTCTTCATATTTTTGCCGGACTCTTTATATTTTTATGGATAGTTCTTTGTGAGTAATGTCGACTTCGTTAATTTTCCTTTATCCGCTGACCGAAGAAGTTCTGTTCGCAAAGGTCAATATTGAAAGGGAAACACAAAAATTGTTGTTCTTTTGTGAACTCTCTATCGACACTTTCCCAGAGGCGACAACTTTGAAGTTTACTACACACTTCTAAATTATCACTCAAATTATTTTAATTTCTGTGGTTATAAATGAAACCATTTAAAATAAATGCTTGTCAATTGTAGGCCTACTGTCATGGCTTTTTATTAATTTACTTCCTATAAATTAATTTATTACGTCGTAGAAAACAGTGTAAAAATTGGTTTTTCTACGCTATATAAATTACGTGTAATTTACGTAAAATATGAATAATGCAATATACGCGGCCAACTCTGATTATATCTTCATCCATTTGTATATTCTCTCTCATTGACTCATCCTTACGCCTGTTAATCCATGACACATCCATGGGCATTCATCCACCTATCTACCTACAGTATTCACATATCTATCCATCCTCTAGCTACATTTAGGCCTATATAATGTTATTTATGCATATTTAACTACATCTATAGTGCGACCAAGCGCTTAGCCGTATTGGCGAAATACTGAACTTGACATCTTACATCATTCTTGACAATCGCAAAGGGCATGTACAGTAACATCAGACTTGCCAATCTACGAAAGATAAAATTCGTAGGGAATGCCCTTTGTAATAATAATAATAATAATAATAATAATAATAATAATAATAATAATAATAATAATATCAATGGGACAAAAACAACATTAAACACGAAATTTATGCGATCATCTCTAAATCCCGGAGATTATTGTGTCAATGCGGAAGAGCGGAAGTTGCGAGATAATTGGGAGGCCTTTTGCATTATGCATGAATATTGGTAGGTTTGTATTTTAACACAAAGTGAGGACAACAAACCTACAGCAGCGACCTGCTTCAGATATGGCTCGTTCCTTGGCCGCACAATATAATTTACCAAACTTCCCACTAACTCATCCATCCACCATCTATCTACATACAGGTATGTTTATATGAATTATTTGTATACTGTATACCTATAATATATCCGGCCTCTATCCGAAAGCATGACAGTGTCAATTGATTCGACTTTCGTGTGGTTATTTTGAAATGAAATAGGCAAAATCGCAACTCAGCATAACATCTTATAAAAAGGATAGGAAATTCCTTAAAGACCCCGCATTTGTACAAAAGACTGTGACATAAGTTTTTCTCTAAGTACTTCGCTTTAATTTGATATATTAATTTCATTCTTGCAACACATTAACCTTATCTCGACTATTTTATTTTCCACAGTTTATAAAAAAAGTAGTTGAATAATTATTTATTAACTGTAAGTCTCGCACAGAAAAATATAGAGAACGAGAGAAACGTATTTTTAATTAATAAAGCAAAACTTATTCTTGACAATGCCAAGTAAACGCACTTAATTTTTAAGTACAAATGAATACGGTAGTTCTATCAAGCAAATTCTAAGGGTGCTACTCATAGATATTTCGCAACACGCGCTACGAGCGTACTAAGCTAGCCCCGGCTATCCACTGGTTACTTGTACAGAATTCAAATCATATCCTATTGCTAACACTGGTTTATGAATACGAAAAACGCTGATCATCCACCGGAAACCCGCGCTAAAAATGTCTATGAATACGGCCCATAGAGACGTTTTGTGGACAAAAAGACACTGTAGATACTATAGAAGTTTCCTACGAGTACTTAGGTTGTTCTCATAACGTCATAACATTATAAGTGCATCACTCTCTTGCCTCTGTATCGTCACTGACTAGCATTCATAATGCAATTGTATATTAATTGTATAGTCAATTAATAAATTACCAAATTAAATACCTAGCATAAATGTTTCGTACAATACATATTTTTGTCCGCGGACTCATGAAATCTGCAACGGAAAGGGTATTCTGAAATTGTCAGCTACTGTCTCTACCTGACTGGCCTGGGGCATCCTTTCACGTTGTGGGCATTGAATAATGAAGCGTACAATGGCTGCATCAGACGCACTAATTATCCAAGTTGTAATGAAATACCTGCGGGTCTGTCACTTGATCTTGTATGACTGTCGGACAATACAATGTGCTGAACAGGCTTGCATAGCAGAGCGTGCTCGCTTCGTATTCGGAAGATCCGGAAATCGGCCCTCGGCTGCGAAGTGCTTTTCAGATATTGCAGTTATAAACGCTTCCTCAAAATTCATCAAAATGTTAAATAAACCAAATTATGTTAATATAAAAGAAAACAGATCATACGAAATACCATAATAAATTTAAATTAGGCCCTATATAAACAGAATAACTAAAATTATTATACAAAAATACTATTTACAACACAGTGCAGTGCAATCCAATTATGAATATAAAATCAACACTGCTGAATTAAAGGATATCAAACAAATGTACAAAACAAACTCAGTAATTCTCAGCAACAGAAATAATTTCAGGTATCTTAAGGCAACTAGACTCGTTTAAACTACTTACTTACTTACAAATGGCTTTTAAGGAACCCGGAGGTTCATTGCCGCCCTCACATAAGCCCGCCATCGGTCCCTAACCTCAGCAAGGTTAATTCAGTCCCTACCATTATATCCCACCTCTCTCAAGTCCATTTTAATATTATCCTCCCACCTACGTCTCGGCCCCTCCAAAGGTCTTTTCCCTCAGATCTTCCAACTAATACATTTCTGGATTCACCCATACGTGCTACATGCCCTACCCATCTCAAACGACTGGATTTAATGTTCTTAATTATGTCACGTAAAGAATACAATGCGTGCAGTTCTGCGTTGTGTAACTTTTTCCATTCACCAGTAACTTTATCCCTCTTAGCCCAAAATATTTTCCTAAGCACCCTTAACCTCTGTTCCTCTCTCAAAGTGAGAGTCCAAGTTTCACAACCATAAGGACAACCGGTAGTATAACTGTTTTATAAATTGTAACTTTCAGCTTTTTGGAGAGCAGACTGGATGATAAAAGTTTCTCAAACTATTAATAACAACCATTTCCCATATTTATTCTGCGTTTAATTTCCTCTCGACTGTCATTTATATTTTTAACTATTGGCATAATTAATCCAGCAATCTAATGTATTTTAAAAGAAATCCTGAAGAAATTCCACAAGCACCACGAAAATCTATTGTTACTTTGTTTATATTGATGACAGGCCATGACTTTATCAAGCCATCTACACCGAACAGGAATACGTATTCAATACACCTTCCTGTATCCTATGTAACACCAATGAAGAAAAGATGTATAAGTGTAGGGAAAGAATATATCTTCTGCGAAAATAAAGGACACCATCTTTTTGTTCGGCCTTACTGACAAGTGAATCTGAAAATAACACAGCTCTTTAAGTTGCTCCAGTCAACTTCAGAGAAAACCTAGAAAGATCAGTCACTAATCTAACACCTCAAGGGGTATTATTTCGCTATCAGATCTCTATCAAGAAAATATTCGACCAATAGAAGTGATGCAACACTAAAAAGTATACAGGATGAAGTGTAAGTAATGTCATTAATTTCAGAGGGTTATTCTTCGAGATATTTCAAACAAAAAAGTTTAATGCAATTTTGCTGGTCTTTTCTTCCTTTTCGAGATAAAAATTGTGTTATATGAAATATTTCGTAGCGTGCTTTGGTAAAGACATTGATTTAATTCCGTCCACAACTATGGAGTAAACGATTAGGATGTCTGGTTGCGAAATCAGGTGGCACGGTTTCGATTCCCGGTCGGGACAAGTTACATGGTTGAGGTTTTCTCCGGGGTTTTCCCTCAACCGAATATGAGCAAATGCTGGGTAACTTTCGGTGCTGGACCCCGGACTCATTTCACCGGCATTATCAACTTCACCTCATTCAGACGTTAAGTAACCTAAGATGTTGATAAAACCTCCTAAAAATTGATTTAATGCTCAATCAATTTAAAAAATCAGTGTATTATGGTAATAAATGATTGAAAGAATTGCAGATTTGTACTTTAAATATGCAGAATTTTGATCCGAACAAATGTAACTTTTCTTCTGCAAAGAAATTTTAAAATGTTACATTGGCTTATATCAAATTTTCTGCACATTTAAAAGACAAAGCTGATATTCTTTCAATAATTCATTTTCATAACACACTGTTCTCTTAAATTTACTGAGCATATTGGGGATTAGTGGCGTCGTGGTCTCAGTCATCCTGTCTTGGACTCGCGTTACGGAATGCATGCTGGTTCGAGTCCTCATGGGGGAAGAAATTTTCTCATGAAATTTCGGATAGTGTACGGGACCGGTGCCCACCCAGCATCGTGATGCACTTGGGGAGCTAAGATAGGTAGCGAAATCCGGTTACGAAAGCCAACTATAACGGCTGGGGGGGATCATCGTGCTAACCACACGATACCCCCATTCTGGATGGATGATCGTCCACCTCTGCTTCAACATGTGGACGTGAGGCCAGCAGCCGCCTGATAGGTCATGGTCCTTCATGGGTTATCGTGTCTTGGATTATAATTATTATTATTATTATTATTATTATTATTATTGTTATTATTATTATTATTATTATTATTATTAGTACTTACTTACTTACTTACTTACTTACTTACTTACTTACTTACTTACTTACTTACTTACTTACTTACTTACTTACTTACTTACTGGCTTTTAAAGAACCCGGAAGTTCATTGCCGCCCTCACATATTATTATTATTATTATTATTATTATTATTATTATTATTATTATTATTATTATTATTATTATTATGATATTGGGAACTAAATTAATGGATTTCCCAAAACACACTATGAAATGTTTCTTATAAAACAATTTTATCTCGAAAAGAAGCAAAAACGAGCAAAATTGTATGAAACTTTTTTTTTAAATATATCACAGGATAACCCTCTGAAATTAATGACATTACAGTTCATCCTGTATAGTCTTCATATTGTAAAAAATTGCTATTTTTAAAATAAGACAGTCGACCTTTATAATAACTGAACATAATGTGAGAACATAGTTTTATTTCGGATCAATTATCACCTACCATTGTTGCTTTAAGGGATGCAACACTAATTACGAGCTTGTCCCCAACTACGCTGCAGACAGGAAACTATTGAAAAATGAATACGGGTACCGTCACGAAAACACTCAAAGCTGTCACTGTACAGCGTCGCTCTCTTGACAGACTGTACCGCAGAGTGTTACCATGGTAACGCTCCCGAGTTCCATTACTCCCTTCCTCTTATTTTTTGGTAAGTCCACCCCCTATCCCTGCCCCATTACTGCTTTGGGGAGGATTCCTGCCTAACTTCATACTGTATTGTCGATTTGAAGACAGGGGTACAACTCAAGGACGAAAGGGCTGTACAGAATCTGATTACGATCTCAGAATTGCGAGCCTTTATCCCTTCACGAGTATGGCTTTACTTTCATTCAATATACTGTATATGTTTAAGCACTTATTGTAGCCAGGCTTAGGGCAACATAAATTCTAGTTATGTTAGTAGTCAATTTACTTCTACAGTAGATTCAATAGAATAAGGACCTTAGTAAAACTGAGTTCCAAGGTGTCTTGTAAGATTAAGAACGAATACTTCATGTCGCCGATAACGATGTGTCTTTACAGAGTGTGTGTGTTCCATATGATAGGCCACCAACACATTCTTCGAAGCAGTTAAAGAATACACACCAGTATATGGCGAAATAATTTCAAATATTATGATTATTTTAAGAAATGAGTGTTATAAAGATGACACATACTTTCTCGTAACATATTTTAAGCGCTTTCCAACAAATCAGTTCCCTTACCAAAGAGATAATGATAATACTGTTCATACGACATGGTTCAAAATGAATGAGACGATTACAATTGAAAACCTGAATTTACGAATATTCCAAGTCCAAAGTTTACAGAATTTGACTTTTTATCTGACATATATTGTGTTTTGCATTAGCTACCATCGAGCAAAAAAAAAAAAAAAAACTCCCAAGTCCGACTCTAAACCTTTATTTATTATTTTTTTTATATTTATCAATAATCTTAAATTGCAAGCCTACGATACGTAATGATTGACGAGTGGAACGGAGAAAAATTCTCTCCGCCACCGAGATTTGAACCTGAATTTCCAGCTCTAAGTGCTGACGCTCTATCCACTAAGCCACACCGGAATTTCTGCACGGAAATATCATATGTACTTCGGTACATCGTAATAATATATGATATGCGAAACAATAATCACTTAGGGTGCTATTCATAGACATTTCGCAGCACGCGCTACGAGCGTACTAAGCTAGCCCCGGCTATCCACTGGTTACTTGTACAGAATTCAAATCCTATCCTATCGCTAACACTGGTTTATGAATACGAAAAAAGCTGATCATCCACCGGAAACCCGCGCTAAAAATGTCTATGAATACGGCCCTCAGTGATTTAAGACTGCGCTTATTCCGTCGGATCCCGGCCACTTAGTCACTTATAACGAGTGCACCTCTGCACATGTGTGGACATTGTGCCACTGTCATACATCTATGACGCAGTGCATGAGGATAGGCCACTAGAGGGAACCCAAGATGTGGAACTTAAACTGAGAGGATTCGATCCAACATCGAGATGGAAATCCGGTGTGGCTTAGTGGCTAGAGCGTCAGCACGTAGAGCTGAAAACCCGGGTTCAAATCTCGGTGCCGGAGAGAATTTTTCTCCGTTCCACTCATCAATCATTATATGATGACGCAGAATTTCCGCACGGAAATATCATATGTACTTCGGTACATCATAATAATCTACGATACGTAGTTTTCTTGCACTTCTGAACAATTTATTTCAATGTACTCGGGATGTTTGTCAATTCAGGTTTTCAATTTTCTTTACACAAATATCCAGACAAATAAAAGCAATGAAATAATATAATTTGAACATACAAATGAACAACTGCAGAGTCAACAAAGCATGTTGTAGTTGTCTTCTTGGTCACTGCGGTGCTACAATGTAAAATGGCGACTCAACAATAAAAAGCTCATTACTGTTTGTTGTTTGCCGAGACCGAATCAGTGACTCACTTTAGCGTCGTTTCCGAACGACATTTGGTATCGACAAGAAGTCAATCCGACGTTGGTATAACATTATAAACAAAGGTTTATCTGCAAAGGCAAAAGTTCTGGACTGCCGTCTTCTGCTGATCTGGATATGGACCAAATTAGGGAATCATTTTTCCGAAGTCCTCACAAGTAAACTACAGGAGCCAGTAGAGAACTCGGGATAGTAAGAACAAAGATGTGGAGGTTTCTCCTTAATTTACAAATTAAGTTGTTGCAACCACTATTTGAAGAAGACAATATGAAGAGACGAATAATTTCGAGGGAAAAATTGTTCCGGGGCCGGGTATCGAACCCGGGACCTTTGGTTTGACGTACCAACGCTCTACCACTGAGCTACTCGGGAACTCTAACCGACACCGATCCAATCCTTCCCTCTATATCCACAGACCTCAAAGTGGGCTGACAACCGTCAAGCAACCAACTTCGAGTGCACACTAACTCCGTGTGACTTAAATTGTGGTTTTCTGTTAACGAACAGTGACGTGTATTATGCAAATCAAGATTTCAGGTATAACTCCCTGTAAAGTTGATTTGAATAATTTCGAGGGAAAAATTGTTCCGGAGCCGGGTATCGAACCCGGGACCTTTGGTTTGACGTACCAACGCTCTACCACTGAGCTACTCGGGAACTCTAACCGACACCGATCCAATCCTTCCCTCTATATCCACAGACCTCAAATTGGCTGACAACCGTCAAGCAACCAACTTCGAGTGCACACTAACTCCGTGTGACTTAAATTGTGGTTTTCTGTTAACGAACAGTGACGTGTATTATGCAAATCAAGATTTCAGGTATAAATCCCTGTAAAGTTGATTTGAATAATTTCGAGGGAAAAATTGTTCCGGAGCCGGGTATCGAACCCGGGACCTTTGGTTTGACGTACCAACGCTCTACCACTGAGCTACTCGGGAACTCTAACCGACACCGATCCAATCCTTCCCTCTATATCCACAGACCTCAAAGTGGGCTGACAACCGTCAAGCAACCAACTTCGAGTGCACACTAACGTCAAACCAAAGGTCCCGGGTTCGATACCCGGCTCCGGAACAATTTTTCCCTCGAAATTATTCAAATCAACTTTACAGGGAGTTATACCTGAAATCTTGATTTGCGCAATATGAAGAGACCTCTGAAAACTTTATCAACATTTCGGTAAGAGAAGAAATCTTAGAATCGTTCTTTGTGTTTAGCGCCGAGGTAACAACTATTCACTGTTGTAGAAAAGTAAACAAACAAAATTTGAGGATCTGGAGAAGCGAGAATCCATATCCTAATGTGGAATTTGTGTGTGATTCACCAAAAGTGAAAGTGTTTTGCAGTCTTTCAAAGGACAATATTTATAACCATTTTTCTTTTTGGAGAGAAACATTATTGGCATTGTTTACCTGGACAGTGGACATGTTGAAGGACCGGTTGTGACCTCAGTTGAAGGAGAACTTTCTTAATTTTTCAGTAGGGTGGGGTACCGGTACCGTCACATTTTGATTTAGAAGTGAGCGACTTCATTAATGATTAGTAAGACTCTGATAAAGTAGCTGTAT
The DNA here is from genome assembly GCF_040183065.1 of Periplaneta americana. Classification (NCBI taxonomy): domain Eukaryota; kingdom Metazoa; phylum Arthropoda; class Insecta; order Blattodea; family Blattidae; genus Periplaneta; species Periplaneta americana. The sequence continues at coordinate 57,589,652 of NC_091133.1, forward strand.
CAGGATAGACTGTATAGCTGTATAGAATAGAGCCTTGACTTGCTTCAGTCTAAGTAAACACTACCCCCTTCCACTAACTAAAATTCTACCTGCTGGGAAGAGCGCTCCCCACCCCTAGTTAAAACATCAGTTAATGGACAGTACAGTCGATAGGAACTGAATATACGTCGTCAGTACTGTCGGCTGGGGGACACGCAACAACTATTAATGTTTTTAAACAAAACGCAAGGACCAAGGATGCCTATCCTGATAGAGCTACTTCATCCCAACCTTAATGATTAGCTACTGGGAAACTGAATAGGACGAAATGGCCAGACTCCTTGGCCGCCAGGCTCAACAAACCTGACATCCCATCGTTTCCTCTTTTGGAAGTTAGTCAAGGATTATATCGTCGTTGTTCCTGCAATAACTCCTATGTGACATATTTATCGATTATCAGATTTTTGCTCTATTAAATAACTTAAATAGTGATACAGCAAATAATAAAATCTCTTATATGTAATTATATTTCTTTGTTTCGAAAATATAAGAATTCACAGTCTCCTATGTACGGTTGCCATAGGATAAATAAATGTGTTTTTTCTTCCTACTGAAAAATTTTACATTTTGCACATAGAAGTTATTGCAGGAACAACGACGATATGTACATTCCACCAATGCCACAATCTCTGGCAGAGCTACAAAATCAAATCTTCCAAAGATGGCTGCCCGAGTCGAAGTACCGATATTAATATTGTACATGGGAGAAATTTAAGTATCGCTTACATGTTTACACAGTAATTCAGGAAGCACATAGAACATTTATGTGGTGAAATATAAAATGATTCTGCACATATAGTGTTATTTCACAGCTATAACAAACATACCACATATAATTAAATAAAATTTGTAATAATCCCATTTATCCCACGTTATTTGGGCTGCGGTTCATAGAGATAATCAAATCCATCCAGCAACTACATAAGCCTACGACTACGCCTAAGAGAAAATAATAAATCTATTTGCTCGTATATTAAAAACATTTTTTGGCATGTTCACAAATTTTTGGACGGGCATAAGAAGAGAAGGGAAACAGAAAGACGTCAAATTCAGTGTACAAAGTATTGTACAGAATAGGATATTGCTAATGATTTATTTAAAGCTACGGTATAAAGAATACAATAAAAATTTAGAACTCCCTGCAAGTACAGTTCCGCGAGAGAAAGAAAAAACAATATTGATAACACGGATGAATAGTGAATGATAGGATGCGAAACTGCGATCAGCTCCATCTATTTTGGAAAGGAAGAAATAAACAAGTCATCTGTAACCCGGTGTTGTAGGTGGTGAATGTTAGAACTGCATCATGGCAATATCCCGTTATCCTTATCATGAAATATGCAAGATGGTTAGAAGAAATGTGCAGAAAAATCTAGGAAAAGTGGTAGACTATATGTGTTTGTGAAATATATGTTAAAAAATAATTATGTTTTGTGAACCTTAGATGAATTATTAAAACAGGCCTACTGTTGTTAAATGTAATATAATGTAAAGTAGGAAGTAATGAAAGGTAATTTAATTGTCTAGCCATTTTTATTGTCCATTTTAAATGTATTTAAATAAATTGTGTTACAAGGTAGTATAAACTATAACACGTGTTTTCTCAGTTAGGCTGCATATCAGAATCCTCACATTCTACCAACTTCATATTGGGTCCAATACACATTTTCAGTGGAAGGGGGACGAATAAAAATGTAAATTATTTACTTTAAATTAAATTACAAGGTTTCAAAAGTAGGAAGGGGAAAATTTCTTATGCACATAATTATAATTTTGCCACTTGGTGTGCTGCTAGACATATCAAGTAGTTTGTTATTCTTACACAAAACAAGTGGCAGCTAGATCAATTTATATACTATCATCTCTGAAATTTGAAAAGGGAAAGTCAATGAGTTTCGCGTCCTATTAATAATACATCCATGCTGATAAGTTTGATCGTGACGTTTTGTGAAGATCTGTATTAGTCATACAGCGAGTGATTTGCTCTAAATTATAGTGATAGCCTTATATCATGCAAAGATGTGAGATACGAGCTGTGTAAAATAATAGTGAATATCGATTTTTAATGCATGAAAAACTTCAATCGTACTCAATTATTGGAAAAAGTAATAATCATCTTCTACTAGGATTCTAAAACGATTTGGAACATGACAAGACAATGACAACGGTTGTGACATCAGTGAGATAACCTTGGTTAAGGGATTTACTTACGATATGTTCTAGTCAGCTGAAGTTCTGAAATATATAGCAAATACTGTATAATATTTCCTTCGCTAGGTATTTCCATCTATTATATTAATGTTCGTTTCATAATACAATTTTACATCGTAAATGTACAGTAGTGGCGAAAAAAAACCGGACCGACCCTTGTTCACTCCAGAGCACGATAGATTGGTAACTGAGACTTTCGTGGTTCGAATCCTGCCTGGGAAGGAAACTTTTTTTTGTTCCTTATTCAAGTTTATTCCCAATACTTTTCTAATGTAGCGATATTTTACTCTTTAATTAACTTATTATTCCCAGAACATGAATATTACCAGAAATCGAAAAGTATTGGGAATAAATTTGAATAAGGAACAAAAAAAGTTTCCTTCCCAGGCAGGATTCGAACCACGAAAGTCTCAGTTACCAATCTATCGTGCTCTGGAGTGAACAAGGCTCTGAAATCAGCTACAAGGGTCGGTCCGGTTTTTTTCGCCACTACTGTACTAAGTACGAGTCTAACAACATTTGAAATAGATCGAACTAGTGTCAACCTATACAAATCTAACTTTCAAGTATAGCTCCCTATGAAGGTGACTTGAATAATTTCGAAGGAAAAATTGCTCCAGGGCAATCGAACACGGGACCTTTGGCTAAGCGCGCCAGCGCTCTACCGACTGAGCTACCCAGGTAAAGTTCCTAGGTAGCTCAGTCTGAAGGGCGTTGGCGCGCTCAGTCAAAAGTCCCGGGTTCGGAACAATTTTTCCCTCGAAATTATTAGTGTCAACCTAATTTAAATTATTTGAATTTCTGAATTCCTGTACTAAATTGTCACATGCCTATTTTTATGAAAAAAGGTTGGGAAGAGGCTTTTCTTTCAACAAATATTGCATAACTTTAGATAAATTAAATATAAAACAATATTAATACACGTAAAGATTAACTTTTGGTCCTAAATAATTTATCTGTTATGGTAACAATTATTGTAATTAGAGAGAAAAATTCGCTACTATTCTCAATTGAGTGCGCTCCTTGTATAATGGCAGTTGACTCGAAATATGTCAACATGGGCCTACATGTCGAACTTGGAGTAAGGCCACAAAGGGAAAAACACTAGAGGAGGTGAATTCGATCCGGTGCTGTGGATTGAACTTCGGCGTAGCTCAATGGTTAGAGCGCTTGGTACGTAGAACCAAGGACCCGGGTTCGATCCCCGGTGCCAGAGCTAATTTTTCTCCTCTAATTACAATATTAATACAGTTTGTGGACTGACTGCTAAGTAATAGACTATAAACATTACTGCAATGTTAGCAGGTAGTAGGCAGAATACTGTAAAAGATAAGTAGGTATAACTCACGTAGATCACTAACACCATGAATGATAACACTGAAGTACGTGCTTTTAAAACTGATCTGATTCCCAAATTCGGATTTCTCTTACTGTTAAGTCTTCAATATAGGCGGGAATTCACGTAGGCCTATATTTAGTCATCAGGATACCATTCTCGACCTCCCCCCTCCCTTTTGTATTAATTTGGAAACGAAAGTAGAGCTAACCCCCAAAACGTGACATTCTTTCATCACCGAAAATGAAAGAACTCCAATGCTAAGCTACTCTTATTTTCTGATTTCAATGTGGACGTGTCTGTGCATTGGAATTAACCGCTCGCACAAAGTCATGCTGTGGTTGCTTTACCGATTTTTTAGTTAGATTTTTAATAAATCAGATAGCTTAACGTTCTTATCCCACATTGTTGGATTCATAGCAGCTTATAACATAATGTACAATATACCCTTAAAGCCGGGTATAATGACGTCATGTAATTATGACCTCCACAGCGCTGAGCTCGGAATTCCGGTATCACGAAATTAATTACAGAGATAAAACTTTTGTGTAATTACATTCTTTTATTTTCAGTTCGAAAATTGAAATTGAAGTGGGAGAAGGCATCCGCAGCTGGCAGATAGTTTCCATGGCAATGGAATTAATTTCCAATTATCGAATTGAAGCTGTTAACTTTGTGGTTTATATTGCTCCCAGTTATCGGACGCTGTTATCGCGCTGGCTCCAACTACGCACATTCCAACATACTTTTTTTTTTCATGGTATCTGGCTCTTAATTTAATTTTCTTAAGTATTTATCTACCAACTTATGAAGTCACACGGGTCCAATTTCATTTCATACCAAACATTCACGGGAGCAGTCACATGTACAAGGTGCAATCAATAAATTTCCGAACTACACTCGCTTGTATTTTATTGTATAGTTAAACATACATGCCTATGTTACTGAAGATCATTGTTGCCATGTCTGTTGAGTCAGTCTCTCAAACAGCACCAGATTGTCTTTAACCCTTAAATTGGCAAAACCAAATACCTTATATATAATTTATTTCCAAGAAATAGTCGTCAACACCTGTGGAGTAACAGCCAGCGCGTCTGGCCGCGAAACCAGGTGGCCCAGGTTCGATTCCCGGTCGGAGCAAGTTACCTGGTTGAGGTTTTTCCCGGGGTTTTCCCCTCAATCCAATACGAGCAAATGCTGGGTAACTTTCGGTGCTGGACCCCGGACTCATTTCACCGGCATTATTTCATTCAGACGCTAAATAACCTAGATGTTGATAAAGCGTCGTAAAATAACCCAAAAAATAGCCTTCCCAGGCATCCTGGGTTGCCAAAAACACAGAATAACACACATATAAGAATAATAACGATTACAGTAAAATAGATGAGTCAAATTGAAATGTGAACTAGGAGCTTAAATTTAAGAAATAATAAATTTTTACATATATTGCAACAATCACACACTAACGGATAGAAAGAGGGGGGGGGGGATTATGATATTCCCTATAAATGATTTTTCAGAATCGCCACAGACCCTTTAATGCTAGAAGTAATTATTTTTGGAATGATGTCATGGATTCCAAATGTTTTGATAGTGTTTACAGTTGATCGTGGGATGGTGCCCCTCGCTCCGATCATTAAACCATGTACTTCCCAGGTGCCTTCCATCTGATATTTTTCTCGAAAATACGGAATAGTAGGCTCATAAATTTGTTGTTTCTCTTTGTTGACCTCAGATGGTTGGGTCTGGCTCATCTCAAATCTAACAGTTGGGTCTAGTATAAAGCCTTTACTATTAGTCTTGTCTAGAGCCACGATGTCCGCTCTTCTAATTCCGCCACCTTCAGACGCAACGCAGTGCATCTCTTCATGGACCTCGAAGGATCTTTTTCTAAGGGCTTGTGCTATAATAATACCGGACAGCTAGCAATTCTGTGCGCGAACGACGCTGATGCTGCTATCTAGGCGGCCGGTGTGGAGATACCCGCGAAACAAGCTGTCATCAACTCCAATGTATATTGTTGCTGGGCTAGTTAATAGTTTTATTAATTGGTGCTGTGTTAAAATGTCAGGGTGTATATGTGCTATTTATAATTGCTACAATTACAGTATTACAAATTGCTCAAAATCGTACTTTCGATTTCCGAGAGTTCATAAAACGTGAGCCAATAAAATTCTTTATTAGGCCTAATGTCTTTATCTCTGTGTTCATGGAACAATAAAAATCAGCTTTTTTTATTTAAGCCTAATAAATGAATAGAAGTTAAAATATATTGGAAATTTTAAGGTTTTAGCAAATTAAGTTTTATTGTTGTCCACATGCCTTTACTAATTATTACAAGCATCAGATTACTACCATTTTTATCTTTGCAGTTATCAGCAATGTGTATATAAAGCGTTATTGTAAATTCATTCTTAATGTCAGAATTAATTTTATCTCATTAAAGCAAAGAAAAAATACGCAATATTTCTCATAATATGCAGATTTGATATAAAATATGTTACATTAAATACGGTACTATTGAATTAATATTTGTATTTGTGGATGTAATTCCACGCCGCTCCGCTAGATGTAAAGTCCATGATATTTCGCACTCACGTCAATGCTGCTAGCATTACAGCTTCCTGGTATTTGGCAAAACTTCATTTCTCACACTAGTTTATTCAATCTTGTCGGACTGTAAAGAAAACAACTATCGCAATGTCCATATTTTATATGCTGCAAATTAAGTTCGTTAGACGTTCAAATAAAAATTTTTCAGATTTATTTTCAATGAAGAATACTTGTCTTTTTAATAGTTATTTGCTTCCATAATAATGAAACATACTCCCACTGAATGGATTTTTTTAGGCCAAATACTTTCTCTTGAACCTATCCACCTTCAGTTTTTGAGTTTCAACGCGAAAACGCAAGTATCAATGTCAGGACGATAGCAGTAGCTATTTCAGGTCATTGTGGATTGTAGGCGAAAGTTAAAAAAATGTCAGATTTGCTAAGCTTTCGAACAATAGCATTTTCGTATAGCTGCTGCATGTAGAACTTGAAATGTAGAGCGTAAAATCATTTTATCCTACTAAGAGATCTTGGTGAAATGATGTGGAGACTACAAAATTTTCTAAGCCTCTTATTTTATCAGTAAGTAATACCTTTTGATCTTTCCTTAGGAACTGTAATTTTTGTGCTCTGTCGAGCCAATACTGAAGACAGTGACACACATCCATATCTACACTACACCACCATTAAGTATATGAAAAAGACCCAACCCCACTGGGCTAAAAAATATTTGATTTTTAATTACAATATTATTATCTTACATAAGTTTTGTAGTTATATATAGCAGCCACTCAGTAAATTATAGAAATGAAGATCTAAATTAAGATATTCTCTACATCTACTTACATAACCTCAAAAGTTTCACTTTCATGTCATCAATATAGCATCAATATTATGTACAATTAATGAAAAATAGATGCATCATGATCTTAATTATAATAATATTTAATTTCTAATGATAATAATGTCATCAAACCACCTCAAGTTTCGTAGATTTGAATATCCAATACACAGCTGTACTCAGATAATTGTTATACACTGCAGAATCAGTTTTTAATAACAAATTGAATTGAGCTCTAAATATGTCGGCAATCCTGCAGGTAATAGCCTATTGTTTATTATAGTTTGTGTTTTGTTCTGAAATTCAATCAAGTCGGCCGTGATTCGATAAAATTAGTTCTCAAAACTGACAACAGATGGATTTTGGAAAATAGGAAAATTATGTAGGAAAATTGACATTTCACTGAAAACTACTACTTTTCCGAAAAACTATGGGTTCCAAGCTTCAAAATGAGGGGCCATTTATTAAAATCCGTTCAGCCGTTTTCCCGTAATTTCCATTACCAGTTCAAATTATATATATAGATAGTATTGTAAAATTTTAATTTTCCTATCAATTTTTTTCCTATTGTTCTATTAGATTACAGCCTATTAACCTGTTCTATCCTATAGGATACTTTGCCAATTTAAGGGTTAAGAACTAAACTTCTAAACGTGATTTTGTGAAAACATGTCAAGGACCTACTGCGATTTTTCGTGGAATCTCTCTATATGCGCCTTACCGCTAGTCTTCTTCTATGCCTTTCAATACACGCGTTTCCCTGGTTCTAGATAACTTCTCCGTTTCCTATATCCTGTGTGGTGCCTACATTCAGGCCAATCCGGAAACTTACTGAGTACTCCTTGTAGTTCAGTACGTTAATCGACAAACCAGACAGCCGGTCACTAAGTCAGTCAGTCAATCTCCTAGTCAAGTAGTCAGGCAGCCCTAAGTAAGTCAGACAATCCGTCAGGCAATCAGTCACTCAGTCAGTAAGTCATCTAGTTAATAATAACACAGTAATTCAGTCATAAGTCCATAGTTATAGACTATCATATCTGACTATGAAACTAGCGACCCCAAATTCAGATTCTGGGTAGTATAAATCTTTTTCGGTTTTTCCTGAGGGTTTCTCCCTCAACCAAATGAAGCAGAATTGCTGGACAACTTTCGGCGTTGGACCTCGGACTCATTTCACTTTCATTAAATTCAACTTCATCTATCAACTTTCAATAGTTTCAGATCGACCGAGGATGCAGCAGTTGTAGTACCGTGATTTTCATGCAGATGACATCTATCTGAGAAAGTTGCAGAAGTCCCAGGTGGACGGAGGACCTTCGTAAGTGGATTCTGTCGAATCTGGGTGATGTGCTGCTGAATCGATAGATGGTACCAAATAGTGAATCATGATACTGTAAACCTTGATCACATATATGTAGCCTATAATTATATGATCCGGGCTTAGAGAAGAGTTATCTTCAGGTCAATATAGAATGCAGCAGGATGTAGTAATGAGATACGCATACAGATGGCTACGATATGAGAGATTAAGAACTCTTACAAGGAAACATTCTCATGAGGGCAGATAAAAAAGTTATTTTTTTTCTTCCACCGTCTTAATAAAGTCAAAACAAGTGCTATACAAATTTTGTCCATTCGAGCGCAATTACGAAGGCCGTCCAGAAAGTAAGTAACCTTGGGACCGTTTACAGAAAAAACACAATTTCATGGACAGATTTATTGGCACAGATACAGCAATTGTTGAGCTATTTTTCAAGATATACCCCACTGGAATTGAGACTTTTCATTCCGTGGGATCAACAGAGAGGTGCAGATGACTGTCATACAGTTGTTCTGATCCCAGGCGGTAGACTTGTACGACATAGGAATACAAAAGTTGATCCCATGGTATGACAAGTGTCTCAGTTCCAGTGGGGAATATGTTAAAAAATAGCTCAACAATTATTGCTGTATTTGTTCCAATGAATCTTTCCATGAAATTGGGCTTTCTTTCTGTAAACGGCCCCACGGTTACTTACTTTCTTTCCGGCCCTAGTAATTGCGCTCGAGTGGCTAAAATTTGTATCGGCACATGTTTTGAGATTATTAACATGGTGGAAGGAAAAAAATTACTTCTTTATCTGCCCCATGAGAATGTACTGTCCGTTACTCAGGAGAAGACGAGCGGAAAGAATGTGACGTTCTTGACTATCGCTGCTGATTATTATAAACATCGCTCAGATAAGCATCCCAGTAGCCAGGTTATTACTCGTGCAGGAAACATGAGTAACAATGCGTATGGAAATTAAAGCTAAGTTGAACAGAAGGAGACCTAATGTTTCCGCTTACTGCAGTACAAATATTGCACGTGTTGTCTTACGCTACCTGTTCACATCCCTTCCTCCTCAGTCCGCTCTCGTCTTCTCCTGAGTCACCGACAGTATGTTTGTTAGAGGAACGGACTCCATCGGATCAGGGTAATGTTTAGCTAAATCGATAGATGGCACCATAATACTTACAGGAATACTGTCCTGCGGACTTCAAACAATCATTCCTATCTAAGGGTGAGGTCAGCACAGTAAGCTTCAGGCTGAGGTGCAAGCTTTAGGGCCTTCCTCCGTAACAAAAGAAAACAAATTGTATCACTGAACTAGACCTGTTTCTTATTCAGTAAGCCGATCATTCATCCAGCCTGCCAATTTGTCAGTCTGGAAACCAGTCAGTATGCTAGTTAGATCAAATAGTCAATCGGTCACGGTCACTCATAATTCAATTTCATCAATCTCATCGTCCAGCCAATCAATCTGTTAATCAATCAAGCTGGGATTTGAATTTATTCATTGTTAGTCAGTCAATTGACTAATTCTCTAACTAATTATGAACTATATAAAGTGCAGAATAGCACTGGAAGGCATTCTCTTAACATTTCTCTTCCAATCTCATTTTACTATTGGTCATCAGTACCATTCAATTTCATCGACTGACAAGGAAACTATTAATGAACTCATGCCGATACTTCCCTTCAAACTGGAAACATTATTTTATCTCCGTCACCAAGAGACAAATATACTAAGTTTCAGGTTGTGAAATCAATGTTTGAATAAAAGATTATCAAAAAATTGATTACCCCTCAGTCTTCAGTAGACAATGATAAATCAGCTGGCGAAGCGCGTTGAGTTTAGGAATTTATCGCGCATATCTCGGGATTCAGATGATAGCAACTCCACCATTCTCTCCAAGTATTCATCGTTGTTTCTTGTTGCAATATTCCACTAGTTTTTACTCCTTTAAAATTAATATGAGCAGTTTAAGGGAATGTTTCGACATCATCTCATTAATAGTTGTCTCTCCAGATTAATGTGTGTATTTAAAATGGGAGGTCAAGACAGGAATTACGAAAACTAATATACTTTTCTTCAGTACATTGTATTTCACCTCTAGGAAAATAGTATCAGTTGATCAAGTACCAAAACTTAAATTTTAGAATCAGTGTGTAGCATCGACAACACAGAACTGCACGCATTGTATTCTTCACCTGACATAATTAGGAACATTAAATCGAAACGTTTGAGATGGGCAGGGCATGTAGCACGTATGGGCGAATCCAGAAATGCATATAGAGTGTTAGTTGGGAGGCCGGAGGGAAAAATACCTTTGGGGAGGCCGAGACGTAGATGGGAAGATAATATTAAAATGGATTTGAGGGAGGTGGGATACGATGATAGAGACTGGATTGATCTTGCTCAGAATAGGGACCTATGACGGGCTATGTGAGGGCGGCAATGAACCTCCGGATTCCTTAAAAGCCAATAAGTAAGAAAGTGTAGCATCGACAAATCCTGATAAAGTCTCACCTCAAGAGTTCTCTACCTTTATTTCATTCAATTTCCTTTTATCCCTTCAGCTCGTTTATTTCTTTTCTTTATTCCCACTTTATTTCCTCGTATGCCTCAGAGTTGTTCGCAGCAATCGGTGCTGTAGTGAGCGCTTCGCACATATGTCGGTGGCCAATGTTCTGTGTATTTCGCTGCCTCCACTCTTAAAATCCTTCAATGAATTTCAAACTGCCGACTATAAACGGCAGTGTAACCAGTAATACAAGATTACTGCGTTGGATAAAATGGGCTGTGAACTGAGGGGCGATTTATGTAGAATTTGTAAACAAGAAGAGGACATAAGCCCTTCTAGCACTGCGGTTAACTGTACTTTATTGGGGAAGCCAAATGGAGTTTACGCAATCTCAATTCCTGCAAAAGACAGTTTCATCCATAGGATCTGCTTCTCAATCTTCATACATGAGATTTAGCTATATCTGATGACATTCTAGTTTCTTTCCCAGCTCGATCTGATTCTGTTCCGACCCGCCATCTCACGGAGCAGTGCATAAGTACATGAAGAACGCCGCATCAGAGTAATCTGTAATTAAAATCCAGCAGTCTAGTAGTAGCGTAGTAATAATGAAGAATGTACTTTCAACAGGCCGGCTTTGCATCTACTACAACTACACTATCAAGGTCCGATAGTTTTATTATTATTTGTGTAATATGTGTACAGTAATAGTGCTTGAACTGACCAGTTGCCCAATTCGGTAGCAGTAGTAAGCTTAGTAGTAGTAGTAGTAGTAGTAGTAGCCAGTAGCAATAGTAATATTAAAAGCAGTAGCAATAACAGTATCAGTAGTAGTAGGGCTAGTAGCAGCAGCAGCAGCAATAATAGTAACAATAGTAGTGGTAGCAGTAACAATAGAAGTAATAGTAGTAGTAGTAGTAGTAGCAATAGTAATATTAAAAGCAGTAGCAACAACAGTATCAATAGTAGTAGGGCTAGTAGCAGCAGCAGCAATAGTTGTAACAATAGTAGTGGTAGCAGTAACAATAGAAGTAGTAGTAGTAGCAGTAGCAATTATATTCGTAGCAGTAGTAATTGTAGTAGTAACAGTAGTAATAACAGTAACAGTAGAAGTAGGAGTAGGAGTAACAGTGGTAGTACCAGTAGCAATAGTGATAGAAATAGTAATAGTAGCAGTAGTATTAGTAATAACAGTAAGTTGGTGTATACCGGTATGTCTGTATCCGCTTGAGCTGTATGTGTTCTTATGAACCCACTTCTCCCTATCCAGCAACGTTGCAAAACGTCTATTATTGTAAACTTTAATAATTAGTTAAATATTGCAGTTAGAAAAAAAATTTTATTGTAAGGACTTTTTTCTTCCTTATGACATGAATAATCATCAGTTACAATAATGGCACTTATACCCCTTACAGCATGTATATCACTACCACCGTATGTAAACCCAATTGCAGTGTACATACATACATACATACATACATACATACATACATACATACATACATACATACATACATACAGTCCACACCTGTGGAGTAACGGTCAGCGCGTCTGGCCGCGAATCCAGCTGGCCCGGGTTCGAATCCCGGTCGGGGCAAGTTACCTGGTTGAGGTTCTTTCCGGGGTTTTTCCCTCAGCCAAATACGAGCAAATGCTGGGTAACTTTCGGTGCTGGACCCCGGACTCATTTCACCGGCATTATCACCTTCATTTCATTCAGATGCTAAAATAAATAACCTAGATGTTGATACAGTGTCGTAAAATAACTCAATGAAATAAAAATACATACATTCAGGCAGGCAGGCACACGCGCGCGCGCGCACGCACGCACGCACACACAGGTACGTAGTAGTAGGGAACTGGTATGCATTACTTTTCAACTTTTTTTAGTTGCTTATTTAACGACGCTGTATCAACTACTAGGTTATTTAGCGTCGATGGGATTGGTGATAGTGAAATAGTATGTGGTGAGATGAGGCCGAGAATTCGCCATAGATTACCAGAATCTCCCCTTACAATTGGGGAAAATATCGAAAAAAAAACACAATCAGATAATCAGCCCAAGTGGAAATCGAACGAGCGCAACTTCAGATCAGAAGATAAACGCCTCTGTCGACTGACGTGCGCCGGTGACTTTGTTGTTGTTGTTGTTATTATTATTATTATTATTATTATTATTATTATTATTATTATTATTATTATTATTATATTACCATCATCATATAATTGGGGTATTGTGGAATATATTATTCTGATTGGCAGTTTGATGGGTAGTGGTGTAATTCCAGCGAACTCATGCTTGCGTGTTGTCACTTAGGCCGCTGTTGGAAAGAAACCTGCCTCCCTGAGTGACGACATTTCGTTTCCACTTCATTTATATTTATCTTTGCCATTTTCTCGGTCACCCTACTTCGTGGGAGATGTGTTGTTACTGCACCCCTCGCCATTAATTGTATAGGGTGGGGTCGCTTGTGTGCCTTTCACACCGTCAGAAAAACGACAGGGGACACCTGCGCCATCGTAAAGTGGCCCTTAATCTCGAGGTTCCACTCAGAGGCCTCGAATTCCTCTTCTGTTACAAAGGATAGTATTGCGTGCAGGGTGATAGTCTACAAGTGCTGCAGACGTACCACAGAATTCTATTTCTTAACAGTGAGCATTATTAATGTATCGTCAAAATTTGGAGGATAATATCGTTCATGAAGCTTATGGTGTGAACTTATTTGTTGATGTTTTCATCTTGTCATGGCTGATAATTGAGACGTTTACGTTGTAGTGTCGGTAGTGCCTGGGAAAAACTCAGGAGGACAATGGATCACTGGCGTATAGGATATTTTTTGTTGCCTCTAACATTATCTTCAAAGAAAAGTCACCATCGGATTAACAATTTAATAAACTCTATAAACAATAACAAGAGTAGAGAATATTACTAATAACTACATAACAAAATGACTTATAATTAGAATGATTAAGTGAATATAATCTTCAAATCTCATATGAAAAAATGAAAATAATGGCTCTTAGAGGAACAGATGTGTTAAGAGCAAAAATTTGCATAAATAATAAGCCCATCCAACAACAAAATTATTTTAATTATCTTGGTTACATTGTGTCATATACCGGCAATATAGATGTGCAAAATAAATTAAACAAATTCCAAGCACTATGTGGTACAATAAAAAGAACTTTCAAAAATTATAATAGAGCAACACTGTTAAAACTTTACAAAGTAATGGCGATCCCAACCTTGCTTTATGGATGTGAAAGTTGGGTCTTGACTATCTCACAACAGAAGAAAAGAGAGGCTGCTGAGATGAAATTTTTGAGACAGGTGGCAGGTTATGGAGTCATAGATAAAAAGAGGAATGGAGATATTAGAAAAGAATTGGAAATTCAGAGTCTAGTTGATTACAGACAAAGATGGCAAGATCATATACAAAGAATGGGTGAAGGTCGTATACCACAAATAATATGTAAGTATAAACCTGTTGGTAGAAGAAATGTCGGCAGCCACAGATGAGATGGTCGGATCAGTTTTCTTGAAGACGGAACGAGCCACAAGGCTTATGCCGTGATAATGATGATGATGATGATGATGATGATGATGAAGTAACAAGGTAATAAATTCCACACTTTGGAAAATACTGAAAGTACTGGAAACTGAGGCGTAGTGCTGAAGACACACAAAAATATGACATAACCTAGTGGCTGAACAAGTCTAGTACGTGTACAAATAAAGTCAGTAAATCAATCATCACCTGAGACAGACAGTACATAAATAGCAGGGGATGAAGCTAATGACACAGATTACAATATCTGCGACGGAGCGATACATACATGAGTGACGTGATGATGAAACCAAGAATCTCTATACACCAAAAACACTGACCTAAAGGGTCTTTCTAGAACAGCGGTGACCAAAACTCGAGCTGCAGTGATTACATGCGACAGACAGCCTATGAAGTAAGGAGACGGAGGAAAAGTACTTGGCATGAAAACTACAACCAGTGGTGGTTCCTGTACTAACATCTTGATCAATTCCGCGGATAGAAATCTCAAGCTTTGCTGTATCAGTAATGTCACTTCTGTCATCAAGAGCCAGTGAATAATATACTATTTTTCTTGTTTCCTTTTTTTAACCTTCCTCTTGAATATGATCAGGAATTTTCTAAATTCTTCTGTCGATACTTGGTCGAGAAATTTGTAGTTTTTCAAAATTAAAAACTTTTTATGTTCAAGTTAGCTATTTGAGCTATTTTAATCATTACTCTTTTGAAAAATTCTGTTCTAATAAAAGGCTTTAGAGTACGATATATTTCAAACTCCATTAAGTAGCTGATTTCCTTACATTTATTTATCTCATCTTTCTCTTCCTGTCTATGATTTAAGACATGTCAATTCCTGACGTTTAACAGTTCGTTGGCACATAATATTCAATCAGTTTGCTACAAAATAATAAGTAATAAATAGTTACCCTCATCTTAAGATTAAAATTGAGATAAAACCTAATAATTTTATCCTTCTAGGGAGAAGATCTAAAAATATCAATATTCATGCACGTACAGAAGAATTATAGAAACACATACTTAGTGGTCAGTAATATTAATAATAATACATTATTCAGCATGGCAATTAATGTTTCTATACACTCCTAATTGAACCGTTGAGCAAAGTAAACATATTATATTTTGTCCGACAGAACAACAAAAGATTTCTCCTTCTCATTCTTTAAGAAACCACCTCTACTGCTTGTAGAGACAGAGTTTGTAGAGCGACATGATACCGCCACTGCTTGTTTTCAGTACGTGAATGAAACGCACAGCAATGTACAGGAAACTCCTCGTACCCGTTTGAATGTCTGTGATTACACGATGTAATCACGACACCCGCTTTGGTCACCGCTGTTCTAGAACTAGCAATACAACCTTGTAAAATATAAGCAAGTCCGTCCATAGAGTCTCAACGCTATCTGTCCTAGGAGCCACGTAACCACACGTGCGTGCCCAAGAGTGCCTAGAAGCTTGCTCTGTAAGTGTGGCCACATTGGATGCAAGTAACCTCTTCCACTTCCAATCTAGTTGTCGAAATGGATTCCTAGGATAAAGAGCATTTAGTGTTGGAAAATGGAGTGTTGAAGTTTTAAATGATAGAAGAGGATGCATTAAGGGACGAATGGATGAACGAATATTTTAAGGACGGAGAGGAATTTTTCCCGATCTTCTTAAACAGCCAGAGTTATTCTTTATTTATTTTAGAATATCCTTACAAGATGCATCCCAGATTGCCCTTCTTTCTTGAATACATGGTATTAGTATTTCAACATCCATTGTGGAAAAAATCACTCACAAAAACAGCTAGAAATATCACATCACACAGACAAGCGTGCTGGAAAAAACAAATTTATTTGATCGGCGGAGACGGGTGAACAAGCGTGCACAAGCTTGCCCTTGTAACTTGCTTCCAGTGTGACAGACATTCACGACTTTTGTTTCTTCAGGCACGCTTGGGCAAGCAGGCGCTTCCATTTTACTTGCCCAAGCGTGCCTCCAATGTGACCGCAGCCGTATGTAGAGAAGAAAACTGGAACTCTTACCTGCTCAATTCCCAAAGCAACTGGCTGTTGAAATAGGGAGCGTACTCCGCCAGTACAGTAGTAGATACGAATGACAATATCTGTGTCGGAACCCCGACCTGGCTTTTCCTGACGACGGAGAAACGTCCCGCCAGAACTGGCGCCGTAATGCAGTCCGCTCTGTTACTGTTCTCCCCAACTTACAAAGCTTCACTGCCTGTCTGAAGCTCACTGCCTGCGCCCATAGTGGAGGTAGAAATTTTCCCCGCCGGGAATCGAACCGGATCGGCGGACTTTTCTACTATAAATGTACTTGTAGCAATTAAGCTACATACAGTCATGCATTTGTGTCATTTTGTGTACAGTAATTTAAATAATTAGGAGAGAGTTGGGCAAAACAAGATACTTAGCGCGGAATAACTAATTTCTTCGAGATCACTGAGAGAAATAAAAAAAAAAAAAAAATACCGGATCCATCAGTTTCAACGTCTGTTCCGTAAGTTTAGTACTTCTTTAAAATTGACCAATCAACATGTACTGTCCATTTTGTCTTACGCTTTCTTAAATTCCTACCAAAATACTGTAGATTACATATTCATTTCAGACCCAAGGCACACACAGTTACGAGCGCCTTCGTCTCTGCTTCGTTTAACGAAGATTGTGTAACATTCAAGATCTTCATCAAGTCATTGTCCGTATGTTAACACAATACGGAACCAGTATTATTATCTAGTTAACTTTGTGTAGTGCACACATTTTACTGTGTAAAAGTTTCATCATTTTGTTATTTATATATATGAGCCATATGATATTAACTCATTTTATGGCATCTATACACACATATTCCATGTAGCCTAACTGTCATATGATCATTAATAAAATGAAACATCGTAAGTTTTATCTTACTTGTTTAATTATCTTGTATATATTTGTGATGCACACACTCTTCACTACTCAGTAGGGCTATAGGCCTATACTGTTTTATTGTAATGTTTCATGTATTTAACATATTTTAATATTGACAAGCACACTATTACATCTATTTTAATATTACGCTTGGTTTTGATTTTTTTCTCTCTCTATGAGCGCGGGAGGGGAACATCCCTGTGTACCGCGACCTGATGTCTATGAGCGTATTCCGAATCTCACCGGTGAGCAATCCGAAGGCATCATGGTGTTCCGAATTCCACCGATGACGTCATTGATGTCGCACCGGTGCCATCAACTTGCAGAGGTGGTGGCAGTCTCCATCAGCCGCCATCAGTGAATCTGATTGGTTCTTGTATAGGGCGGGAATTAGCAGACGAATAACATCGTGCACTGTTGTGTCATGGCGGTGTGTTCTGCTTTAGTTCTGCTGTATTATTTGTAATGAGCACAACGTAAAAACAATATGTTAATGGCTTATGAGCGAACATGTCAACGGACCCGTTATTACTACCGGTTCAAGAAATAAATTGTTTTTTGCTATCTTTTCTTTGAACGAGATGGGAGTACGAAAATTTCGCAAAATTTTGCTAGCGTAGCACAGACAACAACTTGTACAGTCGCCATGACAGCCATCGATCCTTCCAGCAGTTTTGTTCCTGATTTCGCTGCAACGTGACGTCATTGATGCCACCGGTCCGGTGAGATTCGGAATACGCTGTATGGGATGAGTTGCAAGCCCACCGACCCCATTTACGCCGAATGTCTGTGCTTTAACTGGATATGAAATTTTATACTCACTTGTTGATGAAGGTGTATCTGTGTCATCGGAATTCACAAGTTTATCACTGTTTTCACTGTCAGATGCACTATCTACATCTAATGAGTTATACATCACAACTGCACCTCTATATTGATATTTATCCTGAATCAGATCAGATAGTTCATAAGCTAAAGTCTGATCAGCAATACCGTCTTCCTATAGTTCACTGTATTTTGAATCGATTAGATTCTTTAGAATGTATATTACATTAACAGGATTATTAGATCTCATTTTTAGAAACTCAAATAGTGAAAAGAGAAGCGAATACTTTCAAATACCCGAATTAGGATTACGCACAAACATATAATAATTCTTATACACGCGTCCAAACTAAATTGAATATCATATCACTTCTACTGTTCTTCAAAACTTACAGTATAACACCACTTCCACATGATTCATCAGAAGACACTAAAGCCCTGTTCCCACGGCGCGTGGCTTGTCGAACCTGGTCTGAAGTTAGTCAATCCTCGCGCCGTGGGAACGTAAAGACGCGTTATTGCGCGAGGTGGCTCGACCTTTCCCGTGAAATGTCGGTAAATGCTCGGACATCAAAGGCTTGTGGATCGACGGACGACAAGCCTGAGTGCGGCTCGTGCACCCGTTCCGACGGCCTGTTGTGGATTGTGTAGAGAATATGGAATCCACAAAATCAACACCATGAAGATAGGAACCAGGTTTATGATGCTTGGAACGAATTCAAAGTAATTTAAGTAAGCATTGAGTGTTTTTTGAAAGAGCTAAAAAAGAAGAAGGAACATCTGATGGCTACTTACAGGAAATTGGCAATGAAAATAAAAAACAATACAAGAAGTGGGGTTCGAACTATCGAATTATATAAGCCAGAATGGTTCGCGTACGACAAAATGGCGTTATTTTTGCACACTATTTACACACCAAGAGGTAAGAAGCGCTTATGATAATTTCTTATTAAATACTCGTAATAGTTCTTATTGATGATATGGAAAGACGAAACATAGGTTTTTACAGGGGCGGCTCGTCCATAAGAGCTGCGGAGCTGCAGCACTCCCTGCTTTGACAGGAAAATAATAATAATATTTGTTTTAATTTGTAGAAGAATTGTTACAGCTTTTATTGGTAAATTGCTTTATATTTCATCTGGCCGGTAATGTGTACCTACTATTATCTTATGCATAATCTTTTTGCGCGTAGACTGTATTGGAATTGACACTGCATTCAAAGTCGTCCTGGGATCTGCAGGGTGGGCAGCTCATAGAGAGTGTGTCTTGCTTGGTCAGGGGGTAGATAGGTGAAGGGAAGCAGAGGGAAACTGCCGCTGTTAAAACCCATATTTCGCTGCAATGGCTTGCAGAGCCAGGCTGTAAGGGAAGCTCTTTCCTCCACTCCCACGTCGCTATTGTAATGCTACGTCAAATGGATTCTCTATTCCCTTGAAACTTAATGACAACATTTTTATTTTCTCTTCACATACTTATTGTTGTAGAATCTTATCGAGTTAATATAACGAAATTAATATTCTTTTTTGTCTTATTGTTTACGTAGGCTATATATCCAGTCTCCAGTAGAACCTTAGGATTTGCCTTAACTCAAAATGATTGCACGAGTAGAATCCTTTTGATATAGCACGTAAAATACGAAAGAGACTTCTTTTCCAGTTTTATAATATTGTTGACCATCAGTATATCTGAGTGTTGCTTTGGTGTGACGTCTTAGTACCGTAACTTAACCAGTGCAAATGTGCAAGCATGAGAGTGTGTGAATTACAGAATATTAATTTTATTTTTCTCAACTTTCCCTCGCGGAGATTATTGATGTAATGAAGTGAAATTACAGGGTCGTCCGTTACCCGACTTAAAGCTTACTCAAGCTTCATCCAGCCGAAATAGTGCATATATGTAAGGAAGTATAACAATGAAATTTACGCTAAGAATTTGTGGTTACGTGGATGTGAACAAAAAAAAAATCTGTATTTTGTTTTCCTTGCCTCCTCTTCGCTGGTGATACTGCATAGACTAGGAGTGGTGTGACACATTTAGGACATTTGCCCCTAAAATTAAAAAGCACGAAACTTCGCAGTCTCACCTGAAAAATGTTGTTTCATTGGCTATGTTAGGAAAAACTGATATTGCTGCGCAACTAAGTGAATTGAACAGAACAAACATTCTCAAACATAATCAAGAAATGAGAAAAAATCGTGAAATTATTTTAAAAAATATTGATTGTATCAAATTTTGTGGCCAATATGAACTTCTCCTTACGGGACAAGATGAAAAAACGATTCGAAGAACTCTGGTGTATTTCGTGAGTAAGCCCTAATCTAAACGAGTCTCTCACAACTCATTTGGAACATGCCACTGTTTAAAGGTAATTCTAAAACAATTCAGGATGAACTGGTAGATTGCATGTTGAGTGTCTGCCGATTTGAAATTCAGACTGAAATCGATGGTATCAGTTTTTTTAGCGATTATGGCAAATGATGCCACAGACATCTCCCAACTAAGTCAGGAAGTTTTGATTTTTCGATATGTAGTGCATTTATTTTTGTGCTATACTTATTAGTAATGATATCAAGAAGTGAAATTTGTATGTACCAAAATCTACTGCAGCTCCCCCAATCCACAAGTTCACGAGCCGCCACTGGGTTTTTATATACCAATGGCTATTTGTTAAAACATCTTATCCGCAAAAAATTAAAATCATTTGACTGAACTCTGATGTAGCGAAGAGTCATCTGGGAAATGTTTAGTGTGGCCAGCAAACATTTCTGACAAACTTTAATTTCCACATCTTTGAAGGTTATTATCACATACTCAAATGACTTTGATAGTCTGCTGTTTTCTTGTTCTGTCAAGACAAAGTGACGAGGAATTTTCCTCTACCTAGGAAAGTTAATACTTTAGTCATTTTAGTCACAAACTGCACTGATTCCAATAGCATAGTAAGCAAACTACTGTGCTGATTTTATTCGTGCGTGGTATATTACAACAACAGACGTTCAGTGATTACGACAAGAACACCTGCACTGAATAACTAGTTAAGAGAAAAAGCGCAAAAGAGTTTAAATAATCATTATTGTACAGTTTCTATTGCTGTTTTAATACCATTCTGCTTGTACGTAAAATTAAACTAAATTCACAATGATTTATAATTTCTGTAATGAATTATTGTGAACTGTAAACAGAAAAAAAGTTGATTAGCTTATCCTCTATTGATAGGAATAGGACCCGAAATAAATATCTTAACAACCATAAATTTTATCTTAGTAGCCAGAATTTCTTATCTTATGAGCAGACATCGGATTCTAGGGCAAATGCCTATTTTGTTTCTTTAGGAGAAAAGTAAAAATAATTATTAATATTTGTGTTTCATGGAAATTGAAAGGTATTCAAAGAGTTTTATAGTGCCCTAAAATGCCCTAAAACGGTTATTAGAGCCTAATTTGTTAATATTCGCCTAAAAATGCCTAACTCACTGTAAAGTTTCGCATTTTACTCTTACTTTTTATAATTTATACATGCATTCACTCCGAAATTTAAGGCATTAAAAAAGTGGAAAGTTTGCTTCACACCGGCCATGAAACCATTGATAAAGGAAACAAAATGTTTTGAATCTCACGACACTCGCAATAGATTTCACCGAATTTAACATGTTTGGAGGCATAAATGCCGACAAAGAACCAACCTCAGTTTTGAAGCAGGCAACAATCACAACATGTGCTGCTACCGATTCAGAGATATACTATACTATAAAAATGACTGCTTTCGGTCTGAAACCGATTAGCTGTACTGCCCTTCAGAGTGTCATAAAATCACAATTTTTGGAGAAAGAGTGTTTTTGAAATATTTATGAAAAGTCGTAAAACTGCGAATTAGTAGGGTAAACCGTTACAAAATATTTAAAAGAATGGCCCTCCTAGTGTTAACACTACCAGGAAATGCAACAATAAGTGGAACTTTGTATTTTTGTCCAATTGAATCTCAATAACAACGGTTCATTTGAATGCTCGTTAACAGTTGCTCTTTCCCTCACCTTATTTGTGTTGAGAAGTTTTGAGCGGCAGGACGTTTTCCTGTGAAGTTTAACGCGATAATGCCGAAAAATATAAGTGCAAAATCTACATTGATCCGGCAATGGCTAACAGAATATTCAGAATTCACTTATGATGGAAAAATAATATTCTGCAAGATTTGTAGCAAACAGGTATGTAACAATAATTGAAATATATAAATTCTATTAATTTTAATGAGTAGGCCTATAATATTTATACATTGACTGAGCTATCCTGAGGTATAATTCTTTTTAAGACCACTACACTTTAACCTTTTAAATTACGATAGTTAAAGTATTTGCAGGTCATTAAAATTTTGATTGTTAGAACCCACTAACTTTGTGATAGAAATACGACAATACAACAATTAGGATTTTATTTTAATTCAGTTTACTTTACATTTTTAGATTTCGCAAGAAAAGAAGTGCCACCTAAAGCAGCATGTGCAAGGAGCGGCTCATAAGGCTAAAGCTCAGCAGAAAAATCAACTGCAACAAACTTTACTAACACAGCCTACTTCATCCAATCTCAGCAGCAATTTCTATGCTGATTTAACCAGAGCGTTTGTTGCTGCTAACATTCCCTGGAATGCAATTGAAAATCCGGTTTTAAGAAAGTTTTTACAAAAATACTGCAAACAAAATATCCCATCTGAGTCGACCCTAAGAAAAAATTACTTAGACAGAATATACAATGAAACTTTAGCTTCCATTCGGGAGGATATAGGTGATTCTTACATATGGGTCTCTGTGGATGAAACCTCAGATCCTATGAATAGGTATATAGCAAATATGGTAGTAGGAAAACTTAGTCCTGATGGACCTTCGATTCCACACCTCGTATGTGTTAAGGAACTTTCGAAAGTGAATAGCCAAGCCATTGCTTATTTTGTAAATAAAGGCCTACAGTCTTTATACTCAGGTAATATAGACGATTCTAAAGTTCTGTTGTTTTGTACTGATGCTGCCTCATACATGGTTGCTGCAGCTCCACTTCTTAAAACATTTTATCCTAACCTCACGCATGTAACCTGTCTAGCACATGGCCTTCACAGGGTTTCTGAAACAATCCGGAATGAATTTCCTCTTGTCATTTCGTTTATTTCTAACACAAAAAAATGTTTTTGTAAAGCCCCATCCAGGATTTCAATATTCAGAGAGAACTTTCCAGATATCCCACTCCCACCTCAGCCGGTTGTTTCACGATGGGGAACCTGGATTCAGTCAGTGGTGTATTATTCTAAGTATTTTAAAGAAGTGGTCACAGTTATTGATAAATTACCTGAAACTGATAGTGCAGCGTGTGTGAAAGCAGTGAAAGATTGTCTGAATGACTCACGAGTGAAAAACAATATTGCCTACATAACATCAAACTTTTCTTTCATACCTGCAAGCATTGAACAATTAGAACGTGAAAAACAATCTCTTTGTAGCCAAATAGCAGTAGTAAAGGAAGTTCAAGTGAACATACATTCTGCTTTGGGCGAAACTGGGAAAAAAGTTAAAAATAAGTGGGACAACGTATTAAATAAGAATGTAGGATTTTCATTGTTGGAAAAAGTATCAAGAGTGATATCGGGGGAAAGTGTAAATGTTCCAGTAAGTATTGATGTTTCTATTGTACCTAATTTAAAATTTGCGCCTCTCACATCAGTTTCGGTTGAAAGAAGTTTTTCTGCTTTCAAAATGATTCTCAGTGACAAAAGGCAAAGGTTAACTGTGGAGAATTTAGAAAAAATTCTGGTGGTGTACTGTGCAGATAATTATAATAAAGTCTGAGCATGGAACTGAATTTCAATAACTTAAAATGAGTAATCTTGATATCAATAATCATTATTTCATTAGTTTCAATATATTAAATTTGTGCAGCTCTGTTTATAAATATAATATAGTATTCTTTTTTAATGTTTAAACATACTTTTTTGTGCGTATTTTAGTGTATAACTAAAACTTTCAGTGAAAGAAATAAGTATGATACCTTGATGTGCCTAAAATGCCTATTTTCATTAAAATAGAGCCTAATTTTACAAATTTTGAGCTTATTTTAGGCGCCTAAAACTGCAATTTTTAGTGCCTAAAAATCCGATGTCTACTTATGAGTCACTTGGTAACAAAAGATACGACGATTATTTGGGAACTGGGCATGTCTTAAGACGATTTGTTGGTCACTAAAATAATTCTTAAACAGTTAAGATAAAATGTACTTCTTGTTTTCTCATTCGATGTTAAAGACTCGCTTACGCCGTTTTGTCAGGCTGTGCATCATGGTTTTCCCTCTTCATTACGTAAAAAACGCACTTTTTAAAAAGTGGCGCTTAAGATGTTCTGCCGATCACCCATTGATATATTATTTCACTTTTCATTTATTTACATTTTTATTTTTGAAGTAGTTATTCGTAGATACTGTAACAACATTTGCATAAATTAATGTCTACTTCCTCGTCACTGTCCGATTCATAAACTTTACTTACTTACTTACTTACAAATGGCTTTTAAGGAACCCGAAGGTTCATTGCCGCCCTCACATAAGCCCGCCATCGGTCCCTATCCTGTGCAAGATTAATCAAATCTCTATCATCATATCCCACCTCCCTCAAATCCATTTTAATATTATCCTCCCATCTACGTCTCGGCCTCCCTAAAGGTCTTTTTCCCTCCGGTATCCCAACTAACACTCTATATGCATTTCTGGATTCGCCCATACGTGCTACATGTCCTGCCCATCTCAAACGTCTGGATTTAATGTTCCTAATTATGTCAGGTGAAGAATACAATGTGTGCAGTTCTGCGTTGTGTAACTTTCTCCATTCTCCTGTAATTTCATCCCGCTTAGCCCCAAATATTTTCCTAAGCACTTTATTCTCAAACACCCTTAACCTATGTTCCTCTCTCAGAGTGAGAGTCCAAGTTTCACAACCATACAGAAGAACCGGTAATATAACTGTTTTATAAATTCTAACTTTCAGATTTTTGGACAGCAGACTGGATGATAAGAGCTTCTCAACCGAATAATAACACGCATTTCCCATATTTATTCTGCGTTTAATTTCCTCCCGAGTGCAATTTATATCTGTTACTGTTGCTCCAAGATATTTGAATTTTTCCACCTCTTCGAAGGATAAATCTCCAATTTTTATATTTCCATTTCGTATAATATTCTGGTCACGAGACATAATCATATACTTTGTCTTTTCAGGATTTACTTCCAAACCGATCGCTTTACTTGCTTCAAGTAAAATTTCCGTGTTTTTCCTAATCGTTTGTGTATTTTCTCCTAACATATTCACGTCATCCGCATAGACAAGAAGCTGATGTAACCCGTTCAATTCCAAACCCTGCCTGTTATCCTGAACTTTCCTAATGGCATATTCTAAAGCGAAGTTAAAAAGTAAAGGTGATAGTGTATCTCCCTGCTTTAGGCCGCAGTGAATTGGAAAAGCATCAGATAGAAACTGACCTATACGGACTCTGCTGTATGTTTCACTGAGACACATTTTAATTAATCGAACTAGTTTTTTGGGAATACCAAGTTCAATAAGAATATCATATAATACTTCCCTCTTAACCGAGTCATATGCCTTTTTGAAATCCATGAATAACTGATGTACTGTACCCTTATACTCCCATTTTTTCTCCATTATCAGTCGAATACAAAAAATCTGATCAATAGTCGATCTATTACGCCGAAAACCGCACTGATGATCCCCAACCAAGCTGGAGGACCACGATTCATAAACTTTATTAATTTTTATTGAAAATTATTTCCATTAACCAAAAAAGAATTAAAATTAAAGAACAACGAAACAAATGAAACTGAAGAACGTCTGGAAATGGAGAAGTGGTCCACTCGAGATTTGCCAAGCCACGCGTCTGTCTTGGGAACGGTGCATGGTCGGAATTCGACAGACCACAAGCGACCTCGAGCGGCTCGAGGTTTGCCAAGCCACACGCCGCGACACCCCGTGGGAACAAGGCTTAACACACAACTCACAGTACCGCTGCAACCCCCTCTCAAATACACAAGGTCACAGACATGATTTGAAGGTCAAAACTTCTGCAGTGTGGTAGTTGCATTCCGGTACGTACAGGAGGCCTACTACAGTCTAGTATATAGTCACGAAGCTTGAGTTGTAAGGATACTAGGAACAATAGACTATGCAGGTACTATTTCGCATTGTCTGTGATGAGGCGATAGTAGCGATCCTAGTGGTTAGCAACTATCTATGGATGCATATTCCCTACATACTGAGCTTCGTGACTGTATATACTAGACTGTGAGACCTACGAACAAATTCACAGCATGCTACGTTGCTTGTTCTGGTTACATGTAGGAGCGGCGTATAGCTATAGCTATCTTTGTGGAGCCATTAAACTTTTTTTTTTTTTTTTTTGCCTTTTAAATGCATCTGTAAAAATATAAAAGGTTTTCGTCATTTTTTTATCCTTAGAATACTTTTCGCTTTATTATTTTTTTCGTGTGAATAGAAACTGTTGACGCTAGATGGAAGTAACACTAAAGACGACAATTAGGGGCTTTCATATTAAAATGCTGTGTTAATTATTTTATTGATCTCTGCTGCTTTGCACTCTATTGCCTAAGGAACATTCAGTAAATATGTTGGCGGTTAAATAAATGTCAATAATTAATTTGCAAGTTGTACTACAGGGAATATGGTTACAGCTGGACATTTACTATTAACCTTATTAGGAAATACAGGTCCATTTCAACAACAATTAATGTATACTTTTTGTCTTGCTCCAATATAAAAATAGGTGAATATTACTAATATGTATGCCCTAAATCTGAATTTAAAATTCAAATTGCCCCATCATGTACCATTTTCCGGGGAAAGTGGATTTAATTTGTTTATGAAAAGCTTCCTTTTTTATTATTTTTCACTGAAACTGATAAAATTACAACAGACTAGGGATTCAAAATGTCTCATAATACTCGAAATATGTGTACTGGATACAAAAATGATGTTGCATAGTTTAAAAAAAAAAAAACACAACAATAAAAATATTTTGTGTATGAGAAAAATATCGGAATTTGAACTTATCACTTAAAATGATTTTCTGGATGACTTCCGTTTATAATTAGATCCAATAATGTCTTTTACAAGGAACCAACAATAGTCTGCAAGCATACTGGATGATCTTCCTTTATATCGCCTTACCATTTCAGATATTTCTTGATGAAATTTTTTCCTATGCTCGTCGCTCACCACTCCAAGGTTAGGAGGAAGGAAATCCAAATGAGAATGTAAAAAGTGTATTTTGAGAGACATATTACACCCCATTTTCTCATATGTACTCAACATGGTGTCCACAAGTTCGATGTAGTTGTCTGCCCTAGAGTTTCCAATGAAATTTGAGCAAACATCTTTGAAAGCGCGCCATGAATTTTTTTCTGTAACGGACAATTTTTCCTCAAAAAGAGTCAGCAATAACTTTACGAATTTTTGGACCGATGTAAATGCCCTCTTTTAATTTGCCTTCACACAAACTGGTAAACTTTTCTTTTAAATAATGAAAACCACACCCTTTGTTCATTGCATAGACCTCACTTTGAACTGTTATGAAATTTACTGAATAGAAGGGACCAATATCTGTTTATTTATTAAAAGTACGAAAGAACATGCCAACAACCATAAGAAACCGGAAATAGGTCATAAATTCATAAAATGCATTAGCTTCTGTTTTGGTTCAAATCCCAACCTGTGCCAGATGTTTCCTGGGAGAAAGCATATTGAAAAGTGAAATCATAGTATATCTTAAAAACCTTATATGATACGAAGAAAAATAAATGCATTTACGGATTCAACGCACATCAAACCATATGGGACACATTGTTTTAAGTTGGAGCAAAATTCTTGTTGTTCAATGTTATTATACTAATCTAAACCCGTGATCATCAGGGCCTAAATGTAGTAATTGTAAACAAGAAGAAAACCCATAATTCTGATGACAAAATATATCCTGATTTCCTGGAATTATAACCACAAATTTTCAACAAATTTTGTAATCATCTGTAAGTAACATAAACAAAATTATTTGACTACATTACCTACACTAAAACGAGTTATAAAAAATAAAAAAAAATGACAAAACAAAAAATTCACTATTGAATTTCGAACTCGAACTGTCTGCATAGAAGTTAAGTAGCTTAACCACTGCTTCACGCCAAGCATGCTGTGGAGGTATTAAAATGCTGTGTTAATTATTTTATTAATCCCTGCTGCCTAAGGAACATTCAGTAAATATGTTGACGGTTAAATAATTGGCAATAATTAATTTGCAAATTATGATTATTATACTAACCTAAATCCAGGATCATCAGGGCCTAAACGTAGTAATTGTAAACAAGAAGAAAAACCATAATTCTGATGACAAAATAAATCCTGATTTCCTTGAATTATAACAACAAATTTTCACCAATTTTGTAATTATCTGTAAGTAACATAAGCAAAATTATTTGACTTTATTACACTAAAACGAGTTGTAAATAATAAAAGAAAGGATAAAACACAAAAATTCTCTATGGAGATTCGAAGCATGCTGTGGAGGTAGCTCAAATCAGCACCTTGTATTATGAAGTTAAGTAAAGCTGTGCAAGGAGGTTCACAGTAGTGAACTGCGTGCTCACCCAAAGGGACTTCGAAAATTTTCACTGCTCAAGAGACCGGAAACTTTCATTTTACCAAGTGTACATAAGTGAGAGGTTTCACTGTGTGATTTAAGCAAGGCATCACTACATTCTCTGTTTTTATTGTGAATGAATGAATGAATGATATAAAAAATGAGTGTAAAATGTTGTTTTTATCGAGCAGGTCACACACCTTTAGTCACAGGGAGAAACATAGGATTCCTGAAGATTCATCCATATTAACACTTTTTTTTTTTTTCCTTTTCCTTTTTCGCTTCTTAATTGCTTGCCGTACAAAGTTATCCTAGATTTTCCACCTTGCTTGTGAAATTTGTCACGTGACTAGTTCATCAAGTTGTTTAAGAAACAAATATTTTATCACTTTTCTCTGACTTATTTATCAATTTTTCATTAGCAAAAGTAAATCCATGGCGCTACAGCCCATGAAGGGCCAAGACCGACCAGCCGGCTGCTGGCCTCACGTCCACATGCCGAAGCAGAGGTGGACGATCATCCAACCAGTATGGAGGTATCGTGTGGTTAGCACGATGATCCTCCCAGCCGTTATAACTGGTTTGCGAAACCGGATTTTTGCTACATATCATAGCTCCCCAACTGCATCACAATGCTAGGTGGGCACTGGTCCCATACACTGGCCGAAATTTCATGAGAAAATTTCTTCCCCCATGAGGACTCGAAGCTGTGCATATTCCGTAATGCGAATCCTAGGCAGGATGCCTTAGACCGCGATGCCACAGCATGGGACTGTCATTAGTACAACTAATTGTTTTAATAAATAGGCCTAAACAACGAGTATAGCCTGAACCATAACCACCTAGAAAGAAGTTCTAGTTGGCTGTACCTGCAGAACCGAAAGCGTGCTGCACCGTCATGCATGTTTTCAGATATCTAACAGAATGGCAAAATACCTTATGTAGATTATTTGCAGTAAGGATATTTTCATTAAAGTAGCCTATGTATATTTATTTCTCTCATACCTAAGGACTTCAGAGTACATTTAAAAATAAAAACGTAATGCATGTTTCTTATTCAGTCAAAGAAAATATTTTGTTGTCAGTTATCTTCTGCATTCTGAATGATAGCACTAGATTGGTCATACTAATTCGTGTGTCTAATAATGAAATGTAGTTTCAGTAAATAAGTATAGCGAAGATACTGATGTTTCCCTGCAAAATTATGATTAGACATTCGAAACAACACAAAAATTACTAAAAGAGCAAAATGTCACAAAATGCATTGTGTAAAATTCTCCAACATCACAATTTCATTGATATACCCTCTTGGCGGAATGAACAAGGTAAAGATAAAAACGCCTTGCATCCCTAACAAATTGTATTTACAAGACACTTCTGTACATATTGTTAACACACACTATATTATTATAATCTGCTATTTAATTATAAAGTATAGTACATCATTTATAAAACATTCCTTTCCTAACTATAATAATACAACTTTAACAGCAATAACATTATTGCACTTGTTAATATACCCAAACCCTGAGAGATACTCACATTGTTCAGGAGTATTTGTTATACAAGTTAGAATTCGAATTTGTGCCTTTGACATTTGGCAAATATTGGAGAAGATTCAGGAGTTCATGGGTCCAATAGCACATGAGAACGCCAAAAGCTGAAGATAAACATCTGCTTTGCAACACTCATTTTATTTTGTTGGCACTAAGTAACATTTTCTCACGTGTTTTGGTATTAATATTAAAAACACAAGATTTTTAGACAATCTTTGTTGCAATATCATTGCACTTGAGCCTTTTGTGTTTCTTATACCAGTATTATTAAGCCTCTAATGATAAGTACAAAGTTTTATCTCACTCAGAAATAAAATTAATTAAAAATACAAAGCTATGTATACAAGAACACATGCCTTTTAAGAAATGGACACAAAGAACAAGGTTCACTGTTTAGGAATATGATAAAGGAATTAACTGTCAAAATGACACCTGAAATTTGGTACACTTGCCAAATATGTACCTGAATATATCAGTGGAGAATCAGACTGTGATAGTAAAATTGATTTCTACTTTCAAAGTAATAAATAACTAGTAGTATATGCACATTTTTTTTAGCAGTTAATTGTATAACAATATGGTCAAACCATGAAAAAATAGTATTTCTTTTAATGATTTCTAATGATCTATAAAAGGCTTAATAATGAAGCACAAAATTTATCCCTACTGAATTCAGTGATAATTTTTATGATCAATAAGAAAGTAATTTCGAGTAAAAGAATAATTAGTACACAAATTAAAGTAATTTTAAGAATTTTTCCATTATCTTAGATACAGTTTTAGTGTACTAAAATTTGGATTCAAATTGTTAATTTTGCAATACCCTAACAATTTAGCTTAAATCCAAAAAATTCCACTATCTTTCTAGTAAAAGTTTGTGAATCTTTTCATCATTGAATGATTTTCATATTCATCAAATTCCTAAGCTTTAAGTAATAGAAATGTTAATAACAGGACGGATTTATTGAAGGTTTACATTAACACACACGTCCTCAATTACCATTCCATGTCGAAATGCTCTGTAAGAGAGGGGTTATGCAGTACTTTTACGACTGGTATCTCCATGCTGGAATATGTGAAATCCATTTCTGAAGAAGCCAAATCTACCAGCAAGAGTGCTCCCTGTTACGAGAACAGCATAAGGACTCCAATAGTTTTAGCTTTGTTGAGACAGTAGATCCTTTAGTCTCCTGGTTCATTATTACCAATTTCTTGAAGTTATACGATTTACAACATCACCTGCATGGCATCAAGTTTATGACATTCTCACTGAAAGGGCTGCCAACTTTTTTTAGATTACAGTATCTGTTAAGTCATATGAGCTGTTTTACAATATAAAATATTATTTTTTCACGATATATTTGGACTGAAATAAAGGCATGAATAAGGAAAGTCAGGCATAATTATAGAGCATGGATCATATGAGGAGACAAAGAGGAAGGCAGAAAATAGGAAAGATTGGAGAAAGCTGGGTTTGCAGAGAAAGACCTCCCCTTGGGCAAAACACTAAATGAATGAATTATACAGTTTTTCTGGAAAGCAATTATAGAAAAATTCAGGTTATGCACTGGATACGACTGTTTAGCTGAACTACTGCTTTTCAGAAAATCTTGGAAAATATTGTAATGCAAGAAGGAATTATAGTACATTTGCAACCAAACAAGTATCGAACTGACATCTATTTCTCATTTAATAAGATAAATAAAAGAATTAGCAACATTCCAATAATGAAAAGAATAAATTTAAAATTCTACAAATAAAAAAAGGAGTATTACAGTGAAAAATCAATACACATAAAGCTATAATTCAATCTGTTTGTAAGGGCCACACACATAGGCTAACAGACTTGTATGGCTGAAGTCTATCACACAATGATATGAGCACTTTTAGTTCAACATGATACAATTCGAATTGTTTAAATTGCAAATTTGTTTATGATTCTCCTAATGCTAGAGTTCAGATTAACCTTTTACAAAATTATCTGTCTCTTTCCAAGGCAGGTAGTTGACTATTATATCATTTTCCTCTTATTTCCCAGTACAAAATTGTATCTTCCACTTTATTTCTCTTTTTTATATAAAGTTGTAATATGTAAATGTAAGATGTAAATGATATGCTAGACCATTAAGTCTCATATAAAATATGAATTTTGCACTTGTTTTTTTCGTGGTATAGTGTGAAAGATTGTTGTTTGGAAGACAGGTTTTTTCGTAGTAAAGTGTGAAAGATTGTTGTTTAGTCAACTGTCTCAAGACAGGTTTTAACCTCATAAGTGATACCAACAAGGCACCACTTATGAGGCAACTAGGCCAGAAGATAATGGGGTAGGGTGTATGGTGGTCAGTTCTTTTCCCCCTCCATTGCATACATCGCCGATTAGCTACATATTACACTAATCAGACTTCAGATGTATACAAACAATTGTTTTTCCTCTGACACATATCGTCAAGTGAGATGTAGGCCTACTGCCTGATAATAAATGTACATACCAGCAAGAACCTCAATCAGAGGCATGTGAAAAATTTTGTTATGTAAATTTGTGTTGGGCCATTTGTTGTTGTTTAAATTTTTGTTTCACTCAGTCATTTTCTACCTACATATACTGGCATTCATTAGAAATCCCAATAATTTTTTTAATTAATTCTGAAAAATCATCTGAAACGTGATTAGCTTACATCCCAACTTCATTTCAATTATTATTTTTCTTTGTTTTTTTTTTATATTTCTCTTCATAATAATTAATAAAATATATTTGTAATATTATTATTGTAATGGCAATATGTTAAAAATTATAAAAATAAAAGATGGAACATCAACTAAAATAACAAAACAATGATAAGAAGGAAATAAATGTTACAATATAATAAAATATTTGTAAATTGAAATGATGATGTAACTTCACTAAAAATTTGAGTGGAAAATAAGCGTCAGCAAACATGTTGAACAGTCTCAAATGGTCAATATTGTTATTTCTTTTGTTTATTTACCAAAGTGCTCATGAAACGATAAAAATTTAGTGTGATATAAAATGTACTGGAATTACTAATTAACCCCAGTGTACAACTCAATTTCCTGTTTTATATTATAGATTGTTGCTATTTTCTGTTGCTTTTGGTAAATGTTGGTCCCTGTTGTCAGTGATTCTGCCATTTCGTTGCCCATAAGTCCTATATGAGATGGAATAGACTGTAAAATTACTTTTTTTTACGGTATCTAATTCTTATAGTTTCCTACTTTCCAAAATTGATGGATTCTTTCGTATGTTCTTAGATTGATAACTTACATTGCCAGATAGACAATCTATGAATTTAAGTGCTATGTTAAAATTTGATACCTATTCAACAGATTAGTTAGTTAACTTCAGTCGAACTATATGTCATGGGCAAATTTATGACAGGAAAGGACTGCTTGAGTTTTTTCTTGAAGTGTGAGGTTAGACCCTCTGTAGAGATTCTCCTGATCACATTACTTTCGACATGTTCAATCACTTTACTTTGTGTTTAACAAGTACTATTAAAAACAGTAAACGATACCTTTTCAACTGATGTAGAGTTTCTCTGAATTAAATAAATAGTCACGAGTATTAATATTAAGTGATTCGTAAGAAGCTACACTTTTAAATGCATAACTCTAAAATTATAAAAATACACACACAATATGTATGCTCAGATTTCAGTCTCAATGCTATGAAAAATATATAACATAGTTTTTACTTTTAGAATAAGATAATATGTATTTGATAGCCTAAAAAAAATAACAGATTGTGGAAGACTGAACAAATCTAACACTATTTACTTCTTCTCTATCTATCACAAAAATGTCTTTGCTGAAATGTTAATCTTTATGACTTTAAGTTGGCAATCCTTCACAGAGCAAAATCAATTATGTGTGACAGGGAGAACATGGTAATGAGGACGAAGACACTTCATGATCACTGGTTCGAAACTCGGCACTCACATAGTCTGAGAGCATAATGTTCTAGCTAACAGTTTGAGCAACATTGTGGGACGTGGGTGTCCCAGGGTTGAACACGATGGGTCGGTAGCCCTTGCTGTTCCGGACGAATGGCTGCACAGTGGTCAGACTGAATCGACTTGCAGAGGCCTGTAATAACAAAAAATGGAAGCCATCATAATACCGAAATCTGCGTAGACCATCTCTAGTGTATGGAATGCTCAACTTTTAGAGGAAATTAAAAGTATTCTTATAGAGGTGATGTTTTAAGGAAGCATTACCAATACCTAGATCATTAAAACTGTTAAAAGATTGAAGAAAAGAGATTTTGATTTGACTTTACCTACTGCTGACGAAATATGGAATACCTATTGTCTCCAAGATTGAATCCACTTTCATCATCAATTCATCATCAAGTAAAAATGAGAAGGAAAGTTAATTTTATTCAATCAAGCCGTCACAAATGGTGACAGCACTTGGCAGACCCATTTGTGTTATCCATTCAACTGACTTATTTGCATCAGTCTTCAATGAATAATTTTATTTATCTGAAGACCCGAGTATTTCCAACACCATTTACTCAAGGCATTACTGTAATAATTTTGTTACAATTAGATCACAATTTTTCCTCACCAGTTATACTTAACATTTCCTTTTATCGTTGTGCACAAACTAACAATGTTCATGTTTCGGTTGTTAAATTCTCTTTAAATTTCAACTCCAACTACAGTACTTCATTTTTATTTTGCGTCTAGGTGATGCGCAAATGAAAAATGAATCATATGTTAATCAATGCTAATATTTATTATTAGAAACATTTTCCTTGAGACGAAGGTAAATCAAAGGTTCGGAACGTCATGTTTGTTAATATTTTAACAGCAAAGAAATAGCCAATCTAAATATTTTCCCTTCAATAACTCAACTTCTTTACATCAATATTGTTGTTTACTCAACTGTCCAAAGACAGGTTTGAACCTCATAAGCGACACCAATAAGGCATGAGGCAACTAAGCCAGGAGATACTGGAGTAGAGTGACCAGTTTATTCCCCCTCCACTGCATACCGTACATTGCTGACTAGTAACATATTACACTAATCAGACTTCAGATGTATACAAGTATACAAACAATTGTTTTTTCTCTGACACAAATAGTCAAGTCAGATATACTGTTTGATAACAGATGTACCTACATATCAGCCAGAACCTCAGTCAGAGGTACATCAATAATAATAATAATAATAATAATAATAATAATAATAATAATAATAATAATAATAATAATAATAGTAATAATAATAATAATACAATAAATATTTTCTGTGAAATGTTCTTTATACCCAACTGAAATGCTGGGTATAGAAAGTCTATGTGTACCTCTGCTAAATGAGGGCTGTTTGTTACATCATCTTCGTATGCTGATGTTTTTTTCTCTTCAATCCTGCACACCTCTTCCAAACTGGAGTATGCACTGCGACAACCGGAAGCAGGGCTGGCCGACCTGTAAGAACATGAAATATTCATAATTTCACTGGCGTCATATTTGCGATTTTAAATAACATATGTTCTGGTATCTCTGTATAAAACTGTCAGATATTTTCTATTCCTGGTTAAATTTCCACATGTTGACAGTTCTTCCTCCTTCACTGTTGTTGGCTTTCTTAAATCGGGTGTATATATAGTAGTATATTTTTTTGTAACCTGATTATTGCTATTACTTCTTTCTTAAGTACAAATAACAGCAAAAAAGAAATAACCCTACATTGGCATATGTCTAATCTGGCCTCAATTGGAACTGCAGTGGTATGTGTTTAGTCAGCAGTCCGAAGACTAGTTGGAACCTCATAAGTGACACCAATAAGGCACTAAGAATGTAAAAGTACCGTACTCTAAGATTTTGGTACTTATATTTCTCATAGTGAGTATAAACAAAATCCTTCCAATAGATTATTCTTAGTCATATGTTGGAACTAAATTTTTAGCACCTACTGCAACATTCATTACTTGATATCAAAGATACTTCTTAATGTATTACACAAAAACTACCAAAACAAGAATTCATATACTTTCCTACAAAGTGAAAGAAGAAATGCTTCAGATTCTAACAGGAATCTCATTTTTGTTTGACTAGAATATGTGTTTTATACTCTCTTCCTCACGACTGTCACTAGACTTGAATATTTTGTTGCTTTGTAATGAAATAATAGAAGCCAAGTTGCAGTGGCGTGTGGTGACGTAGATTTAGGTAAGCATCTCCTGTATCCAAGCATCATCTGGACTCTCACTGCCTACATACAGGCAGTTGCTTATCCAATAGCTGTTCACGACATACTCCTACCGAGTTAGCTCTTTTGGTAGTGCCAGACTAAAGACTGGATGAAACAGGATTGAAACTCAGACAGAAATGAAATGTTTCTTCTATTCATATTTTCCAGACTGGTTATGGTCCCACTTAATCTCTTATAAGTTTGGACTAACATGTCCAAATTGTACAAAATTGTAAAAATTGTAGAAAATTACTAAATTGTAAAACTATAAAAATTTGTAAAAATTGTAATTGTAATATTGTAAAATGTTGACATGTTCCACATCTCAAAGCTTCATTGCTCATGTAAGATCTATGGAATAAAATAAATGAATGAATTACAAAGATAAAGGATGGCTGGAGCGTGGTGCTGACCACTTCATTTCAATTCATTATAATTATCTCCATGGGAAGAGGAAGGGAGGAACTTGCCCTAGGGCAGGGCTGGGCATCAGGAGCGAATCCAAACTCTAAACAGGGATGCTTAATATTCATCCGCCATGGCATCAACGCTGCGGGTTGTTCGGCGGGGAAGAAAGGGGTTGAAGAGAAGTCATATGGCTCCCTATGAGAGAGTAGAATTTGCTCTTGGTGCCCAGCCCTGCCCTAGGGAGAAGAATTTCCACCTCCAGCCACCCCTTGAATTCACCATTTTATTGACTGTTAATGGCACAATTGTTCTATTTATTCTGATCTGTGATTGTAATAGAGTATTACAATCGCAGAGCCAAGACATATTTGTAACTAAGCCTATCATTTAAACAGCACTGTGTAGCTTGTGTAGAATGAAAGGGTTAACTCAGTTTCATACAATATTCTTCAGCTCTTACTCAGATAAATGAGACAGTTGAAACCAAGGCTTCAACAAATAAACAAAAGTATTTGTTGTACCAACCTGTGTAGCGTGGAAATTCCGTGAGATGATGTTAGTAGTGTGATGACTAGATTAAGTTAGGCAGCCACTGCCACCACTGTTATACCCTGCGACAACACGAGGTCAGTTAGTAACTCTGCACCCAACGTTAATGGAAGCTGCAGCACCTCCTTTAGTGCTGTAAACACTTTTCACTGCCACCATGTTAGGATATTAATAAGTTAATAAGTTATCTGCTTAAAATAATTTATCTACAAAGTGAGAAATAGAGTTAAAAATATTTTTTTTGTGGATAACAACTTCTTCACTATATAGTTCACAGAGCAAACCTGAATTCCTTATCTCAAGGATTTGTGAAAGTCGATTGTGGCTGTACTGAATGTCAAAACTATGATAAACGTAAGGCATAAAACAAGACTCAGACCCACTGAGCGAGTTGGCTCAAATGGTAGCGTTTGAGTCAACTTGCATTCAGGTGGTCCCGGGTTCAAACCTGTGCCTGACCAATCTGACCGGGGTTTTTCATGGTTTCCTTCAATCAGAAATGTAAATGCCAGATTGGAAATTCATACCATGTTTCATCACTGCCTCAATCACCAATATGATAAACATTAATAAAAATCTAAAATCAGTTACATGAACATAAGCCATCTATGACACACAGTAGAAACAGGAACTCAACAATAGTAATAACGGCGTACCCACAGATCCTAATACGCAATATGACAACAGATGTTAAAGCGTGTATAAATAAACTTGACAAAAAGAAAAGAAGACTAAGACCCAATGCTATATTTCTATGTTATTTCGATACCATTATTTATTTTCTGGCATTTCAATGTTAGGCATATTGTTTACTCTTATTTTCAATTGCTTTTCCTAATTTCCCATGTACCAGTACGAAAATTTCCTAAAAACGACAGTAATTTAACAAAACATAGGACTTCAGAATACTGGCCTTTCAGCAAAAAGAGTAAATGAAATTCCATTCAATTTTGCAGGCAGTGAGCTGATGTGCAATTGTATTAATTAAAATTTGAGAAATCTATGTACAAATAAATTAAATATAGCCAAAAGTAAATCTTTTTACAGAATCATAATAATTATGGTCAACATTTGCTCTTTATTTACAGTAACTACCTAAATGTTTGTTACATGAATTATGAAAATATGAGTGGAGTTTCTCTGTAATGGCAACAGGATAAAATACACATAACTGATTCACAGACCTTACGTGAATTTTGTAATTATCATAATATGTGCAAAAAACTGACAAAACAAAAGAATGTATTCTTAAGCTATGAGCATAATGACTTTTACTGCCTTTGTAACTATACGTTATTTAAAAAATATGTTGTTGTTGTTTTCTAATGCCAGGCGTTTGACAATAAAGTCATTTGACTTCTTGCACTCCAATATTTTTCAAAGATATTATCATGGCCAGCCACTGAAGCACAGATTTTGAGGTGTTCCGAATCCATTTCTTGGTTTGAGTTGCACAATGGGCAGTTACGACTGATATATTCCAATTCTATGCAGGTGTTTGGCCAGACAATCATGGCCTGTTGCCAATCTAAATGCAGCTACAGACGATTTTTGTGGTAAATCGGGAATTAACTGTGGATTATGATGCAGAGAGTTTCATTTTTTTCCTTGAGATTGTGTTATCAAATTTTGTTTGTTGAAGTCTAAGTATGTAGATTTAATAAATCTTTTCACAGAGTAATATGTAGATTTAGTAACAGGTCTGTAAGTAGCAGTGCTGCCCTTCTTTGCTAAAGCATCCGCATTCTCGTTTCCCAGGATTCCACAATGCGATGGTATCCATTGGAGTACAATTCTTTTATTGAGTGATATTAATTGAGTATATATATATATATATATATATATATAGTCCAAACATATTAGCCTTTGAACGAAATTTTCTGAACTCCTATGATATCTAGTAATAAAATTTGTCTGAAGTTAAATTCCATTCATTAACATTTAACGATATTATACACCTACCATAGTCATACAATAACTATATAAGAACTAGACTGTTTGAAAATGGCCAACATTATGCCAGGTACCAGTATAGTGCCTCCATAAGTTTCAATAATTAACATAGTACGTACCATAATTAAAAGTTGTTAGTCTAACAAGTTTTAATGTTTTCCCATATTACAATATCTCTAATTTTCTCATTTCTTATTCTGTTCCTTTTGATTTTCTCAAAATTCCAAGCAAAAATTTCATTCTGCAGCATGAATTCTGCTAAGTTCTTTTTGTGTAAGCCCATATATCCCAATTTCGGATTCAAATATAAGAAGTGGTATTTTATATTCCACTCACTGTCCACATCTCTCGATATTTGTACTGCATTAAGTTGAAAACCATTTAATTTATCTGTCATACTACGAGGCGTGTCCAGAAAGTAAGTTTCCCTGGGGCCATTTAGAGAAAGAAAACACAATTTCATGGGAGGATTTATTGGAACAGATACAGCAATTGTTGAACTATTTTTTAACATATTTCACACCGGAAATGAGATATTTGTATCCTTATGCCGTAGAAGTCTGCAGCCTGGGATTAGAACCAGTGTGTGACAGCCATCTGCACCTCCTGTCACTGTGAAAATGATGACCAGACAGGAATTTCTTAAGGTCCAAGAAAAAATGTTAATCGCTGGGATCAAGATCCGGGCTGTAGGGTGGATGTTGAAACACCTCCCAGCAGAACTCCTGCAGAAGATCTGTTGTGAGCCGAGCCATATGTGGCCGAGTGATTACCATCTTTCTTACGCCTCAAGAAATTCCTGTCTGGTCAGCATTTTCACAGTAACAGAGAGGTGAAGACAGCTGTTACACACTGGTTCCGATCCCAGGCGGCAGACTTCTATGACACGGGATGCAAAAGTTGATCCCATGCTAAGACAAATGTCTCAATTCTGATGGGGAATATGTTGAAAACTAGCTCAACAATTGCTGTATCTGTTCCAATAAATCCTTCCATGAAATTGTGTTTTCTTTCTCTAAACGGCCCCAGGGAAACTTACTTTCTCGCGTGTCATATGTTAATTAACTTTCATTTCTGATTTTCTCGTTTATCTAAATTTAAATTATAAAAATGTCAGTTAAATATATAACCTCTTATTAAATAATTTTTCCTCCTTGAAATGTGCATAACTTACAACTGCAAATTTAAACTGTTGCGCTTGTAAAGATGTACTGACTTAACTGCGATTCCTATCTGATATACTATCTTTATACACAGAAAATAGGCTATCTACTCAATACTTTCCTTTCAGTGACGTACCGGTACTGAGTCACATGATGTTAGAATAATACATAGCACCTTTGACTCCAGTACCTACTATAAAAACCTGATGGTTCACATAATGGTGATTACCATTATGGCAGATTTACCATTATTGATAGTATTGAGTTTTTTATGACATTATCACAGTCTGAGCGGAAATTTTATGTACTAACTAACTATGCAGTCTTGCTTGTAATAATAACCCATTAATCCTAAAATATTTGCCTGTAATTCTCAATTTTCTGTTTGCAGATAGATATAAAAGTGAACTCTCATTAGAATTACTGAACATTTTTACATGTTGTCAATAACTTGTACTGTAATGAAATTGGGCCCCAGAAAAAATGACAGCCACTATCCAGTATTAGGCATGCAGTCCACTGCTGTGACTGAAAGCTGTAGAGCCACGTACCTGCTGCGGTGCTGGTGCCGGGACACAGGTCGCGTAGCAGGCTGCGACAGCTCTGAATCAGAGCTAGCCAGTGAGCGTCCAGGTCTCGTGCCATGGGCAAAGTCCCTCCGATAATTGTCAGATGAGGAGGAGCGGGGTGTAGAGGCCTCATTTTCGCCCTGTTGGCGTGGTGCCACGTACACCTGTGTGCTCTTGGGCATGTCGTACACTACCTGTGGATGGTGCACAGTGGCTCGCTTCGATTCAGCATGAGACAGCAATGACTCAGGGCCAGAGTCCAGGTACCTGGCAACAGGGTACAAGATATTGCTGGTAGGCTGCAAAGCTAGATTAGTACTAAATGCTACTACACAAAAATTTGGCATTAGACCAAATTAGCTGAAGAATAAGTACCTTATTTAGAGTAAGTATTTTAATATGATAAATTTATTTTAAAAGCACAATCAATATGATTTATCTATTTGCAAATTTTATTATTTGCTATTACATCTTAAATAGATATTAACGTTTTCGCCTATATGGAATCATCAGATATTTAAAAATTGACGAAATCTAAATTTAATCCATTGAATTGTACAAAGTAACATGCATAACAATGTTGATTGATTTTATCATGAGTTTTATGTAGTGGAAAGAACTCGACGATCGATCACCACAGAAGATCCAAATGTATTGCATAAACATACACCATTTGACTACATCGTAATAATTGCATAGCTCTATGTGATCTGTTCTTATCTAGACACAAAATATAACATTTTATAAATTTTATCAATTTTAACTATTTTATTTTTATAATAAGTGGCATTTAACAAATAATGTAACATGAGTTATATGTATTAATATTTATATCCACAATCTTAAATTTCATACTTTATTTTTCGGCAAAACAAATTACACAAATTCAAAATTGAACATTTTCTACCAATAATTTTTCCACTACATAAAACTCATGATAAAATCAATGAACTTTGTTATGCATATTACTTTGTATAATTCAGTGGATTAAGTTTAGATTTCGTCAATTTTTAAATATCTGATGATGCCATATAGGCGAAAACGTTCTATTTAAGATGTAATAGCAAATAATAACAATTAATTGATTAACTAGTGGACTTACCAGTGTACTACTTACAGAGTAGGCTCTGAGGATGGTGCGTGAAGCACTGAAACAGCTGTAAGCCGGACAAATCTTACATAATTAACACTAGTAAGTCCACTAGTTAATCAATTAATTATATTCAAGTGTTAAAAGTAGTGTACGCAAGATTCAAAATGAAATAATAACATTTGCAAATAGATAAATCATATTGATTGAGCATTTAAAATAAATTTATCATATTGAATAGATTTATCTTAAAACCAAAATGAATTATAAAATAAATATTTTAAGCTGAACTTTCACTCTAATTCTGGAAAATTATACTTGAATACTTTTTTGTTTTGTTTTTATTTTATAAATTTATTAGGTACCAAAATTTTCGATGATTTGTTGCTGATGTCAGCTGAGCAGATTTTCTTATTAAAAAGAACATTCATTGTGTATGGATTGTTGCTGGCAGATAACACAAAACATAGTTCATAGTAGACACTGATTTTTTAATATTATTATAACTTATTATATACATGGAATAGGATATTAATTACATTACATGGAATGATTATTAATTACATGGAACAAAGAACACCCAGAAAAATACAGGAAATCTCGGGAAATAAAGGCGAGGTGGAAGCCCTAACTATTGTGTTCGCAGCTTGAGGTTCTTCACCTATTTCTTCGGTTAACTTCGGTATTGTTGTTATAATATTGTACATAGATTGTTCAAATTCTAATACAGTACAAAAGGACAGTTCGCACTCTATTTTAAATATATTTTTTGTCTTACAGATTTTATTGGCAGCTGCATTTTTGTAAGTCGCTTGTTTTTACAGTATTATTTCCCCCTTTACAAACTTTGAAGGTAGAGGAGGTGGGATTCAACTTGACTTTAAATGGTTCTCTTGTAAAGTAAAAACTGCCGCTCATACTAACCTGGACTGGCGGTACTCGCGGTAATCCCTGCTGGGTTGTCGGAACTCTGAGAGCACCTGAGTGGATACTGGCTGTCTTGGAGTCTTAGGGGGACCTGAGGATGCCCCAGAGGCGGGAGAGGGCGTGGAGGATGGCGCACCATCAGGGTCAGCACGCGCATCACCCCAGCCAGCGGGCAGTGAGGAGTAGAGCTGCTCGTCGAGACTGAAGAGGCGCAGCTGCTGGCGGATGTTGGCCTTCTCTCGCGCACGCTTGCGCTGGAACTCCTCCTCGACGCGTCGCATGGCCTCCAGCTCACCCAGGCGCTGACGCTCCTTCAACTCTGCCTCACGCGACAGCTTCTCTGCCAGGCGCCGCCGCTCAATCTGCCGTACTGTGCTCTGGAATGTGAAGCGCCGGCCCTTGCTGCGCTTGCCACCAGCTGCATCCTTGTCAGGTGGTGGTGTAGGCGTCGTGGTTGGCACCTCTACCTCGGGCCGACACTCTGGCGATGGCGTGCGGCCCAGCTGCCGCATCTCAGACACAGCCGAGATGTTGTCACATGATTTGGACAGCGGAACAGCTGAACGAAGGTTCCTGGCTGCCACACCCGTGCTATATGACCTGACACAAGGCAGCAAAATGAAAATCGGAACATTTATCGAAATGAGGTCAAAATAATTTTCACATAGCATGCACAGTAGGGTGGATCATTTTAAAATTCCTTTGTAGAGCGAAAATTTACATTTGTTCGGATCAAACTTCTGCACATTTAAAGGACAAAACTAAAATTCCTTCAATCATTTATTATCATAATACAATTCTTTCTTAAATTGACTGAGCATATTGGAAATTAAATCAATGGCTTTCCGAAAACACGCTATGAAATGTTTCATATAAAACAATCACAAAATCACTGCAATAATTGGAGACATTTCCATTAAAGAATGGATAAAATTACAAACCTAAACAAATTTTAAATCATATTTCTAATGGAAGAATAAGTCTGGGAAGTTTGC
Organism: Periplaneta americana; assembly: GCF_040183065.1. Classification (NCBI taxonomy): domain Eukaryota; kingdom Metazoa; phylum Arthropoda; class Insecta; order Blattodea; family Blattidae; genus Periplaneta; species Periplaneta americana. Next base: position 57,633,879 of record NC_091133.1, read on the forward strand.
AGGAAAGATGGCATGACAGCGTAATGGCCCACCTGGTCTAATACCTGGAAATGCATGAATTTCATCATCATCATCATCATCATCATCATCATCTTCACGTGCCATAATTGCACTGTCTCATTATCACATGCCATACCTACATGGTCTAGGACTTCGTACCTTGAAATAAAGTTATGGAATGAGCGCACTAGTTCGAGTCCTGATTGGAGAAGAAAATTTATCATGAAATTTAGGCTAGTGTATGGGACCATTGTCCATCCAGTTTGGGAGCTACTGGGAGTGAGAAATGAAATCTGGTTTCACAAGCCACCTGTAACAGATGGGGAGATCACCATGCTAGCTACATACTGGCAGGATAAAAGTTAACATTTTCTGAGTCATGTGGACATGAGGCCAGCAGTAGGATGATAGCCATGGCCACCCATAGACTGTCGTTTGTTTATCATTATCATCGTCATCATCAAATCTATGGCTTTATGGTAATATTTATTTTTCCTTTCTTATAATACGAAACATGAAGAGCAAGTATTGTGGTGCTGCAAATAATTGACTTCGAGATTCTCATGGAAATACAGGCACACATTTACAACATCACTGATACCAAAAATCGGTGTTAGATATGTCTGTCTGTGTACAGTGATTCTTTATAAAATATTATATTATTTTGTAAAAAATGCGTGTGCATGTATCTAATGATCAGGATTTAACAATGAAGTTATCTTCCTTCTTGCTTCCCAATATTTGGATGTAAGATCCACACAACTCTCAAAAGACTCGCAATATCCTCTTCCTTTATGCACAACAGGCATTTATGGGAAGTCAATAAGCCGATTTGAAGAAGACGTTTACTGAGGCAATCGTAACCAGTAACCAATCTGAACATGGCCACAACGAATTTTCGAGGTAACATTGGAGGTTACGACCAATTTATCTCCAAACACTACTGTATGCAGATGACATTGTATTAATAGCAGACACACAACAAAGACCACAAAACATGATAATTGAATGGAATGAAGAACTATTAAGAAAAGGGATGCTGATAAATATTAATAAGAGTAAGACCATGAGGATATATAAAGAAAATAAACATAATGAAGAATTAAATATTATATGCAACGATCAAATACTGGAAAGAGTAGAAAGTTATAAGTATTTAGGTACTATTATCAGCAGTAATGGAATAACAGAACAAGAGATACTAAATAGAATTAAAAATACAACAACAGCCTATTACCAAATAAGCAACACAATAGTTGGAAAAAAGATATTAATATCACGAGTAAAATGCAAATATAATTCAATAATAAAATCAATATGGAACAGAAAGTGTGCCACTAACTGACAAATACAAAAGCAAGCTAACTGCTATGGAAATGAAGTATCTCCAGAGAACGATAGGAAAAACTAGAAGGGATCGAATAAGAAACGAAAAAGTAAGAGAAGAGGTAAAACTAAAGAAATCCATAACAGAGAATATAGAAGAAAAGCAACTAAAGTGGTTTGGACATGCGTATAGAAAGACAGAGGAAAAGAAAGTTAAACAGGTAATGGAGATGCGAGTGGAAAGAAGGATAGGAAGAGGTAGACCAAGATTTAAGTGGGAAAATACTGTAGAGGAAACAGTACAACAACGTGGAAAGATAGTGGTTGAAATAAAGAAAATGTGTAAACATAGAGAGATTTGGAAAAGATGGACAGAGAGAGGTGCCTAACAGCATCAGGGATTGGAAGAAGAAGAAGAAGAAGAAGAAGAAGAAGAGGAGGAGGAGGAAGAAGAAGAAGAGGAGGAGGAGGAGGAAGAAGAAGAAGAAGAAGAAGAAGAAGAAGAAGAAGAAGAAGAAGAAGAAGAAGAGGAGGAGGAAGAAGAAGAAGAATAAAAACTTAAAAAAAGAATAAAAGTCTCCATAGTAAAGTTAGCAGAGTAGCCTAACTAGAATAGTGATTGATTAAGAAATTTAATTAAAACGTCCATTTTTATTTCAAAACCTTAAAACGAATGTGAAAACTGCCAAGGAGAAGTACAAGCAGATTATTGCAGGACGGATTGTATGAGTCCATAACACTCTTAATAACAACCTAACAGCTTTATTCAAGACGAGGAGAAAGAGAAGAGAAAGGAGGGGGAGGAGGAAAAAAAGTAGAAGACCAGAGGTTCAGAAAAGCAGAAAAGTGCTTTTAAATTACGGTATGCAATTTCTTGCCCTTATTTCTGTCAGCAACTTTTCACTTCAAGAACAATGGACATAGACCAAGTAAGAGCTGTTACCACTGACAGAGAGTTGTGATACACACCTGTCCCTCCCAAACGCTGTGAGTTCCTCAGGCGAGGTGCGGCGACGAGACTGGTACTCAGGCAGGTACATGACGTGTCCACCAGACTGCAGATATGAGAACGAGGGGCGCACGTCATGATCAGGGGAGGACGGGCTACTCGTGCTGGGGTGCCTTGTACCCCACGTGGTCTCCAGATGTAGCGAGTTTGGCACGCTGCGACTCAGCAGCCAATTCTCGTCCAAGGGCTCCCCTTTGGTAGGACTCCCGCCACCCAGTGCTGCCCCAAGCACTCCCGAGACAGAGCGTCGTAGCTTTTTGAGGCTGTTGAACGAGGGTGGCACCTCTCGCCGGTCCTGCAGCTGCAACACAAACCATGACGCGGTTTTAGTTCTGATTGCCATGTTACGAAAACAGATTTCGATGTTTGAACAGAAACCATTTTCAGCATCCTTCATTCTAAAAGCGACTTTTTGATCTTAGTTTGTACGTCCGTTAATGTACGACTACGTCTCCAATGTCTTTGTGTGTATTTTCTCATTATGCAAAATACAAGGCGAATGTATTGTAATGCTGCAAAAAATGAATTTGGGGATTTTCGCGGAAATACACGTTTTCAGCATTACTGACATAAAAGAGTAGTTTTAGACATGCTGTCTGTCTGCCCTGCTGTGCATAGCGATTTCTCATAAACTACTGAATGGATTACGTTCATATTCAGTATCTACAAATTAAATAACACAAATGAGACATACTGGTAACTTAGTAACTTTTGTGGATTTTTATTTGAAATCCAAAACACACAATGTCACTCCACTTCAAAAGTTGTCATGCGATTTTCTTCGCGATTATCTGTATTACGTAGAATAAACTGACAAATGAAGCAGTTCTATTTATTAGTATCGACAGAGAAATATTTGGCTAAATGAAAATTATTATATGCAAAATTATTTCTACTTTTTGTTGTGAATTTTCTAAGTTTCGAAAGCTTTTGGTTACTAGGGTGACCAGACGTCCTCTTTTGTCCGGACATATCCTCCTTTTTAGGCCTTTGTCTGGGGTCCAAGTAGATTTTTAAAAAATCAGGAAATGTCCTCTTTTTCGTAACTTGTATGCCCGATATTTTGAAATTATCTGATTTGACGCCTTTCTCAAGTATTTTGCCTGTAGGTGGAAGCAGCATCGACGGAATATACTCTTTGCCAATGATTGGACTTTCATACATATGTAGCTAACTTTAAAATCAAATCATATTGTCCATGGGTAGCACACACACATATGCATGTAACGCGAGCATGCACGAATCAAATCACATTTTCTAATTCATTCATCTTCCTTATTCATTAATTCATTTACTAATTCGTCCAGTATTTTATCTATTCATTGAATTATTAATTTAATTTTCAACGCATCCATTTACACATCTTCCCTATATTGGGGAGATGGGACGCAATGTTATGGAACGCTGCAAGGAACATTAATGTAGCACAAGACTGTATTACCCCGAAAAGTGTGCTGTAGCACAACACAACTTGGAAACGGGCCACAAGATACATTTTGACACCACCACTGTCTTGAACAAGGCATCTGGTTATTGAGACCGGGTCATCAAGAAAGCCATCGAAATCCAGCTAGATGGCAACAATTTCAACAGATATGGGATCTACAGCTGAGTACAGCATGGAAACCTGCCATCAACATGCTTCGACCAACCAAAACATGGCAGGCAGGTCGGGACTAGGAACTAGCTCCTGATTGGCCAACATGCTTCGACCAACCAGAACACGACAGATAGTCGGAACTAGGAACTAGCTCTGATTGGCCTGCAGGGGGAAGCCCTACTGACAGCTTCCGAATTATAAACTATTTGCTTAAAAATGTTTACTTTTCACTGAGCCATTCACACACACACTCATTCTGTTATCAAATGATTAAATCATATTAATTCACTACCTTAGGAGCAATGACGTCCACGTTGTCAGCATACAAAGAGAGGCAGAGTCTGTCGTCGCGAGGGAGTGATAGGGAGAACACATGGGAACGTGGCGAGAATTTGGGCTGTACCACGCCCGTGCCAGTGGGTGCCGGCACATCCACACCACCATCAGAGCTCGATTCCTCCTCCTCCAAGTCTTGCTGCGGAGTCCACGCCACCACCAGCGGACGTGTGGGCCCTGCAGGGGGCGCTGGTTTCCTGCAAAGAGGAGCTGGCGCCTCTGAAGAATCCTCGTGCATTCCACCTGGACTTGCATCCCCCGATATGCCAGAGTCCCCCGACTTATCATGGCTGCTGCGAGGCGCCTGCTGCTGCAGCACCTGTAGCACAGATACAAAGTGAGCATTTGCTCTGCAACCCATACTCCATTCAGAGATGATGAGATGATAATATGTTATAATAAAGGATATTTTTTCTCTTGTATGGAGAGGGACCCGAAGGCTTACACTGCAGTCTGAGGCTTATTGTGCTTACCAATCCTATTCTGTGAACAACTATATATCAATAATTGATTAAATGGCGATCTTACGCGTGTTAATTATGTAAGCATGTGCGGCTTACAGCTGTTTCGGTGCTACTTCACGCCATCCTCAGAGCCTTCTGTGTCTTGGCGTCATCTCAATTTCGCTGTAAGTTGAGATGACGCCGAGACACAGAAGGCTCTGAGGATGGTGTGAAGTAGCACCGAAACAGCTGTAAGCCGCACATGCTTACATAATTAACACGAGTAAGATTGCCATTTAATCAATCATTTATATTTAAGTGTTAAAAGTAGTGTACGAAAGATTCAACATGGACTATATATCCGAACGCTGCACTCTTGTACAAATACAGCACACCACACTGTGAACTTAACCCAGGCTATGGTATGAATGATAATAATTATGATGACGGTGATGATGATGATGATGACGACGATAAGGAAGATGATGAAAAAACTCAAACCAGTAACTTGTTCCAACCAGGTAACTTGTCCCAACCAGGCTTTGAACCTAGGACCGCTCGTTTCACAGTCAGACGTGCTCACCGTTACTCCACAGTGGTGCACATAATGAAGGAATAATGGAATGAAAACGAAATACAAGGAGTAAACCTGCTCAAAGCCGTTTTATTTATCACTGATTCAAGTGTACTGTACAATGTAAATCATTCTGTAGAAAAATTGTTAAGTTTAATGCACGTTTCTTCAAATATTTTACTACCATGATATTATTGTCTCTTCATAGTGTTACCGTTTTTTTCTTTCGGTCCAATAGCAGGGCTCTTAACTTGTCCTTTTTCTGACTCCATGAGCTAGTACCGAGAAGCATAGACCACTAATTTTGTCAGAGACTATCCAGAGTACACCACAGGCAGTGGATCTACATTACACTCGCAGTGAACAGTGATAATGAGGAATTGTTGGACTGGAGTACCTTGAGAAAACTCCTATGTTGCCAGGACCATGGGCTTACTCAGCACAAGTTATAAATTCAGCGTAGAGTGGAATTTGAACCTGGATCCCCTGATTGTGCCACCGTATCAATATGTCGTAGTGTTACCGATTCCTTTGCTATTTCTGGTGCAATCACAAATCTACAGAGGTGCGTATTTGGCAGAACAAAACAGGTAAGTACTTCAGTTCTTTTTGGCTTCCGTATAACAGTTGTAGTATAAACATTAGTTTATACATTTGGAAACAGTAATTTGTCTACTTTTATTTTGTAAGCATAGCATTGTAACACTATTTCCTCTATTCCATCTTACATGCATTATCATTACTATCAGTATACTACGATGATGTGCATTCTAGGTACTGTACTAGATTTTATTAATCTGTTGAATACCTGGTTATCTCCGAAATTCTCAGTACAGTACACTAATACGCCATTATCATGTAACTGAAAAAAATCGTTACATTTTGAATACTACCATGTCTTCATTGCCAGGCATACCTGCTGGGGCGGGGGTGGTGCCACGGGGCGCGCCAGTCGCTGAATCCGCTCCTCAAGTAGCACCGAGCCATCGTCAGTGAGAGCAGGAGACGTGGAGGGTGCATGAGCATCCAACTGTGACAGCAGGCGCCAGGCAGCAGTGGGGGAGAAGCGAGGAATCTCCAACTGCTTCTTGGGCAGTGTGGGGCGCAGTTGCAGTGCGATGCCTCCACGCCCACTCTCCACCTCGTCTTCGGGCTCGTCGCTGGATAGACTAGCCGGCACGCGCAGGCTGGCTGCAAAACGGTCCACCGCTTCACGCTCGCCCTGCTCCATGCCAAAGTAGAACGTCTTCACCGGCACATCCCTGCCTCCATGCCGCCGTTCCTGCACAGGCCCACCTGCTGGCGGGATGCTGATCAAAGATAACGTTCAAATTAATGTGGATATAGATTAGGATATTATTTATTTAACAAACACTCACCAACATAAGGCAGAAAGCCATTACCACTGTCAAATTCAATATAATTCACATAGCAATCTTCTAAAAACAAGCACCATAGGCCTAAAGTGAAATTACAAAGGAGAGTGCGAGGGACTGCCCACGAAAGCTGTAAGAACACTTCACCTTACTCCGTTTTGTTGACATCGCTTCCTAGAAGATAAGTAATCTGCCGATTTTCCGGGATCACGCATTCCACACGCTGAATGTTCTGAGGAATAATTAATAATTGCTATGGGCTGACCACCACCACTGTCGAAATCATCACTCCATAAAATATTTACACCATTCATATGTCTTACTGCGGCTGAGTGCCTCACTACCGTAGCCATAGTGTGCTTGAAGATGTCTGTAAATTTCAGCCGATTTCATGCCTTGGGATGCCATCGGATTTGAAAACCATCATATATATACAGCGTACAATGTACCACTGAATGCCTAAGTGCAAAGATCCATCCTGGATCTGATCCTCGAAAACTAAGCCAAGGGTATAATATTAGACCTGAAGAGACGCCTACTCTGTTCGTATGTTATGGCGACTTTGTTAGTACGTATTCCATTTCTTGCAAGTTGGATCAGACAACAGATGTGATAGGTACTTTTCCAATGTGAAAGGCCCCACATACGCAAATACTTACTTGGAGGTAAGTCTGCACAAACCTAAATCCACATGCAAATCTCCACGTGTAAGGGCGAAAAGTATTACGACTGCTTGAAATTTTCCGATTTTAACGCTCTCCAAATTAATCGGAAGAAAATGTAAACACAGAAACAAACACGATACTGCGAGCATATGGTCGAGATTTCATTGTTTCGCTTTAAGCAGTTCTCTGTAATGAAATAGCAGCAAGCTGTGAAAGTACAGATTTGAGAAACTATTCTCATATATCTCTCTTAGAATTTATAGGAATGTTCGTTTATAACACTTATAACAGTAAAACTGCAGAGATGCTGTTTAAGAATGGTGTTAAGGAATGGCAAACAAATAAATGCAGAACCATGGAGGAATAATATTTCTTGAGTAATCATATTTCTCCACAGGAAATAATTAATTTCAACGATCTCTTACGACTTGTTGATGAACTATAAGTCTAGAAGATAAGTCTGAGCGTGTATCACAATCATCCAAACCAGACATACATCCTGGAGTTAAGTCTGTGCAGATAAGTTTTTGCGTTTATAGGGACCTTTAGGGTCGATTTCTAAAACGAGATCTAGACCATGACCATGGCTTTAAACCGCGTTTGGATTTATAAAACGAGGTCTTTTTCATTTTTCTGAGCCATGGCTCGAAACCATGGTCTGAAGCAGAGACCACGACTGGGGCAGGTTTAAAACCATGGCTTCATGTAACAAGATGGAGATAGTAGATCAGCTGGATGATTATCAAAGGAAAATTTGTGTCTACGAGTATCAAATCTCCGGATTAGAGTGATGAGAGAGAATAATAATCCTATGTAACGACGATAATTTCAGGCGAATATTTCGATTTTCGAAGAAATCAATGTAAAATATAGCAAGAATACTAAATAATAATCTGCAACGAAATGCAAGAGGCGACAGGTTGACAATTTTTTACATCTTCTTGTTGCTTTCAGGGAAGTAAGATATAATATTTTATATTAATTATACCTTTATGCCTAGAGGACGATAGGCTATACCTTAATTCTTACTCTTTATAGTAGTTTTGGACATTTCATTTAATACTCGAAAATGTTGTGGGCCTACAAGAATATGAAGCAAACGTGATTTTGTCTTCTTATTTTAAGTTTTATGATACTGGGGCTTTCCACGTAGTACTAGCCTATTATATGTGAAAACAGAGCCATACTACATTTTAGTTTCAATTGGAATTTTAAACCAATTAATATTTAGGCCTACGTTATTAATTCCTTAGAACCGGGTTTTCAGGTTGTTAATGTTGGTAGTAGTTGTCATTATAATAAATTATTATTATTATTATTATTATTATTATTATTATTATTATTATTATTATTATTATTATTAGTTGTTGTGAACAAAGGATAAACTAAAACATAAACGCCCGACTTGTGCTAATTGTTTCGGTAATATCATTTCTGGTACCTAAAAATCCGTTCCCTATTAAATACTAAGTAATGCTAGTATTTGAAACGCACGTATATTCCATAAATATAACAATACCTTAGCTGAGAACAAAAGAACGTTACTTACTGCAATTTTTAATAAAAATATTAATCCCGATGTTCATTTATTTCTAATATCGACTGTGTACAGGAATAAAAATCGATTCTTAGCTGCGTTGCCATATATAAAACCCACGAACCTCGGTTTCTTCTCAAGCAGCGTCTCGACTTCGTTTTAGAAATCGCATAAGGATTCAGACCTCGATCGCGGTTTAAAAGCCGAGGTTTGGAACCACGATTTCGTCCGTGTTTTAGAAATCGACCCTTAGAGTTTGAGTTGAGTATAAGATGGCATCGTCTTTGTTTGTTATGTACATCAAGATATCTTTATTCTATCTCAAAGAAAGAAGGGTACTTTTGTTCAGAATTGGATAATACTAATTTTGGGTTTTTTTTAAGAGTTTTTATAAATTCTTACATTTTCCTATCTAATTCCTCAGCTGTCTCTTCAGGAATAATTCTCTAATTAATTTCTCGATACCACAAATGATATCTCCAATGGATAATGTAGCATTTCCAGGGCTTTAAGCAATAACGTAATACCAATGTGGTGTGCTACAGTAGAAACTCATTCTGATTATCAGCAGTTCCTTGAACGAAATTATTGCTCGACTGAAGATGCATATGCTTCTTTATATTTATTGTTATTTTATTATTTTAATATTTGTTTTATGAGTATTCACGCACTATATCATTAACATAATTGTCACAGTCTTACCAAATTATCACTCGTCCAACACTTCCTCAGAGTCTATCCCTCAATTTCACGACGAAAGATTCTCTATTCTTTTGTCGTTATTGTTATTAACATTTTCATAATTATTGTATTTGTGTTTTTCACGCACGCACACACACATATACATACTTTACATACAGAAGTTAAATACTTACCATTGCTTTCAGATTTTTCGAACACACTATTAAAATATTCTTTTACGTCAAAAGAACGAAGTTAAACAGTCTTGAAATTTTGATCTGTTTCAAAAGCTGATAAATCTCTTTTGGTGGTATTCTCTGTTCTGGTCTTATGATATCAAACAGTGATAATATCTTAGATACATAGCTTACATGTCAGACGATCTCTTTTTCTAGTGCACGAAGTCTACATTTCGGGTTCAGTATTTAATTTCTTGAGGTCATTTGTTCAGAGTGTCCTCTGCTGTAGCTAAGTGCTTAATGAACTGGATACGCAATTTATTCCTGACATGGAAAATTTATATTTCTTCTTAAATGTTACATGTTTAACGAAATTTCCATATCTTCACACAGTTCTCCTTAATATTTATACTGATAAATATTGTCAGACTAGCCAATTTTACCAATTTTAATGTATCTAACGCATGCTTAAATGGTATTATATATATATATATATATATATATATATATATATATATATATATATATATATATATATATGAGTTCGTCCAAAGGACTGGACTCAGGAGGAAGAGTACCCAAAACGCTCATTGCATTTCCACGTTGAATTGCAATACTTAAACGTTGACGCAAATAAGTAGTGCAACGACGATCACCAGTAATGGAAATCAAAATTTGGCCGATTTGAGATACCAAAACTTTAGCGTCATGACTCCAAGGACCGAAGGTCTCCACAGCAAAGGGGACAAAGATATAATTGTCTAAAAGATGAGCATATTTATTGACCTTCTTCTTCACGGCTAATTCAGCAGCAGATGCTGCGCGTCTGGAGGTATTCGGCAAGTGAGATGGAGCTAGAGTGTCAATGCAAGTGGAGTCCCAAATTAAAGATTTTCCTCTAGACCATGGAATTAAGGTGAGACCATCAGGTAGCTGATGTAGTAGCTGATAGAGGAAAATATGATTATGTAATTTATATTGCATTGTTTTTATTCTATAACTTATTATTTTACCGTCATCTAACCATATACAATTCAGGGATACGTACAAACTCTATATTTATTCAATATAAACAGGTACCTTGGTTATGTGGATAATCATGGAGGAAATCAATTGCTTAAGGGGAGAATGTAGGTATGTTTGGTGAAAAATCTCAATATTTCTAACATTATAATCTGAAAAATCCAAGGATGATTAAAAACATTCTTGTCTACTAGTGTGCAATATTGCATGATTCAACCTTAAATACATTCAGAGAAAAAGTTACTTAAAGTGCACCAATTTAACATGGCGGAGATAGGGACCTACCGATACCTACATTCTCCCCTTAAAACAACCAGGATGAACATAAAGCTGTATTGTATCGAACGTCAATAAAAGGGAAATGTAATTCGGGAGCAGGTAAAATACTGCAACACAATTAAATTATGAATACCACTCTCTTCCTGTGTATGATGTTTTCAACTCACATTTCCCAGTGCGCCCCTGGGGTCTTCCTTGACTCCGGCTTCTTGCGCGGTGGCAGCTGAGGGGCCGGGTTCACAGTCCGGCGGGGAGGAGGAGGCTCTGGCGTCGTGGTAGACTCCCTGCCCGAGCCTTCTCCACGCACAGCAGCCTCTCCCACAGGCCCCTCTCGCAGAGCCCCTGCAGGTGGTCCGGATCGCAGTCTGCGAGCAGCTTGAAGTAGCTCTGCCTGCAATTCGCATGATATTTAGAATAACCATTCCATGAGCAAGCCTGATGGAGGTGAGAAAGATCAGTGATAACTAGGGCTAGGATTTTGATGAAATTGGATCTTTTTTCTAGTAAGCCAGAAGCATAGCCGCTTTAGTATTTATATGTTATGTGATAAACTGAGTGTTTTAAGACATATTTCTTAGGGCATTTTTTTGCATTTTTTTGCCTGTTTCAACTCATAAGAGCATGTTTTGTGTTATTCGGACATTTTTGAAGCATTTTCATTTAATTTTGGCCACAAATCCCCATTATTAATAGAAAATAATGTTTATTTCCTTTGATATTCTGTCTACATATTTTGTCCTTTATTTTTTACTTGGTTATTTAACGACGCTGTGCCAACTAAGAGGTTATTTAGCGTCGATGGAGTTGGTGATAGTGATATGATATTTGGCGAGATGAGGCCGAGGATTCGCCATAGATTACCTGACATTTGCCTTACGGTTGGGAAAAACCTCGGAAAAAACCCAACCAGATAATCAGCCCCAACGGAAATCGAACCTGCGCCCGAGTGCAACTCCGGATCGGCAGGCAAGCACCTTAACCAATCCAGCTACGCCGGTGGCTAATACCCATTATTTTGTATAATATTTTAATCGTTTTTCTACAAAAAATATTGTCCTTTTAACGTAGTACACCCCATGTAATGGATCAGTCCAACCATCCCTTCAATATAGACTCCTCTATATTTGCTAATTCTGTATAAGAGTGGCTTTGTGATGGGCTACATAGAAACTACATCAGATAAAATAATTAATTAAATTGTACCACTTAGAAAAAATTATGTAAAATTAAATAAACTTAAATGTTGGTACTAGAATTTAATTTAATTACTAGCCTAAATATTAAGTAGCACAAAACTCCTTTTCCTACTATTTTAGAATGTAAGATCAATTTTTAGGGCATTTTAAGGGTATTTTTTAAAGATTTTTAGGTCATAAATACATTGTTTTTAGGACATTTTTTTATGATTTATAGGTCATCAATATCCTAGCCCTAGTGATAACTGAGTGGCTCAATAAGAAACTAAATAAAACCCTGTAATTAGCTTACGTGGATTAGTTCATTCTGACCTGAAATTCGGGGGATGAGAGGCTCCGTTGCAGAGTGGGAGGCTGCGCCACTTCTTGCTCCTGCAGGCGTTTGTTAGCGTTGCTGGCATTCTTCTTGGTCTCAGCACGCGTCTTAAAGAGGCGAGCGCGACGTGCGGGAGGATCCAGCGTGTCCCAGCGGCACGAGTCCGGCGACGAACTATCCTGCCCCTGAGACTCGGGGGGAGGCGCAGGTGCCTTGTACTTCTTGCGAGACCTGAATCAACGTCACAAAAGCACGAACATGACAATACTTTTTCATTATAGTTTTACGTACGTATTTCGCAACAATTCAGTTCTTTTATCATGCTGCGAATGATATTACTACTGTTTATACTGAGTGTTCATTTCAAAGTGTGTCATGACGGCACTGTTGTGAGTCAGCGTTTTGAAGAGAGTTTCAGCTTTTATGTCAGAGAAGTTGCCTATATTCAAGGCGTTCAATCTGAACTTAAGAACGTGTACGGTATAACTTCAACGTCGTAGCAACAGATGGCGGTCTGTACGGTCTGTGTGCTACCATAACCTCTTTCGAACTGTTTTGGGCGGGCAAGTCGTACGCAGGGCATTTGTTATCATCGGTTGCGTACGGCAACATTCCACAACACAAATCAAATACTCCGTGTCCATGTTGACCATCGAAGTTAATGTCTATGAATACGTAAGTAATCGTCTTGACTCTCTCCCCATATCCCGACAGTAAGAAAAAAACTCACCTCAGTAGACTACGTGTTTCTAAACAGTTCACATTCCTGCCACTACCGGCGTTACCGTACGTATCGATACGTAATCTTCAGAATGAACGCCGTACTTGCCAGGCAACTTCTCTGCCAAATAGGTAATTCGCCTTTGCGGAAGTGTAGGAAGATTGATTTCTCTAGGCTCATCGGCTAGCCACATGACGGCATACAGCGAGCCATGACACACTTTGAACTGAACACCCAGTATTTACTTTCTCGATGTCGCCCGTGGCAGAGTGGTTATCCTCTATACTTTCTACCATGGCGACCAGGGTTCGATCCCCGTCTAGGTTACGAAGGAATTTCTGATGGACTAAACGAATGCGACAGGCTTTCCTAGGAGTTCTCCCGTTCACCACTACTCCACGATCAACCTCATTTTGCGCGATTTCAGAACATTAAAAAAGTTGTACATATTCGTGTTTAATACAGACTATTATTATTATTATTATTATTATCAATTTATTTATTTTCTCGAACTATCATTCAAAGGACATAAACAAGTTAAATATTTTCATATACGCCCCGAAAATATGAATTAGACTACCTATCGTTTTATAGAATGCACAAAAGAGCTTCTTTATAAAATAACAATCTAAGATAATAATCCGTGGCGCTACAGCCCACGATGGGCCAAGACCGACCAGCCGACAAAATTACGCTACACAAATACAGATTTTAAGCTGTTTTTGGAAGACGTTTTCTGTGAAATTCGTAGTTGCATAAATATATTTTCTACAAAACTTTTCATCTGCAGTACCTCTCCATAAACAACCTTTAAGGGTGATTTTCATTCGATGATTTTGGTTCCCTTGACTCTTCTCAGCAATGTTACAGCTAACAGAACATTGATTTAAATGGTGGCGATTACACATGACGTACTAACCATGCTACTATGACGTTCGGTGGCTGATGATCGCCGCCACAAGTTCATCAGCGCACTGATAGTTTCGGAAGTTAATGAGGTGTGCTAATCGATGGAGCGTTTGAGCCGTAGAGCAGCGCCACTTGAAAGCGCTGCTAAATGGCTTTGTATGAAACGGCGTTAAATAATCTAGAGCCCGGACGAGAAGTTATGGCATCGGCGCGAGGGACGCATTTTAGTTCGTTTGCTTGGACTCGCCCTCATAATCAACTGGAGGGGTGTTGGGTCAGTTGGTTACTAGCATTCCGAGTGTTCAGATCGTTCTGCTACTACCGCTATTGCTAATACTGAAAACATTGTCCTTCTGAGCGTCGTCATTGTGGCATTGTCTAAGGTGTGAAATCATAGAGTAGTTCATAGTCAAGGACATGAAATAGCATACAATGTATGGAAATTCATGTCAGAAGAGGCTGTAAACGGAATACCAATTCCATTGAAAAGCGTGTGTGCAAGGGTACTGGCTGCCACTGGTATTTCAAAGCGAACCTTGGCAAGAATCAGGAAAGAAGGGGAAAATATTGAGGCAGAAACAGCAGATCTTTCTCCAGTCCGGAAAAATCACAGCCGAAGAAGAAGATTGTTGCAGCTGTAGACAGTTTTGATGAGGAAGTCATAAGAAGACTCATTTATAATTTCTACGCTACGCATAAGCAGAGGACGACTCTGCAATCGCTTCTTCCAAGAATGGATATCGGTTTATGATTATGTGAAGAAAGTAGAGAACAATTACATTGAAAGTGAGCACGTGATGGACAGTATTTTGGAGAACATTTCCATAAACTTAGGGATATCTGATTCCAGCACAGATCAGTCGTCTGATTCGGACGGAGAATAAGAATATAAAGATGGAATAGCGGGCGTAATTCCATTAGGTATCTTCGGACTCTTGAGTAGGAAAGTGGTGATACTAAGGTAAGACGAATGTTTTTGGAAAGAGATGAAACGGATATGCCTGCCGCTCTGAGCTTGAGAACCGTAACCCAAACAACCCCCACTCCTCTACCCTGCTGGCCGGCAATTTAAAACTTCGCGCATGTTGGTGCCATAACATCTCGTCTCAGCTCTACCTGGATATGCGCTGTTTAGCCGGGCTGTCTGTGTGGTTGGTGTGGGGGAACCTCAGATCAGGCTCGCTTCCAAAGCGCTTCCCCATGCCCTCACTGCCCCCTCCATTCACAGTGGGTTGAGGTTGTCGGGGGTGTTGGTGTGTTGATGTGCTCCGAGACCGATACACGCGTCCCCCTGCACCCGGAGGACTCTGGAAAATAAAATTCAATAATTTCATTAATGTGAACATTGAGTGTATATTTTAATACATTTTAATTAAATCGTAAGTCTGTAAAAATGTGATAACGTCATTAAAGTTTGTATTGGAAAAATATAAGTACATGAAATACTTAGGCTAATTAGATCAGAATGAAAAGAGATTTTAGACTGACAAATACAATGTCATTTTTAACTAAGCTACAGCCTAAAAATTCGCCGCGTATCGGCAATGATAGTTGCTTTGTCCGCGAAAAATCTCTCAATTTTCAGTAATGAAACACCGTATGCGAAATATGCTATATACAGGGACATCATTTTTTTTTTCAATTTTTATTGTACCTGCGTTTCTAAATGTACTTGACTCACACCCCTTTCGCTAATGTCCTTGCTAACGGCAGTCACACAAACTTACGGCCGCTGTGGCTAGCAGTGAAATAAACAGTACAGAGTACAGTGCGTTTCAGAAATATTTTGCATTTTCTATAGAAGAAAAAGCTTATATTATTGAAGTTTATTTTCACACAGGTATGGTGTGTAGCATAACTGAATTTATCTGTGTGGACTGAGCACAAGTGAAGATTAGAGTTACCGAAAGTACGGTACCCTATAATATGGTACGGTACTTAACAGCATTATTTAAACAAGAGTTTTGTTTTACTGTTTCTAAGTATGAAGGGCGATGATGAAAACTGAAATTACAATATAACCGAATGTGAACAACAGTATACTATGAATTTCAAAACTAGAAAAAAAATCTGTCAGCTAACGTAGCACTTTAAGCAACACAAAAAAAAAAAAAGAGCCGAAGAAAAAGAGAGAGATTAACATAAAAGAGAGATTAAACAACAACAAATTACAACTTATTTTAAAAGATACGCAGACGTCAGCGGACTCGAATCACTACCTGATCCGATTAAAGGAATGCTCATCGGAAAGTGTATGTCTGCGCCACAGCACATATACAACCTGCGCGGCATCAATCGGAGGTAACCGGAGGTCTCCGATTGAAAGCGCGAAAACAACCGCTCCGGAGAAAACCTAATCATAAGCAGCACTAGAAACTAAGTTGCTGCTGGTATAGAACAGTGAAGAGAAGTTCGTTTGAATGAAAGAAAAGTATTGTATTCTAGAAATTGCTTAATAGAAATTCCTTAATAGTAATAGTAAATAAATATCAGAAGTGCATTTCAGCCCAAAAGGCACGTTGTGGCTGTCTCTTGTAATCTTGTATAGTATATGAAAGGGACAGAATTAATTCCTCAATCAGCTTCAGAAGCTTAAATTTCTTCTGCCAGTAGATCATACTTTGCACCGGATTTAAGATACCAAACATCTTCTAAGATTCCATGAATTATTTCATTCATACAACTAACGGTCTTTTCTTTTAGTCCATACATCCTACATCATACACCCATACTAGGGAGATTTCCACCCTGTGCAAGTCATTTCAATGGGTACAGCATAAAGAGATTTCTAATAGACGTGGACACAAGCTATGGGCATGAGGGTTGAGACTGAGAGGTACAGATGTATTCCGAGAAATAAGAAGTAAAGGGGGAAGGGTTGATGGCTTGTTCGTTTTAAATCAATTTCAAAAACATGAATTTGCTGCGAAGAGGCCCACGCATTATAGGTAAATATCTCTCTCCACATATCCTTCAGGTCTAGGACTGACAACAACCAATACAAGTACCTAGCCTATGCTTTGTTTATAAAAGAAATAAAATAGATATTGAAAGAAAAGTATAAGTGATTGTCCAAATTACCCCAGTCAAAAGAGAAATTACATTATTCTAGTAGAATTGAAAGTGACTCAAAAAACGAAAGATACAAAAAATAATAATGTTTGGAGAATGAACAATATATTACAAACCAAAAGTTACTGCCCAGAGAAACACTGTATCAAGTGAGCTGTTATCTAGCGTTTAGCCTATGTAATTGTTGATATGAACATAATATTTCGCAAGTTGAGTCCGAGGATTCGCCAAGAAATATCCGATATTCGCCTAACAATTAGAGGAAAGCCTCTGATAACTAACAACCTAAGCGGGATTCGAACTCACATTTGTGCGTTGTCTCGGATCACGGGTACACCTCGTTAACCCCTGAGCTATGTCGCTGTCCAATACACTATTACGAGGATTATTCATAACCTCAGTTTTCATATAGGGCGCACAGTAATCGACATGGCGACGCCGTCTTTATAGCGAATGTTGCGTTATTCAATTCGTGCGGCTGTTACTCGCAGTGCTACGCGTGTTCAAAATATTGAGAATTCCGCCAGCTATGAAATATGCTCGATGATAAGAACGATTTCTTGTGACGAAATCCATAAAGTTGCGATTTGGGGTGCTTTTTGCACGGCAACGTCCGTCCGCATACTGCTCACCGTACTGTGTCGGAACTGCAAAATTTCCACTGGAAAGAGTTTGATCACCATCCACTCAACTCTGATTTGGCGCCTAGTGTTTACCATCTTTTCATGCATATGAAGAAATGACTTGGATGACAGTACGTTGACGATGACGAAGAGTTTCAGTCCAGCATCATAGGTTGTCTTCAGTCACAGGCGAGAGACTTTTTTTTATAACTACGATATTCAAAATCTCGTTAAACGTTATAATACGAGTCTCAATATAGTCGGGAACTATGTAGAAAGATAAATCAAAGTTTGCAGTTTCAAATTGTTGTAAACAAATCCCGTAGCTATACTGCCATTTTTGTTACAATTAAACGAAAGTTACTTTATAAATAGCCCTTGTATTTGATCCATAATATGTAAATAATTACTTTAGTACGCTAACATTCAAAGATATCTGACCCTACAAATCGAAAGTGATCGATAATTTGTTGGTGTAAGTGTGGCTTCTTTAGTTATTACTTCTGTGAACAGATGGCGAAGATAAGTCAGTTTTGCCAATAGTACATAAATACATCTGCACTATAGAATTCAATTTTTCATCCCCCTCTATTTGATTGTGAAACAACACTGGGTTTAACTGGAAACTGCTGATATTACCAATTATGAGAATAATTTATGCTTAATCGACATAATCATTTTCCCCGACACTTTTTCACCGTCCCAATAATGGTGCCACTTATTGACAACAGCTAGCGAAACTATTTCAAAGTTTGTCAGTTGTTTGTACCTTTGGTTATGACTTATCCCGTGAGTAGAAAGTTCGCTTACATAGTCTAATCATAAAATCGGAGGTCAGATATTTTTTAACGTCAGCGGACTATATTAACTTACTTTTTTGCGCGTGAAGTTTTATTTTAATTTCTTTAACTTTCTTTTGAAAAGGGGAAGGGAATTAATTCCCAAACTGTTATTTATGAATGACCTTACTGATACATGTTTTTTATACTGACGACTGGCAAAAGAAAAGAATAATAATGCATAGTCATAAAGGAAGAAATATTTCTCTGAAACCATTCGCCATTTCTTAGAATAGAGACGTCCTTATGCTGTAGCCTACGCAGTCATTCCTGTTCTTGTGTTTACAGTTAATTTCCTTGTGAACGGGACACTTGACGTACTGTACCTTGTCATGCTTGCTGTATTGCTCGCCCAGGGAGATGGTTTGGCGCCGTCCGCTGATAGTGCCACCGTTCTGAAGGATGGCGCCATTGTCCGTAACGCGGAGCCTCTGTCCCGGGATGCGCTCCGGCAGTACTTTGTTTTGGGGCGCTTTCACGCCCCGGGCACCGCGCGGGTCCCTGGGGTACGAGTTAGCCCAGCCTTGCTGCTCCTCGGAGCGCCGGTGGACAGCCTGAGAGGAGGAGGAGTTGCCCATGGTGCTGCACGGGCCTCGCCCCTCATGCCTGCAACACAGTAATATTATATTATATTATATAGTGTTTCGTTGTACTTCATGAAGTTTTGAACTACAAGTGATATTAAACATTACCGGTAGTAGGCCTACTATAACTGTAGAATGATGCCGATGAGGATAATAATGAATATCACGACAATAATGATTACGGTTAAAATAACAATTAGAGAAAGGGATGTAATGGAAGAAAGTGATTGTTTTTAATACCTATATTATTTAATTACACTATGGACATTACGACGAAGTGAAGAGAAGCGACTAAAAGTATTTGAAATGTGGATATAGAGAAGGATGGAACATGTGAAATGAACACAATGAGAAATGAAGCTGTGATGGAAAGGATGGGTGAAGAAAGAATAATGCTGAAATTGATCAGGAAGAGAAAAAGGAATTGGTTGGGTCACTGGCTACTGAAGGATGCACTAGAAGAAATGGTAAACGAGAGAAGAATTCGGGGCAGAAGAAGATACCAGATGATAGACGATATTAAGATAAATGGATCATATGCGGAGAGTAAGGGAAAGACAGAAAATAGGAACGACTGGAGAATGCTGGGTATACAGTGGAAGATCTGCCATTTGGTAGAACAATAGGTATGCATATGTATATTATAATGTTATCTAGCGACAATGGAACTGGTTTAAATGATAATTATGGTATTCCTAGAGGGAAGTCCGAAGATTCGCTATGAGGTTACCTAAAATTCGTATTGCAGTTGGATAAAAACTCAACAGAAAGCCAAACCTTAATCAGCCCAAGCAGAATTCAAATTCACACCCGAAAGTAGCATAGAATTACGAGTTGCACTCGCTATCTCTCGATCATGGTGGTGGTTGTCTAAGTGGTCATTTTTTTAGGTTAAAATCAGAACCTTTCAGCACGGTACCGCATATGCTTTGTTTCCTTCATCCGTACTTTTAGTATTTTATTCGTTAAATTGGTTAAAATACTTGATTATAAAACACAGTTCAAGATATCGTCCATTAACATAAATTATTAAAATTGTATAATTTCTTAGAAAGTTCTGGGAAATTCAGTACACAAATTCTTCTACAGGAAAATGTGTACCTATTCATATTAAAAAAGAAACCATACAAAAGTTGCGACAAAAGTTGTTTAAATTTTGCGACCTTAAGAAGAACTAAGCATATTTACAACGCAACACTGAAAATCCCGAAACCAAGTAGGGAAGCCTGCGGGCTCTTACTGAGGAGGAAAATCTGTCGGTGACTGAACCCCGGTCATCCAGTAGCAACCAGTCTCCTTACAACTGGACTATAACGGCTCTTTCAGGCGGCCTCCGGAAAGAACCATCCTGCTTTACAGTGTCCACTATTTGCTAGAAGGGAAAAAAAGAACGCGACAAAAAATCACATTACGTAATTGCGTCAGAAGTAAGTATTATTATTATTATTATTATTATTATTATTATTATTATTATTATTATTATTATTTCTTCTAACAAAAGCACATCACCTGGTGGCTAAACAGAAACTATTATATTTGTTGGTTTAAGAATTTAATTTGCTTTTGCGTTCCTATTATTTGGTTGGTAACTCAGCCTTCGTTCAGGGTAGACAATTTTATTGCTCGCTTTAATACTAAAAAAAAAAAAAAAAAAAAAACCTAAAATGGTAACAACACGGATAATTACTGTTAATTACAATTTCCGGCACATGCTTCTAAGAATTCAATTTCTTGCAAGTAGTTAAGATAACTTAAATAGAAATTACTCAGTCCATTAATATGCTGATTAGCATTGTTTTGACCGATAAAAGTACTCAATTGTTCTTTTATTGCTGTGATTAAATTTATATATTTGATTAATTCAAGAATCTGTTTCTCACCATTACATATAGGTCTAGTTATCCCGCATTAGCACGACATTCAGTCATAAAGAATAGTTATTGGTAACGGATCCAACAGGTTTTTCCCTTTTACATTTTCTCTATCTTCCTTGATGTTGGAGTCAACATGTAGGTTCGAAATGTTGGCTATTTCTACATCCAGGTTACGGTGCAAATACTCCCCCCCCCCCAAAAAAAAAAACTCACACCATACTGCCTTACTCTCCAATTAATTAATTTAGTGAGTGAGAAAAACATTAGCAAAAACAATGAAACGAATAATTATGATTTTATAGGTTCCAAATAATGAATCCGAATGTTTAGATCCCTCCTCCAAAATTAGATCTTTCCAGGTCGTATCAATTTAGCTTTTTTTTTTTTTTTTTTTTTTTTTTTTTTTTTTTTTTTTTTAAAGGGAAACGAGAAGGCAAACTGCAATTTTGAGGCGAAAAATATAAAAATAGAATAGTTTCGAACCTAAGAATCCGGGTATTACTCACCACCACTACTATCACTACCCTAACCACTACTATCACTACCACCATTATCATCATCAAACATTTAGTAGTATTGAAGTTTACCCTATAATCGAATACTCAGGCTGGTATTTTTTTCATTTGCTATATGTACAATGGTGTAAGCCAACCATTATTTTAGTGAGCATGGCAGACAAAAGAGTTACTTTTGTGACGCAATCGAATTCCGTGATAAGCCTTGGTTTTTCTGAACCGACGCATGCGACGTGCGAGGTGCGAGGCCCGCCGCGCACAAATCCGGACTACACGAGAGATAGTGAGTGGTTTCTACAGCTGCGAGGTGCGCAGACCTCTCATCTCGCTGTTATAGAAACCACTCACTATCTCTCGTGTATTCCGGATTTGTGCGAGTCGGGCCTCGCACCTCGCACGTCGCATGCGTCGGTTCAGAAAAACCAAGGCTATAGGTAGGTACCTATAGGTAGCTTGAAAAAGATAGACTTATTTTGATCCACTGGGATAGTTAGCGAAAATATTGATTCAAGCCAAATGCCAAGAGGCCTAACTGTATTTATTTAGCTAATCTTTCTCCACGTCACTGCTTCCAGTAATAACTGTACAGCTGACGTAAACACAACACAATCGCCACTGCGATCAGAGGCAATCAAATAATGGACGATTTACACAATGCTGCATCCCGTTTCGCTACCGCACCAATGATAAGGATAAGTACCTATTGATAAACTAAAAAATTATGATCAAAAGGAAATAATAGGGAAACAAAATCCACGTTCAGGTAACAGTATTAACACGTCAGTCTACCAGTAGGGCAGAGTTCAGTTTCCAAGGCTATTTAAAATTTTCTCTGCTTCAATATATATTTTGCAATGGATATAGTGTCAATGAATATATTAATAACAGCAGTTGCCGGCCGAAGCGAGTACACCGGATAACCTTCTCTAAGATGACCGCGAGTCTCTTGATGACTTGATGAGTCAGAGCCACCAATGAAGTTGCAGACAGTGCTACTCCCTGACGGCAAAGCAGCGACTAACTGCTCCCAAGTTCCTGCGTATATCTAGGCCTACAATATTTCTTCAAAAGGCATGGATCCGATAAGGCGCAATTCACACAGACAAGACGTAGATAGGACTTGGCTCGGACGTCTGTCGGAGACATGACGCGGACATGACGTGAGCAAAGCATACTGAATAGTCAAAAACCCTTGCGACACTTGCGCGTCTCACAGCTTTCGTAATTTAATTTTTCAGACGATGAGGATGCCCTGGCTCTAGTATAACTTACTACTATTAAAATACAGATGAGATTTTGTATGCTTCCTTATTGGTTTAAAAAAGGAAGAATGTATGCCATATCTTATTTATTTATGTTACTTATTTATTCATGCATGTATGTACTTATTTATTTATTTATTTATTCTGGTAGAGTTAAGGCCATGAGGCCTTCTATTCCATACTACCAGATGTGAAATATACATTGAAACAATAAAACGTAGTAATATTTAAATACAAAATCGTTATCATGCACTTGAAGGAGCTTACATACTGTATAATGAAATATTGGCTAAACATGATACATAATTAAGTAATTACAATTTATATCCTACTTCCACTTTATAATAGGCCTAAGTGACAATTTATACAAACACATAGAATAATCTATTAAATTAGGCTAACACTGACAAATCAATTACGTGTAAAAGTATGTAATTTTAATTTCTTAATTTAAGTGATTAACTGTTCGGCAATCCCTGACTTGACGAGGTAAGGCGTTCCATAGGCGACAAATTGATACCGTGAAAGAGGATGAATAGGAAGAAATACGATGACGAGGAACAGATAATAAAGTCTAATGTTGAGTCCGCAAAGTTCAGAGGCGTCATTTTGGAGGTGCAGAGTAGGACAAGTGCCCCGCCCCCTCTGAGTTTAAGATTAAAAAAAAAATAATAATTGAGTAGTAGAGCCTACTACGTGTTCATTTATTCGTACTTACCTCTCATTAACAGCAAGTGCATATTTAATTAAGTATCTCTATGTAGGATAAAAAGTTATAACTAGGCCTATGTATGAAATCTGTAAATCTGTGGGGTACACTTAACCACAAAAGAAAATTAAAAAAAAATTAAACCTTGATATCAGCCCTATTTGTGACTAAAAACAAAAAAAAAAAATATATATATATATATATTTTAAAAATTTAGAAAAGATAATGAACTTAAAAATATATTCAGTATATGTGATATAGTTTAAATGATTTTATGATCAAGTTTACACACAGTTTATGGTACGGAAAATTGTTAATTTCCGAGAAAATACGGAGAGAGTACGCCACGAGATATACCGTCAACGGGGGTAACTTTGGTCCTTAAGGGTAACTCTGGCCTAACAGAGAATATATATTTGAATTTTTATATCTCCTACAAAATATGGTAGTTTAAACTGTACTGTGTACGTGGCAGCTTCAGCCAGTATTTTGTGACAGATATAATAATTCAAATATATATTCTTTGTTGGGCCAAAGTTATCCTACATGGGCTAATGTTACTCCCGTTGACGGTACCCTGTAAGATCTTCCCGAAACATTTTGTCCCCCACCTCTCCAAGTAAAGATTGAAATGACATCCCTGAGTCCGATGTGACCTGTTACTTAAAAATTAATTATCTCAAAAAAATAAATTCCTTATCTGGAAGCTATCCAGGGAATGGATACGAAGTTTACATGTCTTAAAAACTTTCTCTTTTATCTTCATTTCCTAAAACCGTCTCTTGAAACTTTTATAGACATATTGCTACATGTACAAAATCCATACAGTCCAATGTCCCATTTCCAGTTCAAATTATCAATAAAGAATCTAAGATCTGAATTTCTGCGGCAAAGCTGGTACCACGTAATTAAGAAAATCATTCTTAAACTCAGAGCACTGTGGTGAGTCACTATTTCCTGTTTAACTCCTAACATACTTCTTGGACAACACGGATTTAAATAGGATTTAATTAAACAAAGAACACATCAATTTAGAAATTGAGGAGGAAGTTTAAAACCATTCTTAATTGATTACTAAGTTTCACCCTCTCTCCCCCAGCCATTCCCACTTTGAAATTCCAAATGGCACCCCTATCTTGTGATACTTAAATCTGAAAGAGTATTCAATAATATTGTTTATACATATCATTAATTTATTTTCGCACCTTTTGTTTTCTATCGTCGCCTGGCAACCTGGATTGTTGTTATTGTTGATTAGAGTTGAAGAGAATTAAGTTGCAAAGTCTATTGAGCATTTCATGTAATAGTTGTGTTTGTTTATTAAATTATTTTAAAATGGTATATACCCTTCAAGAGAGAACAGAAATTATCCTTATTGATTAAATTTAGAAAATTACACAAAATAAACTGTGTTTTTATCAAAATCAACTGACAATAACTGGAGTTCCAGGCTCTGGAATTTATCAGGTACTACACTGGGGGATGGAACGTGTCTGGGTGAGGCAGGATGGCCTGCCTGTCAGCATCGAGTTCATTAATACCACCACCTAGGCTATCCGTTGGACTTGATTAATCATCGCATAAACAGTATAAGGCAGGTGCATGGATCCGTTCAAAGCCAAGCCAAACAAGGGGTAGTGCTAGCCCTAGATAGTGCAATAAAACTCGTAGCATTCCCAATAATAGACTGGCGCTAAAAAAATTCTGCGCTTTATCAGGGATACACCAGTAGGTAGAATACGTCTTTCAGTTTCGGTAATGAAACTACAGTTGTGTTGGTTTGAATGTGGTCGTACAGTTCTGTAGCTGCTCTTGATGTCGAACCATGGATAAATGGCCGAACGTTTACTGAGAGAAGTCGCATGGCACGGCTAATTTAATACGCAACTTCGGCGGCCCCATGTCCGTAGTGAAGGAAGGTGAAGTCATTGGGCATGTTCACACAAGTTACAGTGGTTCACAGCCTATTACTATAGCATTAGTATTCGATTGTGGTTCTTAGCGTTGTTGCAGT
Source organism: Periplaneta americana (assembly GCF_040183065.1). Lineage (NCBI taxonomy): Eukaryota > Metazoa > Arthropoda > Insecta > Blattodea > Blattidae > Periplaneta > Periplaneta americana. The sequence goes on from NC_091133.1 coordinate 57,659,541, forward strand.
CAGCATTTTTGTTTCATCACTGATTCCGGAAAGGGATGGCCATAATCGGTGCGGGGAAAGACGTACAAAATTATTAAAATTGAGTGAAATCACTTGCCTTTGTAGCTTACAAGGAAGAACCATTCAAGTAAAATGGAGGCAATTTTCGTGTTTAACAGCTCAAGATTATTAAAATGCAGACTAATTGAATTTGAGATACATTTTGGCTGAAGGTCATATAATCTCTATATTCTAAGTCATAGGCTATTAGTAAAGTTATTAAGCCTATCAATTATAAATAATGTATTTCCTTAATTGCATTCAATTGTTTTAACAATCATAACCTAATGTGATTAGAATGCATCATAGATGGGTGTAGTTGTAGTGGTTACAATAATGTATTAATTTTAAATTAAATATATTAATTTAATTAATTTTATTAACTTTTTTGATTTTTTATACTACGTAGAATAAAAATGAATGAAGCGGATGGATATAGAGCTTATGCGTCTACAAAAACTTCAATAAATTTTCCCAGAGTATTTACTAATTCAACAGATCCTACACAGAGTGAACCATAATGTCATTAATTTCAGGTGGTTATTCTATGAGATATTTCAAACGAAAAACTTTAATAAAATGTTACCCGTTTTTGCTTCCTTTTCGAGATAAAAATTGTTTTGTATAAAACATATCATAGCCATTGAATGAATTCCAATATGCTCAGTCAGTTTAAGAGAGCAGTGTCTTATGACAATAAATGATTGAAAGAATTTTAGTTTTGTCCCTTAAATATGCAGAAATTTGACCTGAACAAATACAACTTTTCGTTCTGCAAATGAAATATTCAATGTTACATTTGTTCGAATCAAATTTTTATTTAAAGGAAAAGACTAAAATTTTTTCAATCATTTATTATCATAATACACTTACTTACTGGCTTTTAAGGAACCCGGAAGTTCATTGCCGCCCTCACATAAGCCCGCCATTGGTCCCTATCCTGAGCAAGATTAATCCAGTCTCTACCATCATATCCCACCTCCCTCAAATCCATTTTAATATTATCTTCCCATCTACGTCTCGGCCTCCCCAAAGATCTTTTTCCCTCTGGCCTCCCAACTAACACTCTATATGCATTTCTGGATTCGCCCATACGTGCTACATGCCCTGCCCATCTCAAACGTCTGGATTTAATGTTCCTAATTATGTCAGGTGAAGGATACAATGCGTGCAGCTCTGCGTTGTGTAACTTTCTCCATTCTCCTGTAACTTCATCCCTCTTAGCCCCAAATATTTTCCTAAGAACCTTATTCTCAAAAACCCTTAATCTCTGTTCCTCTCTCAAAGTGAGAGTCCAAGTTTCACAGCCATACAGAACAACCGGTAATATAACTGTTTTATAAATTCTAACTTTCAGATTTTTTGACAGCAGACTAGATGACAAAAGCTTATCATAATACACTGCTCTCTTAAATTGACTGAGCATATTAGGAGTTCAATCAATGGATTTCCCAAAACACGCTATGAATGTTTCATATAAAGCAATTTTTATCTCGAAAAGGAAGCAAAAACGATCAAAATTGTATTAAACGTTTTTTTTTTTTAAATATGTCACAGAATAACCCCCTGAAATTAATTATATTACTTACGGTTCACCCTGTATAGGGCATAAGTTTTAACATTCCTACGTTGAATCTCTTATTGTACCATCCGGTATTGTATTTGTACGTAAGTTATAATTTGTTGAATATGTAAAGAAATGCTATGACGTAAAACTTAAAGCTTCAGTTGTATTTACGTATTTTATTAATAGACCAATAGTCATCCTGCCACTTGGCAATGAATAATTAATGCAAATATTTGTCACACGATAAAGTTATCTTGCGCATGTAACAACAGTTATCTATAAGAAGATAAATATTTATTCAGCATTTTAGCATTGAAGACGTATTTGACAACATATTATTTCAGACCAAAAAAAGACATTACAGCGCACATGTCAGTCTCATGCCATGTAAGCTAATAGGCTATCTTGTCTTATACGCATGAACAAGATCTTTATACTCCTTCCCTTGCAAAAGGAATGAAGAAGTCCGAATTCTTTCCACAGCCTTGCTGAACATTTTACGACAATCTCAAAGTAAACAAATGGCCGGAAAGCATATATTCCGAGTGGTCATAAAAAAGAGAAAGTGATAAAATCTCAACGTAAAAATGCAATAAATGTACGACTATAGTTACGAAACCTGTATACAACATTTATGCTGTGGGAGAGAAACAGAGAGCTTATTTTTATACTTTTGTTCCTTCTTGTCAAATATGTAATTTTGCCTGCATTTTTCTTTCCTTTTTCCTCTATTCTCTCTTCTCCATCCCTTTTGATTTTTTCTGTGTATTTTAGTTTGTTTTCTCTCCATTTGTTTTCTTCTCGCGTCTCTCGTCTACTTTTAATTTCTTAATAAATAATAATTCCTCATACGGAAAGGGATACATCTGCTTGACAAACCAGGTGATCATTCAGATCCAGATTACACACATACAAGAATTTAATTTAATTAACATGAAAACTGTACTAATTTGGAAACTAGTATTACTAACTATAAAAATTGCTATAACATTTTGATACTATCACATTAATATGTAGAATACAAATGAATATTTAGTATAAGTATAGAGTCCTTAAGAATTTGTAGACAAATACTTTCTATATCATGCTGCAGTATACATAGAGATTTCAAATATTACTTACTTATGGCTTTTAAGGAACCCGCAGGTTTATTGCCGCCCTCACATAAGCCCGCCACCGGTCCCTATCCTAAGCAAGATTAATCCAGTCCCTACCATCATATCCAACCTCCCTCAAATCCATTTTAATTTATCCTCCCATCTACGTCTCGGCCTCCCCAAAGGTCTTTTTTTCCTCCGGTCTCCCAACTAACACTCTATAATTGAGCCGTTCAGAGCAGAAGTGGGTAATGAGAGTTAAAGTAAACATTCTGTAAAATACGCCGCAAAGTAACAATTAATATTCAACTTACTTAAACTATTAGTAGTCAATGGCTAGCAAGAAGGTCATATTAATTGCTATTTTGCTCTATATGTTACAGACTTTTTACTTTATACCTCATTACCCAATTTTGACTTACACCACTTTTGCTCTGAACGGCTCAATTATGCATTTCTGGACTCGCCCATACGTGCTACATGCTCTGCCCATCTCAAACGTCTGCATTTAATGTTCCTAATTATGTCAGGTGAAGAATAGTCTACAAGCGTGCAGTTCTGCGTTGTGTAACTTTCTCCATAAAAAGGGCCTATGGATCATACTCGGAGACAAAGGGGAAGGCAGAAAATAGGAAAGACTTACGCTTGGGCAGAACACTATAAATGAATGAATGAATGAATGAATGAATGAATGAATGAATGAATGTATCTTTTTTTTTTTTTTTCATATTCTACATAAGTTAATGGCTGACTAATGTTCTATTATTTATTATGCACGTCCCCTGGATGCAGTATGCGACCCGTCATAACCTCCTTCTGCAATACATCCCGATCTGTGCTAATGAAAGGAGCCGGCCGATACGCCAAGTAGGCCGCGGGCTGGATCGTCTTATCTGTGCACTTTCTACACGCATTGTTCCTCGCACAATGGCGGCCCCGTGTGAGGAAACAAGTGAAATCCGCTCTTCTCTCACATGTGATGCGCGATGCCGTTACGTCGCTTCGTCTCTGTCTTGAATGAAACAAGTGAACAACACAATCTTCACTTCGAAATCAGGATTCTTATCTGTACGCGGATTTACAAATTTGTACATTGTCCGAGAAACTAAATAATTATGATAAATGTTACCCTAGTACCTCAGTGTTAGAGCGAAAGTTTATTATTCCAAAAACACTGGTTCGATCCTCGGCGCTGACTGAAATGATACTTGTCGTGCACAATATAAGAGTAGGAAGGCTTTCTTCGGGGTACCCCCGTTTCCTCGATGCGACGTTACAAATTTCATTCCACAAATACTGTATTCTAAATCTTAACTTACTTGTTTTTCTTATTTGATATAATCTGATATTGCCAAAAATATGGTTGCAGGGTGGTGTACGAATTTTGATTATGTCGAGTGGAGATGACAAGTATAGGCCTACTGTTTTCTCTTGAAATGCTTACGATCGTACATCGATGCTAGACGGAGGCGTACTTTAAGTGACCCGAGTAGTATTAGCTGATATACAATGAGGGACATAATAGTTCAGCGGTTCGAGCATTATTTTAAAGTCCAATTGTATAAAACTCCCTGACTAAAGATCAACTTTGATCGAAGATCGGAAAGTGAACCGAGTTCAAACACTTCTTCTATTGTATAAAACTTTTCTGCGATCAAATTACCTTGGTTCAAATGCAATCTACTTTCACGTGAAAAGGATTTGGCAATATCGCATAAATAGGTGAAGTATGTGATGCGCGGACCATGTTGTACAGGTTTGTTCAGTGTTGCCAATCTAGCGACTTTAACTTTTTTTCAACGACAATTTCTTTTAACTTTTATATTGCTTAAATAGGAATTTAGATACCTTATTAGCACCCCAAAGTGACAAAATTTAATCTTTCTTTGTTGATAATGAGAAATATAGCAACTTTTCAACTACTTTTTGGCGACTTTCCGCACACTCTGTTGGAGACACTGGTTTGTTTTGTACTTTGTAAATAATGGCGGACAATAAGAAGAAGGTTGACTGTTCTCCACATTATCATCATGTTATGGTGTTTGATACTGCTAAACATAATAAAGCTTTACAAAACGACAATTTTCGTTTAGTAATACAGCTAATTGAAAATTTATGAATGTACCTATCATATCCATTAATAATTAATGGTTATAAACATAATATAATTATAGGTTATGTTATTTGATACTGCTGAACACGATAGAGCCTTATAAAATATAAGAATGTTTGTGTATTAAGGCAAGAAATTGAAAAAAAAAATATATATATATATATAATGTACCTACCATATCTATTAATAATAATAATAATAATAATAATAATAATAATAATAATAATAATAATAATAATAATAATGGATATTTCATTTGTACAATCTGTCACTCGTATATTTCAAACAGAAAAGAAATAACTGAACTTGGATCATCTAACTTAATCGGATAAATTTCTTCGGTCAAAGTTGACTTTAGTTTAAGACAAATTAATCTCAGATTAGACTTTATACAACACAAAATTCCAAGTTCAGCTAGAACGAGGATCAATTTAACCTCTGATCTAAGATTAAATGGTTTATACAATCGGCCCTAAGTCAAACAAAGCCACATTGCGCATGCTCCAAGCCGAAAGTTACGGTTCATGTGATGAAGAGATATTAGCTTCGCTTTTCTGTATCTAGCCTCTTATGAACCGCTCAACAATTATGTCCCTCACTGTACTTGTCTATGGAGTGAACCATAGAATGACTTTTGAAACTAAAACAATCATATCTAGCCCACGCAGCATGAATTTTCATTAATTGTTTCACATATGATCACAAGAGTATAGACTATAGACATTAAGCATGCCTACTTTTAAGTTACTAATGACTACAGTTGATTTTGGAATGACATTTAATATGAAAAATTTAATGAAAATACTCCACAAAGTTCGTGTTTTACTTAAAAATTACACTGGCCAACAAATTTTTTGTTGCATTTCTAACAACAGCTGTTATTAACTAATTTGTGGGTGCTGATTTCAGATCTGAGATTAGTTTTTTCTGAAAGACGTGTTTTTTTTTTGCAATCGACATAAGTCAAAATTTTCATTTTCATTTTTTTCTCATTTACCTCATAGAGTATGTGGAGAGATATTTGATTAAATTGTCTTAAATTAGCTGGGAATTAAAGATTAAATTGCAATATATTCTAAATTTCTTCAGTATTGCAAACTGAAACACATACAGTCATAAATTAGTTGATTAATAAACATTAAATTGCAATATAGTCTAAATTTCTTTAGTGGTACAAACGGAAACAAATACAGTCATAAACTGATTGCTATATAACACATTTGTTACTATGCCATTATGTAATAGAACACACTTCAGATTCCGCTTAGAACTGTCTACAAATAAACGCCAATCATTTGCACTGTATAATGTAACCCCTAATTCCTGTAGAAAACCTGAGACATAACGTATCAAAGTGCCTATTTTAGAAAAATTTGCTGATGAACTTCAGCATTAGTCTGGTTCTTTAGTTAATAAATGTAAAAATATCAACAAACTGAAAAAAGAAGAGTTTGGCATAATTTTCTTTTCCAACTCTTTGCAAAGTGAATATGTCTCACATTCTCTAATTCTGCAAAAAAAATTGTGTAGGCCTAACTCTTTCGCCAGACGTCTTTGTATAAAAATGGCACTTATAGAAAATTTATTACGATTATATTACCATGACGTGTAAACTGAAGGTCAGCCTGTATCAACAGTTACAATTTTTACGCAATAACAGTTATTCAATTATTTGTTATCGTGACAACCAACAGCTGCGAGACTCCAGAACAGATGACACACGAGCGGTGCATGTGACTAAGCAAATCCAAAAACACTCATTCAGTATTGCATTGCTTGTTTGGATTCAGCCATATACGGAGACTCAGGTATTAGCGACTACTTAGAGATTTCCATGGTTAAATGCTCCGCAAAACGTTCGCTATACGGGTCCTATGTTAATGTTTTATTTAACGACGCTCGCAACTACCGAGGTTATATCAGCGTCGCCGGTGTGCCGGAATTTTGTCCCGCAGAAGTTCTTTTACATACCAGTAAATCTACTGACATGAACCTGTCACATTTAAGCACACTTAAATGCCATCAACCTGGCCCGGGATCGAACCCGCAACTTCAGGCATAGAAGGCCAGCGCTATATCAACTGCGCCAACCAGGCCGACGAGGGTCCTATGTATTTGATCTTTTTTAAAATAGATAATACAATGCAGTAATATAGTTCTAAAGCATCCGTGGTAACATTATTAATGACAGCAGAATGGTAGAATTATAAAACAGGGAAAACTCCCCAAAAATACTTCACTGCTGTAGACCTGCCATAAATTGTACTCGAACTCAATGGAATTTAAACTCGGGTCTCCAGCGTGGGAAGTCAACGCTCTTGCAAATAGTATGGCGGTGTGTAACATAGCATTACGTCTAAAAATTAACCGAAATCATGTCAAAACAGAGAAAAATGCAGATATAATACTCTTAGTTCCTTTAAGCAAAAATATTACCGCTGTCAAATCCACTTTTTAAACAAAAAAACTCCCTTAAATTCACAGGAATTGAAATGTGCCTTCGATTTCGGATAATATTCCATATACTGTAAAGTCACATTATATTGTTTATTGCCAAAAAATATGATAGAAAAAGTTTAAATTAACAAAATTCTAGCACTCCCCTGAAAGAGCAAATTTCCATCTAATAGCATAGGTCAGAGCTTCACAGAGTGCACTGCACTGCGCAATGCACTTTGCACGTGCATTAACAAGACAATACTGAGGGGGTGTCAGTGCAAACTGCATACGTGACGGCGAAATAACTAAATGTAAGTTACATATTTATTTACCATTTTTGTTTTTATTAAGTAATATCTGACAGGAAGTGTGAAGAGGTAACTTGAATGTTTTTTTAATTGAAAGAAACATAACTAACACTTAACATAAAACGTAGCCTATTGATGTTTCTTTCATTGTTTTTTTGCGATGATACCAGTCATATCAGAGGCATTAGTACGACTGACAGAAACCCTAAGAATATGGTTTAAATTAGCATCTGAAATACTTGACCGCAATTTTGTTTTTGTACATTTGAGGACAGAAAAAAATTGTTCACATATACAAGTTGAGTAAAACTTCAAGTAAACAAAGTTAAGTTCCGTTGAGTGATCGATACCACACAATTATCTGTACATGTTGTGCCAATCTAAGATTTTATTTATCTAATGTAGCCTAACCAAACATAGCAAACGTATTTTTATTTATCTAAACAACACTATTCTGAAGGTTTAAAACAAAAAAATATCGATCGCTATACTGCGTAACCTCTCGACTCAGGCTCCGCCGTCTACTTCCGCCCCCTAGACATACTGCAATAATCACGGAAGATGTTATTTGGATACCTCACAGCAGTACTCTTTACCTCGTTGCATCGTTGCACGGTTATTTGCGCGCGTGCAATTTTGAGCATTTGTGAAGCCCTAGCATAGGTATTCATAGTGAATAGAATGATGATAAGATTGTATAAGGATAGGCCTACTGCTAGAGTAAAATTGAAATAGCCTAGAAGAATTGAAGTGCATGGGCAAAGTTCGTCTGTCTCTATTTGTAATATATTGTATTCACATTTTAATTCTGTATATTTTGTATTATATAGATAATATAATGGAAGTTTAAAAAAAAAGTGACTTATTGAATTACAAATGTCAAGGAAATTATTGGAAAATGATTCTTCGTCCCGTTCATGAAAAGTTGTGTGTTTACTCACCAATTTACGAATATTCCTGGCAATGATTATGGGGTAAAAGCCAAATTTTAACTATTGATATTATACATCTTGATTACACAATTTTAACACTATATCACTTTGGAAAACTTATTATGTCTTTCACGTGCTAAATTTTATGTTACACTTGTTAACATGTTTCGGCCTGTTATCGGCCATCATCAGAACTGGTTGTTGCTGGTCTTGGCGCCTTTTGTTTTGTTTCCTGTGTTTGTGTAGTGTAATGTGAAGTCAAAGAATGTGTGTGTTCTGAAATTGAGTTATGTGTTGAGAGTTTTATTTGGATGTGTTTTTTGTGTTTGTGTATTTCGTATTGTTCTAGTGTGTTTAGTTTCTGGCTTTTTGGTTGACTGTGTACAATTTCCATGTCTGTGTTGATGTCTCTGTATGTGTGGTTAGCATTTGTGATGTGTTCTGCATATGTGAAAGTGTTTTGTAATTTTGTTAACCACACAGGCGTATATAAACTCAAATGTAACACCTGCAACAACGTCTGCATAGTAGACAGGCAGATCATTTCAAACAAGTTACAAAGAACACAGCACAGTCACAACAAAATTACAAGACACCTCCACATATGCAGAATACATCACAAATGCTACCTACACATACAGAGATATCAACACAGACATGGAAATTCTACACATCCATCCAAAAAGCCAGAAACTAAACACACTAAAACAATACGAAATATACAAACACACAAAAACACATGCAAATGAAATTCTCAACACACAACTCAATTTCAGAACACACACACTCTTTGACTCCACATTACACTATACAAATACACCCCCACGGAAATAAAACAAAAGGCGCCAAGACCAGCAACAAAGAGTTCTGATGAAGGCCGAAACATGTTAACAAGGTAACATAAAATTTAACACATGAAAGATATATAATACGTTTTCCAAAGTCATATTGATATTAATTAACATGAATTTACATTACACGGAGACATTACTACAAAAACGTTAGTTAAGTATAAAACAAGTGGAGAAAACAATAATTATTAAGCTCTCAATAAAAAGCAGACACCTGCTAAGACTAGTAATCCTACCTCTGTAACACTGAGGAAGTTCAGAGTCACAATATCGTAAACATATTGAAACACAATTGCTATTAATTACGGAAAGCATCAGAAGATTGTTGTCTCCTGAACTTCCAAGCAAATTTCTTTCTTTCATTAAAATAATAATTTAAAACAAGAAAAATAACAACAATAACAATGTATACACGTACCGGTGGAGAGCAAGCAGCATCGATGTCGAGAGATGGCACAGTGGAAGACAAGTGAGCGTTCATGTGTCCTCAAGATCTGCAAATTATTCAAGCAGGCCTCTTGCCAAGCACAACAATTGAGAATTTTGCCCCGGATGCTTCGCTTTATGTGGGTTTAGAGATCGCGTACCTCAAGACTCTTGGCACTGACTCAGTCTGGCAGTGCAGCGTGCGGTGAAACCATGCTTCAATGAATTTTAAAAACTGAATAAATAATCGCGAGCATATTTTTCGGGAATAAAATGACGCCGTACATATTTCATATTTCAGTGAGGGGCTGTAGAAGATCTTCAGACGAATAGATTAATAGGTTACAACTACACAAAGAAAACATTTCAGTATTTGACTCAATGGCAGGATTGTCTTAGCAACAACAATTATTCATTTTAATGAGTGTATCTTTTCATAGTAACGGTACCCGAGTTTGTGGCTGGTATTTCATGTAGGCTGCCCGAGTTTGATTCCGCGCCGGTCGTAATGGACAAACTAGACCTTGCAGAGGTTTCTTCGGGGTAGTCCCATTTTCCTCTTTCATTACAACACTTTCTACATCGCTCTCATTTCAGCTATTTTTTTTAGTTGGTTATTTAACGACGTTGTATCAACTAGTACGTTATATTGCGTCGAAGGGACTTGTGATAACGAGATGGTATTTGGAAGATGAGGCCGAGGATTTGCTTTACAGTTGGGGAAAACCTCTAAAAAAACCCAACCAGATAATCAGCCCAAGCGAGGATGGAATCCGCACCCGATCGCAACCCCGGATCGGCAGACAAGCGCCTTAGCCCATTGAGTTACGTCGGTGGCTCATTTAATCTATTATAGGCCATGCACTAGTTAAGAATATTTTTATTTTAGTAGGTTATTTTACGACATCAACATCTTAGGTTATCCAAGTTTCAAATCCAAGTTAGAAAATTATCTTATGACGAGTTGCCAAACTAACTTACTATTATGACAAGTGTTGTATTGCATTTTTTTATGTTCTAGTGATATTTAACTTATTTTATCTTTTTGTTTTCATATTTCTCGATAACAGTATATCTATAATGCGATAACTTGAGCTATATATAATTATAATTTTCCTTACTGTGTGTACCTAAAAATATTGTATTCATTTATGCTTTGTATTTCACTATTTTATTACTACTATTATTATCATTATTAGTATTATTATTATTATTATTATTATTATTAATTCTCTTTTTTTATACTTTGTATGTCTCATTTATTTTGACCTGCTGTTCACACTTTATCATGCTTTTTCCTTTCTTTCTATATGTTATATATTATGTCTGATTTCTACTTATTTGTTGTTTACATTATATTATTATTATTATCTTATTCAGTTTTGTGTGTAAAATTGTAGTGTACTTCATAAATTTGTAGTGGTTTTTATTAACGTAGTTTTACTCCTGGTTGTATTAGAGAAGGCCGTATGACCTTAACTCTGCCAGGTTAAATAAATTATTATTATTATTATTATTATTATTATTATTATTTATTATTATCATCATCATCATCATCATCATCATCATCAATAATTCTCTTATTTTTTTATACTTTGTATGTCTAATTTATTTTGACCTACTGTTCACACTTTATCATGCTTTTTCCTTTCTTTCTATATGTTATATATTATGTCTGATTTCTACTTATTTGTTGTTTACATTATATTATTATTATCTTATTCAGTTTTGTGTGTAAAATTGTAGTGTACTTCATAAATTTGTAGTGTTTTTTGTAACGCAGTTTTACTCCTGGTTGTGTTAGAGAAGGCCGTATGGCCTTAACTCTGTCAGGTTAAATAAATCATTATTATTATGATTATTATTATTATTATTATTATTATTATTATTATTATTATTATTATTATTATTATTATTATTATTATTATTAAGCGTCTGAATGAGATGAAGGTAATAATGCCAGTGAAATGAGTCCGGGGTCCAGCACCGAAAGTTACCTAGCATTTGCTCATATTGGGTTGAGGGAAAACACCGGAAAAAACCTCGACCAGGTAACTTGCCTAACCGGGAATCGAACCCGGGCCACCTGGTTTTAGTTAAGAACAGGCTGGGGTGAAGTCTTAATGCTAGTATGGGTCTCTGATGCTAATAATAGAGAATTTAAAGGCTTGGGGCTTCGGGCTCCAGGGTTTATCATGTGTATTTCATGTGGAGATTGGACTGTATATTTCAGAGTTTAAGCAGCCTGCCAGCATCGGATTCAATAATGCCACCTACACTACCCGTCGGACTTGGATATTCGTGGCATATGTAAGACCAAAGAGTGTCTTCGGTAAATGGATAGGTCCCTGATCCGGCTTTCGAAAATCCAAGCCAAGCTATAATACCAGTACCTGCTGATCACGGAATTCCAATCTGTACTCACAAGGGAAACTTTTCAACACACCCCTCTCACATTTTAATTGAACATAGCTCATTTCGAAGATCACGGAAACGAGAATAATGTGCCGAAGTTGCTTCTAAAGGGCGTAAATCCTAGTTAAAAGTCACTACATGGACATACTGCAATATTTCAGAATTATACCATCGTTTGCGTAGCTCAACCGGTTAGTGGCACGTCTTTAAGTAAAAGTTTTGGGTTAGGTTCCCAGTTACTTTTTTATTTTAACACAAAACCATATAGAGGGCAGGACTTCTGAATACCGATAGAAATAAACAGATTCCTCGTCAGTTGGTTCTAGCAGAACGAACAAGAAGGTTCTTGCTGTGCATCTACGTGGTTTGTTTACATTACGCAAGGTGCATTACATCTGGAACTGGAGACTTTTTGATAGCTAGATGTATCCGTTAAACATAGCTCGTGATTTCTGCAAACTAGTGCAGAGTTAAGCTGTTTTGTTCGCAAGAAAATAAGTAAGAAACACTTTTATTTTATTATTTTAGAGTAATATCTGCCTTTTTGCCATTAGATTACAATAATAAAAAAAATAAAAATTAATAAAAACATTACACAAGAAAATAAAACATTATTATAAGAAAAAAAGGACAAAACGTATATTCGACTCGAACACGGGTCGCCTGCTTAACAACTGAACACGCTATCTGTTGAGCTAACTCGATGTCCTTCAAAACCCCTTTCATGCCCATTACACATTCACATACAACTGTTTCATGAGTCTTATAACGTTATTTAAGCCATTTTAATAACAACTTCGGCATGTTTTGATTTTATATTCTGATTCAGGTCTCCCAAAACAATAAAAATAAGCTATCATTTGTTAAAATCTGGAGGGGGGCAATGAAAAGTTTCCCTTGTCAGAATATTCTGGAAAAAGAACTAAGGAAAAGACTAGTTAAGTGCTTTGCATGGAGTGTGGCATTGTGTGGGGGAGGCACAAACATGAGCATTAACACGAAGTGAAGAGAAACGACTGGAAGCATTTGAACTGTGGATATGGAGATTAATAATGAGGTGTGTGAAATAGACAGAATAAGAAATGACGCTGTGTTAGAAAGAGTGGTGAAGAAAGAATGATGCTGAAACTGATCAGGTTCACTGGCTGAGAAGAAACTGCCTACTGAAGGATGCACTGGAAGAAATTATGAACGGGAGAAACGTCGGGACAGAAGACGATATCAGCTGATAAACAACATTAAAATAATATATGGGTCATATGCGGAGACTAAAAGGAAGGTGGAAAATAGGAAAAATTGGAGAATACAGGGTTTGCAGTGAAAGACGTCCTTTTGACACTTTGAATAAATAATACAGATATTATTTCTTATCAGGGAGGTTAGGTGTATAATCCATCACGGAGATTATTTCTGGTATATTGTATTAGCTCCTCAGCTAAGCGCATTCCCAACCCATATCAATTGACTACGCTACGGGTTGCTGTGTATTTGGGCTGTGAACAAGCAACCACACTCGTGCCCGAACCAACCTCCTCTATCCTTCGTCAGCCAACGATCAGTGAATGCTATGAAATTGTAATAACATGAAGATCTTAAAGGAGTAATGTAGATGCCTAACACGGGTAAACGGGAAACCTCCGAGAAAAAATCCCAATTCTGACTTTTTCCACCAGGTGTCACTATGGATTTTTCAATGCAAAACAGTATATGGAGCAGTAGGTTGGGATCCGTACAGACAAAACCAAATCGATTCAATAGAAAAGGTCCAACGCAAGGCAGCAAAATATGTCAAAATGGGGAAGGGACATGGTGAGGAGATAGTAAAAGACTTAGGGTGGGAACTTCTCAAGTCAAGGTGACGAAAAACCAGACTCACCGCATTGTTCAAGGCACAAATGGGACACAAAGCATGGACCGATATCAATGCTAGATTAGCAACACCACCATACTTAGGAAGGACTGATCATATTAGGAAGTTTAAATGTAGAAAACAAAGAACGGACGTGGCAAAATTTTCCTTTGTTAACCGCACAATTGTAGATTGAAACAGCTTCCTGCGGCAATCTTTCAGGGTGGTCCTCTCAAAATCAATACATTTAAGGAAAGGTTGAGAAGATTAGACTGAAAATTTAATTGGAGGTGCAGTGTAATTATTTAAGTTGTGTCATGTAATTAATTGATTTGATATATAATTAATTAAGTTGATATGTAATTAATTAAGATGATACGTAATTTAGTTGATATGTAAATAAATTAAGGTGCTATGTAATTAATTAAGATGATATGCAATTAAGTTCGTATGTAATTAATTAAGGTGATATGTAATTACTTAAATTGGTAATAGTTGGGTAAAACAGAAGTACTTATAAGTTAGATTTACTTTTGCTTGGCGTAGGCATTATTATAGAATAGTTTTTATTTATAGTCCTAGGTTTATTGCATCTACTATTTACAGATTTACGTTTATTTTATTTTTTTATTTCATTTACGTTTATTTTATTTTATTTCATGTAATTGTAATTATTGTATATTATATATCACTACCACCGGGTGTATACGCAATTGTAGTGTTAATAAATACATACATAACATACATACATTAGGTCTGACCAGGACTCGAAGCCAGACCACCCGCGTAACAGTCCGGTGGTTTAGTCCACGCAGGGGTGTATCGAAAGTAAGTTAACTTGCTTGTCAGCCATGTGCCTTAAGTAACGGTCGAATGATACGTTGTTGATCTTCACGAAGCTATTTATACGTGATGTCTTTGTAACGCGTATAGTTACAGGTAATTATTATACCATATTAGCCTTCATTAAAGTGTATGTATTACCTTGGTAAGACATGTACATATGCATATAATATTTACCTCTTCGGTCGTTCTTTTAAGAGCGTCAGTATTCATATGAATGAGTTATATAAATGCCTGCGACTGCTTTCTCTCTCAGCTCCACTTGCATTGATGGGCAGGCGAAGTGTTTCTTATCCTACAAACCCCTTTCTAAAATGATCTCTTGAGCATAACAATTCAAGCTAAGTAAAATCCTTACGAGGTTAAGCTCACAGGAGCTGTTTAACCCTAGAGATCGTGATTTTCCCTAATATTTCTAGGAACTTTCAAGAAAGTGCTTTTAAACAGGCCACTACCGCCTTCATATTCGCACCTGTAACTGAAAGCATCTCCAATAGGAAGCGTTTTATTGGCTGACAGTATCATAAACGACCGCGGGAGTAGGTCGCACAACATAGCACAGGCTTCCGACCGCCCTCAGGCGCAGAGACTGGCCTCAAAATTACATTTCAAACGAATACAATTACCCAGCGGTAGTTTATGTGACCCGGGTTTGATTCTAAGTAAGGTAAATGCAGTTTTATTTCACTCGAAGAGACAGGTGTGTCCTTTCTATTATGTTCCACGCCTCAAGTGGTAGTTTTCCTATCAATGCGATTCAAGATTCCTACTCTTTGCGAATGATTGGTGTCCCTGCAGAGTTCTCATAGTGATAAAAGGAAACGAGGACGCAATTCTTGGACGAAAAGATGAAAAAAACACAAATACTGTGATTACAATTCAGTCGCTGCTTGAAAAAAGGAAGAATGTTCAAGTATTCCTGTTTTGAGAAAGAATGAATTATATATTTATACAGGGACATCAGTCTGTTTTTACTTCAATTTTTATCGTACCTGAATCTTTTAATGTACTTCACTCCCACCCCTTCTACTAATGAAGTACAACCGTCCTCCACACAGATCCAAGACCGCATATACAGTCATAGTAGCCTTACGGTCATAGTAAACAGTACGTTCCAAAAATATGTTCGCGCTTTCCAGTGACGAAAGAGCTTTCAATATCGCATCATTTTCCATTTGCCTACGTCGCATCCCAGTTTCTCCCACCTGCTTCTATTCGCCTCTCTGTAAATGCTAGTGGCTGGGCTGTCTTAGATCTTTTCTGAGAACATTAATTTCTGTTAGGAATTGGACGTCTACGTAATATTATACCCATACAAGGGTACTTCGTATCAGTAATTCATGTTGAAATAATTCTGTACTTACTCTATAAAAGAGACTTCAGATGCATAATTGTTCTTCCTCCGACACATATCGTCAAGTGAGACGTACTGCCTCATAATAGATGTAGGCTACGTATCAGCCAGTACCTCAATCAGAATATACGTTTTTTCTTCTCATCACTAAATTTTTACCATCACTTTTGAAACGGTATATATACAGGGACATCACTTTATTTTTACTAACATTTCTAATATTAACCTGGCTATGCCTTTGGATCAACGATTAAGAACCGGAAACACCGTTTGCTACCCCCTACCACGACTGGAGTTCGATGATACTGGCGTAATATACAAACAAATCACTTTACTAGGTATAGGAGGGAAGAAAAGTACTTCATCCATTTACGTAAACTAGGAAATATCGCGATTTTGAGTTTGATAATTTTCATTAGGTTTTTGTTTAATCAAAATACAGTACAGTATTAACAATAAGTGTTTTTACTCACGAACTGAGCTTTCCATGCGGACGTATTCATTATGCAGTGTATATTATACAACACATAAGCGTACAATATAGAGAATAAAGTTAAATTGAAAAATGATCATAATATGGATATTTAAACACATTTTTGAAAATGGTGGCCGTTCATTTCGATACAGACTTCAGTTCTTTTTTGCATATTATCGCACTATAGACTATTGTACGTAATTCCAATTACCAGGTTCGTACTCCATAGCGTTATTTGCCTTTCGAAGAAAGCCATACTAAATACTTTCATCATGTCTTAAAAACCCGTTGTTCTTGCAGACAAGAACAAGCTATATTTCGAAACAGAAAAAGGTGGCCAACATAAATCAAGCGGTAGGCTACATAAGGGCGACTGGATACATTTTTCATGTAAATATCTGAAAGTAAGTTATATTCCCCTGGGCATTAACATTTATCTTTTCATTTTCCACATTTAATCGTCAACCTGGAATCAAATATTTTGCTTCTGATACCAAAACAACGCACAATCTTTTTTCAGTTGTGTTTTGTCCACTGCTGTAGGAAGACAGTCGTATAAAGGGCAAATTTTTACGCTGGGCGTTGTTGTCTTGTTTCGGTTTCTAACAATGTAGTAGTCGTAATGAAAGGTCTGGCAGATTTTTTCCCTGTTATAATGACGCAATCGAAGGATAACCACACCCTTTCAGGAGATTAGCGGTACCGCACGGTTAGACTTAACCAAATTTTACACAGAATATTTCACATATTACCTTTCTTCTGAAAAAAGTGTCAAGAAGACGACAAATCATACATTCCTCAACATAAGCTTTACGCAGTTCCTTTATGATGTCGCGTATGATACTACAGTTCATGTTTTATTTTCTTGAAATATAATTTAAAATACATATATAAATGAAATCATTTACCAAGTACATACCTAAATAAGAATATAATCTTTGGTTTTCAAGATTTTCCACAAAAAAATTGTTTTATAATAACATTCCAAAAAGTAAGATACATGACTTCACTTTTATTGTACGTTTAAGTAGGTGTAAGCGAACAATTCTGCCATTCATATAAACTTCTAATGTAAATCGTTTGTGTTAAAATTCACCCACCTCTAAAAAGTGAAACTGAAAATTAGTTATCGTTAATTCTGCAAGACAAAGGTACTCTCTATATGTGTAATCATCTGAATGAAAAAAGTAGGAAAAAACAACAAACTGAAATCACAAAGGCAATTAGGAATAATTTTATATATTATCTTAAGGTATCATCTTTTTTTTTCCAGTTAACTTGTTCTAACCTAGTTTTATCCCAGGCTTGTTACTTTCGTGCTTAGACGTTATAGCGCTACATCATAGCAATGAATTTCATAGTTGTTTGTATTAACCAGAAACTACAGAGTGATTTATATGGAACTAACATATTTCTTTCTTTCTTTCTTTCTTTCTTTCTTTCTTTCTTTCTTTCTTAATGAATGATGCTAGCCACAATTTGTTATGTCTCAAATGTAGAATATCTTTGGGAGATTACGAAACTCTATAGCAAATGTTGAAAATTCTTTATTTATTCGGCTGGAAATTCACTTAATGACCCGTTTTTAACGTCAAATTAAGCAGGAGTTTTGATTCCCTGTCACGAGATGCGCAGATGTTTATTCTTTATTCTGTATAAATACTGTATTTATTGTCATAAAAATTATTATTCTTTTAGAGATCCCGTAGTTTTCAATTTGTTTATCAGCCCCAGTATTGAGTTTATTTGGAAGGGACTACGAACACCAAATTCTCTCTTGTATCCTCTTTGAGTAGCTGTAATTGAATTCGTAATCCAGTATTGCTTCACAAGGAAGAGCCGTTGATTTAATGCGTAATGCATTTTCATTGACTAAAACAAAATGTCGAAAACAGCTGCCAACAATAAGGAACAAGAATAAACACCTGCGCATCTCGTGATAGGGAATCAAAACTCCTGCTTAATTTGACGTTAAAAATTGGTCATTAAGTGAATTTCCAGCCGAATAAATAATTTTCAACATTTGCTATAGAGGTTAGTAATCTTCCAAAGACACTCTACATTTGAGGTATAACAAATTGCGGCTAGCATCATTCGTTTTGAAAGAAAGAAAGAAAGAAAGAAAGAAAGAAAGAAAGAAAGAAAGAAAGAAAGAAAGAAAGAAAGAAAGAAAGGAATGTGTTAGTTCTATATAAATCACTCTAACGAATTGAAATTTGCTCCATATAGGCTACATTATAATAATTCTGCGCATATTTTATGTTTACAATATGAGAAGTAGATAGTGAAAAAACAACGGAGGAAGTAGAGGGAGAGTTGAAAAGAGAAGAAAATGTATGTGTGAGAAGCAAAAGAAGAGAATGGGTAGGAAAAGAAGAAGTAATAGTATGAGAAGCTGGTGGTGAGAAAAAAAGAAGGAAGAATAGGGAGATGAAAGGAAGGTGAAGAAGGAAGAGAACAAGAGAAACACAAGTAGAGAAGGAAAAGAAGAAGTAATAGCATCGAGAGGTAGGTGGTGAAAAATAATGATAAGAAGGTAGAACAGGAAGATTGGAAAGGAAGATGATGAACTGGCAGACAAATATGAGAAAAACAGGCAGAATATAAGAAAATGTAAAAAGGAAGAATATAATAATAATAATAATAATAATAATAATAATTATTATTATTATTATTATTATTATTATTATTATTTATTTATTATTCTGGCGAAGTTAAGGCCATCAGGCCTTCTCTTCCATTTAGCCAGAAACAAAAGAAGCTGATACAATTTTACTAATATTTAAAGAACACTAATAAAAAATTATACAGTCATACAAGCACAAGTTGAGTAAATTAATGCAAACATACTAAATAATAATTACAAAATAATATAAAGCTCGAAGTTACATTCAATGAATATGCAAGAGGTAAGTGAACCAATATTACAAATTACAAGAAAAACAAATTCAAAGTAAATTATAACTATACAACACTGAGGAAAATTACATATATATAAACACATACACACAAAGGAGAATTAAACATGAATACTGGTCACGTGTTTAAATAATTTACTTTTAAATTGCAATATCGTTCGACAGTTCCTGAGGGAGCTGGGTAGGGAGTTCCAGAAACGAATTGCTGATACTGTGAAAAAGGAGGAATAGTGAGCTGTTTCATCGCAAGGCATAGATAATAAAGGGTCATTTTTAGAACGAGTACCCAGGCTGTGATAAGAGGACAAGAAATTAAAACACACCAAGAGATAGAGAGATAGAAGAGGAACAGAAAAAAAAAACGAAAGTTTAGTTGAGAGAGAAAAGAAGGCAGGGTTAAGAAGAAGAAAAGGATAGTGACAAGGTACAAATGACCGCTTAGAGCAGAAGTAAAAGAAGGAAGAGGGAAGTACAGTATAAGCCGAAACAGTGACTTCAGAGTAGGAAACGAACGTGTCTGAATTCTTGCGCCTATGTCTGAGAATTGATCAGGCCGCAGAAATGAGGCTACACACGTCAGGTGAGTGGAGAATGAGTGATAGCTGGCACACGCAGGAACCACGGTGCGGGCACGAGAAAGCGGACTCAATCAACGAGACCAGCCCGGTCCCACTGCCTCGGGGAGGCTTTCGATGTTGCAGCTCTTCATTCAAGACATTCACAGCGGGTGAAATGCTGGTACGGCGCAGCGGAGTCATAGTGACAAGAGAATTTCCCGGAGGAAACTTGATAACTTGTTGCAATGCCTTTCGACCACGGCAAATCCGATAGGATCTGCTAAGAGTCGAAAGTTAATTCAGCTGCAAAGATATTGCAGGTAAATACTGTCTGCTTCAGATACGGTACTGTTGAGATGTCATCGGCACAATTATAATCATCATTAGACCACGGAACTTCATGCAATTGCATGTTTTTATTGATTTGGCGTATTAAAGAAGTAAAATAGGATCATGTCGATCATGCTTTTTACGTTCGGATGAAGCCAACTTCATTTTGCATAAATGTGTATTTCAAGGGTTGTCCCTTGCATGTATATTTTTATTTAGAATAATAAAATTACTATAATTACAGTAATAAAAATTGGGAGAATTATGTGAGAAATAAAAGCAATAATTAGTTAATTAGTGATCTGAATGTAGGGGGGGGGGGGGAGAGCAACGGTGAATAGCTCAATGGTTGAGCTGTTTGGACGTTTTCCATTGCTAATTTTCAAAAATTGTAGCACAACGTTTCGAAGAGTGGATCTCTCTTCATCGTCAGGTGAAAACCTACTGTGGGGATCGTTACAAACAGCTAGCCTGTCTGATTGATCGAAGACAGCAAAATATAAATTTGCAAATTCAAAGGCTTTATTGCCATTAATACATACATTCATACATACATATTAATGGCGGCTGTTTTAAGGTCTTATTATTTGCCCTCTTCAGTTGTCGTGTACATTCTTTCGTGTGTACAAAAATATATGTGGCATGTGCTGACATAAATGTCAATTGTCAATTGTTGCTGTTACTTTGATTTTATTTGGTATATCGCCGGTTAGACAGATAGCTTGAGTGTTAATATGGTCCACCATCGCCTCTCTTTGGAGGTTGCGGCAACTCCGTATTGGCAAACTACAGCTTTTGTTGTTAGTGGTTATGTTGTTGTGGGTTGTTGTAATAGATGATTAGTTTCTCAAGTGTTATGTTATTCGTGTTTGATGTGTTGGTGAAGAGATTTTGTATACACCGTGTTCCGCTTATAAGTATAATAAAAGAAATAGTTATAATTTCATAACAATGCATGCAAATGGGTTAAGATTGGTACCATTGTAAAGAGGAAATTGGGAAGTTTTAATCCATTGTTGTTACTTATTTTTAGAAGACTCACGCATGCGCAGATCATTAAATAAGAGAATTCGTATCGTATCTTTAGTCAGTCAGCATGTGGACGCCACAGCAGAAAGCCTTTTGTGTGCTGTCATTAGCAGAACATAGATCCATAATTCGTGTACAGCGCTTGTTTCGCCGTCAGTACAATCTTAGACCGAGGGAAGCTGTACCGACGTACGTCTCAATAATGAAATGGGATAGGCAGCTCAGAGAAACAGGAAGTTTGTTGTCTAATGCAGGTAAACATTCCAAGCGTAAAGTGTCTGACGAAAATGTCGAACGCATTCGCGAGGCATTTCAGAGAAGCCCGCGGAAATCCATTCGACAGGCTAGTGTGCAGTTGAACATCCCACCAACAACAGTGCATACAGTGCTTCATAAAAGATTGCGTTTGCGAGCGTACAAGCTGCAACTTCATCAGATGATTACGCCGAATGATAAACTGGAACGAAAACGCTTTGCAGAAACAATGTTGGATAAAGTGGACGATGACGACACATTTCTAACTCGAGTCTGTTTCTCAGATGAGGCAACCTTCCACGTCAGTGGAAAAGTAAACCGACACAATTGTCGCATCTGGGGGTCGGAAAATCCAAGTGTCGTAATTGAACACCAACGGGATTCCCCTAAATGGAATGTTTGGTGTGGGATCATGCGTGACAGAATCATTGGTCCCTATTTCTTTGCTGAAAAGACAGTCACTGCAAACACGTACCTGGATATGTTGCAACTGTATGCTGTGCCACAACTCCCAGATGGAGCAATTTTCCAGCAAGATGGGGCTCCACCACACTTTGCCAACATGGTTCGCACATTCTTAGACGAACAATTCCCTGCAAGATGGATCGGAAGAGGATCACCGTACATCACATGGCCTGCCAGATCACCAGATCTAACACCACCTGATTTTTTCCTGTGGGGGTTTGTTAAGGACCAGGTCTACAGGACGCCAGTACGTGATTTGGCAGACTTACAAGAAAGAATTTATGCTGCTGTCAACAATGTTACACCACAGATGCTTCATAACACTTGGGTCGAGGTTGAATACCGGTTGGATATTTCCCGTGCCACCAATGGAAGCCATGTTGAGGTTTATGGAACATAAGGTAACAAAAATTCCCAGTTTTCATTCTTTGTAGCAGTTGGTTTCAACTATATACTTGTATTAATTCAGAAGTTATAGCTATTTCTTTTGTTATACTTATAAGCGGAACACGGTGTATATTGCCTATTTAAGGCTGAGAAATTATATTTGTAATTTACATGCTAAAATAGATTTTTGAAAGCAGCGTAAGATTTGTTCTATCGAGAACCGTCACATCGGTGCGAAATATAAAGACGGAACACACGATATCATAAGCTGTTGTAACATGAATTATAGAGAATGAAAAGAAGAATAAAAAGAATAATTCCGTGATTGTAACTAAACTAATATATAGAATAATAACACCAAAGACAAGGAATAATAGGCACTAGTAATCAAGAGTGAAAATAGTGAAATGATGAAACAATAGAAAATAAATTAATGAGCGGGGAACAATTAAACTACTACTGCCATCTAGTGGTATCGGAAACAAATTACTATTGCTTTCTAGTGATGTTACTTCATGCATTTTTCTTGAATTTTCTTGATTTCCTGTTCGACTATAAGTAGCCATATGTCCGAAAGAATGAGACTGGATTGGCTAATAGTCGCACATAAGAGTTTTTCGGATAACGCTAGGGTCGGTCTAACATTTATTCCCTTCACTACCGGTACTTCCAAACATGTGACGCTTAAGAGGTTTCAACCACGTTGTTGTCAGGTAGTAATTCATAAACAATCAGTGATCCTGTTGACATAGCAATAAAAAATTAATCTAAGAGAAGGAAGACGTTGGCAATTTTTCACTTCTTTTCCTCTCCTTCTATTTTTACAGGATGGACAGTCCTCTATGGCCAATAAAAGGAGTTAATATCACAGTTTAGTATATACAGTTGCGAAGCTTGGGGTGATTTTTTGCATTTCTCGCGATAGTTGCTAGCCGCTTGGAGCGCTGTGAGTACTAGGAACAATAGACTGTGTCACTGCCATTGTGATTTAATACAGGCCGTAAGGCAGACCATGTAACTCGCTTAACCTGATATAAATTAGTTGGAATGCATAAAGAGTAACATATATTTCTCTAAAATGTAGTGTAATTGCATTAATAAAATTTAAAACAATGATTATGAGACACTTCAGACATAAATCACTTTGCGAGTTAAGATGAAATATTATTTTTGGTGTGAAAATTACGTTGTTCGTATGTGTAATACCTACCTTTATTTCGATTAAATATTGCGAAATTCTTGTACATTCATTTATGCACGATTCAATCATTTTCAGTTGCACCGCACAGATATTTAGATATGTTGAAATCATAGGTTATGTTTACTGTCCCAGTTGCCCCTTTCTGTCTAATTTTAGTGGTCTCCAATACCCTGCCATTCATATGGAAATATTATAGGTTATGTTTACTATATCTTATATTCCTAAATTCGCAATTATACATTATAATTAAGCATAATGCCATGTATGATACTACGCACATTCAATTTGTCTGTATTTTAATACTACAATTGAGTATTGAATTATTGTATTTATCTACTACCTAAGAGACGAAGTAACAATCGTACGTACACTAATTTCATATGAGTGGTATGATAAATTTTCTGTCTTTATTAAGGAAGGTAGATGTGCTATATTAAATCACAATATAAATTATTTTTAATTAAACCTCAAAATAGCTTCCATTCTAAACTTAAAATGTTGATGCGAAAGATTATGTTAACATGTAAAATTCTCTTCACATTAAAATAACACAGTTTTGTAAGTAATTATTTCTGCAACATAGGCTATTATGCAACAAGAAGTAAAGGGAACTTATGGACACATTACACTGAATAAAACTTAGCTATGATACGCAATAAATTTATAATATAATAATTCACTGAGCTCCATACACTGAAATAGAAAACCCGAACATATATTACGGCCTGGTCTAGATCAAAAAGGCATTATTGTGAAAATTTGTGTAAACTGTGAAATGTTCGTTATCGGTTGTAATAACTGTAAATGGCTACAATACAAGAATTTGAATAATAATATGGGACAAGGAGACGTTTGTAGCACTATAAATTCTAAGAAAAAGAGGTCAGAGTTATTCTTCTTCCGAAAGATCCAGGAAGGCGAGTTTATAAAATATAATATATACTTCATGAAAATAATATATATATATAACCTTATATATTTCGTATTTCAATAGTGGAAGGAAGGTGTTGATTTTTTAAAAGAACACGATATCAAAAGTACAATACATTTTATCGTCTGCTAGGAAAAGAGTCTGTGATAAGGCTAGCAACTATCTTTGGATGCATATTTCTATGTTTGCATATTTAGTAAGTATTGAGCTTCGCAACTGTATATACTAAACTGTGTTAATATTATAAAAAAATTATAGAATGGTGAATAAAATGAGGTTTCTAACTAATTTTTGGAAAATATTTAATTTGTTCTGAGCCATATTTCAAAATCCGAGCCCTAATCATTAATAATTAAGCTCCACACGATACAGTAGGAACGGAAAATTACTACATCGTATCGTTTTCTTAAAGTTTGTACGAACACCTCAATATTAGCGGTAGGCACCATATAAGCAAGAAAGCAAGCTGACAAAAAAAAACCGTTATGTTCTCAAAACTTATTCAAGGCAAAATCGATCCTTATTTATCTGCTACTTGGATCACTGACGTCACATTTCGGGAACTGGTGTTACGTAAATACTAGAAGTTTGTTACTTACATTGTTTCACTAAAATCAACAGCTGAGTCATCAGCACACTGTAGTGGGTGGCCTACTGTTTTATGCAAACACTGCAAATCTTCGCGAATACCTTACGTGTCAGCAAGGTCGTCGTGCCACGGGTTGGAAATATGTACAAATATTTGTGTTTACAATGAAAAGAACACTTCGCTAGCTTCAGGAAATACTTTGAAAAAGGCACAAGGACAATATACTTATTGATTTCCACCCTGCTCATACTGAACCCGAGATCCCGACGTGCACCCTGCGGCCCGTAGTTTGCGGTTTGCAAGCGCGGAACAGGAAGTGTGCAATTCCTCGCAACATGCGGAACGTTGTTATTTTTTATGCCCGCGCCTCGATTAAGCACTTTTATCTAGACGACAAAACACGTGTAGTAACTTTCCAATTCGCCGTTCCGCCACGCATGCCGGCACAGAGATCAACGCGCTGGCCGCCGCGAGTTGAAGTGGCATACCTCGTCGTTTTACATAAAGTTATTCGTCAACGCTTTCCACACTATTTGTTGTTTTGTCAACTGTCCGGAGACAGGTCCGAACCTATAAATGACACCAATAAGGTAACACTCATGAGGCAACTAAGCTAGGAGCGGTATGGCATAGTTGCGCTCCGCGGTCAATTGGGAGGCCTAGGCATGGCATAATTGCGCCCCGAAGAAATAAGGTATAGCAGAAGGTACATGGCATAGTTGCGCCCCGAAGAAATCAGGTAACAGAATGGACATGGCATAGTTGCGCCCCGATGGGCATAGTACACACGAAAGTGATTGTCATAATATAAACAAATTACTTACAAATATTACAGTGATAGCTGCATTGAAATCAGGTAGGCCTAGCATATGATCAATTTTACTACTTAAAATAACACTTTTTTATCGATCACACACAATAAATGAACTGCATTTTTTGTTTGTACATCGATATCTTAACCCTACGGTACAAGGTTTCGAAAATTGAAACTTAGAACCATTGTGAATTATTAACTCTTTACCCTTTTCATTAAACTTAACGTTCATTTTAAATTAACCCCACTATACGCCACAGACGGTGTGAAAATCATTAATAAAATGTCAAAGACTGCTAAGCTCCCATATTCCAACGGCTCACTCATCTGAATATGTCAGTTAATAAAGTACTGCCAACTTCATGGTGTTCATTTTAACGGCAGACTATTGATAATCACTGCATAAATAGTAGAAAAACAGTTAATAAAGTACTGCCAACTTCATGGTGTTCATTTTAACGGTAGGCTATCGATAATCACTGCATAAACAGTAGAAAAACGGTTAATAAAATACTGCCAACTTCATGGTGTTCATTTTAACGGTATCAATAATGAATATTAAATCGAATAAGAAATCAATAAGATTGGTTGATTACGAGGCTCGAGTTTCCGTAGTGTCTTTTTCTCTACCAATTTCATCGGGGCGCAACTATGCCATGCCCTTTTCTCTACCTGATGGGAACGGGGAGCAACTATGCCCACAAAACAGGGACCCTTTTTTATCTGCTGCATTTTATCTGACCGTGGGGCGCAACCATGCCCTGCCCGCTAGGAGATAGCGGAATAGGGTAGCCAGTTCATTTTCCCACCCATTGCATACATCGCTGACTAGTAATATATTACACTAATTAGACTATAAGCTAAGAATGTCGGTAAGGTATCCATATTATTTTTACCTTTTTCGTTATACTACATATCGTCGTTGATTTTACGAAACTTATGTGACTTTACAGAAAATAATTTTTCTGGTGGAAGGAAAATCAATAGGCCTAGCTTGATACTCGATGATGTCATTTATGTTCATCATATTCACCAACATTTTATATAGAATTACTTCATATTATGTAGACTCATTGATTTTTAATTAATTTTTTCTTCCTCCTGAAAAATTATTTGCTGTGAAGTCACATAGGAGGTTTCATAAAATCAATGATGATATACTTAACGGACTGAAAGGTCTAGGGTTGAGTGTCAATAGGGGTTGCCAACTAACCGGTATTTCACCGGCCCGGCAGGAAGTTTTGGTGGATCTCAACACAAGGTCGGTGGCCGGTATTAACCTCTTACCGGCCCTATTCGTGGCCGGTCATTTTATCAAATGAGTTTAAGGACTTGTGATAACAGCTTTTATCAAATAGGCTAAAAGAGATTTTTCTCTGTTTCATGAGACATTTTACCCTTTAACTCAGAGCAGCTAAAGATACGGTTGGGAATTTTCAAGTATTTTTCAGCCTTAACTTGATGGTTCTACCACAAAAGTGGAAGAAATGTACTGGCTTTTAAGGAACCCGGAGGTTCATTGCCGCCCTCACATAAGCCCGCCATTGGTCCCTATCATGAGCAAGATTAATCCAGTCTCTACCATCATATTCCACCTCCCTCAAATCCATTTTAATATTATCCTCCCATCTACGTCTCGGCCTCCCCAAAGGTATTTTCCCCTCTGGCCTCCCAACTAACACTCTATATGCATTTCTGGATTCGCCCATACGTGCTACATGCCCTGCCCATCTCAAACGTCTGGATTTAATGCTCCTAATTATGTCAGGTGAAGGATGCAATGCGTGCAGCTCTGCGTTGTGTAACTTTCTTCATTCTCCTGCAACTTCATCCCTCTTAGCCCCAAATATTTTCCTAGGAACCTTATTCTCAAAAACCCTTAATCTCTGTTCCTCTCTCAAAGTGAGAGTCCAAGTTTCACAGCCATACAGAACAACCGGTAATATAACTGTTTTATAAATTCTGACTTTCAGATTTTTTGACAGCAGACTAGATGACAAAAGCTTCTCAACCGAATAATAACAGTCATTTCCCATATTTATTCTGCGTTTAATTTCCTCCTGAGTGTCATTTATATTTGTTACTGTTGCTCCAAGATATTTGAATTTTTCCACCTCTTCGAAGGATAAATCTCCAACTTTTATAGTTCCATTTCGTACAATATTCTGATCACGTGACATAATCATATACTTAGTCTTTTCGGGATTTACTTCCAACCCTATCTCTTTATTTGCTTCAACTAGAATTTCCGTGTTTTCCCTAATCGTTTGTGGATTTTCTCCTAACATATTCACGTCATCCGCATACACAAGAAGCTGATGTAACCCGTTCAATTCCAAACCCTCTGTGTTATCCTGAACTTTCCTAATGGCATATTCTAGAGCGAAGTTAAAAAGTAAAGGTGATAGTGCATCTCCCTGCTTTAGCCCGCAGTGAATTGGAAAAGCATCAGATAGAAACTGGCCTATACGGACTCTGCTGTAAGTTTCACTAAGACACATTTTAATTAATCGAACTAGTTTCTTGGGAATACTAAATTCAATAAGAATATTATATAAAACTTCTCTCTTAACCGAGTCATACGCCTTTTTGAAATCTATGAATAACTGATGTACTGTACCCTTATACTCCCATTTTTTCTCCAATATCTGTCGAATACAAAAAATCTGATCAATAGTCGATCTATTACGCCTAAAACCACACTAATGTTAAGTATTGGACAAAAACTAGAGCTTCAAGTAGATGAAGATACGCTCTGTGATGAAATGGCTTCTTTCTTTGTGAAAGATGAACATTTGACAAGTGTTGTAAAATGGGTGTAAATATTTTCAGATAAGGGTGCCTCAGAGAAATCTCCACAAATAAGAATGGTAGTTCCTATTAGCAATGCTTTTGTGAAGCGTGCGTTCAGTATCATGAATAACTTATGCAATGATGAGAGGAATCCTTGAAGTGTGGAAATAGTAAAAGCTGAACTTTTGTATCAGGGAAAACTTTAAATTTAGTTTGCAAAATTGTATCGCTTTATAGTAGAAGAAAAATAAGTTCTTAAGGTTGTGGCATCAAGCTCCAACAACGAATTAAAAAAATTAATTTGGAATAGGCTACTGAATCAAGATTGCTGTTTGTCAAACTTCTTTTATTCTACAATTTGGAATTTCTTGTTAGATATCTTTCCTTCTCCACTCTGTCCTAGAGTTATCTATCACACTTCTCTAGCTGAAGATGCGAACTGAAGCCGAAACAGAGAAAACACAAAATTACAGAGTTTACACTCTTTAAAACAAGTTTGTGTTTTCGCGGATCACTGCCAAAGGTTTAATTCTTTGACTGCATTTGGTATTAGACTTTGCAGTCTTGGGATTTTCCAAAGGCTTTTAGCCCGTGATACACAAAATAGGACGATATTATTTTACTCAATTTGCGTATCTCCGGTTTCGAACTATTCAGTTCTTATCAGCACGACGAAGTCCTCGTGGAACGGTAATCTTGTCAGAAATATTGCAAAAATAAAATCAAAAGGAGTAAGCCAAAAGACAAAGCAAAAGCAATTGACAATTTTGCTGAGTAGATGGTACTACTTCAAAACATTTGCAAAGCAAACCCAAAAAACAAAGCAATAGCATTTGTGGAGGTGTATCAAATTCTACAATTTGGAATTTCTCGTTAGAAATCTTTTTTATTGCTTATATCAGATACCATCCATATGTGTACAGTTTAATAAAGAGAAACTGTTTCCTTAGCAGATTCTACATTTAGTAAGCCTATAATTACATAAGTATAATATAGTTAGTGGAGTTTAAAAAAGGAACGTCAGCTACTATGGCTATTTGCGCCCTTATCTAAAAATCCTTCACAAAACAGAAACACAATATAATAATCAGAATGCCTACAAGAACTAAAAAGCGTTGTTACGGTTAAAAAGAGGTAGTAGTATAATATATTTTATGCTCGACCATGCCGAAATGTAGTAATTATACACCTGGTAGCAGTCCTTTAATGCATGTCATTAAAGTACACCTACTCATTAAAGTACAGGTGTTCAGCCAATGACAAGTCAGATTTGTACCGTTATAAAACCTCAGCCAATGACAAGTCAGCTTTGTACCGTTATAAAACCGCAAGTATCGATTATTCTCGGATATGCAATCGAAAGAGAATTAGCGAAAAGTCACGGAGGCTGGAAATCCAATACTGTCGCAGAAGGTTATGTTCTGTTACTATAATAATTAGCGTTAATTGTAAATAATATTCAAATAAATTCAACTTGTCATCTCGTTTTTCAATGTCTAATTTAATTTCAATGTTATATCAAAGTTAATATTTAGTTTACTCTGTAGGTTCTTATAGGCTATCAAGGTCAATGTGGACATCTGTTCCTCGGAAAAAATCAATACTTTCGCGTCTGCGCACATCTCACAGTTTACGAGGTATTGCTCAAGATTAGTTAGATACAAATAATATGAATCATTTCAAGTTAGAAATATGGTCGAGCATAAAAAGTCGTATGAAACTCGCCTATAATGGTAATTAAGAAGCTCGTATGAAAATTATGAAACTCGCTTGCGCTCGTTTCATAAACATCCATACTCGCTTCTTAATTACTATCATTATAGGCTCGTTGCATAATGTACTAATATAGCCTAGGCCTATATATACAGAGTGAACAATAATTAGTATGGAATATTGTTAATAACTTTATAAAGTAAACGATTATTAAAGGTGCTAAATGCTATATTTATTACATGCATATCGCTTAATATATTGCACATCATTTAAAAAATTTACATCCTAATGTATAGGGTAAACATTGGTAATTTCGTGATAATTTCATGAAAACTAATTTAAAATGCAAATGTGTAAATATATCCTTATTCCGATTTTTTCATCTAAAAGACGATAACTTGCTGTACAAATCTGGAGACATAAAAGATTGGATACGTTCTTGAATATGTACCAAAAACCACTTTTACAACTTAAGCTGAAAAGTTGGTTATTTCGTGATAACCTTGGTAATTTCGTGATATTGCATTGATAATTTCGTGAGAGGTAGAAGAATTGTGGAAAAATTCATTAAAGTCAAATTAAATTCTCATTTATTGTTACAAGACTTCAAACATAGTAATTCCGTCTAATATTCATAGCAATAAAACATAGAAATACATATCAACACATAATAAGAATGAAATCAAAGTAAAATTGAAATTGAAAAGGGAACTTCTTTGCCCTGAAAGGGTGAACATTTTTATTACGGACTCCCATTCTTAAGCTATAGCCTACATATATTACTAGGGTAACTCCAAAAGCAGTGCATAACGTTTGTTTAAAAATTATATTTATATTGTAGATGCATCCTTAAGGAACAAAATGTCACTTTTCCACATAATCCCTGCCTTACGTAACCTAGGAACGAGGGCCTGTAGACCAGCACGGTAAAAGTCTGGACCAACACGTCTGAGCCACTCTTTAGCAGCGTGCACAAGGGAGTCATCTTCTAACCTCGTTCCGCGAAGGGATCCTTCAGTTTACCAAAGAGATGGTAATCGCACGGTGCCAGTTCAGGACTGTAAGGCGGAAGTTTCAGTGTTGTCTATCCGAATTTTCTGATCTGGTCTGTGGTCTTGTGACTGACATATGGCTGTGCGTTGTCGTACAATAGCAGAACATCCTCCTTCTCCCGATGTCGTCCAACACGACTCAGTCGAACTTGAAGTTTCTTGAGAGTTGCAACATACCCGTCAGAATTAATGGTGGTTCCGTGTGGCATGATGTCCATAAGCAAGAGTCCTTCTGAATCGAAAAACACAGTAGTCATAACGTTTCCTGCCGAAGGTGTACTTTTGAATTTCTATTTCTTTGGTGAATTTGCATGATGCCACTCCATTGTCTGCCTCTGTCTCCGGTCCAAAATGATGGAGCCATGTTCCATCTTCTGTCACAATTCTTGCAAGTCATCTAGCACTTATCTTTGACACTTAGCATGATAACAAATCAAACAGAAGCTACACTGAACCAACTGCGTCTCCGTTTTCTTTTTTGTTATCACATCTTGTCTTCAGATTTCTAAAATTCCTATTGTAATACATTTTATACTATTTTAAAAATTGTAACACTTAATACTCAACAAAATTTCGCCTCGAACAGCTAAGATTTCTATCAGTAAAGCTAAGCCTATATGGCGACTACAGATGTATCTAAAATTCCAAAAACATTTCCTAAAATTTGATGAAGATACAATAAATCTTTGTACCAAATATCATATGCTTACCTTTAGTAATAAGCCTGTAATGTAACTACAAACATCCACAAAATTTGTATGCCTGAGAAGTCGACGCAAACTTGCTCTCTCCAAACATAAAAGCTCAATGAAGCAACTACAATAGTCACACAAAGCTTAGCTGTATATTTCTGGAAAATGGACAACATATGCAATCCCTTGGCGGAAATTTGGATCTCGTAACACCATTGGTTAGTTCACAAAAGAGCAAAGAAAAAGTATCACGAAATAACCACTGTCACGAAATTACCAATGTTTACCCTATAG
The DNA here is from genome assembly GCF_040183065.1 of Periplaneta americana. Classification (NCBI taxonomy): domain Eukaryota; kingdom Metazoa; phylum Arthropoda; class Insecta; order Blattodea; family Blattidae; genus Periplaneta; species Periplaneta americana. The sequence goes on from NC_091133.1 coordinate 57,692,269, forward strand.
AGTGTGCCAAGAAACACATTTTTCATCAATGACAGCATATACTTATTGCTACATTTCTAAACTGTTCTCTCTATTCTATGTGTGGAGAGGTCAATTTATTCGTTATGGAAATTCGAATGCGGTCCTCACGGATACTAGTCTACATCACTATCCGTTCGGCTACGTCACTCCTGGCAAAGGAAATTCAACTGATCATGATAATAGCAATGACATGACGACAATGTCATCTTAAATAGTCCTTTTGTTGTAGAAAAATAGCTTGCTACATCTATAACTAAGATGAGCTTAAGTCTAATCTTTAAATCCCATACGTATTGTAAAGTCCCAACAAGAAAGCCGGATTTAATAAGGTGAATAAACGCAACAAAACAGATAACAAAATAGATAACAGCGCCGCCAAAGGCAATGGCGCAATGTTCCAACAATGTCTTGTTATTCCTGGGTTCGCGCCACTGCTATCTGATTTGTTATCTGTTTTCATTGCATTTATTCACATTATTAAATCCGGCGTTTTTTGTTGTGACACCCTATATGAAAATTTAAAGACTCGATTATAGCTGAATAGGCCGTACAACCACGGCCTGTGGAAGTTGAAGAGCAAAAATAAAAAGGGGGGGGGGGGTCAGAGCAAAGAACGAAAAGAATTTCAGCCTAGAAACATTGCAATACTAACGTGACCACTCAGAGAAAGACAACATGGAAACCAAGATGCTAATTCAATTCGCTGACTGGAAGGACCATAAGAATAGTTCACATTACCTGAAAAGTAACAGGCACTGCCCTCCTCAGTGTGCGACAGTCCGCTGCGAGCGTGAGAGAGGCTCTGCATCCGACCTCTGCATCATGACAACCTGCAACAGAGGATAAAGGCGCCATCAGTATGTAAATTCAGAACCGTAACTTTGTCTCCATAGTACTCGTACATGTTTCTATAAACTCATTGTGTAGTCGAGAGTTCCGGGTTCAAATACCGGTGAAATACATAAAATTTGTGGTGAGAGACAGTATTTAGAGGTTGGGTTTCTCGGTGTACTTCCGTTTCCCCTTCCGCAAATTCACTACATGCTATACATCATTTTAATTGCTTCGTCTCGTGAGGAAGTACCTGGCTCTGCATGCCAGCACAATAAATTACCAGACACATAAGAAAGTTTTCATTTCTGATCAGCTACTTGAACTGAGCAAAGACTGAGATACAAATGAAATGTTTAATAAATCGTTATAAGTTATTGAACAGATTAATTAATAGTCTTTGAGAAACTCAGATCTCCCACACTAAACTGGTTAATTTTCTGTTTGCACTTCTTTCAGACTTGGGATATTATCAGAAAACGGAAACAGAATTCTAAATAAACTATAAATCAGAAAGTAAATAAATAAATGTTTATAAAAAATCAGAATGTAAATAAATATATTCTTTTAGAGAAGTTTAGGACTATATCTGTCACGCTGTCTTGGTCTAAGTCCATATTTGGACTTCATCGAGACTTGACACATTTCAGAAGGCAGAAAAATATTTGATATAAATTATAAATTAACGAATAAATAATAAACAAATACCAAATAAATTCCTTTAGCGAAGCTTACAACTCTCACACTATCTTGGTCAATCTTTGCATTTCAACAATTGACATATTTACAAAAGACAGAAACAAAACTCTAAATATTTTATAAATTGCGCAGTAAAGAAACATGTGAATAAAGTAAATAATTACTTTTAGCAAAGCTTACATTTCTTGTATGGTTTTGGTCTAAGACCATATTTGGACTTCATCGATACTTGACACATTTCAGGAGACAGAAATAAAATCCTGAAAAATTTAAATTGTGGTTTATTTAACGACTCTCGCAACTGCCGAGGTTATATGAGCGTCGCCGGTGTGCCGGAATTTTGTCGCGCAGAAGTTCTTTTATATGTCAGTAAATATATTGACATAAGCTTGTCGCATTTAAGCATACTTAAATGCCATTGATATGGGCCGGGATCGATTCAGTATATTACTTTTATAAAATGTTTCATATGTCTCTATTTAATAGGCCTATGTAATGCTTGTAATATGTATTATTTTGCATCAAGACAATTTTTAAAGACTTAGAATTACTTTATGACCGTTATGTTAAGCGCAGAGAGTTGAAAAATGATTAAGTTGAATAAATATACATTCGTTTTGAGGTACAGTAACTTTTTCCATGTTAGGCTAACAATTTATCAATGCAGCTTCGTATTGCTAAATCTAACAAAGATATATGACATGGTAATAAAGAAAAATACTAACAAGCAAACATTCTCATGGGGGCAGATAAAAAAAAAGTTACGTTTTTTTTCTTCCATCATGTTAATAGTGTCAAAACAAGTGCTTATACAAATTTTGGCCACTCGAACGCAATTACGAAGGCTCTAAGAAATGTTTCCCTGAGACCGTTTACAGAAAGAAAACACAATGTCATGAAAAGATTTATTGGAACACAGTAATTGTTGAGCTATTTTTCAACATATTCCCCGCCGGAATTGAGACATTTGTCATACTGAGGGATCAACTTTTGTATCCCTGTGTTGTAGAAATCTGCCGCCTGGGATCGGAATCAGTGTATGACAGTCGTCTACACCTCTCTGTTGGTATCATGGCATGACAAATGTCTCAATTCCAGTGGGGAATATGTTGAAAAATAGCTCAACAGTTTTTGTATTTGTTTCAATAAATCTTTCCCATGAAATTCTTTTCTTTCTGTAAACGGTTCCAGGGAAACTTACTTTTACGGCCCTCGTAATTGCGCTCGAATGGCCAAAATTTGTACAAGCACTTGTTTTGACATTAATTGACATGCTGGAAGAAAAAAATAACTTTTTTTTTTCTGCTCCCATCAGAATGTTTGGTTGTAAGTCGAAAATATTTAGTGAACGTAATTGGGCTATATCAAATAAATCAGTGTTTTATTGTTTCAGTCAGTCACTTATCATTTATCAATAGCAGAAAAAGATTCTGTTACATCAAAAGTACAATGGTTAAAAATCACGAATATTTTAGACTTTCATAGAAGTCATCTTCAGGTGATTTTTGACAAACAATATTTGAAGACTAGGTGAATATTTAAATACAGTAAAACACTTATAACTAATCTCACCATGTGTGCTTTACATGAATTGGTGAAATAACATACATGGTTTTAAAATAAAATACAGATTAGAGAAACTTCCATTAATCATAATTGTGATATAATATATTAAGGCACATGCAGTGTGCTTAAAATATAGAATTAAAATCATTTTAAAATGTTTTTTAAGATTGTTGGCCTTGGAAGGCTATATGAGGTGAGTTGTGAAGAAGTCTCAGCCTGTTCGCCGTGGTGAGAGGCGTTTTGTAAATGATGTATATTGAGAGTTCCCCGACGATGTGGCCTTCTCATCCCGGCGTTACATTGCGGACACATGACATTTATGAAAGTCGAAAATATTCGTGATTTTTAACCATTGTACTTTTGATGTAACAGAATCTTTTTCTGCTATTGATAAATGATAAGTGACTGAATGAAACAATAAAACACTGATTTATTTGATATAACTTCACTACACTTAGGCTATCTGATATCCAACATCACCTTTAAATTCAAGTAATTGGGTTAGGTTATGTGAGGTCAGAGTACATAAGAGCTTAAAGGCGGTGCTTAGTAAACTATCATTCCATTAAATATTTGTTAGTTTTATTACAAATGACCACCAATATTGTAGGCCTAGTGTATGCATAAATCCAAATTACCCCGTGTAAGAGAAACTAAATGTCAACCGAAATCATAAAATACCCTACTTCCAACTTCATGTCACATTTGTATTCACGTTTAATTCTCATTGTGAATATAGCTCTGACTAGGAAGAAGGTAGCTTCGATTACAGACACGAACTGCAAATTGCAATGCGTCTATCTCCGCTTGTAAATAATTATTTCCTGTGTTCGTGGGCTTCTCAATTCGTTGTGATGCGCGCGCTTCTGAGCATCCGCTTGCCGCGTGGAGCTCGCTGTGTAACCTTCAGAAGGCCATGCTTGGAATTTTGATTAACAGATATTATCGGATATAACAACGTAAAAAAATGAACCCGAAGGCAACTGACAACAATAAGAGCAAAAAGGAATATGGCCTTCCTATCTCTATAATCGCAAAACAGTAAATTTCTGCTGCTAGAAGACGGGACTGATGGACCACACGTTCCAAGGGGTGTCACTTAAGGCCACATTTTCATTACAAGGATGTAAAGATACATTTCTAATGTTTTTAAAGGCGTTTGAAAATCGCCGAGTGGTAATCACGCTTGCTATTAGAGGTTGCTGGGTACAAACTCGACTGAGCGTTAAGGCGATAAAAATTCTTAACATTTAGTTAAGTATAATTTTACGGTGTTCAACATGGTGCAAGATTGTTTGGTTTCTGCACCCATGACACGGTGCAAAAACTCAACGCATAATGATAAAGCATATAAGTAACTCCGAAATGCTGGACTTTTTTTTACATCAGTGACAAGGTACATAAATGTTAAAAAATCGTGCGCTGTATCAGGGATACACCGGCACGTAGAAAAGGTCACCCAGTTTCGGGAATGAATGTGTTGGTTTGAGTGTTTCATTTTTGCTTCAGTTTATAAATGGAGACTACGGGTATATAACAAAAGAAGCAATTAATGAAAGGAATGAAATATATCTTCTCTTCATACGAAGCGACATTCAGAGATTAGTCCCAGTTCACAACAAATTCTTCACCATGGTTCACTTAAAGTGTATCGTATTATCGCTTAAATATTGCAGAAGTCATGATTACAAATAAAGTGAGTGGTTTCACAAATCCGTAGATGTTTTCGATGCCGAGATATCACTGAAAGAGGCCGCGAAGCACGGTTAATTGTATAAGCAACTTCCGCGCCTTCATGTCCGTACCAAGGAGAAGTGGCTTCATTGGACGTGGTCACACAAGTTACAATGGTACATGGGTTATCTGCTAATAACATTAACATTTGTCTGGGCTCATTTGAAATTTTGCCACATTTCGTTTCACCACGAAGCAAGGAACGGGTGCCCATACTCCATGTGGGGAAAGACATATTCTAAGTAAAAATCTCCCACTATTATTAAAATTACTTCCTTCGGAAGAGATATAAAACTGGTGGTCCCGTATAGTATATTCACAACATAAAGTAACCCTGTCCCTGAAGAAAAAATGTGTCAGAACTTTTACGGGGATCGTTAAAACGTGTGGAAAGACTATAAATTAGGTTAACACCGATTTTATGAGCAGACGAAAGGATCCATTGAGGTTTAAACGATCAGGGCTAACTAACCTAACCCGCGTGTAGATCTGTAATTGCAAGATGCAATTCAACAAACGGAAATGCCTGCACTGCCGAAGAAATGAAAGATGCGAGGGACACTGGTCTCGACGTTTCTGATTTTAATAACTGTTTTCCTTCTTTGGTATGAAGGTATGAAGAACAAAAGGGACGTTGACACTGCAGGCTCTAGTGAACTTATTGTGGCTTACCGTTCCAATGATGGAAATTATTTTTGAAGTCCAAATCGCGCTTTTGCAGACATAGTGACTCAGCTGTGTAGTATCATATGTCGATTTAGCCTGGATGTCTTAAAGTTTCGGTGGAGTCCCACTAGATTGTCCTATTGCACCCGAAAGCATATTACTCTCCAGATCGATGTCATGTAGCTATACATCATTCATAATACTGCACTATAATTGTCACGAAGCATCGTTTTAAGAATGATTTGAATACTATTGAAATGATAATGGATATTGAACTGGAGAGTAACTATACAGACTAATAATGAAAAGGAAACGGCAGAATCCCGTGAAAAAACCTACGGAATTTTGGTTTTGACCACCACGTATATGACTCCTCCATTTCTGAGATTCGAACCTGGGTCCGAAGTCATCGTAAGCCAGTGATACAAACTTAAGTAAGGAAAATGTATTGGAAGTACACTAGATTTATTTTATGTGTTTAGTCTACATAGTTCACTATCAAGTAGGCCTACTAAAAGAAATATGGCAAATATCTATCAAATAGGCCTACTAAAAGAAATATAGCAAATATATACATAGCTAGAGATAGCAACATGCACCTGCATCCCAGGGTATCGTTTTGCAATATAAAAGTGCTACTATTTCAGTACAGATTTGAGCCCCATTATCATATACACAGAAACGAGAAATTTAATAATTCGGTTTATGTAGACAAAATTTATTACATCAATTGTTTTAAATATTCCCCCACAACTCGACAACACTATGTGAAGGATCATGTGATCTATCGCACCAATACGTTCCTTGAGAAAGAAAGCATCTGTATTTAAGGTTACTGTCCTACTCTCCCGTTCGAGTCTCCATCTTCAATCAAGTTTTCCAAACGAAACTGTACATATCCGGAATCTAACTCGGCGGTATAACACTTATAATTGTGTTCCTCCATTGTGAAACTTCCTCCTCGGTCTGGACTGTGAGATAAATTCCAATTTTCATACAATCAGGAGAAAGGTTCTACAGCTGGAGGTCATAATTGTTACAAAATAACTTGAGAACTCCGGTGTTGTGTTCTAAATTATCGCTGTTCGACATTCTGACATCATATGTCTATTAAATTCAAAATATTTAACAAAGCCCCACCTCCACTGCGTCGTTAACACAGATATAGCGCGATTCCTTGACTATTCTGCTCGGTATTCCAATAGGACGTGGAGTTCGCAAAAATTAAGGCGTGGCTTTGATACTGCGTAGAACTTGTGGTCAGGATTTGAATCCCATTTAGGCCATTGATGTCTCGTTCTTTTCCAGTGTTACATCTTATGGTGTCCATTGTGCAATCTGAGGATTCTCCATGGAATTACCTTATCTTCGGCTTACAATTGGGGTAAAAACTCAACAAGGTAATCAGTTCAAGTGAATTTGATCTCACACCTGAGAGCAACCTGGAAGCACAAATGCCACTCGTCTTTCTTAAATCACGCAGGTGGCTCTGACTTCTTTCATAAGGGAAGTAAAGATGTTGATCACATGCTGCAGATGTACGAAACATACGAGAATCTATCTCTGATTGAAAAATCTTAAGGAAAAATTTACTGTCCAGTCGTTCCTTAACGCAGATGTAGTCTATATACAGGAGAAAGACGTAACAATTTCTGAAACAAAAATCAGGATGTAAAGTAAAAATATGAGAACAGGCATAATAGCCAATAGGATATAGTGTTTCCAGGGATACATAAATTATAGGCTGTTAACTACAAAACACCTGTCAACAAGTGAATAATCTTATTACTATTCTGCATATCTTTAGTAAGGAGAGCAGTTAAGAAATGGTCAATAGAAATTCTTCGCTGGGTTACAAGGGACATCGAGAGACCAAGAAAAGGACCACACATTAAGTGAGCAGATAAAATCGAAGATGTTGACGGAGTCCAATAGGAAAATAAGGTTTTTAGACAGAAAGAATTGGAAGAGGCTTGCATTCACTGACAATGGTTGAAGATTAATAAATATACAATAGTCTATATAGATACACATATTGCGAACGTTCTAGCCATAAGATCCATTGAGAATTGATCAGTCCTTTTGGTAGGAAGCAACTAATTGACTAAGAGATACGATTTAGTGTATCTTTATGAGAAATAGTACCGCTAATCCTTAAATAATAACACTCCAAGACGAAATAAATAACAACGGCGTGACACGCAACTCCAAAAAAAAGCTTATGTATGGTGAAGACGTAAATCACTAACAGGGTATACAGTGATTCAAAACGGGACATCATATCTAGAAATAGAAGGTTTTGCAATAGTTAAGTATGACCAGCTGATACTTACAAGATCGTAAAAGAAACATATAATGAAGGAGAAAACATCAAACGAACGCCGCATGTGCAAATGAAACATACGAGTATCAATCTAAGCAGCGTGTAACATCTGGGTGCAAGATATTAGCACAGCATGAATATCTGAACTTACAGAATAACGCTTCAAAAATTGTTCATCGAGACCTCGGCATTAAACTAGGTCTGATGGCAGCAACACAGGTCATTAGCGTGGTCTAACAGTAGCGAACGGGACTCGTGTTCTAAGACCGCGCTCGGGCTTGGGATGATTATCTAGTTGAGTCTTTTCAGACGTTTTCTTCAACTGTAAGGCTAATATCAGGTACGGTAATCCCATGGGAAGCCCCGGACTCATCTTGTTGTGGCCAATTTCGACTTCAGATAACAGCCACGTTCCGTCTTCGCAGTATGTTTCCCTCCAGTTAATGAAATCAGTCGTCCCACTTGTAGCGCAGCACCTGTTCCGGTAGTATCTTTTCTACATTTTTCCTATTATATACTCAGTTGTTACGGTATTCAAAGGCATCTTGCGCAAAACTTTGTTTCTCTTAAGAATATCATTTCTGAACTTTGTAATCTGGACATATCTGTTTGGTAGAGATCAAGTTCTCGCTAATACGGTACATATTAACGTTTATTTTCTATTCTTGCATCGTTTCGAAAAATTCTAATGATATAGGGTAAAGTTGCCTAATTCCGTGATACCCATAATTCCGTGATACATTTTTATCACTGATTATCACGGGATTGGGTATTTTGCTTGAAAGTTCATCGATGTCTCAAAAGTAGGTGAAAGATGCACTCTTTCGAGAAAGATATCTGGCGCTATGATTGAACGGCAAAGTTTTGACTGTCATTCAGTTTAAAAAACGTATCACGGCATTAGTCAACTTTACTCTACATACAAGCTATTATTATTATTATTATTATTATTATTATTATTATTATCATTATTATTATTTTATTATTATTATCATTATTATTATTATTATTATTATTATTATTATTATTATTTTATGGAATGAAGCTGTCCTGTTTCATTTTCTTGTTTTAGCAGAAGAGCCATTCCACTCCAAAAGATCAAGATTTGATATTGCTAACTCTGATTCTTTTATACATTTTCGGACATGTGCAACACTAAAATAAATTTAACCTGTGTATATTATATTTTTCTCTATAAAAATTAATATTTCAATCGCGTGCACCACTTCCTTCGATCAACTATCTCCGGCTATAATCAATCACATTATTTAGTTTCGGACTCAGATTAAAGGTAAAAATATAGTATTTACTATTGTTATGGGGATTTATATGTAATAAAAGTATAGAAAAAGATCTAGGACTTTCTTCCACAAGCTTGTATAGTTCCTAATTCTTCAATTAACTGCTTATAAGCTATCGGCGTGGCTCAGTCGGTTAAGGAGCTTGCCTGTCGACCTGAAGTTGCGCTCGGGCGCGGGTTCGATCCCTGCTTGAACTGATTACCTGGTTGGGTTTTTTCCGAGGTTTTCCCCAACCGTAAGGTAAATGCCAGGTAATCTATGGCGAATCCTCAGCCTCATCTCGCCAACTCCCATCTCTCTATCACCAATCTCATCGACTCTAAATAACCTCGTAGTTGACACAACGTCGTTAAATATCCAACTAAAAAAAACTTCTTATAGTCTCAATAATGTACCCGCAGTGTTGCCAACTCCATTCTTAAAAACCCGCTATGAAACATTGCAGAAACTGCTAAATTTCTATATTTTCAACGTAAAGTGATATTATTTTCTCGCTGTGAGAGCTAAAAATACCCGCTAAATCCCTATATCAGCAATACAAATTTCATAATTTTATCAGCTAAACTAACACAGAAAAACACCAGATCTAGCGGGAAAACCGCTGAATTCACAATACTGTATACCCGTTTATTCAAGTGAAAATAAGCAAAAAACAAAAGGCATAGAAGTGAAGAGAAAAGATACAATGTTAATTCCACTGAAAATTGGAATATATTTTTTTTTCCATCCAAACAATACAGACTTTCAGAAATGAAGTGCACAAACTTACTGTTGACTATGGATCCCCTGGCGCAAGACTTGCAACAGATGTCTGTCAAGAAGTCAGCGATGGGTGAAATCTGCATGGTAACAATTAATATCGGACCGGGCGGCGTAATAATACATTCCTGCACAACAATCAAATATTACGCCATGGTGCCAAGCAACGCTTTCACCAATGTTATAACGTAATTGCATTGGGCATGAGGTCATTTTGGCGACACAGATTCAACCGCAACCTGACAGCTCATGTGTCTTCCAAAACTATTACGAACAGCACTTTAAGCACGTTTCCCACGGCCTCCGTTGTCATGTTAATTTACGCGATGATAATCCCAAAACCGACGTCAAATCCATCTATAGGAGCGTTAGTTTTTCAGTTCTCGTTTGAAGTAGGAATAAAGCGAAAGCGTAATTTCACTCTTCCAATGTTGTATGATACGCCTTTAATTTTAAACAATTAATTTTGCTGTAAGTTATTAATATAATAGATTGATGATGATGATAATAATAATAATAATAATAATAATAATAATAATAATAATAATAATAATAATAATAATAATAATAATAACAGGCAGGGTTTGGAATTGAACAGGTTACATCAGCTTCTTGTCTATGCGGATGACGTGAATATGTTAGGAGAAAATACACAAACGATTAGGGAAAACACGGAAATTTTACTTGAAGCAAGTAAAGCGGTCGGTTTGGAAGTAAATCCCGAAAAGATAAAGTATATGATTATGTCTCGTGACGGGAATATTGTACGAAATGGAAATATAAAAATTGGAGATTTATCCTTCGAAGAGGTGGAAAAATTCAAATATCTTGGAGCAACAGTAACAAATACAAATGACACTCGGGAGGAAATTAAACGCAGAATAAATATGGGAAATGCGTGTTATTATTCGGTTGAGAAGCTCTTATCATCCAGTCTGCTGTCCAAAAATCTGAAAGTTAGAATTTATAAAACAGTTATATTACCGGTTCTTCTATATGGTTGTGAAACTTGGACTCTCACTCTGAGAGAGGAACATAGGTTAAGGGTGTTTGAGAATAAGGTGCTTAGGAAAATATTTGGGGCTAAGAGGGATGAAGTTACAGGAGAATGGAGAAAGTTACACAACACAGAACTGCACGCATTGTATTCTTCACCTGACATAATTAGGAACTTAAAATCCAGACGTTTGAGATGGGCAGGGCATGTAGCACGTATGGGCGAATCCAGAAATGCATATAGAGTGTTAGTTGGGAGACCGGAGGGAAAAAGACCTTTAGGGAGGCCGAGACGTAGATGGGAGGATAATATTAAAATGGATTTGAGGGAGGTAGGGTATGATGATAGAGACTGGATTAATCTTGCACAGGATAGGGACCGCTGGCGGGCTTATGTGAGGGCGGCAATGAACCTTCGGGTTCCTTAAAAGCCATTTGTAAGTAAGTAAATAATAATAATAATAATAATAATAACAATAATAATAATACTCGTAATAATAATACAAACGTTGCAGCGCTTTAAGCATTTTATTTACTATACATTTAACACGAAAGACCAAAGTCACATGAAATATAATAATAAGCTTAATTGAGCCGTTCAGAGCAGAAGTGGTGTAAGTCAAATTTGGGTAATGAGGTTTAAAGTAAAAATTCTGTAACATAGAGCGCAAAGTAGCAATTAATATTCAATTTATTTAAACTATTAGTAGTAAGTAGATAGCACGAAGGACATATTAATTGCTACTTTGCGTTGTATTTTACAGAATTTTTACTTTAAACCTCTTTACCCAAATTTGACTTACACCACTTCTGCTCTGAACGGCTCAATTATCAACATTACCAGTAAGCATAATAATATTCTGCTGGCAATTCACATCGCGGAGGTAACATCGTGTCTGTGCTCAAGGGCTAGCGCATTGGTCTTCCATCCAGGCGGCCTGGATTCGATTTCCGGCCAAGTCGTGTTGGAATTTGTGTTGAGCAAAGCAGAGATTGCAGAAGGTTTTTTTTACGGGGTACTCCTGTTCCCCACGATCAATCCACCAATAAACCACTGCATTTTCTTGAAAACAGCCGACCGAACTCGCCGATCAGTCCTCCGTTGTGAAGAAGGCAGCTCGAGCGTATGCAGTCGAGAATTTATAACCGGTCGGTTGAAACATTTACTCGGTTGATCGCGAGTGCTCGAGGTTCTTTTACAACAATTACATCATCTTTTAATGCCTAATACCTAAAACAGCCTTCCTAAGAAGGTTATGTACACTGACGTTCAAAGATACCTGATCCCACTAATAGATAGTCTTCGATAACTTCTTCGTGTAAATGTCGCTTCTTTAATTATAACTTCTATGAATATATGACGAAGGTAACATTCAGTGTTGCCAATAGTACATAAATATACCCGCATTATAAAATTCAAAATTTCATCCTCCTCCAATGATTGTGAAAAACACTAGATTTAACGAGAAACCGCTGATACTGTCAATTATGAGAATAATTTATGCTTAATCTACATCACTATTTTCCCAAATACATTTGTATCCGTCTCAATAATAGTATCACCTATTGGGAACCAGCGGAACTATTTCAAAGTTTATCAATTTGTTATATCTTTGGTTCTGACTTTTTCCGTGGTTAGAAAGTTCTCTTAAACGATCAGAAAATTGGAGGTCAGATATCTTTGAACGCCAGTGTACAAGAGCGCGGCCCTTCGGCTACCCAGTCATTCACAGAATAGGAGTGGTAAGCACAATAAGCCTCAGGCTGCAGTGCAAGCCTTCGAGTCCCTCCTCCGTACAAGAGAAAAAAAAAACTAGTTCTTACAGTCTTTACAAATTGCAGTTGTTTGGTTTTACGTAAATTTTCGCAATTGAAAAACAGTATAAAACGATTCTAACATAAAACAATTACCAGTATCGTGTTTTTCGAAAATCCTCACAACTCTTTTTCTACATCAACTCGGATAAACGAGACGTTACTTCACTGCATTGTCTGTTACATTTTTTTTTTATTATTTAAATAATTTCCTTTGGTTCTGTCTTACTATTACGTGTCGCTTGCAACGTGTTCCGGTCAATCAGTATGAATCACAAGTACTCTGCAGATATGTGACTGGCATTATAATAAGAGAAACGCAGAACAATTATTTGCAACGAGCGGTGACGCAACGTCGCCATATTTGCAATACATTGTTGTAACTTCCGGTGACACCTGACTAACGCGCCATAATGTCGAGACGAAGAACACTACAGAAATGGCTTCTTGATTGACAGCAATCCTTATACAGCGGATAATGCATAAGAAAACATTTTATTTCAGCTAATCGTAATAAACTTCGTTGCATTTTACTATTAGTTTTTCACTGTTTACTACGAACTCGTCCAAATAGTTAGGGCGCTTATCTTCGGCGCTGAGAACCCCGTTGGGACCAAATGGAATTTATAGAAATAAACAGTGTTGCTATAGGTTTTCTTGGGATACTTACGTTTTCTTTATTATCCCACAATTTATCCTGAAATTCAAAACACTCGCAACATCGATGAACACAAACTCGGCCAAGACTGAGCATGGCTTTGTTCGGAGGGACAGTAAAGTAAGATTGCCGGACACTGTCACAGTTTAAAAGCATGTTTTATCTCACGAAATCCATTTCAGAGAAGTTGCTAGATTTATGCCGAAGTTTTTATCTTTAGTATTTTGGTAATAATTTATTTTTGTTGGATCAATCTTTTCTCTTGTCTTTGTGCCAAGATACTAGAACAGTTTATTGTCCCTTGGTTAATAACAATGATGCTGAGTGACACTGTTATTTTGTGTCTGTATTGTTGTATATGATTTTACTTTTTGTTTGTTCTTTTTTTGCATCATTTAATATGTTAGACTAATTTTTACTATTTTAAATTTCTACTTGTATGTTCAGTTGTTTTTTTATGTCATATTCATTGTCACTCATTATTACTGTAGATTAATTGCATTGATGTATAATTTTTCTTGTAGTTGTATTGCATTTCTGGTGATGTGGAAGAGAAGGCCTGATGGCCTTAACTCCACCAGAGTAAATAAATAAGTAAATAAATAAATAAATAAATAAAGTTGGAAGACCTGTGTCATATATACTGACAGCACTATGAGAACCCTGTCACTGAATGAAGGGACCCCAGGAAAAACCTACCGATCATTTCCAGCCCAAGTCAAAATTCAACTTTGAAGATAGCGTTATGATCCTTGTAGGTAGTCAGAGTGCACATGGTCTTGTCTCATTCTCACCCTGCAATTGTAGTTGAACGTAAAGCTTTTAACAGGGGTATTAAATATTCTGCTAGTCCTCAGAGATAACTGCTTCAAAACTGGGTACCTGGTTCTAATCAAGTGCATTGGTACAATAACACTAGTCAACAATGATTTTGTTAACTGCAGGCCTACAATTCATGTTTCATGTAATGTCATCTGCTGATTCTAAAAATGAAGTCAGAATGTTTCTATCACCCACCATTTTTTTTTTTTTGTAATTTTAGGAAAATTGATTTATTTTTATTGCTATATTCAGTCCTTAACATACTAATGGAAAGAAAATATTTCAAATATTTCATTTTATTGCTTTAATAATTGACCTACAACTTTAGATCACTGTTGCCTGTGAAGTCAGAATTCATAAAAATACAGTAATGTTATTCCTCATAAGGCTGTGAGAGTCAATATTAATTCTCAGTTGAGTTGGAACTTACAATTGTGAAAGAAGTTTCATAATCCATGTTTTTTTTTTTTTTTTCTATCTTTAAGTGTGGTAAAAGTATCTTATAAAGTGAAACATACCTCGAAATACTGTGTAAATAACACATAATTTTTGTTACGTTTGTGATTAATTAACTTTGAAGGCACACAGGTGAATTTTACTACACTAGTTAAAAGAGCTTACGAGTATTCTTTTGATAGCAAATTAGATGAGGACAGGAACTGGGCCCCTGAAATTTCTTGTGCACCATGTAATTCCATTAGCCTAACTGGTTGGCTAAAAGGATCCCGTCATATGCCTTTTCCAGTTCCAATGATATACCGGGAACTTAAGGATCATTCAATAGACTGGTACTTTCTAGGAACCACAGATCAGAAGATTACAGAGAACTTATCAGCGAGCTGATTCAGAACTATAACGTGATGGGGTGTCATGTATCTCTCAAAATAATTTCTTGGATTATCTTCTATTTTTTTCCTCAAAACCTTCGGGTAGTGAGCGACGAACATGGGGAGCGTTTTCATCAGAATTTTTCTGAAATGTAAAGGCGCTACCAGAAAAAATGGAGCCCAAATATTCTGTCAGACTACTGCTGGACACTCAAAAGAGATGTTTCTCAAGCCAAGTATAGCCTAAAATCTATTTCACACACATTTTAGGTAAATATGATTTTAGGTAAAATGTTACAAGATATCAATACTAGAAAAGTCTGAAGTACATTTCATATAATTACTCAAATACCCTGGGTGATAGAAAAATTTTGAGAACAGATCTAAAATCAGCATGAAAAATTCTGTAAGAATGGCCCATTCTTTGTCTTTTAACAAAAAATATGTTTAATTTTGTTGACCAGTGTAATTAACATCCAATTTCCCCACAGTTTAAAAGAAAAAAAAAACCTATAATTCATCCCTTCATTCATCGCTGGCAGAAACGGAAACTAATGCACGATATCATATTCCTATCCGGGTTCATAATTCTTTACGTTGAACGTTACACGGAGGAGATTACCACGGGAATCCCAGGGGTTACCTCCGAAAAGTTACTGTCCATAACTGGGATCTGAGGAAGACCTGCAAAAGATAACAGTAATTTATGCGAAATTGATAACACTTTCTAATGTGTGAAGAATGAATCGAAAGGATAACATGAAAAGAGAAGTAGTAACGGAAGAAAGAAGATTATCTCATTTTTCTTGCGGTCAACCATTGTACGGTACCTACATATGTACAATATATTCTCAAGTTTTCTACCGAGAGTAATCCGGGTTCGTATCGTTTACACAAGACCGGGATATCATTTTCTAACATAAATTATTTACATGCCGATCCGCTATAAATTTTTATAAACCCTCAGTCTGGTACTGTTTGTAATTTATTTGGTTTAAATAACATTATATAAAAATCCTAAGACAAACATTCGATTCATTCAGCAATTATTTCAGAAACAAACTACAAACGTTGTCCATCATCATTACAAACAAGATGACGAGGACGTCTGTTAATACAGACGCGTCCGCTGGTGTGTAAAATCGTCTGCAAACAACTACAGCTGACAACTGCTCACACATATGGCAACATGTAACCAGGATGAATCGTGCGACCGTCACATGTTCGACGGTAACCAAGCGACCTTACGTAACAATGCCGATCGAAGAGATGTCGTACTAGATAACTGCTCAAAACAAGGTTAGTGGGCTTGCCAGCCATCGCGTCTTCTCTTGTCAGTGGCGAATTCTTCCACATTTATGGCAAGATTAGGAAGAACGCCATCTATAATAGTAGTCCAATGGTTTCCAGGCTTCCTACGTCGTCATTCTAACAGTCTACGACTCAATCATCGTCACCATCAATACCACAACCGCCGCCATCATCATCATCATCATCATCATCATCATAATCATCATCATCATCACCATTCACGTAAACCGTGAATGCAACCTAGGCCTATATGGACTTCAACAATCTCAGTTATTCTTTGGTCAGCCGACATCCCTTCAAGTTCACCGCTGTGGAGTAACGGCTAACAATCTGACCGTAAAACGAACGGGCCCGGGTTCAAATCCTGGTTGGGACAAATTACCTGGTTGAGGTTTTTCCGGAGTTTCTCCTCAACCCATTAAACTAGCTAATTTTCCGCGCTGGATCCAATAATAAGAAGGATAAAAGAAGATGGAAATAAAGAGGGACGGAAGAATGGAAAAGAAAAGAGGGAGAAATGAAGAGAAAGGAAGAAGGAGAACAAACAAAATGGGAAAAAGAAACGAATAACAGACTAAGAAAAACAAGAAAATTGTGAGAATAAGAGGAAGGAGGGAAGGAATCAAACTAAGTGGGAGAAATGGAAAAGGCATTAGGAAGGAAGAAACTAGAATAAGAAAGAGGAGTACCGGCACAAGAAGAGTTTGTTATTCTGCAGCCCAAGGCACAGATTAATGTAGCAATCACTTCAATGTTGCAGTTTGCAACGCCACTGGCGTCCTCACGCGTGACAAGTTAGTGTAGGTCGCGGAACACACAGACTATTACAATTAGTGTTGGTGCGGAAAGAAATCGTGTCAAATCTCCACTTTGTCATCTCTGTCGCCGCTTTCCTCTAGTCGCAGACCGAATTCGAAGCTAGTTTAGTTCCCAATCCTGGGGCCGCGATTGCCTTGCGTACGTATTTCAATAAAGATCTGTATTTTAATACAAGCTTTTTCTTTCCTTCTTCTTTCTTTGTTTCACAGGTATGCGGATTCCACCTAATCAGATATTGTGAGGGCAGTGACGTACGCAGAATTTCGTCAAGGTGGAGGTCATTATTAAAATTGTTTACAATTTACATTATCGATATTTTAAATTTTGCGTATTATTATTATTATTATTATTATTATTAATGTTAATATTATTATTATGTTACGGTATATTTATTAATATTATTTTATATTATATATTTCTATTCAAAACTTGAACTGTCAAATGCACAAGACGTTAAATGAACGTTTCAACGTTTCACAATAAAGCCAGAACTCAAACTAACGAACGGATAAATACCGTTCTTAAAATTAGTTTAAAATAGACAATGCACAACATTTAACATCTGCACTGCAGAACTATCAAAACAACCTTTTCAATATGTTTTACAAGTTAAATTTCATATTCTGGCAGCTTCATTTTATTACAAGGTTGGTACTAGGCGGTCGGCGTCTCTATAATAGAGGTAGCATTGTTATAATTCTAACGGATTATATTGAAGGAGGGATAGGACTATATTTTATATCGATGTAGATTTTGTTACTCTGGCAGTCAAAAATTAAAGAGAGAAAACGATTATGGATAAAAAAAAGTACCCAAATCTAAATATGTAATATATTTTTTAATTCAAAGGGGTGCAAACCCAGTAACCCCCCTTGGCGTACGCCCCTATGTAAAGGTACTAATTATTATTATTATTATTATTATTATTATTATTATTATTATATTATTATCATTATTACAAAGCTTTATAAGCTATAAAAGCTCTTGGGTGCTGAATTTACAATATAATACCACTGCACCCTATCCTGACAAACGATTTTCCAGTTATCATAAATTTCTAAAATTTTTATAGTCCTCCTTCACATTGCCCAAATATATAATTAGTAGCAGTAGTAGTAGTAGTAGTAGTAGTAGTAGTAGTAGTAGTAGTAGTAGTAGTAGTAGTAGTAGTAATAATAATAATAATAATAATAATAATAATAATAATAATGAAAAAGTTTTCCACTTTTTTTAAGGCTTTAAATTTCGAAACAGGCTCTGAAGTACTTTCTAAAAACATGCCTAGTAACTTACATGGTACATTGAAAACATGAGCCATAGCATCTATATTTAAAAAATTGTGATTTCACACATTGGTTTTGACTGTTTAACATCACAACACTACAAAGAAGATGCACTGCCCGACAGCATCCCCATTCCTTTTAATTTATGCACTAATTTCTTTAAATTGGTGGAAAACCTAAGACATCGACAATTTTATTTACGTGATAAGTGATAACATAGCAACGTACACAATCTCGTAGCAACAACCCGCAAAGCCCTCTAAAACGTTTGTCACAGAATTTCGTTTTACGGCGTTCGATGCGTACTCTGCCTAAAAAGTTTCGCTTCAAAAATACGTAAATGAAGGTTTTGACAGGCTACTGGGGAGTTCTTCAAAGAAACATTTGCTGCTGGTAATGTCTACGGGTAGGGAATGAGCCTCATTTCCCGGGCTGCGCTTGGACCTGGGTTCAAATAATGCTTGTGCTGATTAATGGTTGGTATTTTCTCCCATATTTTTCCCCAACTGTAAGGTAATCACAGTGAGAATATTTAGCCTCATTCTGCCAAAATCCTATATCGCTTTCATCAATTCCACCGACGCTAAATAACGTCGCAATTGACATAGCATCGTTAGATAACCTATTTAGGCCCAATTGTATAAAACTCCCTGACTAAAGATCAACTTTGATCGTAGATCGAAAAGTGAACCGAGTTCAGACACTTCTTCTATTGTATAAAACTTTTCTGCGATCAAATTACCTTGGTTCAAATGCAATCTAAGTTCACATGAAAAGGATCTGGCAACATCGCATAAACAGGTGAAATACGTGATGCGCGGACCATGTTATACAGATTTGTTCAGTGTTGCCAATCTAGCGACTTTAACTCTTTTTCAACAACAATTTTTTTTAACTTTTATATTGCTTAAATAGGGATTTAGTGACCTTTTTAGCACCCCAATAGTGACAAAATTTAATCTTTCTTTGTTGATAATGAGAAATCTAGCGACTTTACAACTACTTTTTGGCGACTTTCCGTATACTCTGTTGGAGACAGTGGTTTTTTGTGCAATGTAAATAATGGCGGACAACCTTCTTGGTTGACTGTTCTCCGAGTTGTTAACATGTTATGGTGTTTGATACTGCTAAACATAATAAAGCTTTATAAAACGACAATTTTCGTTTAGTAATACAGTAAATTGAAAATTTATGAATGTACCTATCATATCCATTAATAATTAATGGTTGTTATAAACATAATATAATTATAGGTTATGTTATTTGATACTGCTGAACACGATAGAGCCTTATAAAATATAAGATTGTTTGTGTATTAAGGCAAGAAATTGAAAGAAATATATATAAATGTATCTATTATATCTATTGATATTAATAATAATGGATATTTTATTTGCACAATCTGTCACTCGTATATTTCAAACAGAAAAGAAATAACTGAACTTGGATCATCTAACTTAATTGGAGAAATTTCTACAGTCAAAGTTGACTTTAGTTTGAGACAAATTAATCTCAGATTAGACTTTATACAACACAAAATTCCAAGTTCAGCTGAAACAAGGATCAATTTAACTTCTGATCTAAGATTAAATGGTTTATACAATCGGGCCTTAATAAAATAAAGAGACTGTGTGAATGTGAACTCAAATGATCTAACGGACGAATTCGATTGCTGTGATGATTTCTCGGCTCCCACAAAGCAACACACCTAGAAGTTTGTTTACTGTGTCTCGCGGCAATATAATACGAACTGAGAGATCATTATCAAATCC
Source organism: Periplaneta americana (assembly GCF_040183065.1). Classification (NCBI taxonomy): domain Eukaryota; kingdom Metazoa; phylum Arthropoda; class Insecta; order Blattodea; family Blattidae; genus Periplaneta; species Periplaneta americana. Next base: position 57,712,472 of record NC_091133.1, read on the forward strand.
AGTGAGAACGAGTTTACAAGTGGAAAAAATGTAAAGCAGTTTGATGTCTGGAGATTCCAAACTCTTTTTATTAAAAAAAAAAAAGATCTAAATTATCCCATTCACGTGACCAGACCCGAAATTCCCTAAAGCGTCGTTTAAATTTCCCTCCCCGTGGAGCCCGTTCAGATCTGATTCCCCCGTCCCCGCCGACATCCGCTCCACATCTTTGCTTGTCGTCTACCTGAGAGTCCGAGCACGTTCTGAAAGATCTGATGGTACTTTCATCGCTTCGCGTAAGGGAGGCCATGGCCTTGTTTCTAATGAACGTCTAACCGCAATGTTGCTAGCTTCAGAGATAAATGTCGATATGAAATTTACTTAATCCTGACATTTAAAAAAAGAAATGTGTGAGAGCCATGAATAACCACAAAAGAAAGGAAATACAATCCAATCTGTACCAATTAAGTTATTAACATAGGCATAGGGGCATACAAAGTTAGGAAAGGTAATGCATGAAAATACTCCATATGGAATAACATATAGTTACAAATTTTAGCTTGTTTGTGAAGCGTTACGGTGGATGATCGGCAATCATTATCATTGTTCCTATCCTTTGTGTATGTACAGACTCACAATACAACTGGAAATAGGAGGAAAACAATAGGAAGGATTCCTCATATATGCTCGGACGACAGCAGCGCTTATCTAAGATATAGAAATACATCATTTCCGTTAATCAATAGGCTATTAAACGGTCTGTCTGTGAGTGTTACTAACATTCAGAGAAGATAAGCTTTGATTTCCTTCCTCATAAATGACGTACCTGGAGGAAATAGAGATTTTATTATGATTTGAGAATTTCACGTGGTGCGAGGTTTTTTTTTTTTTTTTTTTGGGTGAAAAGGAGGGGATATTGTCACTGTACACTAGATGGAGAGAGAGAGGATCCAAATTTTCGTACTACATATCGGTTCCATCGTCAGAGAAGATGGGGAAAGAGGAATGGGTGAAACGTATGGGGTCTATCACAGTCTAGCATGTACAGTCACGCAGCTTGAGTTGTGAGGGTGCTAGGAACAATAGACTGTGCCGAGGCTATTTCACATTGTCTGTAATGAGGCGATATTAGCGATCCTAGTGGTTAGCAACTGTCTATGGATGCATATTTACTGCGTATTGAGCTTCGTGACTGTATATACTAGACTGAGGGGTCTATGTTGAATCAGCTACCAACAGTTATTCTCTAGAACTCCAGTAAAGAATCCAACAAACAGGTTACTCCGTTCACTTTTTCTTACTTTATGATGAAGCCGACATTCAGCTCCGAAACATTATAGCCTATGTCTCTACATCTAAGACTCGGTACAAAAAAAAAAATCTTGCACAAGAAACAAACATTTCAATTTCTTCTTAATGATATGGGTAATTCAGAAAAGAAATTTCGTCTATATTTGTGAAATATATAGGGTAAAATTGCCTATTTCCGTGATACTCCTAATCCCGTGATACCTTTTTCAATTGGATGTCAGTCAAAGCTTTGCCGTTCAGACATCTTTCTCGAAACAGTGCGTCTTTCGCCTACTTTTGAGACATCGGTGAACTTCCTAGCAAGATACCCAACCACGTGACATTTAGTGAAAAAAGTATCATGGGATTAGGGGTATCACGGAGTTAGGCAACTTTACTCTATTAAAATTTTATATATTTTTTTATATAGGATAAACATCCGAGCATTCAACCACTTTTCAATCCTCCGAATATTATGAACAATGTTGTCTGCTTGAACTCAACGTCTTCGAAAAGCGAACCCTTTAATTATGATGAACTATTACATCTTCAAGGGAGGCCATGGCCTTGTTTCTAATGAACGTCTAACCGCAATGTTGCTAGTTTCAGAGGTAAATGTTGGTATGAAATTTACTTAATCCTTCCTTACATTAAAAAAAAAGAAATGTGTGAGAGCCATGAATAACCACAAAAGAAAGGAAATACAATCCAGACTGTACCAATTAAGTTATTAAGATAGGCATAGGGGCGTACAAAGTTACAAAAGGTAATGCATGAAAATACTCCATATAGAATAGTTACAAATTTTAGCTTGTTTGCGAAGCATTACGGCGATTCAGACGAATTCTGAAGCCGATAAATGTACATATAAACTGTATAAATAATTACCTATCATTTTGGAATTTGTAAGAGGGGAGACTGGAGAACGTTAAGTTTGCAGTGAAGAACCTGCCCTTGCACAGAAAACTATGACTAAATGAATGGCTTGGACTTAATTAAATTTGAAAGTAAAACTACACAATTGAATCACGCAAATAATAATAATAATAATAATAATAATAATAATAATATATAACTACTATAATAATAATAATAATAATAATAATTATTATTATTATTATTATTATTATTATTATTAAGTTATTATTACCATCATCATTATTATCATTACATTCTTCTTCAAAAAAAGGATGTCATTTTTACCAGTTATTATTGTCCCTTAACTCATGTTAAACTCTTCAAGGAACGACCACTCATATAAATTGAAGGAAAGAAGACAGAGGACGGCCTCTGGAAAGTTTTCTTTTCTCAATCGTACTATCAGGAACTGGAATGCTTTACCCGCAGACTTACTAAAGGCTTTACCAACAACCAAAAATGTATTTAAAAATAGGCTTAAGGACTTTACTAATAGACGGTAATTATACACAGTATTTAAAGGGTGTAAATGATATTTTGTTATTGAAGTGTTGTATCAGTGAAGAATTATGTTGTGTCAGTGAAGTGTGTTGTGTCAGTGAAGTGTGTTGTGTAAGTGAAACGTGTTCCTATCAGTGAAGCTTTATAGTTTATAGTGGCAGTGCAAAGTATTTGAACAGTGAAATGTTTTTCAAGTGTTAGTGAAATCAGGATAGAATCAGTGAAATGTGTCGTAGTTCCAGTGCAGTGAGTGAGTTGACAGCGAAATGAGTGTAATGTTGAAAGGTACTTATGCAAATATGAACATTTGATACTCGTGGGTTTTAGTTCGAACTTAGGTTTAAGATACAAATTAGATTTATTTTAAATGTTATTTTAAGTGATCGTGCTTCATTTAATTTAGGATATTCCCTGTTGTTGTTGTTATTATTATTATTATTATCATTATTATTATTAATTATTGTTAGTATTAATTATTAGTAAGGTAAAAGGTAAAGGTATCCCCATAACATGCCATGAAGGCACTTGGGGGGCATGGAGGTAGAGCCCCATGCTTTCCATGACCTCGGCACTAGAATGAGGTGGTGTGGTCGGCAACACGCTCTGGCCGCCTTTTACCCCCGGGAAAGACCCGGTACTCAATTTTATAGGAGGCTGAGTGAACCTCGGGACCGTTCTGAAAGTTTGGCAACGAGAAAAAATCCTGTCACCACCTGGGATCGAACCCCGGACCTTCCAGTCCGTAGCAAGCTGCTCTACCAACTGAGCTAGTATTATTATTAATTGTATTTTCAATTAACACGTTTATTATTGTCATTATTGAGTGTAATTAGTTACCACTGCCACCGGGTATATACCCATTGCAGTGTGAATACATACATACATACATACATACATACATACATACATACATACATACATACATACATACATACATACATACATACATACATACATACATACATACATACATACATACATACATACATACATACATACATGTTTTTATCTCAGATATATAGAATTATTCAGTAGTCAGGAAATATTGTCACAGAAACTTGTTTCGATTGTTCCAATATTGTTGTTAAGGCAAGTGAAATAAATAAACAGCAATCCAAGCTATTCTTGAAAGAGTTAATGTGTGACTTCCTACAAATTCATGCTACAATACAACGGCCTTACACAGTCCTTCTACGAAAGTAATAGAGATTGTTACAGTGCAGTAAGAAAATTCACAACTAAATAATATATTGAAATATGGACCATGCCAGTTGTCATTATTGTGGAAGTCTAAAAAAAATCAAGATATTACGCAAAAACGATATTTTCAATATTGTCCATTTCCTAGAACAAAGGCTACTAATGACAAAGGAAAATAATGGCGACAATATCTGATTAATTTTAAACTGGCTTATGCCTGAATAAACCCAATTTTTATGAACAAATCTGTATTATTATTTTACTATAACTTAACTCTTAACAGTTAAAGGACTTCCCATTTTTCTTTTTTTACTATCTTTAGGGTAAAGCTTGGTAATAATGTGATAGTTCCTTTGAGAATTTATTAAAATTTTACTGAGCGAGAGGAAGATCGGTTTTTTGCGTCAACATATTAAGGGAATATTCGTGGACAAGTTTCCGCACAAAACAGGTCCTTCTCTCGCTCAGTAAAATTGTACCGTAATAAATTTTCAAAAAGAACTGTCACAATATTACTCGTATCAGTATATTAATAACCTTAACCCTACTACAGGAAAAACGGATATGATTATATAATTCAAGTATACTCTAATATTACGTTGTTTTAATTGTTTAATGAATTGTGTAATAAAACTAATAAACTAATAATTGTATTATAATTATATCCTCGCTATCAAAATTAGTAGTCTAATGTCGTCTGCTAGAGATCACATCTTCGAACCCGATAGTAGTGTGGAGAGTTGCAACACTTGGGAACATGTTTCCCATTTACATAAACTGTCGGATACTCTAGCCTTATAAGATTACGTAAGTAATGTTCCCATTATAATTAATGAGCTTGTTTCATTTACATCAATGAATGCTACAGCAGATCACTGTTTTCGTTGATCATCGCTGCTGATTGATTCTGAAGCAATTTAGCATCGTGTACAAATCATTTATAAAAGGCCATGTTCGAAGAAGGCCATGGTCATGTTTTAGCGCTGTAGGATAAACAGTTGTTTGCTACATTACTGATGTTATAATAATAATAATAATAATTCACAAACGAAATGTTTCTTATTTTTTCCATGAGCGAAAGGAAATGCCGAAAGAAAATGTATAGATTTACTCTGTCCTTTACAACGTGAGTTTCGATTACTACAAAAACGTCCTCCGAAGAAAATTTATGTGACAACAACTTCCTACAAAAATAAGAATAGTAATATTAGCTTTTATATAAGGGTTTATCATTATATTTACAATACGAAACATTAATATTTCAATAACGTTATCTGTAAATACTGTAAAACTAGGCATTAGAAACGCTAAACATACACAGTAACAAACCCAGAACAGCAACCATTTATTTAACAATGGAGTCAAACATTAAAGTCAAAAGTGACTCATAGAAGAGATTAGGTAGATACATGTAAGTAACCCTGCAAAAACAACTCGATAATAGAATTTAAATGGCTTAAGGCCCACTTCAGCAACCAAGGAAACAAACTCGACAATAGAATTTATATGGCTTAAGGCCCACTTCAGCAACCAAGGAAACAAACTCGACAATAGAATTTATATGGCTTAAGGCCCACTTCAGCAACCAAGGAAACAAACTCGATAATAGAATTTATATGGCTTAAGGCCCACTTCAGCAACCAAGGAAACAAAGTCGACAATAGGATTTATATGGCTTAAGGCCCACTTCAGCAACCAAGGAAACAAACTCGATAATAGAATTTATATGGCTTAAGGCCCACTTCAGCAACCAAGGAAACAAACTCGACAATAGGATTTATATGGCTTAGAGCCCACTTCAGCAACCAAGGAAACAAACTCGACAATAGAATTTATATGGCTTAAGGCCCACTTCAGCAACCAAGGAAACAAACTCGACAATAGAATTTATATGGCTTAAGGCCCACTTCAGCAACCAAGGAAACAAACTCGACAATAGAATTTATATGGCTTAAGGCCCACTTCAGCAACCAAGGAAACAAACTCGACAATAGAATTTATATGGCTTAAGGCCCACTTCAGCAACCAAGGAAACAAACTCGATAATAGAATTTATATGGCTTAAGGCCCACTTCAGCAACCAAGGAAACAAAGTCGACAATAGAATTTATATGGCTTAAGGCCCACTTCAGCAACCAAGGAAACAAAGTCGACAATAGAATTTATATGGCTTAAGGCCCACTTCAGCAACCAAGGAAACAAACTCGACAATAGAATTTATATGGCTTAAGGCCCACTTCAGCAACCAAGGAAACAAAGTCGACAATAGAATTTATATGGCTTAAGGCCCACTTCAGCAACCAAGGAAACAAACTCGACAATAGGATTTATATGGCTTAAGGCCCACTTCAGCAACCAAGGAAACAAACTCGACAATAGGATTTATATGGCTTAAGGCCCACTTCAGCAACCAAGGAAACAAACTCGACAATAGGATTTATATGGCTTAAGGCCCACTTCAGCAACCAAGGAAACAAACTCGACAATAGAATTTATATGGCTTAAGGCCCACTTCAGCAACCAAGGAAACAAACTCGACAATAGGATTTATATGGCTTAAGGCCCACTTCAGCAACCAAGGAAACAAACTCGACAATAGAATTTATATGGCTTAAGGCCCACTTAAGCAACCAAGGAAACAAACTCGACAATAGAATTTATATGGCTTAAAGCCCACTTCAGCAACCAAGGAAACAAACTCGACAATAGAATTTATATGGCTTAAGGCCCACTTCAGCAACCAAGGAAACAAACTCGACAATAGAATTTATATGGCTTAAGGCCCACTTCAGCAACCAAGGAAACAAACTCGACAATAGAATTTATACGGCTTAAGGCCCACTTCAGCAACCAAGGAAACAAAGTCGACAATAGAATTTATATGGCTTAAAGCCCACTTCAGCAACCAAGGAAACAAACTCGACAATAGAATTTATATGGCTTAAGGCCCACTTCAGCAACCAAGGAAACAAACTCGACAATAGAATTTATATGGCTTAAGGCCCACTTCAGCAACCAAGGAAACAAAGTCGACAATAGAATTTATATGGCTTAAGGCCCACTTCAGCAACCAAGGAAACAAACTCGACAATAGGATTTATATGGCTTAAGGCCCACTTCAGCAACCAAGGAAACAAACTCGACAATAGGATTTATATGGCTTAAGGCCCACTTCAGCAACCAAGGAAACAAACTCGACAATAGGATTTATATGGCTTAAGGCCCACTTCAGCAACCAAGGAAACAAACTCGACAATAGAATTTATATGGCTTAAGGCCCACTTCAGCAACCAAGGAAACAAACTCGACAATAGGATTTATATGGCTTAAGGCCCACTTCAGCAACCAAGGAAACAAACTCGACAATAGAATTTATATGGCTTAAGGCCCACTTCAGCAACCAAGGAAACAAACTCGACAATAGAATTTATATGGCTTAAAGCCCACTTCAGCAACCAAGGAAACAAACTCGACAATAGAATTTATATGGCTTAAGGCCCACTTCAGCAACCAAGGAAACAAACTCGACAATAGAATTTATATGGCTTAAGGCCCACTTCAGCAACCAAGGAAACAAACTCGACAATAGAATTTATACGGCTTAAGGCCCACTTCAGCAACCAAGGAAACAAAGTCGACAATAGAATTTATATGGCTTAAAGCCCACTTCAGCAACAAAGGAAACAAACTCGACAATAGAATTTATATGGCTTAAGGCCCACTTCAGCAACCAAGGAAACAAACTCGACAATAGAATTTATATGGTTTAAGGCCCACTTCAGCAACCAAGGAAACAAACTCGACAATAGAATTTATATGGCTTAAGGCCCACTTCAGCAACCAAGGAAACAAACTCGACAATAGAATTTATATGGCTTAAGGCCCACTTCAGCAACCAAGGAAACAAAGTCGACAATAGAATTTATATGGCTTAAGGCCCACTTCAGCAACCAAGGAAACAAACTCGACAATAGGATTTATATGGCTTAAGGCCCACTTCAGCAACCAAGGAAACAAACTCGACAATAGAATTTATATGGCTTAAGGCCCACTTCAGCAACCAAGGAAACAAAGTCGACAATAGAATTTATATGGCTTAAGGCCCACTTCAGCAACCAAGGAAACAAAGTCGACAATAGAATTTATATGGCTTAAGGCCCACTTCAGCAACCAAGGAAACAAACTCGACAATAGGATTTATATGGCTTAAGGCCCACTTCAGCAACCAAGGAAACAAAGTGGACAATAGAATTTATATGGCTTACGGCCCACTTCAGCAACCAAGGAAACAAAGTGGACAATAGAATTTATATGGCTTAAAGCCCACTTCAGCAACCAAGGAAACAAACTCGCAGATAACTAACGAAAGAGTAGACACATAACAACTACCGGTAACAAGTAAGTCAAATACTAAGTTTCTCTGACTATTGCAAATGAAAATAAAGGAAACATTATTTTTCTCTTGGACATTGACTGCCAGAATAAGACAACCACACGACCGTGCAGACTACACTGTAGACCACCGGTTACCGGCAATCTTCGTCCAGCGATGTAAATAAATCTAAGCTTTAATGTTAGAAAATATTAAAATGAGAATTTAAGTGCACACAAAAATAAAATGGGAAATGTAAAAGTACCAAAACAAAGCCCTGACTTACCAGTGAAACAGGATTAAAAGACGGAGAAGCTGACTATGCATCAGCCTAATGCAGCGACGGCCAACTCATCTGCACATGTGATTGCCGTGTGCACAGTGAGTAAGGAAACAAGGTCTGTGTGCAGAGAATGGGAAATAATATTTGCAGTGACGTACTATTCGTACTGAAAATATCAACTTCGAGACAGTTTCTTTTCAAGAGTAGGGATGACTGTTTTATGGCACAAACGCAAAGGGAAATTAATTACTTTTCAATAGCTAATAGCGTGTTACCTTTTCATTGACATTGCTTTACACGTCTTTCTATTTATACTTCATTCCTGAACATAAGATATCACTGTAATGACTGCACTTTGTAGCCTACTGAATGTAATATTTGCATATGAAGGAAATATTAACAAAATCAAAATATTCAAGCATTCCAGTATTTATTTAAATAAGACAAGTCTAAATGTAGAATATAATTCTTATCATAGTTATTTTTAACTCAACAAATCAAGTGTAATAAAACTTCCCAGTTCTATAGTCCATCGTTGTGCTGAGGGGTTAGCGAGTCTAAGTCCGAACCCAGCGGCCCCGGGTTCGATTCACGGTCAGAACGAGTTGCCGCGGTGAAGTTTTTTCGGGGTTTTTCTCTCACTCCTATGGATGAATATCAGGTAACTTTATCAGGCGATTGGAATCTCACTCATCTTCGCCACTTCCTTTCCTCCCCATCATCCTTTCCTCACCATCCCGTTTCTGGTTTTTCAGATCACTCTACACGCGGCCTCCCAGAACTACTGGCTCTCTCGACCGGCCTCCGTGGAATGTAGTTAAGCGATGTTGGATGGCTTCTGAAACAAGAACCCGAGGCGGACCTACTCGGGGGAGGAGTTTCGCCTCGGACCGACAGGGGGGCCTTGAGGGAATTTGCCGAAGCAGGAATAGTATATGGATTCTGTCGGCTGTAGGGACCGGTCGTTAAGAGAGTCATGTGGTTAGGTCGGTGCGCGTAGAGGATCTGTGGCACGCAACTCATTCTATATCGAGGGTTAGCGCAATAGATATCAACAGGTCACAGTGCTGGGCCATCCGTGTCCCCTCAGTTAAATTCCATTCCCAGTTCTATAATTTATGTAAAATGATTCATTGTTAACTCTTCAATAAAAGCGTTTAATTTCAATATTTAAAAATAATTAGTAATACATTGATTGAAGTTTATAATAGAGTTTGAAATAAGTGTGTAGAAAACACGCTATATGGTTACTGGACGAACTGGAAGAGATCTGGTCATTCAAATAGGAATTATAAAACATATACATTCATGCAGCGGATATAAATTATGGTTGACTATCACGAACACTTCTTGCAAATGGTGCATCCGTATTCTTCATTTGTCTAACCCACGTATCGCTTAGGCAGCGCGGTCCGAAGGTTCATGAGTTCGAATCTGCCTCCAGCATGGATTAATGTCCTTCGTTAATGTTCTGTCCTGTGGAGACCCCTAAGCCAGGGTGGAAACATGGGGAAAGAGTTCGTTCCCCCATCCATAAGGCCAGAGCGTTCAGTGACGTTTATGTGACATTTGGCAAACACACTGTTCTCTCTTCTCCTCTCCCCTTCCCCTACAATGACGCGAGAGTTGAAGGAAAGGGATCAGTTACGTGTTCCGGGTTATAACGTGTGCTTCAATTGGAGCACAGTTCTGCATCACAAGCTTTGGCTACAATGTCCCCGAAAACATGTTGCAGATGACATTTTGCATGAGAAAGCCAGTGACTTGTTTCGTTCTCCCTCAGTTCGTCAATATTTTACCCACTATTGTACTTTCGTCCATAGAACCATTTTTTTCGTCAGTCCAAAAATTGAAAACTAGTATTCATTAGTGACATTATTCACAGTGTTCCTAGTGCTTTATTTGATGTAACTGATTGAGAATAGTGAACAGTTAAGCAAATTTCGAATTATGTTCACTAAGATCAGTTTTTTGTAATATTTTGTTTGTTTGTACATATTTCTAGCAATAAACTTATTATTATTATTATTATTATTATTATTATTATTATTATTATTATTATTATTATTATTAGAAAGTTACACAACACAGAGCTGCACGCATTGTATACTTCACCTGACATAATTAGGACCATAAAATCCACACGTTTGAGATGGGCAGGACATGTAGCACGTATGGGCGAATCCAGAAATGCATATAGAGTGTTAGTTGGGAGGCCGGAGGGTAAAAGACCTTTGGGAAGGCCGAGACGTAGATGGGAAGATAATATTAAAATAGATTTGAGGGAGGTAGGATATGATGGTAGAGACTGGATTAATCTTGCTCAGGATAGGGACCAATGGCGGGCTTATGTGAGGGCGGCAATGAACCTCCGGGTTCCTTAAAAGCCAGTAAGTAAGTAAGTACTATTATTATTATTATTATTATTATTATTATTATTATTATTATTACTTACAAATGGCTTTTAAGGAACCCGGAGGTTCACTGTCGTCCTCATCGGTCCCTATCCTGCGCAAGATTAATCCAGTCTCTACCATCATATCCCACCTCCATCAAATCCATTTTAATATTATCCTCCCATCTACGTCTCGGCCTCCCCAAAGGTCTTTTTCTCTCCGACCTCCCAACTAATACTCTATATGCATTTCTGGATTCGCCCATACGTACTACATGCCCTGCTCATCTCAAACGTCTAGATTTAATGTTCCTAATTATGTCACGTGAAGAATACAATGCGTGCAGTTCTGCGTTGTGTAACTTTCTCCATTCTCCTGTAACTTCATCCCTATTAGCCACAAATATTTTCATGAGAACCTTATTCTCAAACACCCTTAATCTCTGTTCCTCTCTCAAAGTGAGAGCCCAAGTTTCACATTCATAAAGAACAACAGTAATATAACTGTTTTATAAATTCCAACTAAATAATATTTCTCATTGTCAAACTAAATAGCGACAAGATTTTCACAGCAAGTCATTTTAACTCATGTTAAAGAATGTTTTGACTGCCCCCGTGGTCTGGTGGTCAGCATGTTGAGTTCCAGATCTGGAGATCCCGGGCTCGGTTCTCGGGGAATTTTCTTTGAAGAAGAAAAGTTTCCTGGGTGTCTAGAGTCTGAAATTTTTATCACTGTGAGTGTGATTGCGAGTGTTCCAGGTTATTAATTAACTAATCTTCAAAATATAAACTACAATACCGGACTGTCGCTGAGCACAAACCTGAACATATGATTCAACATCGCATTATTGACATGTAACGTCATCAGCACAGCCAGAAAACAGTAGGAGATGCTACAGAGTTACCAATGAATTAAAAAAAGATGTTGCAAATATTTTGATGTGTATTTCAAGAAGTTTAATATCTTGGAATCGTGATTCTGTCATGTTCTATGAAGAGATGTAATTCCTCCCACCATCTTTTGAAATAAAGAGCGAGGGAAGATGATATTCTCTTAAGGGAACTCGCTGACTCCAACATCGTGACTATCCATTAAACAGCTCTCAACAGCGTGGCGTAGACATACAACACTATCTATACGCCACTGCCAAGTCAGAGGTCGGTCGCCACACGATTGCCGGTTTGTTGTCTGGCCTTCAAGTGTGCAACAAAAGCTGCACTTGTTCACCAGAACTCACTGTCCGTTATTGACTTAATCTTTTACAGATGACGACGACGATGATGATCATAATTATTTTAATTAACAATTCATTTTGATTTTAATGATCCTCTAAGCCAATTACTATTCTTACTTATATCGTTATTATGAAATAATCAATCTTTATGGCTTAACATAATGTATAAAAAACAAGTTACATATCACTGTTTTTTATACATTTACTTTTAATTTACATTTTCAAACATATTCACCCTCCAAAGGGGCATCATCAGGTATGAAATAATATACAAATATCTAAAATCAAATGGGTAGAAAGATGTACAAAAATGTGTATTGTGTTGATACGAGAATAACCTGTGTGCGTGAGAATGTCATATTGTGGTTATACACATGAATGTTAAAAGCAATAAGTATTATACAGCGTGACATAAGTCATAATATCATATATTATTTAATGCCTGATGATACCTCTTTGGAGGGTGAAAACGTTTTGAAAATTAAAAGTAAATATATAAAAAAAACAGTGATATGTAACTTGTTTCTTGTACATTTTGTTAAGCCATAAAGATTGATTATTTCATAATAACTATATAAGAGTATAATTATTTTAATCGCTTATTTAACGGAGGTTTATTTAATGCGAAGTTTTCTAGCGTCGATGAAATTTGTGGTGAAGAGGGGAAGACTCAATACTACGTATACTTTGCTCAGGATATCCACCAACTTTTTGCTTTCTCATGGCAAAGGAAAAACTAGAAGAAATGAAAAACTAACATTAATAGAATATGCTGAAAAAACAGCAATTGAGCAGCAGGAAGTAAATACGACGTGGGTGAAATCTGTACCCATGACTGGCGCGTTTATAAACTGCGCCTTCAACAAATAGTAATCGCAGAGCTTTTGTAGACAGACACTGAAGTTTCCAGAAGTAGAAATAAAGTTGCGTGATATGAACGATAAGAGACAGCTGGGCTTTGCTATTATTAGTGAAATATGAACGTTGAGACTTTTCAATAGTCAAGGATCTAGGAGTGGTAGGGTTCAAGGCAAACAGGAGGTGGAACTCAAGATTCTTTTAAGAGCAATGGATTCAGTTTCCGCAAGAACTAACATGGTATAATGCATTATTTAAGAAAAATAAATTAAATTACTTTTGTTCTCTCTCTTTTTTAATATACCACCAAAATTAAGATACGCGGATGATTTGCAAGTGTAAACAGTACTACATTCTTACATTACATTTTTAGCAACGTACTGAAGCTGTGAACGCTGTTGCTTCTACATACTCTTCCCCAAAGGAAGAATAGGTCGACTCGTGATGGTGGACAGTGTATGTTCTATAGCGCGATTCACATGATAACATTCTCAGTCAGTATTTTGGAACGGCACCTGCTTGCGGTGAGACCACAAAAGTTTCTCTCTCCAACTCATGTCGGTAGCTCATACAGTTAATATTTAAATGTAGTTGTTGTTTAATTCCTTAGTGTTTCTTGTTAAAAACATTTTACATTTCATTGTTATTGTTAAAAAGAAAAACCATCCCATTTACGATGCCAATGTAAGACCTAATTATCATTAATTATTATTACTTGTTAAATCATATTGTTAAACTAAAGCAATAAAATGAAAATTTTCTACGTTTAATTTACCGTAGGGAAGGGAATAAAAACAGAAGTGAAACAAATTATCTGTGGTCAGTTCATTTCCTTTGTTGCAAACAAAATAAACTTTTTTTCATTTAACTCATAACTAAACAACTACCTTTTTGCTACCTGCACCGTTTCGAAACTCATAAAAAAATTAGACTGAAATTTAATAAGAATAAATTTCTGTAATATTTAGCCAATATTTACAACACATTAACTGATCAAGAAGAGAAAAAGGAATTGATTGGGTCACTGGCTGAAAAGAAAAACTTCCTACTGAAGGGTGCACTGGAAGGAATGGTGAACGGAAGAAGATATCAGATGATAAAGGACATTAAGATATATGGATCATATGCAGAGACTAAGAGGAAGACAGAAAATAGGAAAGATTGGAGAATGCTGGATTTCCAAATAAAAGACCTGCACTGGGTAGAAAACTGTGAATGAAAGAACGGTTTTCTTGCTATTTCTGAAGTAAGTTTCGGGACAAGTTTCAACAACACACTAAATAGAGTAAATTGAAGTAACTCAGTTATGCTTTATCGTGTGTATCTCTGTTCATACATAGTGTCTTGTATCTGAGACTTTGAATATTCCAACGACCCAATCTTTCTTTGGGTAACTATACATTTTATCCAGCTACAGTAAATCTGTTATTGCGATTTTTTAAGTTAATGAGTAGGGTAAAGGTTGGTAATATTGTGATATTAATAATATTATGATAGTTCTTTTCGAGAATTTTTTACAATTTTACTGAGCGAGAGGAAGATCGGTTTTTTGAGTAAACGTATTAAGGTGTGCCGCGCAGCCTCATGTAGTGTGTCGTGAAATTTTGGAATTGAAAAATAAATTTTATGCCATACAGAAAGTCTCTTTATATTTTACTACGAAGTCTTTGATATGGTAAATTTTATTTTCAGACATCTGCAACAATGCTCAGTTTAATTTTTCTGCCTGGTGATAATTCGAATGAATGTGAACACCTGCAACAATGCTTAGTAATTCGTTTATTCTTCCCACTTAGTAATAAACAGAGTTTAGAATTGTCCAAACATATTGGTCAGTTTCAGTATATACGTGTGAGCTGGTGATAGTGCGACTATTTTATCAAAAATGATTTATTTATATTTTATCATGGACAATTTTTTAATTCGAAAAAGACAATCCGAATCAAATTCTGAGTTAGATGACAGTAGTTCTAATTCGAATAATGTGAGCGAAAATTCCCTGCGTTTCGTTAATATTGTGATGAATACTTGGTTTTACGTGGCGTGGAGATGAATATAAACAAAATCCCGAGTGTCTTATATACGGAAATGTTCTGTCAAATCAGTTGATGGTGCCGAATAAATTAAAAACGCATTTAGAACTGCCGTTTTCAACGTCATACTTGTGTGAATCAGCATTTTCTACCATAAAAATAGTGAAATCTAAACAAAGGAACAGACTGCTGCATCTTGAAGTTGATTTACGTGTTGACCTATCAACCATAAGGCCACATATAGAGAAACTCTGTGCAAGTCACAAAGCGCAGACTTCACATTAATCAAATAGGTGAGTTTTCAAAAACGAAAATAAATATCTTTTATAGGACATCCAGCGTAGATAGGTTGGGGTTTTTTTTACACATATCTTTGTTTTTTTTTTCTAATGCCAATCAAGTTGCTGCTTGTTTTCTTTTAGAATTTTCGATTGCGTGTGAACATCGACCTATCTACAACACTGGATGTACGACACTACATAGGCCTAGAAGTTACCAGTGCTTTTTTCTGACGGAACGCGCTGGAACGGCGTTTCGGCACTTTTTGTTTCATTCTTCATCATGGAACAGAAATATATGTGAATATCTACGTTTTTAATATAATTTTTCTTTGAATTCCGCTTAGATCTTGAAAGTCTTAGTTGGATGAAAAGGAGGTTAAAAACGACAAAATTCCCGTGCAGTGAACAGTAATCATCTCCCCGTCTGCTATAAAATATTCTACACAGAGTTCCACCATCTTTTTCTCCAGAAGAAAAGCACTGGTTGTTGTTGTTGTTGTTGTTGTTATTATTATTATATTATTATTATTATTATTATTATTATTATTATTATTATTATTATTATTATTATTAATAAAAACAAATGAGTATGTCGCGATATCGTGGGCGTTCAGTAAAGTGTGTCGTCGGTCAAAAAGGTTGGGAACCACTGCAGTTTACCCTATATCAGCTTTTATATTGTTTTTGGTGATACGATTATGATCAATAAAACAACATTCTTTACTTCCCAATGAGTCACAAAAAGTAGTCATCTCGTAGGTCGCTTATGAATTGCCGGTTCGGGTTATCTCATTCCTGATCCAGTCGTTCTGTTAACCTTGCAATAACAGGAATGTTTACAACATGAGACAATTTCAAAATAAAAATTTTTTGCAGTCTCACAAAAATGTCCTTACCTGTTGGTACACGGGAATGGATGGTCATGTGCACGGTACACGTGTCCTAAGTCGAGACGACCTACATCGCGGCAACTTTCTTTCTGGGAGACCCCGCAGGTCGCGGCGCCCCGCCTTCTATCCTTTACATTGCCGCAGCAACTGTCACGTGATACACATATTTACAACATTGTTGCAGCTCGCCATGCGATCGGCTCCAGCATCACATCATGAAATGCCACTACAGTTTTAATACTCCGTAGAATTTTAACTGTGTATAATTAAGGACTAAGCTGCCCAACTGGCTTCAATCTCACGTGATGAATTAAATTTTTTCATTATTAATAGCAGGGTAGCAGGGCATTCTTTTACTCACTCTCACACAATAGCAGAATGGGTGAGTTCAAAGTGTTGCTTTATCAAATTCCTGGTATGACCGTAGACATCGAACATCATAGTATGTTATACCCGACTGCAGAACGGTATGTTTGGGTATAATTAACAGCAATAGTGGTAAAAATTTGAGAAGATGTGAACTAATTGCTAACCCGAAAATCGACATTTAATTCACGGGATGTGGCAAGCTAACTTCAGCTACTCTGTTTCCGAAAACAAGTTGTCAATTTATCGCTAGTAGACGACATTTTGCATGAGAAAGCGCAGAGAATATTGTTTCTAGATTTTGAAACTCACTAGATATTCACAATTAACCAAACTATCTGATGATGTGGTCAACATGGTTAATGTCATCGCTTATAATAATAATAATAATAATAATAATAATAATAATAATAATAATAATAATAACATAGGAAGAGAAGTAAACATATATTTCTATCACGAGAATCGAACTTGTATCCACTAGGATGGTTATAATCAGAGACAAGAAGTTTAGGCATTATGAATCATTAAAATAGGCAGGCAAAAAGGCATCATAAATAGCTAAAATAGGCAGGCAAAAAGGCATCATAAATAGCTAAAATAGGCAGGCAAAAAAGCATTATTAATAGCTAAAATACGCAATAAAAGGCGATTACAAAAACCTTGCACTAGACCCACAACCTTGCACCTTCCACAAAGGGCAGCAAGAAAAGCTTTACACAAGTCGAATGCAAATTGAGATTTTCGACTCGATGTTGCAATTACTGTTGGAAGCAAAGAAATCTTCTTCCCAGTAGCCTTGGAAAGTGCATTTTTGTGTTTGGTTGTACTAATATGTTGCGATATGAAATATTTAGCTAGCTACAAGTACGTCGCAATGAAAAATAACCGTTAAAAATAACGTTAGACCCGCAGTCATTGTTGCCTTGTCAAATAAACACAAACGATAATTAAAACGATTACTGTTATACATTTTTGCACGGCAGCACTCATTGTTGCAAAGAGAATAATATGAACTGACTGACAGGCAGTAATATACATTCGGTGAAGTTATTTTCATTGTAGTGGTTATATAAATAAATTAAAATATACCTGTAGGCAATTTTAACAATAGATTAATAAATAATAGATAAATAATCAAATAAAGGCAAAAAAAGCATTTATTTTGTAAATTAGGCATTTATATTTAAAAAGGCAGAAAGGGCAACATAAAACTGTGACGTTTCAATCACAAAGTTATAATTAGTACAGATTTACTTTCAAAATAAAGATAGATTTAAAAAGACATTCTGCCAAAGTTCCGGTCTCTGGTTATAATTATTCATTACGGGTGTATTGCAGATCCACCGTTTGTGGTGCCCTCTGGATAGTCTCTGAGGAACTAACTGGTGTACGCTTCTAGTTAATAGCGACATCTCCGTTCGTAGTGACGGGATGAATAACAAGATCTAAAACGTCGTTTCGAGTCTTCCGTTTGCCTATCTGTCCATACGTATGTGTACAGCGATTTATTCTAAAATATTAGACGATAGTTTTCATATTTAAATATCTAATTTATCCTATATTTATTTTAAATAAATACCATAAAATGGAGTTGAATACGAAATTGTATTAAACGAGTCCTTGATTTATTTGTTACACAAGAAGAATATATAAATGCAAATAGATTGAGAAATGAATTTTATACGAGTATATAGAATTGTTTCTACTTAGCGTTACGAAATTTTCCAAGTACCAAAACTCCCCATACTCCATCAGATCAATCCAGATAGCCACTATCCGTGGTGTAGAGCTTCTTACTCTTATAAATAGGGAACGAATTTCTAGTTCCTTACCTATTTTGTTTGCTAGGTACGTTCTAGAGGTATATTATTTACGTATCTCTACGTTTCATTTACATAGTATCCCTCTATTAAAATTATATAGGACTAAAACGCCTAAATGAACCATAAACTCTTATAAATGCTTAAAACTATTTTTGTGCCTGAAAAGCGATTTTAGTATTTTGCATATAATTTAAAATAAAAATAAGATAAAATGTCCAAATAAGTTTTATAGACTACTATAAGCATCACTGTACTGACTTGGAAGTAACAGAGATCTGCGGCGGAAAGTATTTCGCATGGACGCGTGAAGGAATGCCATAGGCTGCGTTCTAATGTTCTCCGCGATAAATTCACATAAAGTCAGCCCGATGTGCTCGTGACCTTTCGAGACTGGCATGACAATCGTTGCCAGGTTACCCAGGAGCTTCCTGGTTCAATGCGGGCGTACAACATTTTACAAACACTTGCTACGCTCTATTTCAACGTATAATCATCATCGTTATCAATCTTATCTTTCGTGCGTTAGGTAGGCCTATTTATTCCCTGTAGTATTACTTATCTTTTAATTCAATTTTACTTTTTTACTAGATGGTTCATATTAGAGATGAACAAAACTAACTGCCGCTCTCGCTCGCTGTGTTCGTTGCATTTGTCTTTCGAGTCTCGACTCATCATTCTCGTGCGCTTCAAGTCTCGCTCATCATTCTCGAAATAGCATTTGGTCGGCGTGGAAAGATTTCTTAACTTTGAATAACATACATCATTGAAATAAATAACATTATAAATGTTTAAATGAGACAAAAAGACAAAACAGAACAGTATCTTAATTATCAAAATGTTCTGGTTCTATTATACTATATTACCTAAAGTTATATAAATAGAAAAAAAACAATTCTCAAATAAATTTGCATTTCTAAGAAATATAAAACATAACATTAATATCTTTTTACTTGAGATTGCACACTTGATCTTAAACATATGAAAAGAAAATTCCTAGCCTTTTAATAAGGGCCTAGTAATTAAATAAAGACTGGGGAACGGATTATTATACAATGAAAGATAGAAATGTTTCAAGTAGGCTACTTGATTATTTATACATACATAACAGTTGCCAAAGTAGATAAAAGTTTAGTCTGGTATAAACAACTGTGGCGATTCAAGGCTGCTTGACTTCGGGACTTCGGAAGTCATCAATATCGAGTCTCGGAACACTCACAAGCATCTTTACGTCAAGGACGAGAAGTAATACAACACTGTCGTGCGGTTTGCGGCTTTTCGGGCGCTGTTAGTCTCGCTTTCTCGATCGTTGTTCATCTCTAGTTCATATGTGCGTAGCTTTTAAGTTTAAATAGTTTTCAAAATGTCATTCTCTGTATATGATTTGTCAAAATACCTCTTATTTTATGCTATCATTTAAGCTAAATATTTTAAATTATTTTGGAATACGTATCTGTGTCTCTTAACTTAGTCTCTACTTTTCTGTATCCTGAAGAAAAAGTCTTTATCAATTTTACTTTTCTTCCTTTTCTTTTAATTTGCTCATGTCTTTTAATCTGGGAGTACCATACCATTGCTCAAATCTTAAACATAACAACCACAAATATTCAGGTATACTCTTCCTATCTTTTTAAGTCATATGAAGTGTGAAATATCTATCACTATATTTTTCATTTGAACAAAAAAAAAACTAATTTTTCTTAAAGGCCCTTTAACATTAATTGGTAATGAATCGTTGCGGTCGAAGAATCTACTCTATTCTTTTGTTGCTCTTGTCTTGCAACTACTATACGTATAGCAACGCATTCTACTTTGATTTCCCCTTGCACACATTCATTCAGTCAAGCGTAATAAATAACTAATGTTGCTCGCCCCAGGCAACCGAACGGTACATGGGTCACACCATGTGTCAACACACAGGCGAAGGTAAGACTCAAGTTCGCACTGACAATAATATAAATTGGGTAAACCTTAAAACAATGCACATATATAAATAATGGCTAGATATATGAATGAACTGATTAATTTATAGAGGTGAGAACTGTAGTCCTAAGCCACAAAGACAAAATTTTACAGGAGAGCGTATTAAAGGTTTAGAGTCAAATGCTATTACGTGTGGTATTATGATTTCTTCGGCGTACGTCATTTGTTAAGTAATTTTTATAATATTTTACTAATAGCTTCCCAATATGTGTAAGAAATGAACTCTCATAAAAATCATTTTTGTTAAAAGTGTGGCTTTGGACTGTCTCATTCATAACTGAGCGATCAATTTGTTTCTTGATTGATCGAACGATTGCGAATTAAGAATCAAAGATAACTTATGCGCTATTCTACGTAATTTACTTGCAAGTGATCACTGACCAATCCATGAGCTTTAAGACAAGGCCATAAACCAATTGTCACAGTTAGGAATTCGCTTATAAAGAATTCTGAAGGAAAAAGAAGAAAAAAGACTGAAAAAGAACGTAACCAATATGACCTTAATTTTTTGCAACTTACGGATCTGCTACAACTTTGAGCAAATCATTTCAAGACGGAAGATGCATTTATTAAAAAAAATACATGACAATATTTAACAGTCTCTAAAAGCACAGCTTAAAATTAAAATTTTTTTAGATATATTAAAAAAATCACCGATTTAATCTTAATACGATATTTCATATCAAAATTCAGTATATTTTTTTATTTACTTATTGATGTGTTTATTTCTCAGCCTAAGATTGTCTTTACCTCAACTGCATTATTGTAACATGAGTAAATTTGGTAAACATTATTAACTTAATCTCCCAATTTTAGCTTTCACCGAGGCTTCTTTGGATGCTTTGCGCGAACGGGTCGGTTCGGGTTCAAATTGGTGAGCGGATTTTGTTCAAATTCAGTATCTACGAGTCAACTTTCCCAAAAAGATGCATATGAAATGTAACAATTTTTGTCAAAGTTTCATACAGTTTTATTCGAAATAAAAAATAGCGAGCCATCCCAAACCAAAGTCAACAATTTTCTTCGCGATTTTTTAACGTGCAGATTACACTGACAAATACGACAATGGAAAAACTTTTTCCTGAGAGAATTAAGATTAATTATTATATGCAGAATTATTTATACTTTTCGTTGTAATATTTCTAGTATTGGAACTTTTATGTATAGGCCCATAGTATTTACTTGACTTAAGGGCAATGTAAAATAATTTCTCAGATAAGAAGGGCTCCACGAATCAAGAATATTTTAAAGCCTCCAATTTAACATTTACAGAAGATTTTTAATTTCAGAGAAGTCATCGTCAGTGGATTTTAAAGGAAGGGACTGTGGCTACTTTAAGACATTATCGAGGTAATTAAGTGAGAAAATTTGAAGAAAATCATAGTTTTAACAACATCTGTGACTCAGTGCAACCACGCTGGTCTTGTATCCAGGCGGTCCAGTGAAGTCATAATGGAATCTGTGATGGAAAAGCAGGTGTTACAGAGGGTTTTTCTCGGGGTACGCCTCTTTCTCATTTTCATTATTCCACCAACTCTCTCCACCTCCCTAGAATTTTACGTATCATTCACAATGGGATGGGGTTAAGTCTTGGGGGTAGTTCAGGCTTCTGATGATGATACAGGAAAGACTTGGGCCTCCGGGCAGTATCAAATACTTCTCTGGGGATGAGGCCTGCTCTGTCAGGGATGAGGCAGGATAGCCCAGCAATCAGCATTGGATTCAAGATGCCACCCTCCTGACCATCTGTCGGATTGGAAAAAATCACCATTTACATAGGGGACACAATGGACCAATATACGTTTAGACTATATGATCCATTCCGGATCCGGCCTACGAAGAGTCAGCCAGTCAAGGCTAACTACAATGATCACAAGTTAGTAACTACTGGAAATCACTGCATCTTAATAGATACTTTAGAACATACCTGCACAAACAGCGCTGTGTTTACCGCTCGCCGAAACGGAAAGGAAGATACGTCAGAATGACATAGACTTGCTATAGGTAGAGGAGAGGAAACGACCACTCATTTATCTAGTGGAGTGCAGTGTGTAGGCCTATTCTCAGTAACTGTTTCACGTTGCTTATCTACTGCTACAGTACAGTATGGAGGAATCCAAAAGACGGAACATAACATTTAACATTTAACGATTTACAGCTCGAACTTATTGATCTTCAATGTGACCTAAGCGCTAAAGATCGTTTGAATAATACTACCAGCCTGGTTGAGTTTTACAAGACTAAACATTAGCAATAATATCCACGACTATACAGGCTGGCTGTGAAAATGATTGCTATGTTTGGCTCAACATTTATATTTGTGAGCAAATGTTTTCTATAATCAACTTTAATAAAGGCAGATATCGAACATCTGTAAGTGATGTTTCATTACGATCAGTAGGCTACTGTTCCTTTCAGCTGCCAACAGCATAAAACCCCGTTTTGATGTAGGCTACTGATAAATAAAAATATAACAAAATTATATTGTTCATTTAAGTAGCTATAGAATTTCTATTATTTCAGTAAAATAAACATTTCTTTATTAATTAATAATAGTCCAAGATATTTTAGTTTTGCAAACACTGAACGGGAATTCATTTTATAAACACTCTTACTAGTACTGTATTTCATTTTGTGTATATTTTGTACGAGATCACCCCCTTCTTCCAGTCCACCCTTATACAGAGCGCAGCTAATATCTGCATTCCGCTCATGAGCTGTGAGCCGGCTCGGAGAGCGCAAACCTTGTGCAGGTCTGCATTAGAAGGAAAGGCCCGTGTCATAGGTTTACGGCAGGTAAAATTTATCTGTCATGTCAAAACTCAATCTGAAGATAACCCAGTGGGCTCATAACTATATGTAATTTAAGTGCAGGTGGGTTTGTTCCATCCTTCATCTATATAATCAATCCGCCCAGCCACCCATGAAGTTGGCATTAACATCCGTGTTTTCCTGTATCACATCATACAAGCAAGGAGCAACCTCCTGAACCCGATTAACTGCGTTATTTGTTCATCGGAGTTGCGACTGGACATAGCCTGCTCAGAAGTGGTTGCGGCGGGACCCTGCAACATTTCCGCATTGTAGGAATGCTGACGGACATGTGCGTATCCGCTCCCGACACCTTCAACTGGTTTCAGCACGACGTGATGTGTTCAAATTTGGCAACGATGTATGTTACATTAATTCTCTTAAAGTAAAAACTTAAAATTTAATTTTCTTTTTCGGAGACATTTTACGCAAGATGAAGCGGCAAATGCATACGTTGACAGACAATTGTGACAGGAGTATTTACAGAATATTATCTCTACAAAATTGCAATCTAAGAAAGATCTGCCAGAGTTATCGCAAGTTGCAAGACATAACTTGTGTATTCCAGCAACAAGCGCGCCTAGTGAACGTTATTTTAGTAAAGCCGGTATGTTATGTTATTAAAAACCGCCACAGACAGATCGAGACCGCGTTACCGATCTACTAATGATCAACTATACTATCCATTTCAAACCATTGAACAGTTGCGATCATGTTTCTGGAGAATAAAATTCAATTGTAAAAGAAAGTCTATTTCCATCTGTTAGTGGTTTTTGTTTAATGCGATTTACTTTCACCAAGTTATTAGAATATCAGCACTGCCACTTATTTAATTGGTCATCTTTTTGTTTTTCTCGTAAGTGCATATGAATACTAGTACGCTATACTAAGAATATTTTTAATTTTCCTACTAAACTACGAAACGAGAGAAATATAGGTTACAGATGTCTAAAATATTGATGGGAATTCAATTCGAGAAATAATTATATAAAATATATTTAATATTTGAAAAATTCCTCTCCTTTCGGTGCAGTTAATTTATTTAAGAAGATCTTGTTTGGGATTAGGATATGAAAAATGGCATCATGACAGACGCTATGTGATGACAAGTGTACACGCACTGTATGCTTGGTAAGGTGAGATATGGGCCTACATATGTCATATAGACCGGCAAAAAGATCCGGAACCGGTACAGCGTTCGAGTCTTCCCAAGGATAAGCGAATCTTGACCGTATAACCACTTTTCTGCATGGTTCTAGTGTGTATAGATGAGGAGGCGAGACCTGGCATGTCAGCTGTGCGATAGGGGAAATAATGAGCTATCAGAAAGAGAGTTTGTTTCATGATGGCCAATATTATATGAATCTACCGACACAGAAGCTCATCTCAGACTAAAACCTATTTTCCCCCTCCATACCCATTGGTGATATGAAGGATTCAGAGCCATAGTGGGCCAAGCGCCATATATTAAAAACGGAGAAAACAAGGGTTAAAATTAAGTGATTACATAATTCAATGAAACATATAGCAGGTAATATAAAGTATGCATATTAAAACTAAATGGTATGTCAATATTCATTTAACTACGGTATTCACTTAACTTTAACCCTTGACTTCCCCGTTTTTAATAAATAGTGCTTGGCCCATTATGGCTCTAAGCCTTTCATATAACCACGGCACATGATAAGGTCACAGGACAGGTCTTTCCTCCTCCATTATACTATTAAGTACAGCTACAAAAATATTAATGGCGAATACATGGTGCAATCTATTACCACGTATTTCGAAAATAAGTAGAACAGAATTCCCAAAATATAATGCACGAATAAAGTACGAATATAATGCAAACGAAAATGTTACATACGGAAAGGAAGATCCTTGAAAAGAAAACCGAATAAGGTCGAACCAAGGCTTAAGGTATAATTCGTGATTGATTATAATGAAGAAGTATCAGATATTAATAAAGATGACGTTTAGCAATAAAAGAAATTTGATTACCGCACATTTTCCTTCATCTTACTCTCAGATGATCGATATCAGATGCCTCAATTTTATTTTCTACTAGCTAAACGAGAGTTTATAAAAATGCAAATAGTACATTTGTCCAGTTGTACCCAATATGGAAATCTTATATTAGTCTATATCTAGATCTACAAAAATTAAAATCTTTAACAGTAATGTGAAATCTTATTATATGGCTGTGAGACATGGAAAACAAGTAAAATTATACAAAATAAACTGCAAACGTTTGTTAATAGATGTTTAAGAAGAATTTTAAAAATTAGATGCCCAGGTATAATCGCAAACCCAGAACTATGGAAGATAACAAATCAGAAAGAAATCACAATAGAAATCAAAAGACGAAAGTGGAATTGGATAGGGCACATAATCAGGAAAGAAGCTGGAGCAGTAGAAAGAATGGCTTTGGATTGGCACCCCCAGGGTAGTAGAACAAGAGGAAGGCCAAAAATACATGGAATAGAACAGTTTTGGAGGAAATTGCTAGGGAGGGGAAAACATGGAGCGAAGTGAAGAAGTTGGCTGCAAATAGGGTCCGATGGAGGCACTTTGTGAATGCCCTATGATCCTCATGAGGAGATACAGGAGTTTGATTGATTGATTGATTGATTGATTGATTGATTGATTATTGATTGAAACGAGAGTTTATCAGAAGTTAATTGCTTTAATTTTGTTGCAATCAGAAATGTTGTAGACCAAATCAAGCATGCAGGATATTTTATTTAAAACTGGAGTGGATGGCAACTTCAGCGTGAATAAATAATTGCAAATGATAGCGGAAAAAGCAAAATTATAACCAAAACCTCCTCTGGATTCGCCAAGACCTATGCCTAGGGCTGTGGAGTAGAAAGTCGGTGTTTTAGCCGCTAACGGTGTCTGCTGCACCATTTTTATATGCATAAAGAATATTTAAATCCTTCAAATCTCTTTACTGCAACAGAGTTTCCAGGAAAGAATATAAAACTATTGAAACACGTATTTTTATCTCTAAAAACAGTTAGGACTTCTCGTAAAATTCGCTTTAATGGCGCCATTTTGTATCAGTGTGTTCAACTCTTTCTGCGGCACGGCCCAAATCACGATCTGAGACAACATCCATAGTTACAGCACTCGATCGTCCATTGTTCGTACGATAAAACAGTTGCCTACGCCGTCGCAACGTTTTACAATATCTCAGTTCCCGGATTTCCTATAACAGTTTCTCTATTGTTATTTCTTGGAGATGTGGTCGATAAAGATATCGCTTCAAATACAGAGCATGGAAACAAAGTATGGACGGACTTCACCAGGCACAGAGCGCACTTCCTTGTCATACTGACAAATGTGCCACACATCCACAGGTTTATTCATTTTCATAATACCATCATAAAGAGAAAGTATTGTAACGTTGCAAAAAAATTAATTTAGAAATATTCACTTAAATACAAGTTTTCAGAATTCTTGATAGGAAATAGTAATATGCGTTACAAGAGCGGTATGTTGAAGTTTTCATGTTCGAGGAAAAGTTTGAAAAAGCGAAACGTAGTTGAGCTTTTTTAATTTCCGAGAATTGAAAGAAAACATACCGCTCGTGTATCGTACATTATTTTGTGCGAAGATCGTTTATTACATACCTGAAAGAGAAATTTCTAATTAGTTGCAATGAAATCTCCATCTTGGTTTCTGTTCAATGACGGCAAATTTCCAAAATAAAAATATCTATCTTCAACATTGTTGCTTCAAAATGTTTTCTGCGTTTAGTATACTCCAACAGGCCGTGATATACGTCTGCCTTTTTTTCCCCCCCCAGTCTATGGAATCTTGTTGATTTTTTCACGGCTTCCTTAATGTTACTTGCATCACGAATGCAGTAACTTTAGTGGAGTTGTAGAGTTTACTTAATTTTTGCAAATATTTAAAAACAATAATTAACATTGCAATTTAGGTGAAATTGCAGTGGTAAGTTTCAAATTTATAATTATTACTATATTGAACGTCTCTAAAAATAATAGCCTATGTTAAAAGCCTAAAGCAGTAAAATCAATTTGTCACTCAAGCGGTAAGAAGAGGGAAATTGTTATGTATGTTAGGTTGGGAATACTGAATGTGGAATTTTAGACTTTCCGCGAATTGGTTTTGTGCGGAAACCAAGCAAATACGCACGATCTCGCACAAAAGTCGTCTCCGTCGGAATGATATAGTAGGTCTATGTTAAAAATAATGCTCTTCCATATGAAGAATAATGAATCTTTATTAAAAAATAGAAACAAAGATTACTTATTACAAATAATGTTAGACGATTTTTTCATGATTTTTTATTACATACAATAAACTGCACAGTTCATCGAAGTAAACATTATTTCCTGAGATAAATGAGAATCACTATTTTTTAAAAGGGCGGAAATCCAAAAATACAAATTTTACAGGATAGACAAAAAACTGACAAGGACATTCGCACTTTTAACATAAATTATAAAATGTGATGTTGCATTTTAACCATTTTACTGTTTTTTTTTTTTTAGTTCTTTTAACATAAATTGATGCGTCTATGGTAAGAGAACACATTTAAATAAAAAAATACATTTTGAAAAAATGTGATTTCCCTCCCTTTTGACAAATATCAATTCACTTGGAATAGTTCATAGCTTTCGTTGGGATTTTATATTCCACACTCCATGTAATCTATTCATACTATAACATATGAAAGAATGTCCACCGAGTTAGCTCTGTGGTAGCGTGTCTGCCTCCAGACTAGCCAGCACGGGTAAGAAATTTTCTTGTAAAATTTCTACCTCGGGACTAGGAGAGCTGGCGGTGTACAACTTCTAATCACTAAAACCAATATGCCTGGGTTAAATCCCAAATCTCTCCGCAGTGCATATGAAGGGAAGCCATATGTCACTGTTGATAGTGATTCGTCCGTCGGATGGGGACATTAAGACTGGCGGCCCCCTTGGTGCTATTCGACAGGAGTAGGCTACGTACCGGCACCGGGTTTTCCCTTGTCCCTTCCTCACCTTCATCATTATTATCCTCAATCATTTTCTACTCTACACTTACACGATCACTTAATGGCTGCGTTCAGCCGGGACAGCGCTGTGGTAGCGATTCATTTTTGCTGAGTTACAGCAGCTGTTAGTGGCTGAACGACCAGACAGAAAATGTCCGCTGTGTTTACAAAGAAACACGCCATTGTTCTGTCTACTCCGGCACCTTTGGTTGATGTCTACCCCCTCCACTTTCGCTGGCTAGCAGCAGGCTTGCAGCGAAAAAAAATTTTGCTACGAAAAATGGCGGCCTCTATTTCAGCGCTGTCGGCCAGCAAGGCGTTCAGTGCTGTCGCTATTTCAGCGCTACCTCAGCGCTGTCCCGGCTGAACGCAGCCAATATACACTCACCCTAGTACAAGACATAACTCTTCTCAGATACACATCATGCATAACGTGGCCCGCAGAAGTGGTGTGCAATTTGAAAATGGGTCACAGTCCTGCCATCTATCCGCAGTATGCGGAACCCGAATCACGTAAAGTGAAGTGGGTAGGCATAGATGCACACACATCTGAAAGAATTTGAACCGACATTAGCCATTCACAAATAGAGAAACTCCTTGGTTATATGGTCAGCATACCATGCTTAAAACAACTCAGAATAAACGTAAAACAAGATAAACAAAGGTCATATCCTACCTGGTCATTATTAAAGGGAGGTTAATTTTCCCTTCCTTGACATTTCTATAGCTGGGCACGTTGCCACTTGAGCCATAGAAGAGGACGAATACTGCACGTCAGTCTATGTTTTTTCAAACTGCATAACTGTGGCACGTCCACTCTATCAAAAGGAGACGGAAAATCGCCGAGACTGGGATCAGAAGCACCCGTAACAGACGTGACGGTTCCGGGTTAGTGCTCTGTCACAATGACAGATGACAGCACCAGCGATACTGATGGCTTACTTGCACAAATAAATGAAGAACAGTTCAACAAATGACTGCCATAATTAACAAATAATGTTGCTCTTTCGGAATATTCAAGTTACAGACGCATTCTCTGTTAACGGGGAAAAAAAAAAGATATAAGCGACCAAAATAGCAATGACACTGTAACCTACAGTACTACAAAGTTATTGCCAGTATCTTTACTTATTTTTTATTTTAATAGGTTATTTTACGACGCTTTATCAACATCTTAGGTTATTTAGCGTCTGAATGAGATGAAGGTGATAATGCCGGTGAAATAAGTCCGGGGTCAGCACCTAAATTTACCCAGCACTTGATCATATTGGGTTGAGGGAAAACCCCGGAAAAAACCTCAACCAGGTAACTTGCCCCGACCGGGAATCGAACCCGAGCCACCTGGTTTCGCATCCAGACGCGCTAACCGTTACTCCACAGGTGTGGATATCACTATCTTTACGAAATCAATACCGATACTAATGAATAGGTCACTTGGTTGAATAGCTGGCAAAAGATTAGGATACTGATGATAGATTATTATAATAATGATTGTAGTGATAATAATTATTATAATTATACAGGGTTGTTTCCGATCTCTGATAACGAATTTGAATGACGTTATGTGCGTCAGGAATCACACCGACAGCTGAATTGCGGCAAGAGGTGACAGACCAGTAGTGAGTGATTTCATAATCAGAGTGCACGGTGTATCACAGTACCAATGCCCAAGAAAATCGAGCCTTTTTGGGAGGGGTAGATAACAACCCTTTCTGATGCCAAGTACAGTTACGTGAAAATCATAGGAGCCTGCAAAAAACGTGGTTTCGTTATTTCCAAGAAAGGCATCCTGTGTACCTAATAAGACTGGCAAAGCTCGGATGGGATTAATTCCAGAGTGGAAAAAGCAAGCAAATCCACCGCAAATCTACCCCCCCCCGTCACAAGTCGCAGCACCCCACATTTAAATACATTTATTTTAACAATTTTCCGTTCTCGTTGCCGCTTCCGTTCCCGGTTTATTGTGAACCAGCCATTCCGAATATATTATACAAATCTGGCTTTGAGGTAGAAGCTGCCTGTGAAGCAGGCTTGAATAATTCCAAGGGATCGATGCCCGGCCCCGGAACAATTTTTTCCCTTGAAATTATTCAAGCCTGCTTCACAGGGAGCTTCTACTTGAAAGCCAGATTTGTATAATTATTAATACAATTTCTAAAATTACATATTTAATATAAAAAGTTTTATCTTGCACTTACGTATAGTCAGACGGACAGTACAAAATATCATATCTTCAACCCGAAGGTGATAACGAAGGGAATGTATAGTGTGTTGCAGTGGCGTAGCGTCAATTCAAGCTAAAAAGCTCAGCTTCCCCAGTTAATAATAATTTCATAATAAACCTGCAGTTTATGAACAAAATTATTTATTAATTTTAATAGAGTTTATATTTATGCGTTAAATATTGTGATGCGGCAGCTCAAGATGATTCGTGATGCAGCAGTAAACAAGAAGCCTTCACAAACCAGCTTCCAAGCAGACTGGTTTCTTTCACTCATTCTTCTGTGTAACCCACCCCGCAGATTTTCCATCCCTTTCTAACTAAACTGCCCTGGTCGCAAAGCTCGCAAGAAGCTAGCTTTTACATTGAAAATAATTTATTTTCCGAGTTACCCCTTTCTTGAGTTGTATTCAGTTGAAGTGTTAGTGTGCATTGTGGCTGATATAATAAATAATGGGTGAAATAACAGTTCCTGACACCAATTTACTTGAATTTTTTTAGGACAATTCTATTATCAAGACTGACTTACGAACAAAAGTGCGAATTAAAAAACAAATGACCGTGTCTATTTGTTAGAGATATGTGTAAACCGTGAAACTGAAATCATATTTTACTACGTACCGGTACCATTTGAGGTCATGCCTTATTGGTGTTACGAGGTTCCAACCAATCTTCGGACTGCTGACTTGACATAGACTATTATTTATTTTAAGACTATATTTTTGTAATACGTTTTCTCATATGTACATGAAAGACAACTTGAGTTAGCTTCCCCTGCTAAAAATTTCATGCTACGCCACTGGTGTGTTGGTAAAATGATAAGGAAAAAACCCAGAAAACCTCGAGAAGAACCCACGCAACCTTAGTTTCTTTCACCACGAATGTCATGACCATCGGAGCCGAGGAATGAAACCGGACTCGCTTGCATGAAAGTCTCGCGCTATCCGTGAGCCAGTAAGGCGGCTAACTCAAGCATTAGAGCGGGAAGGATAAAGAAATACAGTGAGATATTTTTATGTCCATTCTACAGAAAGAAATATCTCACTTTTTTCAAACGGCGAAACTTTAACAACAACAAAACAATGTGAAATCAATACATGCCTGTTCGTTATACTAAGGAGTCGAATATGCTCTTGAAGCATGTGTCCATCAATTACTACATTATTGATTTATAGAAAGTAAAGAAATGAAAATACGAGTAGATCTTTTATATGGCCGTAACTTTAGAAGTCATGCACCCAAACTCAATATGAAAAGGTCGCCAAATTGATTCTGAACGCTTTCATTTGTTACATCTGTCCTCTATTAAGAACTGTCTTTTCTTGATTTTTTCTTCTTTTTTTCGTTCTTCTCTTTTCTCCAATACACTGAAGAGCTCTTGGATAGCCTTGGTATAAATCTAGAGACTATCTCGGGACTTTACATAGGGCTACCAATACATGCTGAGTCTCTTGTAATCTGGTGTCAGCATGGCGTCAGGTCTCCTCCACCCAAGACAGTACAAAGTGTCATAATATGATACAATGAACAAACAACCACATTTAAGTGGGAATTAAATCCATAACTCTGATTTTCACAAAACGTTAAATCGTTAGCCGTTGAGTACACCAGAAAAAAATACGTTACGTGACAGCCCAACAATCT
Organism: Periplaneta americana; assembly: GCF_040183065.1. Lineage (NCBI taxonomy): Eukaryota > Metazoa > Arthropoda > Insecta > Blattodea > Blattidae > Periplaneta > Periplaneta americana. Next base: position 57,744,563 of record NC_091133.1, read on the forward strand.
GCTAGTTGTCTCTGGTTCCATATACTAGCCGAAATTACATGAGAAAAATGTCTTCTCTCATGAAGAATCGAACCAACGCTCATTCCGTAACGCTAGCTTAAGGCATGATCAGGGCCGGGAATTTATGGAGATCGCGAAAATCACGACATAGGCCTAATAGATATACAATAGATTTTTACTAGTGTCGTGGGATTTAATCGATTGACCGATCAATTTATATTGTAAGATTAAGCGATGAAAAATATTTAATCGGATAATCAAGTCGATTAAAATTAATCGGTTGTACTTGATATTAATTATTATTTTGTTAATGCAAGTAAAAATTCCAAAAATATTCGTCTCTCAGAAATTGCTTACTTCAAACACGATAATAAGTTACCGTTATTTTGTAATTTCAAAGCAGATAGCATAGAGCAAATCTTTGCAGAAACACTTCAGAAAGAGATTATGTTATGATGACAGTGACCTGGTCTACTCCTATTGAAATTTTAAACACAATGCGAAACCGTTATTAAGTTTGTCAGCTCGTCTTCTTAGCATATGAAATACATACTTTTCTGGAATTCGCCCCTCATCCCTTAGCCATGACACACTGTGTGCAAGTGACAGAGTAACTATCTTCTTCTCTTTCTAAAATTTTGTAACCCGGTTACAATAGCGGCCAGTCTGCTGCTCTGTTGCAGTTTCTTTACAGTACTGAGTTTCTAGATGAAGCTTGTGTATTTAGTTTGCTAAAGAAAAAAATCAGATTTCTGTAGTCTGTGAAAAAAGTAAGAACTCCATAATGTCATAGGCCTATGAGAATTAATAAATTATAAGCCTACATAGGCACTAATAAATAGTATTGTTTTGTAATACAACGATACTGTATACACATATGTAAGTACTACATTTTATACTTACGCTTATCACCAAACACAAATTAAACTTAACAATAATTGTTTATTACAATATATTAAAACTATTTTCAAATCGATCAAAGCTCGATTAATCGATTAAATTCAAATCGTTAATCGATTAAATATTTTGATCGATCTACAGCACTAATTTTTACTAATCTTTACGAACTAAGTGATTCTAATTAATAATAAGCGGATAAAACAATCGCGACAAATCGCGAAATAGAGTTCTAATAGCGAAATATGAACACATTCGCGAATTATTACTATTGCATCGTTTTATAGCGAATTTCTTATTCTGAGTTTTTTTTTTTTCTCCCCACTTGAATTCGTTACATATCCAATTATGCTACATTACATGGTATTCCAGGTGTTCTGATTACATTAGTGAATTCAAAAGACGGAGCCTTCAACATTTCACTAATAATTTGAAAGAGTTAATTTGAGGGCTGCAAGTTTTTTTTTTCGTTTTTAATAAATGTGTCTTAAATACTGTCTCAATCAAACAAATATTGTCTATTGGCTATACCGCACATTTATCAGAATCCAACGAACATTTAATGTTAATTATTTGGAAAGTAATATTCATAATGAGTTCATACTCCAATTCCAAAATAACTGTATTTTCCAAAATTTCCATTAATCCCCGCCAAGAGTACTAATCAATCTCCAACAATCTCCGCCGACACCGGTATTAAAAACACAAATGATAAAATTAATCTCCTTAAATACCTACCCTGGGCATGATGTTTTAGACCAGTGATGGTACGCGTACTCAAAGGGGTACACATTCCACTGACTACATATGTAAAAATGTTGACATTTATTTTATTATATTTGTTGATAATTGTTGCGGTTTACATATTTTATTTTACAATATCAACGGTTTTTTCCTTGCTTCAATAACATTTCAGATAATAATTACTATTACTATCGCATCAATAACTATCGTATGTCATTCATTCATGTGTTCTACAAAGGGCAAGTCTTTCATTGCAAATCCAGCATTCTCCAGCTTTCCTATTTTCTGCCTTCCTCTATGTCTCCTCATATGATCCATATATCTTAATGTTGTTTATCATCTAATACCTTCTTCTGCCACGAACTCTTCTCCCGTTCACCATTCCTTCCAGTGCATCCTTCAGAAGTCAGTTTCTTCTCAAGTAGTGACCCTGCCAATTCCTTTTCCCCTTTTCTGATCAGTTTCAGCATCATTCTTTCTTCATCCACTCTTCCCAACACAGCTACGTTTCTTAATCTCCATATCCACACTTCAAATGCTTCTAGTCGCTTCTCTTCACTTTGTCGTAATGTCCATGTTTCTACCCCATATAAACCTACACTCTACACGAAGCACTTCACTAGTGTCTTCCTTAGTTCCTTCTCCAGAGGTCCGCAGAACATGCTCCATTTTCTATTAAAAGCTTCCTTTGCCATTGCTATTCTCCTCTTGACTTCTTGGCAGCAGCTCATGTTACTGCTTATAATACACCCCAAGTATTTGAAGCTATCCACTTGCTCTAATTCGTATAATAATAATAATAATAATAATAATAATAATAATAATAATAATAATAATAATAATAATAATAATAATAATAATAATAATAATATTTATTTTTCATACATCAGTCATATTATTTTGTTATATAATATACCGTAACTTCAATGTAGTTTGGGGTTCGAAGGTAAAAAATGTATTTTGGGGGTAGCTAGCAAAAAAGACTGTTTTAGATCACACAGATAAGACGCGGAATATAGTAGACAGGTTTAATAATCGAATGGCGTTATTATACTTTTCAAGATTTTGTTCGTGTGAACGTGAACACTATGGCGACGAAAGATGTAGGCTACGCTGTAATTGGCCAGAAATAATTCCTTTACTTTACGTTATGGCTTACATGTGCAAGTGACACCTAGTATTTATATTTCGAATTAGCCCCAAACATAAGAATAGTAATCGAATGGCGTTATCAACAATCTTCGAAATTTTGTCGGAATAGAAAGGATTGTGCGCTGTAATTACTCAAAAAGAGTTTCAATATCTTACGTCACGATTACATACGCAACTGGCATCTATTTCAAATAAACTGAAAGCAGAAAAATTGTAATGAAATGGTGTTGTCGATACCCTTCGATACCACGCTGATTTCTAGACTTAGATGTAACATACCAGTTGTACCAGAAGAGGTATGTGATTCATTGCTATAGTTTGTCATATACAAGCGTCCGTTCTTTAATTATAAAGTCCACTGACGTCATCAGTGCTCAAAATTATACAGAGATGTGTACACTATTATTTGTCCATTTCGAACTGGCGGCTCAAGGTCACGTACAAACGTACGAAAGTACAAACACATACGAGTCACTGAATTAAGAACTGTGAACTGAAGCACTGGTAATTCCGGCTGTCCCAACTGACTTTAGTTAAGGAGAATGGTCCAGGAAAGGAGTAAGCACACGTGGAAAATGCAGTCCATTACTTGACTTTGAACCGTCAGTTCGAAATGCACAGATAATACTTAAAAATATGCTGGGGTTTTAAGTCTTGGAAATAATACGGGTCTCTGATACTGATACAGCTTTTAAGGGCTTGGGGCTCCGGGTCCTGGAACTTATCAGGTACTCTGACAGAGTCTGGGCTAAGGCAGGATAGCTCACCTGTCAACGTTGAATTCACGAATGTCACTCAGTTCACCTGTCGGATTGTAACAATCATAACATATGTAGTGTGCACAATGAGCCACTATGAATCAAAGTGCATGGATTCATCCCGAATCTTGCTCTCAAAAACAAACACGCCAGCTACCCTCCAGAAATAAAATATGTTCCATTTGACTTCTGGGAATATTTGTGAGTTACAGGATTTTGAACTGAATTTCGGGATGTGGGCACAGCGACCCAGCACTGCGACTTTAGAAGTTCTAATCCGCTAATCCTCAAGTTAGTAGCATTTTTAACTCACACCGGCTGACTAGGCCTATAGGTAGAGTTCGCTGCTTATCCATTGCAGACAAGCCACTCGTCTCTAGACCAGCCTCCACCCTGCGTCCTCAACCGTAATTCGGGGAATGCTATGAAATGGTGACGGAATGGAGATCGGAAGAAATTACGTTGATGCCTTTACGGAAGAAATAGGAGAATTCAGAGAAAACCCACAGGATGAATTAGGGGATTGTTTCTATTCCGACTGCATGTGTCTTAATCTCTGTCTCGTATTTTACATCCTGAAGGGCATTTTCCGAATACCCTAGCCCAGGGCTTCTCAAACTATGGCCCGCGGACCACCTGTGGTCCTCGAGTTCTGCCCTTGTGGTCCTTCAAAAAAGACAGAAGAAAAAATAAAATTCAAACGAATTGTGTATCACACTATGGCTGAAAATCTCAGAGTTTGGAAAAGACACATGGCACACTTTTTCTCCCAGTACTAATATTTTATGAAATTTCTTACCCTACCCGTCTACCCACTTCCCACTCTACTCTCCGCAACAAAAGAGAGATTTAAAGCACTATTAACGTGGCGTTTCTCGCCATCTTTTCCCTGTACATTTGGCGCCGAGCCTCTAACCCAGCCAGGGACCACCCGAACTCATAACAGAGGACCAAAGTACCGAACGTTTTCTTGTATTGATGACTTTCTTAATAGTTTTGCCGACACCCAGTCTGCACATTGAAATGGGAACGTACTGTACGGCGTACACCAATAATAGAACGTGCCAAATTGCATCTTTATTTGTTCAAAATTGGGTATGTTTCTGCATTACATTTTTTATTTGTTTTTCCAGATGACGATATAAGGAATTTTAGACTCCGCTTATTTTAAAATCCGACAGGTTTACTTTTTACACTTGCGAGTTTTTTCTCTAAGTGCCGTTTCAATTTCGCGGGTTTCATACACTCGTTTGAAAGCACTTCGTAACAAACAACGCACCGAGGTTTTGGTTCACTCCCATTGCCACACCATGTAAATCCAAGTTCCAAATAACTCTTGTCATATTTACGAAAGTATTTTTTCTTTGAATAGCTACCATTAGGACTAAATATTTCTTCAATGGAGCTATAATTAATATATTTCTTCACACACAGCTTCTGAACTATTAGCACTGCCTAAAAGTCATGTTCCTTTCCTTTCAAAATTCCGGATCGAAGCCAATTTTCCATTATTTATAATGGGCACTATTTAACAGAGACATGGACAACTACTAGCGTGTACCATATAAGAAGGATTTCAAACAACTGCTAACAGGCAAGCGATAAATCAACAAGGCACAGAATTTGTTATAAGTTACTTGTGATTGGCTACAAAAAATATAAATAGAAAAGTATTATAATCAATTAATTCTATTTCAAAATATAAGTATATTGGTATTAAAATATGCTACAAAAGTGATAAATTTGCTTTCGAAGGGAACAAGAGTAAGGTAGTCCGCGAACTGTTCTGACTTAAAAAAGTGGTCCCCACTTCAAACAAGCTTGAGGAACGCTGCCCTAGCCGTTTAGCCAGTTAACTCGTAAGATAATTACTTGAAGTAACATAAGACAAGCGACGGGAAATCAGTCTCTTATCGGGAATCGAACTCGACTTATCTGCGTTTGTAAGAGTAAGGTATTTTAATTCACTAAAATAGACATACTTTTCAAAGTTCAGCTTTTACTATTTCCACACTTAAACGCACTTCCACTTATTTTGTTTTCGTACAATCCTAGAGGTAGTTAATGCCCAGTACACTATGTGAGGCAGATGTTATCAAAAGTTAAGAAGACTTCAGGAACACTGAATTCCATCGAAGCGGTTTTCGCGCATGTCAGACCCGCTATGACCTGCGCAGCTTGACCCCCGACCGACCAGCAGCACGCAGTACAGTTACGGATCCTTCGTCCGCCCGCCCGCGACGAAACAGGACGCGCAGGTGAGTGGCAGCAGCAATATCAAACACGCACATTGTTAACGAGTCCTTTAGGGTACGATGATAAAAACTGAACAAGTCGTTGTCTTATTGTTTACTCGTCGACGTTTTACCAATTTAATTAAAATAAAATTACTAGTCGAACGTCCTACTTGTGGTCACCTCTTCACTTCATGGCTTGCTAGACTAGTTATGGTCTGTTGTCACTTTACCTCCTTACTCTCTTTACTTTCTCGTTAAACAATAGCCTAAACAGGGTGATTCATGAAGTATGATCTGCGCTTTAGGAATCAGATCTAGATGTTATTTTGAGAACAAAAATGTCATATGTACAAGAGTCAAATTATCATTAGTTTTTTACTTGTAGAAATCCATGCGTTCTACTGTGAACTATGCTTATAACATGTTTTCGTCTTCATATAAATAGTGGAACCTGCACTAAAGGGAGTGGGGTTCCGTTGTGACGTGAAGCACGGGAGAGGAGTAGGATAGGTCAGATCTGGTGACATCAGCTGTTGATGAGTAGACCTAATATCCACATTTATCAATGTTACATTGGAAGAGGATGATGAATTTATTATAAACATTTTGGTGCGCTCCCTCACTTTTCTCGCGCAGTAACAGCTCACTTACAAAAGTAGGTTTAAACCAATTACTTGCCCGTAATGTGAATGCAGCTGAGCTCGTAAGCTATGCCGAGCTGCCAAATGCTACGTGTGTGATTCACATCTGTGCGGACAAGTGCGTTGAGGTGGAAAGAGGAAAATATGAAAATCTGCATTCAAACTGAGGTATGCTTATTTTCTGTTCAGTACAGAATTTTTTAATAATCTTTTTATGTATTTTTAATTTTGCCCACAACAGTTTCTACTTCATTATGATTCTAACAGCAGCAGTTCCTTAAATATTGATCATCGACCTATATTCATGTGACTTTTTATGTAAAAATGACCTACAGAATTGATTCCTAAAGTGGGGGTCATACTTCATGAATAATCTTATAATACCAACTGCCCGTATGTATAGTATATAGCAGCGGTCATCAACACAGTGCACCTTCGGGCTAGCGTCTTTTACCCGCGGATAAGAGAGGCACTAGCGTGCATCCGTGGCTACTGGCTGTTAAGCCTTTCCCTCTCCCTTCTGCACGACGATGCATTTTCAGATCCACTTCTTACCCGTTACCCGTTTCAGCGAGTGCTGACGACCACTGGTATATAGCTACAGCGATTTCTCCTAAATTACTGGGCGGTTTGTTAATACATAATATTCAGTATCCACAATATTAGTTTATGTGACAATGATGCATATGAATTTTTTTAAGTTGGTTATTTAACGACGCTGTATCAACTACTAGGTTATTTAGTGTCGATGAGATTGGTGATAGCGAGGTGATATTTGGCGAGATGAGGCCGAGGATTCGCCATAGATTACCTTGCATTCACATTACGGATGGGGAAAACCTCGGAAAAAACCCAACCAGGTAATCAGCCCAAGCGGGGATCGAACCCGCGCCCGAACGCAACTTCAGACCGGCAGGCAAGCGCCTTAACCGACTGAGCCACGCCGGTGGCTTATGATGCATATGAAATACACTAAGCTTTATCACGAAATTGATACATAATAATTTCTCATTATACGTTTTATACTAAAGAAGAGACTAGTGAAGTGCTTTGTATGGAGTGTGGCATTGTATGGGACATTACGACGAAGTGAAGAGAAGCGAATAGAAGCATTTGAAATGTGGATATGGAGAAAAATGGAACGTGTGAAGTGGACAGGCCGAATAAGAAATGAAGCTGTGTTGGAAAGAGTGGGTGAAGAAAGAATGATGCTGAAACTGATTAGGAAGTGAACGGGAGAATAGTTCGGGGCAGAAGAAGATATCAGATGATAGACGACAATAAGATATATGGATCATATGAGGAGACAAAGAGGAAGGTAGAAAATAGGATTGGAGAAACCTGGGTTTGCAGTGAAAGACCTGCCCTTGGACAGAACACTGAATGAATGAATGAATGTATGAATGAATGAATGAATGAATTTCGATTCGTTTGCTAGTTGTGAGCAATGTTAATGATTACAGTTTCTACCACAAGTTTAAGGTCACCCCTTATGCTTATATCAAAAACCTTGATGTTTATATAGAAATCAGAGTCCGCCGAGTTAGCTCTGTGGTAATGTGTCTGCCTCCAAACTAGCCGGTCCGGGTTCGATTCCCGGCAGGGTCAGAGATTTTAATATAAAAATTCTACCTCGGGACTAGGCGGTGCACAATTTCTAATCACTAGATTGTGCACCAATATGCCTGGGTTAAATCCCAAATCTCTCCGCAGTGCATATGAGGAGAATGCACATGCCACTGTTGATAGTGATTCGTCCATCAAATGGGGACGTTAAGCCTGGCGGCCGCCTTGGTACTATTCGACAGGAGTAGGCTACGTGCCGGCACCGGGTTTCCCCTTCCTCCTTCCTCATCATCTTCATCATCATCACTCATTTCCAGATACTACACTTACACGAATACTTACACATACACTCACCCTAGTACACGACATAACTCTCCACAGATACACATCGTGTACAGTGTGACTCGTCGAAGTGGTGTACACCTAGAAAATGGGTCACAAGTTCTGTCATCTATCCGCAGTATGCGGAACTCGAATCACGCAAGTGAAGTGGGTGGGCATTGGATACACACACACATATAGAGACCAAATTCCTGTGAAAAATGAACTTTTCTGTAATGAAAACTGATTGAAAAATTACACTTTTTGTAGGAAAAAGTTAATTACCTCAGAATGGGTGTACTTAGATCATTGAATTTAGGGATATTATCTCAAACCATTTTTTCACATCCAAAATCTACCACTTCACGTCCACACTCATTGAATTTCTGCCCATTTTCAGTTTTTTTTTTTTTTCAAGGAAGAAATCTAATCCTTTCACAGCTGCTAAAAATGGAGGGAATAAGTTGATTGACCAACGTTACCAATTCCCAAGGTTATAATTTATACTCGTAGCAGTGGCGCTGCAGGGTCAATGTGCCACGAATTTCAAACTCAGGAGAACTTTAGAAAATGACATTTTTTATATAAAAAAGTCTGGATTTCAATGGGTGAACGATGTGTCATTTTTTTTAACCAAAAAGTAATAATTACACAAGAAGCCCTTCAGATATGTCTAACTCTATCACAAAATCCATTGATCTAAGTACATTAATTCTGGAGCAATTATTTTTTTCATACGAAAAATTTAATTTTTTAAATACATTTTCATAACAGAATAATTGCTGTATATTCCACACTTTAGAAGATAGAGAGATTAGGTTTGCAGTATAAAATATCATTTTTCACACGTATTTGATCCCTGTATAAATATCAGATTGTTTCACGTAAGTATAGGGACAGGCGTAAAACATCATTTTGAAGAGGTGTCCTTAAACTTTTGGTAGAAACTGTATAGTTTGTTTTTAATAAATATTCAAAAGACACATAAATAAAAATCTTCCATATGAATCCAAAGAAAATGAACATTAGTTTTCTGGATTACACACAAAGTCAGTGGTTCACTCAAGAGTAGCAGATGTTTAAGACAAGGGTTGTTAATTCCATTACAATGAAGTTCTCTTCACTAAAGAGAGAAGAATCCAAAAAGGATAGCTGTCCTTGAAAAAGGGTACCGAGCGGTAACAGCACCTAAATTAATTGTAGATAAACTATATTCTATTATAATTTTAATTTTAATTATACCAGCGACAAATTACTTGGTGATTACTTGGTTTGACCTGATGAAGCTTGTGGGCTTTTGGAGGTAAAGAATTTGCAAGAAACGTGTAAATAATTCTGGATATAAAATTAAATTTTTTCGAACACCAGGAGTATGGAAATATATCTTGCAGATTACTGGATTTACTTCTTCATCATACGTAAGAAACGAAATTAAAAGAAAAAAACGTTAAATCATTTTGGAGTTCATTACCATTTTGTACCTTCAAGTTCATATATGGAGCTATTCAAAATTATATTCCATACAATACATCCTCTTATAAACTGACTCATACATACGAACAAAATCAGGCTGTATAAAAACGAGCGGACGGACAGGTAGAAAGATTACATGGCTAAAACTACTTTTTAGATTTTAAGGATGCTAAAAAGATGTAACCCCGCGAAAATATAATGAAATATATTTTTCAACATAATACTTTCTGCACTTACACCCATCACTGTGTTAATATACCCATGGTAAGCTCTGAAAACGGACCATTGTCCTGTGCTGAATACAGACATGATGCTGCAATGCCTGGCACGACCGTCAAACTTGAATTCTCTCGATTTTTATTTCTGGAAATATTTAATACGAGAGGGAATCTGTGCCCTCGAACGGAACACTTTGTACGTGCCCTAAGGATTGAACACGGAATGCGTGCGTAGTTCATTTTCATGTCGAACTGTGTCCGTGAACTTGAAAACAGCTTCGAGTAGTCTACCTCTTACAAAGAACCTGGAAAATAAAAAGATTAATAGTGTTCGTTTTCCGCATACGGTGTAACAGTACTGAAAGTGTGACCAAGATCTATTTAAATATACATTGTTTAACTTGTTACACAAGTCCCATAAGTGAATATAGGACAAACTTAGCTAATTACGTGACATGGCTAATTTCGTGATATTGTTTTTTATATTTACCACGACATTATACCAACAACAAATCCAACGTAAATTACAAATAAATCGTTTAGAAAGTGCCGTGTTACATTTCTATGTAAATATTCTGGCATTCGACAACCATCTGATTCAACAACCCAGAATTTAGTAAAAAATAGTGAGAGAAACTAGCTCATTCTTAATTTTAAAAGTACGGCGCATAAATCGCGTTGTAACTAAGTAAAAGTTCTACAACATAGGCTCTAGACCAGCGTTTCTCAAACTTTTTTGAACTGGGGACCACTTACCACTTTTTAAAGTCATAACAGTTCCGCGGACCACCTTACTCTTGTTCCCTTCGAAAGCAAATTTATCATTTTCGTAGCATATTTTAATACAAGTATACTTATATTTTAAAATTGAATTAAGGTTCGGTACTTTGGTCCTCTGTTATGAATTCGGGTAGTCCCTGGCTGGGTTACAGACGCGGCGCCAGATGTGCAGGGGAAAGATGTCAAGAAACCCATGTATATAGTGCTTTAAATCCCTCTTTTGCTGCTGAGAGTAGAGTGGGAAGTCGATAGACGGTTAGGGTAATAAATTTCATAAAATGCAGTACTAGGAGAAAAAATGAAATTCGATTGCCACTTGTAATTTCTAAACTCTGAGATTTTAAGCTATAGTGTGATACGCAATTCGTTTGAATTTTATTTTTTCTTCTGTCTTTTTTGAAGGACCACAAAGGCAGACCTCGAGAACCACAGATGGTCCGCGGACCATAGTTTGAGAAACGCTGCTCTAGACTAAAGTAGTCTTCCACGAAATCGATAAGAAAGTTAGACCAACAGGCAGGTATAAGATATCAGCTTGGAAAATTACGAAATTGTTCAAACTACAGTGTTAACCGTTGACAAATTGAATGAAGCGGACCGTGTGCCTGGAGTTCAATTCTAATGATAGAGACTACATCTAATTTGCTCAATGTATTTCCGAACTGCACTTGTATTTATTGTACCGTTAAACATAGGCCTATATGAGCGTGCCACTAAAGATCATTGCGTTCATGTCTGTTGAGTAAGTCTATCAAACAGCGACAGATATAGACCAGTCTTTAAGAACTGAGCTTCTACATGTGATTTTGTGCAAACATGTAAAGGACCTATTGCAATTTTTCCTGGAATCTCTCCTCATGGCTAGTCTTCTTCTTTACCTTTCAAGTGATGCATTTAGTATAGATTGCAGGCGTTTCCCTGGTTTTAGATAACTTCTCCGTTTCCTATGTTCTGTGTGTTGCCTACATTCAAGACAGTCCGGAAACTTATTGATTGCCCCTTGTATCTAGGAATCTTTTCAAAATATGTAAAATGTGTATTAGAAAGGATAATCGATAGTTAGAGGACTTATTATAAGGTAAGCCAATAGATATGTAATGAGATATGTAATGTGTGTGTGTAAGTCGCGGGATTTTATTGCCGAAAGCTGGCTCGCTGAATAACCTCTAAGCGGGCAGTTATTTACCTATGCCACTTGTCGAACGGCGCCGTACTAAGCGAAACCTGTTTCTAGGCATTAGATACTCAATAAGAACAAAATATCCGTCCGATAGTTTAGGAGAAATCGTTGTACAGAGATGGCATGCCAGAAACCACTTTTTCATTATAAGGAATATTGAAAACGTGTACTTCCGCGAAAATTTCTAAACATTTTTACAGCATCATAACAGTTTCTCTTTCATACATCGTACAGAGTGTACCAAAATCCCATTACCTCCTACCTCTTTACTCTGTACATGTTTTTCTTGTTGCAGATGATATTACCGGGTTCTTTAAAACAATGGCCGATGAGTACAATTACATACTGGAACAAAGAATCTCATGAATACACGGGCTCGTGAGCGACTTAATTCTGGGAAAACATTGAGAGAGATCCAAAATGGGAAAGTAAAAAAGTATTCCGTACGACATAGCTAGATTTAAATGAACGTACTGTTAGACCTTAATGGAGACGGAGCAAAGGAAGAAGAATATAGTGCCTGACTGAGTCACGGCTCTGAAATCCCACATAAAGATCTCACGCACGTCAGTGAGTAAAGGGGACTGATGAGGTGTGACTAGCGACACTAAATGCCGCTAGGTTGATAAAGCGTGCTTCGTGACGTAGTAACCATGTCATTACCTGTAATGTCGCAGCTGGATGTGATCTGTTGCACGCAGAATGGTGACTTCGTCGTGACTCGTGGTTCGTGATTGCAGCGATTACATTGCCATAGCTGCTCTGGCACTCCGGTTTTTAGCATTCTAACAGTCACTGACAGAGTTTCAGTGTCTGACTGTGCACCACCTCGTCATCCATTTGAGAAGGCCAGCCGAGCCAAATCTTGGTGTGCTAACGACGTGTAATCAAAGGACCAGGATTCGACGTCTGACAGATCTAGTGACACTTCAATGGACAATGAAATAAGCCATGGCGCCGGCGTAGCTCACAAGTAAACATTCTTATGGGGGCTGATAAAAAAGTTAATTTTTTTCTTCCACCATGTTGATAATGTCAAAAGAAGTGCTTATACAAATTTTGGCCACTCGATCACAATTACGAGGCCTTCCAGAAAATGATTTTCCCTGGGTCGTTTACAGAAAAAAGCACAATTGCATGGAAAGATTTATTGAAACAGATACAGCAATTCTTGCGCTATTTGTCAACATGCTCCCCAGAGGAATTGAAGCATTTCTCATACCCTGGGATCAATTTTTATATTCTTGCGTCGTAGAAGTCAGCCGCCTGGGATCGGAACCAGCGTTTGACAGCTGTCTGCACCTCTCGGTCGATCGCATATGATAAATGTCTCAATTCCGGTAGGGAATATGTTGAAAAATAGCTCAACAATTGCTGTGTCTGTTCCAATAAATTTTTCCAATTAAATCGTGTTTTCTTTCTGTTAACGGCCTCTGGCGAAACTTATTTTTTACGGTCCTCGTAATTGCGATCGAGTAGTTAAAATTTGTACAAGCCCGTCTTTTGACATTATTAACATGACGAAAGAAAAAAAATAACTTTTTTATCTGCCCCTATCAGAATGTTTGTTTGTCAGACGGTAGAGCGTTTTTGCTTGTTATTCCGGGGTTGTGCTCGGGCGTGGATTCGATTCTTGGTTGGTCATAATCTGGTTGGTTTTTTCCGAGGTTTTGCCCAACTGTAAGGCGAATGTAAAGTAATCGTACAGCAAATACTCTGGTTCATCTCGCTAAATACCATCATGCTATCACCAATTCTACAAGGTACACTCAATAAATTTCCGGACTGCCCTGAATGCAGGCAACACACACGACATACTAAACGGAGAAGTTATCTAGAACCAGGGAAACATCTGCAATTTATATTAAATGAATCACTTGAAAGGCAGAGAAGAAGACTAGCAATGAGGCGTATATGGAGAAATTCCAGCAAAAATCGCAATAGATCCTTGACATGTTTGCACAAAATCACGTGTAGAAGCTCAGTTCTTAAAGACTATTTGACAATATTTGATGGACCGACTCAACAGCCATGGAAGCAATGATCTTTCGTGGCACGCGCATGTATGTTTAACAGTACAATAAATAGCCTACAAGTGCAGTTCGGAAATATATTGATTGCACCTTGTAAATAATGCAGTAGTTCAAAAGCGTCGTTAAACAACCGACTAAACAAACAATGAAACAGTACAGCATAAGGGTGTAAAAAAGTCTAAACAGTTACGAAAACAGGGCATTTCCGAAAAAGAAGAGATGCCCGTAACTCTCTGTTGGGAAGTAAAAGTTATAGACAGGAAAGTAATTTGTGGAGCTAGAATTCACCTCGAATAGTCCGAAGCGTTCTTTGTTAATGAACGTAAAATTCCCGCGGGAGTCTACTCTTTCGTAGTTTTTCCAAACTAACACAAAAATCCTAATAAGTATCAACAAAAATGCATATCATACTGATATACAAATGAAAAAGAAATCAAAACATACTTACTTTGTGGATTTGTCTCCAATCTCACTTACTTCCGCCTGTTTTTTCTTGTTTTCCTAAAATTTACGTTAATTGACTGATTCCCTTAAAAAAATCATATACACAACAGTGGCAGTACCTAGCATAGTCATCCCAAAAGATACTATCAACACATTTCGTGTAAAACTGCGTTTTGATTCCCTAACTATATGGCATGCGTGACAGCCTACATTCCTGCACGTTATCAAGCAGCAGCGACTCATATCTCTTAAAGTCTTTAAAAGTACCGAAAGTAATAGAAAGGCAAGAAGCGAACGACTCACATCGTGAATTATAGAGGTTCACATGCGGCTGAGAGAAATAAATATGGAGTGTCGCATTACGCCACCTTGACATAATTGTTACATCACTGAGCAGTCACGAACGCAGCAGGGAAACAAAGAAAACTGTCATTAAAAGTGAGACAGAGATAATTAATTTTTCATACATGCAATTAAGTAAATTGGATCGCAGCTCTAAATAAATCTCGCGTGTGGATCGTACGCGGCTTCGAATCTTCCGCCTCAGTTCCTTACAAAAACTAAGTACATTATATGAAGTCTGAATCTGTTTTATCAATTCGATTTCCGGTTCTAGTCTGTGTAGATCTCGCTTGCAGTTTGTCTCAGAGGAGACTGTGATTTATCGAGTTGAGTGGGTATTTATGGTTTGCACATATTACCCATACAAATCTGCTGCGCAGTCCAAGGAGGGTCAAGGACAACCAATCGACTGACAGTCTCACGTCCATTTGCCTCACTGTCAGTAGAGGTTAACCAGCATAGCGGTATCGTGTGGTCAGTACGATTATCCTCCCAGCCGTTGTAGCTGATTTTCCAAACAAGATTTCGTTACCGGTACCTATCGTTGCTCCCCAAATTCATCACGATGCTAGATGAGCACCGGTCCCATACATTGGTCGAAATTCCACAAGAAGACTCAAATCAGCACTTACTTCGTAAAACTAGTCCAAGGCATGACGACTTAAACCACGCGGCTACGGACATAATGCAAGTACTTTCGAGTAGTAGTAGTAGTAATGGTGGGTAAAATATAGATAATTCAATGAAGGAATAAGAAACTGTAAACAGTAGCCTACAACTTAATGACAAAAAAGAACAATTCGCAATTAAAATATAATGAATGGAAGAAATAACGATATCTAAAAAGTTTCTGTTATAAATTATGTGGTAAAAAGGAAGAAAAGCAAAAAATAATAAATTCAAGAAAATTAAAAGTATTTGGTACTGGCTCGTGGCATAATGTTTTCACCAGGCACCTCTCAATTAAATGGAACGTTTACAGATGTTTCAGTAGGCTATATCCCTGCCGGCCAATAACCGTTAAATTTCAAGTGGCTTATCAGTCGTGAGCGTCAACGTATTAAGAAGCATTACAACTTTTGCCGTTTCTCTTCTACTTCACCGCAAACTTGACGTTGCACAGAGGCAGAGATAAAATAAAGAATCTGTACATCGCACGATAATGGAACTTCATCGCACATGGTAATTCTCACTTTGCTTTTAGGCCTATATTAACTAGTTTCTTTCCAACTAAACCGATTATTATATCTTACCAGAACCAGACATCTTAAACAGTATAATGCACACCAATGTTTTATTTTGATAACTACAAATTTCCTCTCACGTACTAAATTTTCCACTTTTACCTCTTTCCACCGCCTTCTGATTTTCATTATTCTCACATCCTTCTACAATTAATTATCATATTCATCTCTTCTTTAACCATCCACATTCCCCCATACGCAATTCCAGTATGCTATACTTTCTTGGGGGTCACCTTCTCACATTATTCCTATATGCACTAGTTACAATGTTAAAATGTTTAATATATATTTAAATTCTAATCCCTTTATGTTTATTAAATAATGAAATGATAAATATGTCCTCTTTAGCACTTAGAAAATTTTGCGTGGCCTTCATTATTGAGGATTTCTTACGGTGTTTGTTAAATCGTATTCACCATCTGTCGCCTATCTAAAGACCATAAATGCTTTTAAAATTTTCTCACTCGGTAACTTGAAAAGCAATCTCATGTTTGAGTCATTAAGTCACTGTAGGTGCTATTCATAGACATTTCGCTAGCCCGCGCTACGAGCGTGCTAAACTAGCCCCGGTTATCGACTGATTACTTGTACAGGATTCATATCATATCACATCGCTAATACTGGTTTATGAATAGGAAAAACGTTAGTTCGCTGATCATCCATCGGAAGCCCGCGCTAAGAATGTCTATGAATATGGCCCTGTGAGTCTAAGCGAGGTATTGTTGGACTTTGATTGCTTATGAAAAATATATTTGTTGAGCTTAACGTTCATGACGTTAAGTTTTACTATCAACCAGTATTCACATATTCATCTCTTGCGTTATCTAATATTGTAGTCAATTCATGTCAAAGACATAGCAAATTCTACTGTTTCAATATTACACACTCTTGTTTTACGATTTATTTTAATTAATTCTATATTAAAGTCACTACATAATTTCACTTGTACTGTTTAAAGATAAAGAAAATGAAATGCTTCAATAAGCACAAAGCTTCGGCCGTCTTTTACAGTTAAGAATGAGTAGGTACTCAATTTTATAGGAGGCTGGAAGTTATAACGCTACAAAAAAAAACCATTTCGTTTGATATTGGCTTCAATTCAAGTTCTTCCAGGAATCTTAGCAATTGTCCCTGCTTTCAGCTAAGGGTACCTTAATTCAAGCATCCTTTCTCAACTATCTAACAGTGCTTAAGTTGGAAAAATAACTGTAGAGAGTATTCATCTTATATCAGTATATCACGCCGTTTCATACTGTACCTGTTATTTTCAGTCTCACGTTTGGCACATGATGTGTCATTTGTTACTCTTCCTGCTCCCTCCACAAAGCCATGGTTTGACATAATGAACTAGTGTAGATAAAAAACTGCAAGCTGTTGCCGTACATTCTTATGAAGACAAGATTACTTGCTCATTGTAGATGAAGGCATTTTTTTTCTTTGTCATTGCTTCATTCATAATACTGAATGATATTTCACATTCTTAAGTGGACATAAAAAATGTATGTACTATTTGCATGAATACTTCAAGATATTTATATTTTATTATTTGTGTTATAGAGGGTCATTCATAAGTCCGTGAAACATTTTGAAGTTTAATAACAAATAAAGTTCGCAACATATCATGGTAATTGACATGCCGATAGAGAGAGAAACTCTTCAAGTTTTTTTAATAAGAAAAGCCCGCTCTTAGTTGCCATGATTTATCGCTAGGTGGCAATAGTTATCAATAATGGCAAAAGGACGTTTACTGAACGTGAGCAATCGTTTTGTATGTTACAATATGCAAGGACCTCGTCAAAGATTTGAAGTAGACGGTTTCGCTGACTTGCTCATCGCGACGAAGCAACTTTTCATCTCTCCGGAAAAGTGAATCGGCACAATTTGTGCATATGGGGAACTGAAATTTCCCGCGTAGTCATAGAGCATGTTGAGACTCACCTAAGGTGAATGTCTTCTGTATGAGTTCGAAAGAGAAGGTGTATGGGCCATTTCTCATTGTAGAGCCCACCGTCACTGGGATGATTAACTTGGACATGTTATAAAACTGGCTGATGCCTTAGCTGAAGGAAGACAGCAATGATTACATCTCTCTCAGGAAGATGGATCTCCCTGTCACTATCACAACGTGTGAGAGCATCTTAATCAAAATTTGCCACAGAGATGGATCGAACGCATAGGACGAGATGGCGCGTTAATGAAGTGGCCACCACGATCACCGGATTTAACTCCGTGTGACTTTTTCTTGTTGTGGTTTCTGAAGAATATGAGGAATGATGATGAGGAAAGGATGATGGGGGAGGAAAGGAAGTGGCGAAGATGAGTGGGGTTCCAATTGCCTGATAAAGTTACCTGATATTCATCCATAGGAGTGAGAAAAAAAACCCGAAAAAACCTCACCCAGGCAACTCGTCCTGACCGGGAATCGAACCCGGGACCGCTGCGTTCGAAGTTAGACTCGCTAACCCCTCAGTCACAACGGTGGACTTCGAAGCATCATAATCGTAATACTTTCCCTGTATGCCTCGTAGAAAGTGACAGTAAAATATTTAAATGGTCGAAATAAAGAGCATGATTATTAAAAACAATAATCGTATTGTTGTGCAAATGTACGTGACTTATTCCAAATACGAATGAATAAGATACACAAGTCATCTTACGAGCCGCAAGAGTGATCTAGCAGCTAGGGGCTGAGATTTCGAATCCAACTTGATAAGATTATCTGGTTGGACTTATCCCGAGGTTTTACCCCAGTTGCAAGGTAAATGTCCAGAAATCCCTGGCCGAATTCTGTAGTTCATCTCGATGTCGCCAATTCAGCCTATACTAGAAAACCTCGCACATGATACAGCGTCGTTGAGTGAATTTTAAAAGCAACAGAGGATTTATAAAATTCTTTGCATTCCCTTAAACGTCTTTACTCTTGGTATGTAATTTTTACGTTAGATAAGGATGGATTTAAGGTTTACATAAATACTATCACAGTCAAAACTGTTTATCTTATCCAATAATTAGATCGCTTCTTGCAAGGAAATCTGGGGCTATAAGGAGGAATCTATGTGAGCTCCAAGCCCATTTGTCACTCTTCCGTTTAAAGAACTTGGACAATTTTTAAGGGAAAAAGTCGAAAATGGACTTAACCTAGTAACTACTACATGAAGGAGAAAATCGAGTGGAATTTGAATTCCGTCTAATGTTTGATCCCTACCCTACTAGCATACACATCCCGCCCTATCATTTGCATATCTCAAAATTTCGAACCGCACTTGATCACAAAAAAATAGCTGTCATGACTTATGCCTTAGCCCTCTGAATTCCACACGATTCTTTCCCTCATGTACTTAGTACTTATTAGGTTACGTCCATTTTCGGCTTTGAGATAATCGAGTGGAAAATGTCGAAGCACATTAAATTGAGAACGGAGCGAGACGAACCGCGAGGAAAGCCACAAGACACGAACACACTCTAGTATATGCAGTCACGAAGCTTAAGTTGTGAGGGTGATAGAAACAATAGATTTGCCGGCACTATTTCGCATTGTCTGTAATGAGGCGATATAAGTGATCCTAGTGGTTAGCAACTATCTATGGATGCATATTTACTACGTATTGAGCTTCGTGACTGTATATACTAGACTGTGGCACGAAGTTCATCACACTCTTCTGTTTCCATGGTACCACGAGTGACGTCAGAGTAAACCTTTCTTGTCAAATCGTCACAATTTTTCTGTTCTTGTAGGTCGAATATAGACGTTTCACGTTAGAATTACCACTTATGTATAAGTGATTATTGCGTCTGCCATTGATTATCTTATCCGTGGCCTCATCACTGTGGTATTCCATTTTATGGATGATAAACGATGAAAAGATTAGTAGAATTACGGCAGAAGAAACGAAAGTATCCCAAGGAAATCAGTCTCAAAATTGTATCTGTCCCTTTGAACTAGCTGAGATTTCAATTCGAGTCTCCACTGTGGATAAGCTACGCAATAGTCGTTTGGCCAAGGATGTGCCATCATTTACCCAGACTGATACGTTAAGTTCGTGCAAATTGATTCTTATTGTGAAAGATCATAGGCGAATAAAAATATAACAAAGACGATTTACCTTAGCTTCAACTGTTTCCTTACAGAATAAGAAACAGGCATGGATCTCTTAGCAACATCGGCAGCAACGGTACTCACCTGAAAAATAAAACAATAGTTATTTAATTTCGGCTGTTTGTCAACAAGAAAACGAACTCCTATCCAAGCATATGCATAACACTACACAAGTTTCAAATTAAAAGTTCTTACGATACACTTGTTTAACAATATTGGCAGCCACGATTATCCTGATTGCACAGTCATTAATATTGCGATGTTTGCAAGAAAAAGAATATGAACGTCGCCAATTTACATTTTATCATGGTGATGTTTACACAATTATGTAAACATTGAAGAAAATATTCATAATTATTGCAAATAATTTTAAGATAAACTAATACTTCCCAAATCTGGAGTAGAGATATAGTACAGTAGTTTACAAAAATTTGATCTCTTACAGTACATAGTGGGTTAGGTTTCTATTTTTTTAAATAAAACTATTAATAGCCATTATTAGAGAATGGGGTAAGTACTAATATATTACTCGAGATCAATTAAATTAAAACATGTTTGTTCCCTTCAAATTTTTTGTGTTTTCTACAGTCTCGCCGAGCGCCAATGCATAATAATGCTGGTAGGCGTATAACGAAGAAACTAATAAGGTACAGTACTAATAATAATAATAATAATAATAATAATAATAATAATAATAATAATAATAATAATAATAAATAATCATCTGATAGTCTATAGGTATATTGTATGATAGTATTTCTCTTACAGACTAACAAAAATACACACAATCTAATGGTTTACTATCAAAACAAACATAATGTCATTTGTACAAAATTAAAGAATCATAGCTTTCGAAGATTAAATTTGAAAAACTGAATTAGGGCAAAATTAAAGTAAAGAAACATTCGTGTCCCAATGTAATATATGTTCAAAATACAAAATAGATTAAAACCGAAGGAATTCACTTAAGGGGGAACATACATCTTTAAGTACTTTAAAGTATTAAAAAATGGTGAAATGCAATTTATTTTTCTCAGCAATGAATACATCTTTAACTTTCAAATTATATATGCTGAGTACACGCCATTTCTGTAATATATGCTATTTTAAGATTTAGTATATCTATTACCGTTACGAGTAATTAGCAATTCAAAATGGCAGTTACATTTTGTGCATTGAAATGCCGTTTCCCTGATAATTTCCACAAACATATCAGTATTTCTGAGTGATTCTCATTTATATTTATTTCTGAATGTCATATAAACAACATGACTAACAATATTTTAAATATATTCGTTAGAAATACTTTTTTTATTTTAATTTATATTTTGAAGTTATTTTTTTAATTTACTAGGTCAAAAATGTTTTTTTAATAAACTATAGGTGTTAAGTAAGTTTGTTCACAAGCATAAAATTTAATTTCACGCAAATTTTCACTGCAATATCTTAAAAAACCGTTTGAGTTTTCAGGTAAACCGTTTGAATAGACAAAAGTTACGGGCTCCATTTTGTATTTCTAATAATCCGCAGCTGTAGGCCTAATAGTTTCACTAAATCTGAAAACACTGTACAGTTATTTTTAAAAATTTGTTGCGGCGGAAAAAAATGTCACCACGTTCCATTAAACATTTTTTATTGTATTTACTGTACTGGAATTAATAACTTCCAATACTTTCCGCAATGAGGAAAGTGAAATTTTAATTTGTAGTGTTTCATATTTTGCGAGCTTCGGGCATAATATCATCTAAACTGGGTGTAATCGCAAAAGTAGTGTATATTCAGCATATAAATTTTCAAAGCTACAGATTTATTCATTGCCAAGAAAAAATACAGAATTTAGCTAATTTTTCAATAGGCCTACTTAAAAGTACTTAAAGATGGGCATTTCTCCTCGAGAAAATACAGACATATTACGTTCAGATTTTCACCACCAGATGATAATCTACTCGAAATATTACTTTTAGAAGTAGGACTTTGTATTACTTATTATAAATGGCTCATGATGGAAAGACTATTAAAATATTTTACTTTTATATATGTTCTATCTCTTTCGCTTTGATTGAGGAGTTTAATTAGCTTTTATGCTAATCTTGTATTTCGTGGGCGTCTTTTTCAAGTATGCACACAAAATTATACCAACTTTCTCGTTATGATTTTCGACTTAGTTTTTTAACTTCCGCTGCCGCCAGCTTGTGAAAGGAACAGGGAGAGGAGTAACAACCTCGTTGTACCCAGGAAGGCCTCTACGTTGGGTTGCGCGTCCATGTCCTCTGTAGAATAAAAAAGTTGAAGTTCTAAATCTAAACGGTGAATTACCAGGGGATAGGGCAGCCACTCTAAAAGAGTTTAATACGCAGGGAAGCTTTGGTTTTAAGCGTGATGTTAGCTCGCCTTTTGCCTAACTTGCAGGAGTCTAATCATCTACTCAATAACGACTTTCCACTAATATGTCAATAATAGCTGGATGAATATTACAAGAGAATTATTATTTCCTCTCATAACATTGTATAGCCGGATTAAAAATCCAACAGTGACAGTTTCGGCCAATCACATGGCAGAAAAAGGGCACCGCTGTTATGGCAACTGCTAAGCAACTTTGTCGATTTAAATTCACATAGAATACATGCCAAAAAGCTGTTAGTGATGTATTTCCACGGAAATCTCTAAGTTGTTGAAAAAATTCAACATGCCATAATAATCTACTCTAACGTACGCCATAATGTTATGTAGCATTATTTTAATTAGTTTTATAATCCATATTTCATGTGAATGCATGTAGCGTAAGTACTGCAAGTACTTCCAGAATTTTATGTTCGTTGTTAGTTTGTGTAATTTTAAGTAGATATCCTAATCCTTCACTGTGTAACTTTACCCTTATTTTATTTTAATTACACTGAACAACAAATTTTTACTTTTTGTCTTGTTCCGAAATAAAAATAGGTGAATATTAGGCTACTAATACGTGTGCCCTAAATCTGAATTTAAAATCCAAATTGCTTCATCACGTACCATTTTCTGGGGAAAGTTAATTAAATTTTTTATGAAAAAACTTTTTATTTTTATTGTTTTTCACTGCTACTGATAAAATTACAACAGACTAGGGATTCAAAATGCCTCACAATACTTGAAAAATGTGTACTGGATACAAAAATGATGTTATATAGTTCAAAACTCAAAACACACAACAATAAAAAATTTCATATGTAGAATGAGAATTTGAACTTATCATTTAAAAAGATTTTCTGGATGGCTTCCGTTTATAACTAAGCCCGGGACTGTCTATTACAAGGAACCAACAATAGTCTGCAAGCATGCTGGATGATGATTTTCCTTTATATCGTCTTTTCATTTCAGATAGTTCTTGATGAAATCTTTCCTCATGCTGGTCGCTTACCGCTCCAAGGTTAGGAGAAAAGAAATCCAAATGAGAATGGAAAAAGTGTATTCTTGAGAGACTTTTTCTCATATGCACTTAACATGGTTTCAACAAATTCGATGTAGTTGTCTGCCCTAGAATTTCCAAGGAAATTTTAGCAAACATCTTTGAAAGGGCGCTATGGCATTTTTTCTGTAACGGAGAGTTGTTTCTCAAACAAAGAGTCCACACCTGCAGAGTAACGGCTAGCGCGTCTGGCCGCGAAACCAGGTGGCCCGGGTTCGATTCCCGGTCGGGACAAGTTACCTGGTTGAGGTTTTTTCCGGGGTTTTCCCTCCACCCAATGTGAGCAAATGCTGGGTAACTTTCGGTGCTGGACCCTGGACTCATTTCACCGACATTATCACCTTCATCTCATTCAGACGCTAGATAACCAAAGATGTTTATACAGCGTCGTAAAATAACCTACTTAAATAAAATTAAATAAATCAAACAAAGAGTCAGCCAAAACTTTGTGAATTTGTGGACCGATGAAAATGCCCTCTTTTAATTCGCCTTCACTCAAATTGGTAAACTTTTCTTTTAAATACTGAAAACCATACCATTTTTTTTTTGTTCATTGTGAAGACCTCACTTTGAACTGTTATGAAATTTACTGAATAGAAGGGACTAATATCCGTTTATTTATTAGAACTACAAAAGAACATGTCAACAACCATAAGAAAACGGGAATAAAATACATTAGCTTTCGTTTTGGTTTGCAACCCCCAACCAGCGCCAGATGTTCCCTGGAAGAGCGCTCATAGAAAAGTGAAATCATAGCATATCTTAAAAACCTTACGTGATACCAAGAAACGAGATGCATTTTCGGATTCAGCGCACACGAAACCTATGAGACACATTGTTTTAAGTCGAAGTAAAATTCTTGTTGTTCAGTGTTATTACAGAAGGAAATTAAAGAGAACTTTACCAAGCATAAGCTAACTAAACCTAAACCAAATTAATCCATTATATTCTAACCCAACCCAGAGCAATCTCGCCTAACAATTCCTACTGAAGCCAAAACATATTAACAAGAATTTCTTCGCTATTTCCCACAAATTGCGAGCGTTGTTTATTCTGTTTATATTTGCCTATATAATGTCTGTTATAAGACGAAATTTAAACTTATTAATCTTGCAAATCAAGCTTTCAGGTATAACTCCCTGTAAAGTTGATTGAATAATTTCGAGGGAAAAATTGTTCCGGGGCCGAGACCTTTAGTACGTTTAACCAAAGGTCTCGTGATCGATGCCCGGCCCCGGAACAATTTTTCCCTCGAAATTATTCTTATTAATCTTATTTTTTTCTTCAGAATGATGACTTCAATTAACAACACTGTGTCTGTATTCTGACCCATCACACTATCAATATATTGTGCCAACTTTGGATACCGGAAAAGAAAGTCATAGTTGTCTGTTTCGACGTACCTAATCAACTGAGCGTGTTTATAAAAAAAATGGCCGGCCAGAGCATCATTAGTGTGTCCAGTCGTCCGCGCTCCGGTGGGCGCCGCTGTGGACCGGAACACGAGGAAGCGCCGTGCTTCCCACACTTCTAACAGCGTCAAGGCCAATATAGTGTTTAGCCTCGTTTCCGTATTGCCAAAGTTAAACTTTTTCTCTCAGTTTCAGAAATAGGTAGGCCTTACAAGACATACCATAATCCCTTGTTCCTAACAGATTTTGAAGGCACATAAGCTATAGTTTCTTTGGTCATTTTCGAAAATATTTTTGTCCATTAACAACAGCAAATATTACGAAAAATTTCCTCTTCACTTACGACACCTCCACTGTCCAATTCTAAAAGGAAAAGTTATTCCTACTTAAAAAAAGTTGTAGGCCTACTTATTATAGGCCATGAGGCCCACAGGATTGTGTGAGTTAAAATGCACATGCTTTTGCAGACAATCGTCATTAGGACATTAGTAGCAGTAAAGATATCAGACTTATGTGCTTCCCAACTTTAATCCACTTATGTTGGATGAGAAGTGAATTCCGGGGCTATAGTACGGCCGCTAGGATTGGATCAATGGAGAAAATCTATTTACCCCATAGGGAATCGAACCTGCGACCTTCTGCGACGTTTCTGTGCGCCCTTCAATTATAAATACTAATAATTAAGAACACAATTTTAATATTTTAAATAGGCCTTTATTAATTATGAAGTCATTTACTTCTAATAATGCAGAGTAAAAAGGAGGTTCTTGAATTCATAATGAAACAATACTTGAATTCAAAAAACAGGGGAACAAAAGAATCTAAGAAAACCTACTTCACGTTCAAAGGAAATTGTACTACTGATTTTTGGATGAAAATACACTACGGAACCCGACTGTTTTGTGTAAGAGTACATTTACACACGTACGCACAATACATATGTTCCTTCTGATAAAGGTTGATTGATACATCTATAATTAGACAGTAGCCTACATCTCACTTGACATGTGCCAGACAAAGAATAATTGTTGCATACATTTTTTATTTTATTAGGTTATTTTACGACGCTTTATCAACATCTTAGTTTATTTAGCGTCTGAATGAGATGAAGATGATAATGCCGGTGAAATGAGTCCGGGGTCAATCATAGATAGTTACCTAGCATTTGCTTATATTGGAAAACTCCGGAAAAAATCTCAACCAGGTAACTTGCCCCGACCGGGAATCGAACCCGTGCCACCTGGTTTCGCGGCTAGACGCGCTAACCGTTACTCCACAGGTGTGGACTGTTGCTTACATCTCAAGCCTGATTAGTAAACTATGTTACTAGAGTCAACGATGTATGCAATGGGGGAAAGGAACTGGCAATCCTGCCCCATTATCTCCTGGCTTAGTTTCCTCATGAGTGATACCTTAGCGTTTCACTTATGAGGTTCCAATTAGTCTTCGAACCGCAGCGCCGACTAAACATACAACAGACATATTATGCACCTACATATGTATGTATGTATGTACGTATGTATGCATGTATGTATGTATTTTTATCCTTCTTTACAAGCATGTTCTATTACACAAATGCAATACTACATGCTAATAGATTAGCCTACACATTACAATATTGCTAACTCTTTCGAATACAATGTATACGCATTATTGCTAGCCTATTCTACTTTCCTTAAATTTACTATTTACAACGTGTCAAAATCTATGCTGCTGTTGAAACTTTTAAATACAATGCACAATACTATTTTATAGCCTATTCTATTTTTCCATTTACAAATTAAAAAAGACCATTACAATTGTTAATATGTACTGTATGTATGTATGTATGTATGTATGTATGTATGTATGTATGTATGTATGTATGTATGTATGTATGTATGTATGTATGTGCATTGTTTTATAATTTATATGTACGTTCGTGTGTAACATACTGCTTCGAAACGAAAATTTGAGAACCTGAACGGTGAAATGTAGACAAGCTTGTATAAAATATATAATAAAAACTGCAAACAACATAACTTGAAGACAAGAGAATACAAGAATAAGCGGTTAAAACACAACGAAAGGAAGAAATAAATATAGCTAGACAGACTCTGCGTTATAAATCATGCGGTAAAAATGCAAAATAGGAATAAGAATAAATTCGTAAAAATTACAAGAATTTAAAACAGTGCTGTTCCTTATTATGACTATGGGATCAACCGTCTTCATACTGGGCCACTGAATCCGTAAGCCCTATACTCAATACAATCAAACAATGGCAAAAAAATGGCATTTCCTAATAATAAAAATACAAAAGATAGAATTTGTTCTTAGTGGTCTCCACTGCGAAGTGGCCACAACGGGTACAACCGCATGTCGTACATGTAGCGATTGTTTCTGTATGTTTTTTCCACGGCCTTCTTGATACATACGACAGCTGAAAGTGCTGAGAAAGTGAAACGTACGGGAAGGGGGGATGACACCGGGTGAGCAACACAAGCGGAAAAAGCATTTCGAGCATGACAGGTCGCGTTCGGGCAGCTAAATTTACGATCCTCGCTTTCTACAATTCACATGTTGTTCAAAATTGTTAAAACAAGCAGGTCCGGCAAACAATCAACAAAGCAACAGGGCGATTTCACGAAGAACTTTCAACACACATTTTTGCAAGTGAGAGGCGCTAGTCTTTTCCCCATATTTCTTGTACTCATTTGTTTCGCTTGTTGATATTATGACTTCATGTCGAATACTCAGGTTGAAATCCTAGTGAAGCAGAATCAGTTTGTCGAGGTCAAGGACGTTCAAGTTAGTAGATTTCGATATTTTTCCGGGCTCATCATTCCGCGAATTCGGGTTTTAACCCTGATGTTGAATGGAGACATACTTGCAGCGGATGAGATGAGGGCATGGGAATTTGTTCCCGAGGTTCTGCTTCGCTCAAAATTAAACATTACAAACTTCTTTCCACCAATACTCTCCATTTAATCTTAATCTTTTCTTAATTCATATTATTTCATGACATTAGAAATATGGTTTCAGGGTTAGGAGTACGATCTTCAGTGATGCCGAGTGGAGATGACCAACAGTTTTCTGCTTCTCTGTAACATGTTCACGACTATGATTTCAATGGACGACGCCCGCTAGTATTTCCGAGATATATTCGTAATGCTGGAAGGACACTTTGTGGCAATAATAGCTAGCATCGGAAGAATTTAGCTATTTTGATAGTTCAGTTGGCGGGCTCTGCCTTACTACGACCGCATGGACTCCAGTTTCAATCTCGGCGATGGCGGAGTTGTATTTGTGGTGTGGGTTCTTCAGTTTTTCCTCCATGCTCCATGTCCTAAGACCTATACGATAAATACATCTATACATTTATATATCTATTACAAGAATATTCAATTGTTCATGCTAGTCCAGTCAACCTATATGGTGTAGCGCTAGTGTTCGGTGGTTGTTTGTATTATCTAGTGACCGATGCCTGTGTTATCTCTGCTGTATTTCCGCGTCTAAGGCCACCTGTAGAATTTATTTTTATCTCATCCCTAACTCGTGGGATTGGATCCACAATGGACCTAAAAAAACGGACTACACGCAAAAGGAATTTCTTTTATCTGATCGTCTCCGCACACACATACAAACTAGAGATGGGTAAAAATTGCTGGAACAGTCTTTTGAAACTGTTTCAGTACGATTCGTGAAATAACATGTTCCAACTGTTCCAAAGAGTGTTACACTACTCCAGTGTTCTCTTCAACTTTCCACATGGTTCCAAGAGATAAACAGTTGAATTTCTGAACAGTTTCCCTCCTATTTGCTTTCTGTAAAGGTCACGTGTAACACTATCATCAACCTCCAATCGAAAGTAGATACAATGTAGATTTTCCACACGGCCTTCGTGCAACAGTATGAGCTCACAGTCTGCTCATAGTCATCTTACAGCCTCCATGAAACTGTCCCAAGCCTTTCGTGTATGTAGTACCGCGCAATTTATTGTACGAATCAAATTCCCTAATAAATCCGATATTAATAATTATTAGCTGCCCAATGAATGAGAATATAATTATGGTGCACTGATATGGTGTTAATTAATAATATAAAAAAAATATTGTCGGATAATATAATTATTAAATTCTCCTAGGGTTGGTTATATGCGTTATTTTTAATA
Source organism: Periplaneta americana (assembly GCF_040183065.1). Classification (NCBI taxonomy): domain Eukaryota; kingdom Metazoa; phylum Arthropoda; class Insecta; order Blattodea; family Blattidae; genus Periplaneta; species Periplaneta americana. The sequence continues at coordinate 57,773,696 of NC_091133.1, forward strand.
AAATCGATTCATTTTTAACTGTAGTTATTTACTATACTCTTTAATAGTAACCTACGAAAAATGACTTTCGTCATAATACACTGAACAGCTGATCTAAATGATTCAAGGACTTTGAAACATGTCCCTGAAACAGATGAGAATTTGAAACAGTTGGAACAGTTGGCACTGACGTAAACATATTCTTATGAAAGTGTTTCTTTGAAACTGTTATTTTGGAACAGTTTCATTTTTCTTTGAAACTGTTATTTTGGAACAGTTTCATTCATGAAACAGTTACAGTCGAAACTGTTTCTTAAAAAGAACAGTTTAAGCCCATCTCTAATACAAACACTTGTTTCTGTTCAGTACCGTAATGTCAATTAGGCTATATCGTGAGTAATTGTAATTACGTGTTCGATCACATGGTGGATGAAATTCCAGTCAAGAGTTCCTCAGCATGTAATTTTATCTGTAGCTCTATATTTCAGTACTTGAAGAGTAAATATGGTATTTCTCCTATTACCCTGCATTCCTTTGATATAGGCCTACTGTCATTATTGAGGCATTGCTGAGGAACAGCTAGATGGAGATTAGCAGACAGTAATGATTACCTCAATTTCACGTTTTCAGTGATTCGGAGAAAGGCAGTCGGAACCCAGGAAACAGGACGTCGGTTGGTTTTCACTGTTTCTGTCGTTTACATATTATGTACTGTACCTGTTTTAAAATTCAAGTTAATTATCACAAGGAAGGGAACTCGAAGACCTGAAAACATCGTAACTGTTTCTATAGTCTACTTACTTTCTTCTCCAATGTTGTAAAGCAAACATTTTTGTATCTATTTTGTTTTCAGCTCACGTGCTTGGTGCGAGGATATGTGACAGTACGATGTTAATGTGATGCTAATAGAGGAACTGGTAGAATTATTGCAGGGTCAACGGAAGTACTTCGAAAACTTCCCTCAGTCGTTTTCTGGTATAAGAATTCACTTTACCTCGCTGAGAATGACAAAAACTTGAAGTTATCAGTCAAAACTTTATTATTAATAGGTACTCGTATGTAGTATTCAGTACATAGTTCATTTTTAACATTTTTTCGGCTAATATTGGACATATATTGAACGGGTTACATCAGCTTCTTGTCTATGCGGATGACGTGAATATGTTAGGAGAAAATTCACAAACGATTAGGGAAAACACGGACATTTTACTTGAAGCAAGTAAAGCGATAGGTTTGGAAGTAAATCCCGAAGAGACAAAGTATATGATTATGTCTCGTGACCAGAATATTGTACGAAATGTAAACATAAAAATTGGAGATTTATTCTTCGAAGAGGTTGAAAAATTCAAATATCTTGAAGCAACAGTAACAAATATAAATGGGACTAGGGAGGAAATTAAACACAGAATAAATGTGGAAAATGACTGTTATTATTCGGTTGAGAAGCTTTTGTCATCTAGACTGCTGTCAAGAATCTGAAAGTTAGAATTTGTAAAACAGTTACGAGTATATTACTGGTTGTTCTGTATGGTTGTGAAACTTGGACTCTCACTTTGAGAGAGGAACAGAGATTAAGGGTGTTTGAGAATAAGGTTGTTACGATAATATTTGGGGCTAAGAGGGATGAAGTTACAGGAGAATGGAGAAAGTTACACAACTCAGAACTGCACGCATTGTATTCTTCACCTGACATAATTAGGAACATTAAATCCAGACGTTTGAGATAGGCAAGGCATGTAGCACATATGAATGAATCCAGAAATGCATATAGAGTGTTAGTTGGGAGGCCGGAGGGAAAAATAACTTTTGGGAGGATAATATTAAAATAGATTTGAAGGAGGTGGGATATGATGCTGGAGACTGGATTAATCTTGCACAAGATAGGGACCGATGGCGGGCTTATGTGAGGGCGGCAATGAACCTGCGGGTTCCTTAAAAGCCATTTGTAAGCAAGTAAGTAAATATTGGACGTATGCAAGACAAGACATCCGCGGAGTCAGCATGACAGCGAACTTCCTACAGCCACTCATATGTTTCAGATGTAGCAAAAGGGACTCGTGGAGCGGATCTGTGCTCGAGTGTGGATTCGAATCCTACATACAATTAGTCTCCTGAGTCCTGAGATATTCGTTGTTTTATTTTTAAAGTGTTAATATAATTCTACATTTCAAAAAAAGAAAAGTCACCCACATGAGGAAAAATGCTGAAAAAATTCTACAGGTTACAGTTACATTTAGGCACAAATGCAGGTATATTATATTACACTTCGGTTCTCTGCACATAAACCTTATATCATAATCATTTATGAAGTATGGTATAGTATAGTATACTTCCAGGACTCAGGAACGTAAACTATTATCTGGTTGGATTTCTTTCCGAGACTTTTCCTAACTGTAAGATGAGTACTATGGCGAATTACTCGGCTCATTTTGCGATCACCAATTCCATCGACACAGAATAATAACGCAGTTGATGTAGCCTAACGGCATTAAATGGCATATAAAGAAATTTCCAACATAATGCAACACTGAGGAAAGATCTCTACACTTTAACCGATAAACGTTCGACTAAAATTAATTTAAAGACTTTGGCTTCTTATGAATGTTAGATGACACTACTGAGCTAAGAAGTCTCTAGGCTACGATAATCGCAGTTTCGAATAAATTTCTAAATTACTAATAACAAATAATTCCTAAAAAGGTAATTAAATTGCCTCTATTTCGACCATTTCCGCCTTAATGTTAGTGACTCCGGGGCCTTTTGTGATGAACATTTTCATCGAAACTTGTTCAAAATTTCTGAGGAAATATTCGCAATTCCAGCTTACAGGAAATGTCAGCAGAATTCTATAGCGTAATAAAGCTTCCGAAATTACAGCGTTGGCAACCAAACAGCTCGAAATCAGAAAGGCAAATTGCCTGGTAACCAGTTTTATGAACGCCAACATTCTTGTACGACACTGAATCCGAAACTCGTTTGTGTGAGACATTTGTTCTAACTTTCCACAAAATATATCTGTTTGTGCAACATGATCGCCTGGAGTATTCACACAGCAGTAATAAGTATTCTTCAACTAATCTAAAGGCGATCCTAAATTATTTTAGCACAGTAAGTACAATTGAGCCGTTCAGAGCAGAAGTGGTGTAAGTCAAAAATGGCTAATGAGGGTTAAAGTAAACATTCTGTAAGATACAGCGCAAAGTAGCAATTAATATTCAATTTATTTAAACTATTAGTAGTCAGTGGGTAGCACGAAGGACATATTAATTGCTACTTTGCGCTGTATTTTACAGAATTTTTACTTTAAACCTCATTACCCCAATTTTGACTTACACCACGTTTTCTCTGAACGGCTCAATTGGTCCGTGAGAGTGGCACATATGCACAGGTTTTCTTGTCACTTGTAATCCATAGCATTGGGTTCTACTACTATCATAGTGTTTTAAACTAGGCCTATTGCAATGTATTACAACGATATAACACAGGAGCTATTATTATTGGTATTATTATTGTTTTTCACTAACATTTTACGAAACCATTCCATTTGTTTCTTTCTTACTACGTGACATTTTTATTTAGGAGTCATGTAACGGTACACATTGTATTTCACAATATGATAAACAAACTATCAAGGGACGTTAGTTACAACACCACTAAAGCATTTTGTCACAGAACAACTGGATCACGGCCATTGAGAGTTATCGTAACAATAGCCTATGGTGGCAAAGTCGTCTGAAGGGCAGAGTTTAAATACAGGGGAGTTAGTGTACTACTGACTAAACACTTCGAACTTGAGAGGACGAAGGGGAAATATAAAAAAACAAATAAAAGAAAAGAGAAATTGACGGATAAAAAGAAAAGCAAAATGAAAGGTATTGAATAATCATATAACTAAGTCAGGAAAGATTACGAAATGAAAAACGAAATAAAAAAAGTAGAAAGATGGAAAAAAGAAATATAGAAAGACTGAAAGCAAATAAGAAATAAGGAAAGTAGTAGGAAAGAAATATACAGAGGAAGAAAGAAAGTAAATTAATAAGGATTAATTAATTAATTCTTATTAATAGGTTTCTATGCAAGGGCAGATCTTTCACTGCATTCTCCAATATTTCCTATTTTCTGCCTTCCTCTTAGTCTCCACATATGATCCACATATCTTAATGTCGTCTATCCTCTGATTTCTTCTTCCCCGAACTCTTCTCCCGTTCACCATTCCTTCCAGTGCATCCTTCAATAGGCTGTTTCTTCTCAGCCAGTGACTCAATCAATTCATTTTCCTCTTCCTGATCAGTTTCAGCATCATTCTTTCTTCTCCCACTCTTTCCAACACAGCTTCATTTCTTATTCTGTCTGTCCACTTCACACGCTTCATTCTTCTCCATACCCACATTTCAATTGCCTCTAGTCGCTTCTCTTCATTTCGTCGTAATGTCTATGTTTCTATCCCATACAATGCCACACTTCACACAAAGCACTTCACTAGTCTCTTCCCTATTTATTTTTCCAGTGGCCCGCAGAAGATGTTGGTTTTTCTATTAAAAGCTTCATTTGCCATAGCTACCCTTCTTTTGACCTCCTGGTAGCAGCTCATGTTATTGTTTATAGTGCAATGAACAACAAAATTACAGAAAAGATGAAATACAGAACCAGGATGAAACAAAGATAAGATGAAATAAAAAGAACAAGAAAAGAAAACAAGAAATAAAAAGCATGACAGTAGAGATGGAAATGACTGGGAGAATTAAAGAAAATAATAAATCAGCAGAAAGCCTAAGCAAAATTGCAAAGGAAAAAATAAGAAAAATGAAATAAAAAGAGAAAGAAAATGAGAAAAGAAAAACGGAATACGAAAAAATATAAGTATAAAAAATAAATGCCAGAAAGATGGGAAGGAAGAATGAATAGAGTACAAAGGCAAGAAACAAAGAAATATGAAAGCACGATGAAGGAAAGAAAAGAAGTAGACCTACATAAGTCACAAAAAAATAAAATGAAGAGGGAATAAAAGAAAATTAGATAGCGCAAGAAGAAAAGAAAGACAGAAAAGAAGAAAAACAAGTAGTGCATAAAAAGAAAGAGATACAAATGAAACAACATAAAGAAGTAAAGAAAATAAGAAAAGGGAGAAACATAGAAAAGGAAAATGAAAAGAAGAAATACACGAAGAAGGAATTGAAGGAAGCAATGAAGAAAGAAAGAATGAAGGAAAATACAGAAAGAAGAAACGATTGAAAGCGATGGCAACACACAAGGCCGCCTGTTGGGGTCGGGTCGGGTCGGTCGGCCGGCAACTTTCACTGCGATCTTCCCAGCGCCGTGAGAATGAGGCGCAGTCGCCGCACCTGCAGCACGCGCTGAAGCGTCTTCACTCGCTCTGGCACGATTTCCAAATTGTCCGCTCCGTCACGCGCCGCTTCCGCCGGGTCTCGAACACCTGACCTCTGGTTCTCCGCAATCACGATGTAGACACCAATTGAACTGACGAGTTGTTCATGGAAACCTAACCAAGTCAAGTGATTGATTACCTTCAACTGTTTGTTGTAGCGCGTTGCTAGGAAATGAGTACAATTGAGAGACCGTCCATCTGACACAGTTTAATCATCCAGCAACCAACAAGAAACAAAAGAATCAACGTCAAAGATGAAATCTTTAGTGTAGAAGTCAAAAGCTCATGTGTCTTAAGGGGAGATGATGGTACAATTTGAATGTTTTTCCGAATTAATGCACTTTTTTCATTTTCTTTTTTGTATATAGAAACAACTTAAATTCGAGATTAGTTTAAAAACAATTGCAACCCAAATTTTTAAATACCGGTAAGTACCAGGATAGAGTAATTCACTAACATAGATATATCCCAGTCATTTTTAAACATAAATTAAAAATCACTTTGACATTTTACTCTTAAAATCATATTCTTTAAAATGTCTGGAACATAATTTTAATGTTGGCTTTTAAAAATTTAAGATAAACGATTACATTTTAAGAAATAATTTTAGAGGTAAACTTCTAGAGAAATATGGAGAGATATTTTAAAAATTCAACAAAATAACGAATTTCTAGTTTTCTGATATCTTGAAGAATGTAGCTATATCACACACCATGCATGTAGCATCAATAATTCCGAAGATACATAACAAACATACCTTTCTCTATGGAATAAAGCAAAAAACTGAAGTTACAGTTCAGCATAATTTAAAAGCCCTATGCATCAAAGCTTTAAAAATGGAGTCACAATAGCTAACAAAGCCATAAATGAGCATTACATTTTATGTAACACAGTATTTTTCACATATCAAAGATTATTTAAAGCAATTTTGTTTTTTAAAAATTCTGATTTTTCACCATATTTAACCATCCTTTCCTTCGACAACTCCGTGCACCACAGCTTTAAAAATGGCGTCGCAGCAGTTGACAAGGTCATAAATGCGCATTAAATGTTATATACGAGTATACCTAATATATTTTCACATAGAGCCCATGTATTTTAAAGCAAAAGAAAATGTTGTGAAAATTCACTATTTTTTCCACCATATTACAAAGATCCCTTTTAAACTTGTCAATGATGTAAAGTGATGTTTGCTAACAGTTCAAGGATTCGCAATAATAATAATAATAATAATAATAATAATAATAATAATAATAATAATAATAATAATAATCATGATTATGATGATGAGATGATGATGATGATGTTGATGATGATGATGATGATGATGATGATGATGATGATGATGATGATGATGATGATGATGTTCTACTCAAATATTCTTCGCAACCGAATTCATTGTATTCTTACAAAATTTTTTCTCTGGAAAGTATCGATAGCTTTTCTTCGCTTATACTCTATGTTTTAATCCCATTATTTTTATTATTGCTGATATTCATTATCTCATAAAAATAAAAAATACAATAAATTTAAACAAGTATCTCTAAGTTACAGACATAACTAGCATTTCCAAATCGCAGAAGATTTACACCCATATAATAAGAGTACAATATACAAAACGTTGACTATAATTGCGGCACTTATATATCACTACGAAAGATTATAAAATAAGAAATTTAGAATTGTATAAATGTAGTCTTTTTAGAATTAATAGCCAAATGAATATTGAAAATATCAAGAATTTAATAAAGACAAACTTAAAGATTCCCAGACAATAATAACATAAAAAATCCATAACAAGAAAAATAGACTGATCTCCATAGGTACCGCAAATAAAAGAGAGTAATTTTTTTATTGAAATTAGACCTGCAAATCAGATTACGGTTGGATTAAAGGACGTCCTCTAAAACCGAAAGCTGGATGGTAATAAAAATAATACCTATTTATTGAGTTTTTCTACACTACTTGTATGTATTATATGATTATAATTCTACTCGCTGTTTGTCTAGCGTCAGATCGAGAAAATAGTAAGATATCAACTTAGAATAAAATAATGTTTACTATCATCATCAGCTTCATGGGTTAATCCTCTTGATCTGCATGTAATATTACAATTTTGGTTCACCACCGTATTTGTCTTACAACTGCTGCCTTCCCTTTTGGCACGTAATTAAATGTAGTCTTACATGAGTGCTAGACATTTCCCTATTATATTATTCTCATTCCCTTTGGTATTGCATTGCTATTTCAGCTATGTTTGTAAATGATATAAAATATGTTCTAAAAATTCTTCAGCACATTGTACATATAGTGGTAAAATTGCATCATTAATTCTACATGTGTCCTGGACAGAACTAAACTGTGTATGTATGTATTTATTTACACTGCAAGTGGGCAAGCACCAGGTGGCAGAGGTATATACAATATTAACAATACACAATAAAATGATAACCAATACACAATAAAATTTACAATACACAATACAATTTTACAACACATATACAATTTTACACACAATACAATAATAATACACAATACAATTTAACACAATAATAATAAAACATAAAATAAAATACCTAATTTTACAATACAACCGACATAATTATCTATAGGTCCTACATAAGTTTCAATAGTCTTTCACTTTACTCTCATCTCATTCCCTGTAGTGGCACTATAACGCATTTCACTGACACTTTAGCACACATTTCACTGACACTCTGTAACACATTTCACTGACACTATAGAACACATTTCATTGACGCTATAAATTATCACTGATCGGAATTGTTCACTGCACTGTAAAACCATAACTTCACTGACTCACCTCGCTTCACTGATACAGCAGTTCAAATAAGTCAAATAATTACATCCTTATGCATACTTATAAACAGAACTACATTTAAACTAAACATTTCTAGTCTAAGGCCCTCTTACACGCTAGTTTTAAATAATTTACAATTCAAACCAAGGAAGTAAACTCGTCAGCCTAGATAAATACATGTCACCTTAAAAAAATTAAATGTTGAACGTCACCTTAATTTTAATTTTCACTTTATATACAACTTTTTAAATTATTCTTGAATCTCCTTAAGGAAGGACAGCCCTCAAAGACCGCTGCAGGTAGGTCATTCCAATCATTTATAGTTCTATTTAAAAATGAAGTTCTATTTAAAAATGTAAGTTCTATTTAAAAATGAAGTTCTATTTAAAAATGTGAAGTTCTATTTAAAAATGAAAGTTCTATTTAAAAATGGAGTTCTATTTAAAAATGAAAGTTCTATTTAAAATGAAACTCCTTGCGTCTTATTTCTAACCAATCTCATGTGACAAAATTAAGAACTCCATAATAAATATGAATTGAAAAAAATATCTGCCATCACCTGAACTCGAACTCGTAATCCACGTGCAAAGTCAGAGAAAGCACGCGGTGACGGGTGTGGAACCTGGGGTTCGAAGCTATGAAAGTAGTGATAGCTGAAGAGTGACGGTGCCTCGGGGGTATGATGGGCGGACCAGCTGTCTCGAAATTAGGACGCCAACATCGCCGTCGGCGGAGCGCGTCTGCTACTACTTGAAATACCACACAAGTAACGAATCACAATGAAGCGAATGCTTATCTGCCGACGAGAAAAGAAACCGCACTGCAGGTACTGTACACAAGTAAAACACAAAAGCTGCCACTCGTCCAGAACAGTAATATGCGTTACAAGAGCGGTATTTTGAAGCTTTCATGTTCGAGGAAGAGTTTGAAAAAGCGAAACGTAGTTGAGCTTTTTTAATTTCCGAGAATTGAAAGAAAACATACCGCTCGTGTATCGTACATTATTTTGTGCGAAGATCGTTTATTACATACCTGAAAGAGGAATTTCTAATTAGTTGCAATGAAATCTCCATCTTGGTTTCTGTTCAATGACGGCAAATTTTCAAAACAAAAATATCTATCTTCAACATTGTTGCTTTAAAATGTTTTCTGTGTTTACTATACTCCAGCAGGCCGTGATATACGTGTCTTTTTTTTCCCCCAGTCTATAAATGCGAACTTAAAACAAACGGCTTCCTTAATGTTACATGCATCACGAATGCAGTAACTTTAGTGGAGTTGTAGAGTTTACTTAATTTTTGCAAATATTTAAAAACAATAATTAACAGTGCAATTTAGGTGAAATTACAGTGGTAAGTTTCCAATTTAGAATTATTACTATATTGAACGTCTCTAAAAATAATATGTTAAAAGCCTAAAGCAGTAAAATCAATATGTCACTTAAGCGGTAAGAAGAGGGAAATTGTTATGTGTGTTAGGTTGGGAATACTGAATGTGGAATTTTATACTTTCCGCGGATTGATTTTGTGCGGAAACCAAGCAAATACGCACGATCTCGCACAAATTATATTTACAGGTAGATATTTTCTGTCTCCTAAGGAACGAAAGTTCTGTAACTATTATTATTATTATTATTATTATTATTATTATTATTATTAAAAACTGAAAGGCAAAAGGACCGAGCGCATGAACAGGATGATCAGTCCTAGATCAGAATTTAAGTTCTGGCAATATAAGCCCACCAAAAAGAGAAACTTAGGGAGGCCTTCTGAAGGATGGAGCGATCAAATGTAGGTCTAGTTGCTGCAGGCAGAAAATCCCTAAAGCATGAATAATTATTATTATTATTATTATTATTATTATTATTATTTTAATTGGTTTATTTTACGACGTTTTATCAGCTTCGGTGGTTATCTAACGTCTGTGTGAAATGAAGGTCATAATGCCAGCGAAATGAGTCCAGGGTCCAGCGCCGGAAGTTCGTCAGCACTAAAAAGCAAAGAGATGTAACCCCCAACATAAAAGCACCCAAACGCAAACAGAAATGCAACGCGAAAATATAAGACACGTTCGTTTCGATGTAGAACGGAGTAAGCACAGTCGTTTTTAGACGTTGACTATTATCTTTGTAGAAGTATGGATGCTTTAATCATTTTGTAGAAATAATGTACCATCATAGACTTTACGTTGGTTAAGTGAGATGTCAGCTAACCATGTTTAAGTAACCGGTGATTATGAATGGTGCACAGAAATAAATTAAATAAATTACATTTTAACTAAGGTTACTGTATAACCGTTGTTTCGTAACCTATGATTACTGCGTTTTTAACAGAGGTTGATGTACTTACACACAAGATTTGCAATTACAACTGACACAAGTTTAAATTTCACGCCCCACATTCGACTCACCTCAATCAATCGCACTAAATACGGTAGTGTTCTGGTCCACTGACACAACTGCAGTCGTAAATGACCACGCAAGTTCTTACTTGTGTCCATCACGTTCAAAACCTGATACTGCTGCAATTAAGATACTTATAGACTATATACCCCTATCTTTGCTATTTTATAGGTTATTTAACGAAGCTGTGTCCACTGTGACGTTATGTACCATCGATGGAAGTGGTGATGGTGAGATGACAATTTGGAGAGATGATACCGAGAATTCCTCATGTCATTATCTGACATTCGCTTTACAGTTTAGGAAAATATCGGAAAACCCCTGATACGTAATTAATCAGATCGCCATTTGAACCTACTCCCACTCTCGAGCACAGTCTAGGATCATAAGTCCAGCTCGTTACCCCTGAACTTTGCCGAACATTTATTATTATTATTATTATTATTATTATTATTATTATTATTATTATTAATGTTGCTGAGATTGCACACCATATATAGTCTACATTTTATTGCGGAACATACTTCTTCAGATAAATAGCGATCTTCAGTACTGTCAAGGCAACATTTAAGACAACATAGGTCAAACACAAACGGAATACATCCACTCCCCCTGGAGCGGGGGATATATATTTCCACTCCCCTGTCTGAAATCGACATGACTTCACAAGAATTTTTGTTTGAATATGTTACTGCTTCAGCTCACTGTATTCATATGCATATGATCAGTTCTCAGCACTTCCCGGAAATATAATGTTACATAAGTCCTACATTTCTTGTTTCCTTCAACTTTTTCATACATGCCTATCAAATTCCTTATTATACATTTCATAACGCTTGATTTAATGGTGCATTTACCGTATATGCTTTTCTCTCTCTCTCTCTCTCTCTCTCTCTCTCTCTCTCTCTCTCTCTCTCTCTCTCTCTCTCTCTCTCTCCCTCCCTCTCAAATATTGGAATTTATTATTATCAAACTCAGGGAATTTGCACTTCTGCACACGAAAGAAACATCTGACAGGCGACACATTTCCGCACGTTACGTAACTATGTAAGAGCACGACATCTCCGCAGATACCGGAAAACCTTCGAGTTCTTAAAACACGAGCTAGTAAACACTACAGAGATATAAAAATATTAATAATACTTATTTAATAATAATAATAACAATAATAATAATAATAATAAATTCGCGCGTTATCCATCATCTTTACCAATTATATAATGTAAACCATCCTCAGTGACCACCACAACTCGTTCTGATGAACTACATACGTATGTAACGTCTTTGGACAAATGGCAATTTACACAGGTGACCGCTAAATTGAAGTGAAGACATTTTGGTATACGAAAACTGCTCTTTCTAAAGTATGGAGAATAAGCCACCATGGTGGTCTAGAGCAGGGCTGGGCATCGGGAGCGGATCCAGACTCTAAACGGGGAAGCTTAATATTCATCCGTCACTAAATCAACGCTGCGCGGTGTTCGGCGGGGAAGAAAGGGGATGAAGAGAAATCATATGGCTCACCGTAACCGTAAAAGAGTAGAATCTCCTCTTGCTGCCCAACCCTGGTCTAGTGGTTACAGCATTGGACTTATAATCCTGTGGACTCGGGTTCAATCCCCGATGTACCCCGATTTATAACTTGTGTTGAGCAAGCCCGTGGTCCAGGTAACACATGGGAGAGGGTTCGCACAGACGATTTCTCCGAGAGTTCCGGTTTTCCTGTGGCATCCAGCAAATCTCCATCATCTCATCTCATCGTGGGTGTAGCGTAGACCAGCCTCCTATGGCGCACCTTGCGCAACGACTCTATCGGTAAATTGGTCTACATAACTGGCTCCATATAAGATGAATGACGAACAGTCAAGTACCCGCCATTAGTTAAAAAAAGAAACTATAGAGAAATAAATATGGATTAGGCCCTATTCATGAGGGTGGAAGCTTCAATTTGTTGTTGCTAATGAAGAATATACAAGATAACGTTACAAAAGTTGAATATATCTCGCCCAGAAATGTTGGACTTCACCATTTGTGACGACCCCAACAAATGGGATATTCTTCCCATCCTTTGGTTCAGATCAAGCAAATCTAGCTCCCTGTGAAACAGATTTGAATAATTTCAAAGGAGGAACTTCACCCGACACCATCTCAATTTTTCCTTTATATCCACATACCTTGAGTGGGCTGACAAGACGCCAGAAACCCACATCGAGTGCACACAAACTATGTGTGACTTAAAATTGTGGTTTTCTGTTAACGTACGTACAGTAACGTGTAGGCCTGTATTATGCAAATCTAACTTTCGGGTAAAGATCCCTGTGAAGCAGACTTGAATAAATTTCAAGGAACGATGTCGGGTGAAGTTCCCAGATAGTTCAGTCGGTAGAGTGTTGGTGTGCTCAGCCACAGGTCCCGGGATCGGTATCCGGCCCCGGAACATTTTTCTTTTGAAATTATTCAAGAAAAAATTAATTTTTCACTAAAAATTAATTTTTTGCATATCCATTATTCGAGGTAAATTGACTTTAGGTAATGAATATGAGTAACTTCTGTTTAATAGTATAACATAGTCCACCATTGTGGCTGAGGGGTTAGCGAGTCTAACTCCTATGGATGAATATCAGATAACTTTATCAGGCGATTGCAACCCCACTCATCTTCGCCACTTCCTTTCCTCCCCCATCATCCTTTCCTCATCATCCCGTTTCTGGTTTTTCAGATCACTCTACCGGAGGCCTCCCGAAACTACTGGCTCTCTCGACTGGCCTCCGTGGAATGTAGTTCAGCGATGTTGGATGGCTTCTGCAATGGCACCCGAGGCGGATCTACTCGGGGGAGGAGTTTCGCCTCGGGCCGACAGGGGGGCCTTGAGGGAAGTTTCCCAAGTAGGAATGGTATATGGATTTCTGTCGGCTATAGGGACCGATCGTTAAGGGAGTCATGTGGTTGGGTTGGTGCGCGTAGGGGATCTTTGGCACGCAACTCATTCCATATCGAAAGTTAGCGCAATAGATCTCAACAGGTCGCAGTGCTGGGCCATCCGTGCCCCCCTCAGTTAAATTCCATTCCATAACATAAATCGTTGTACACAGACAGATGGAATGTCAAAACCACTGTGCCAGTAACGAGAATGTTAAAGAATGTAAATCTCAAATGTAATTTTTGCTATATTTTCGTTCTTCATAAAATCAGGAAGTAAAAATGACCGTTTACTGAGGTGGCCGCTGAATTGAGGTGATCGTTTCGGCAGGTTTTACTATATTTTGTGCTATATGTAGATAGTATATAAAATTTCTCGGCAGTCTTATTTCCATAACTACCGGTATGTCATTTCTCTCTGTCGTCTCACTTGAAGAAGTGTTTGGTCTTGCCAACGAGCACAACAGCAGGGGCTTCATAGTGACCAGCAGCTGGAACTGGACACAGTAATATGAGCAGAGCTGTAAGTGCTGTGTTGCTATTTTCGAGATCTGAAGCCAAGCATAACGCGAGCGGCGTCCTTCGGCAAAGACGGCGACGACCGAGAAGGAGGCGGACCGGCAGGTGCTTGACCTCTGCCATCTCATCAAAGTCGACTTTCCCGCGGCGCTCCCTACATTTGTCTCCAATAGCAAATAAATGACCTGCAGATTTCACTAGCCTCTGTGGGAACAACTATCACTTACAGGGAATTCCTGCTGCAGGTGAAACGACTAAAATTAAAGCGGAAATTATCAACAGGATCAGCAATTTTATAATCTAAAAAATGTAATTTTACAATTCATTCACCACATAGCTCTCGTCTAGTCAACATATAAATACACCGTCTTGTAAACTCTATAAAAACACTAACTTCGCAGCATGTAACATTCCACATCACTTTTAGATTGAGGGCATCTTCCTTCAATACAAGTATTATTTTGGATATCTTCTAGCGTCATAATGTTATACAACACTCCTCCTAGATCGAAGACTGAAGTTAAATAAGTCTCGAATACGTTTATAGCATTCAATCCCACGCTACTAATTTCAATATAGAAGAATACGTTTACAACAGGAAACATTTCATTTGACACGTTACTCTTATTATTATCAACATTAATGGTCTTCTCCAACAAACGCATCAAAGCTTGAATTGTAATTTTAATTTTAACACAAATTTAATACCTGTGAATCGACATAAACTTATCAATATAATATTAGGCTCAAATGGTTACTTCAATAGGCTATACTCACAGTAAATTTGTATGACACAACAGTAAAATCTATATTGTAAATAAATCTTATATTTAGTATATTAGCATGATATTATTCTCAAAATTTAATTTTGTTTTAAATCATGAAGACTTGTAATTTTATATCTATTTGTGCATATTAGTTTAAGCTTTTAACTTTTTGATATCAAGGGTATATAAACAGAGGTTATTATATTATGAATGCAATTATGGTATCTGATGATGTCGCATGTAGCGACAAAAACGTTAATACCAACAATTAAATATGTAATATAAAGGTTTTATACCTTATGTATAATATGTTAAGTCATTGACGGAACAACGGAACAACATTAAATTTATTTATTGTACTAAAATTGTAGAAACATGCATGTTCATATCTCTTAGTAAGTTCTTGTTCTGTTATTTAACAATTCTATAACAACTTAATGTCGATGGAATTGGTGATAGCGAGATAATGTTTGGCGAGATGAGGCCGAGGATTCGACATGTCATTATCTGACATTCTTCTTACAGTTGGGTAAAAGTCTCTGAAAAATCCAACCCACTCAAGGGCGCAGTTCCGGATTAGCAGGGAAACGCACTACAGTAGAGCGTCTCGTTTAGGCACAGTGAAAATGTAAACAAAAGGCAGGTAACGTGTGGGGGGAGGACGAGCCGTACGATAAACACGAGGATGCACAAGGTTTTAGTTGCAACATTGCTGGCGGAGCATTAATTGAAATTATATTTCCCAGAAACACACAAATTGCATAACGTTATCATATTCACATTTTAACAAACAAACCATTTCTTTGGTCGGCGGAAAAAGGCACATAAGTGGAAAAAAAAAGAATATTTCAGGAGAGGCATTTTTTTTTTAATTTACATTTAACTGAATACAAGTATAATAATGAAATTCATGAATGTTGATTAAAGTACGACCCTTTTCAATTTAACATACAAGACATTTTATTATTTCAAAAATTATAAAAGATACTTGACTTATGTGATTAAGTACAACAGAAAAATCGACTTTTTTTACTTATGTGCCTTTTCCCTCCGACCAACATAACAAATCAAATTTTGCTACTTATGTGATATTGCTTTCAAGCAGCATTTTTACGGTCACGAATTTAATTCTCTGTATGACTAACATAATATCACCGCCTCTTGTGGCCGAATTAACATAACTACAGTAGACTACATTGGTCTGAAGTGAAAACACTATTTCCTAAACACAATTATCTCTTCTCAAAGTTCAATTTATTCAGGTACTGTACGGTGATATTGTGTTAGTCATACAGAGAATGAAATTCATGACCTTAAAAAATGCTGCTTGAAAGCAACATCATATAAGTAGCAAAATTTGATTTGGTATATTGAATTATTTCAACGTTACAATTGCTTGTTTGTTAAAATGTGTATATGATAACGTTATATAATTTGTGTTCTTTTGTTTTATGTTTTTGGAAAATATAATTTCCATTAATGCTCCGCCATAAATGTTGTAACTAAAACCTTGTGCATCCCTCGTGTTTATCGTACGACTCGTCCTCCCCCCCCCCCACACACGTTACCTGCACTTTGTTTACGTTTTCACTGTGCCTAAACGAGACGCTCTACTGTACTACGTTAGCTAT
Source organism: Periplaneta americana (assembly GCF_040183065.1). NCBI lineage: Eukaryota > Metazoa > Arthropoda > Insecta > Blattodea > Blattidae > Periplaneta > Periplaneta americana. Next base: position 57,790,119 of record NC_091133.1, read on the forward strand.
TAATAATAGAACGGTGGCCTCTTCATAAATTAAATACAATAAAATTTAAATACCTGCTATACTTTTTAATTTAACTTTACAAAAGTATCTACAACGTGATTACTAATGCAATCTTAATAATATCACCAAACACTTTCATAACGGCATGCAAACTTCTTCCTTTCAACGATGGGTTTGACGAATGACGTAGTGCATGTTGTAGCAATGAATAAGAAAATTAAATTAAGATTTGATATCTGGGATTGAAATCTGTCTTTTCAATAGAAATTAATTGCTGTAAATAAATAATTATATTTGGTATCGCAGAATAATCTTCCATAACTTAGGATCGAAACCACCAATGGCAAATTTTCTCACGGGTAAATAGTAATAATGTACGTAAAAGAAATGTAATCCTAAAATCTAGCTGCCACTACAAATATTGTATGGCATAAAAATAGATCTGATAAACTAAGTGGAATGTCACATTCACATTCTATTAGTACTTCAACAACTTTTCTCTTCATACACGTAGCTTTTCGCTAGCCAAGTCACAACTACACGCTACAGTAGAAGCGGCTTGGCATTAATAATTGTAAATCTCAGTTAAACTTGATCAGTAACTGCTATAAACTACAGTATTTTGTACTCTCGTCGAATATTTTCCTTCCCTCTCTGCCAGTATGATAAAAAAGGTCAAAGAGCGAATGTTTCGTGCTACAGAAGTAACTGAAAGCTGTGTCAAGCACTCAGTTCCAGCAGCCTACCTGACAAAAAGACTACTAAAATGCAGGTTTTAAACCTTTTCTTAGGTTTTTTATGGGTGTCTGTGACTCAAGCGCTGGCGCGTTGGTCCTCCACCCAGTTGGCCGCGTTCGATACCCGGCCAGATCGTAATGCAATTTGTGGGGGACAAAGCAGACGTTAGAGAGGGTTATTCTCGGAGCACTCCAGTTTCCCTTTTATCATTACTCACCACATTTCATCTATCATACCACGCAAGTTAAAAATAGGTTGGGATGAAGACTTGGAGTAGTACGGGTTTCCGATACTGATATGGAAAGGGTCTGAGGCTTATCAGTTATCAGGTATTGATCTGAGGGGGGGACCTGGCACTCTAATGGTTGAGGTAGGATGGACCACCTATCAGAATCGGATTCACGAATAGTTATAGTCCCGTCGCTCTTATTTTCGGCAGCCAATCACGTTGCAGGTCGGCTACATTTAAACGTGTGCGTCTTGTGATTCGCTGATGATAACGTTATGCATTTCCTAAGGCTCGATAAATACTTAATATAATCACCCGTCATTTTGGCTCTTCTGTTGGCGTTCGCAGAAAGCACACGAGGACGTTATTTGCCACTCAGTTATTTGTTGAATTACAGTGCGTTTGATTTATAATCATAGGAGCTACGACATGATAATGTTTAACGGTGTGGCAAATAGATTCCTCGTCTGATAGCTCGGCAACGAAAGAACAAAAATGGCGAACGATACTACCTACCTAGGCTTTATAGAGCCTTCACTTCCTAAGACGTAAGCAAAGAGGAGGAGTCACGCCGGGAATAACAGCGTCGCGACTATAGATAAAGTCACAGTTGACAAAATGTTATTAAATAACCCACTAAATAATAATGACTAAGTTCACAGCAATACTGAAAAGATTAATAATAATTTTATTTACTTATTTAATTAATTAATTAATTTATTTATTTATATTATTGTGATATCGAATAGCGATAAGCCAAATATAACTTTAGGACGACTACAATACAATACAATACAATAATAATAATAATAATAATAATAATAATAATAATAATAATAATAATAATAATAATAATGCCAGGGAGTCAAAAGGAAGCTTTTAATAGAAAAAAGGAGCATTTTCTGCGGACCTCTGGACAAAAAACTAAGGAAGAGACTAGTACAGTGCTTTGTATGGAGTGTGGCATTGTATGGGGCAGAAACATGGACATTACGACGAAGTGAAGAGAAGCGAATAGAAGCATTTGAAATGTGGATATGGAGAAGAATGGAACGTATGAAGTGAACAGACAGAATAAGAAATGAAGCCGTGTTGGAAAGAGTGAGTTAAAAAGAATGATGCTGAAACTGATCAGGAAGAGGAAAAGGAATTGGTTGGGTCACTGGCTGAGAAGAAACTGCCGACTGAAGGATGCACTGGAAGGAATGGTGAACGGAAAAAGAGTTCGGGTAGAAGAAAATATCAGATCATAGACGATGGATCATATGAGGAAAGGAAGAGGAAGGCATAAAATAGGAAAGATTGGAGAATGCTGGGTATGCAGTGAAAGACCTGCCCTTCGGCAGAATATTAAATTAATAATAATAATAATAATAATAATAATAATAATAATAATAATAATAATAATAATAATAATAATAATATGAAGATTTTAAAGAAGATTAAGATCAAAATTTTGTCAGTGAAGACGATAAGCGTGATAGCAATGAATATAAGAGCGACGAAAATTGGACGAAGATTAAAACCTGATATGCTTGAGTTGATCTGCCAACTAAACACTCCAAGATTATATTTTAATGGAAGGTGCTCTTGATAATAATTTGCTACGAATGATTAATGTATCCCTGTTTGAACCGGAAATCTCGTGAAACGACAAGGAGCGCGTGCCGGAGACATGAACAAGTTCTGCAGAAATAGAGCGCGAGGCGCGAGGCACTTGTCAACTTTGATGAAGCTATCAGCTGTGAGACATTCACGACCAGAAAGCATGACCGAAGAGAGAGCAAAGTCAGCTGCATTGTGCACACAGAACTGCATCACGACTACTACTGCAATTACGATAATTATCAGCTTAACATTGACAGAGTACAGAGTATTTACCGTTAGGCCTTGTCTAAGATGCAGAGTTGACTAAATCATAACACTGGCATGAAAGTTAAGAAGCCTTCTATTACATACGACCATTCACAATAGGTTCCAGCAGACGCAACCGTAACAACGTAAAATTTTATTAGAAGCTTGATAACTTCTATCGTACAAGTTCAAGTTTATGTCTAATTAAATAATGTAGCTAATCACAAAACAAGAATGACGCTGTAAGATCGAAAATTGAAGCCAAGCACGAGATTAACGTGCGACTACATTTCCAATGTTTTTAGCCGTTGAACATATAACAAAATAAAGAGCGCTGATAAAATTATCCTGAAAGATTGAATTAGTGGCCAAATTCAATGAGTCAACGAAACTTAACTAGCATGACATAGGCTATAGACATAACCGATTCTGAATAATTTCAAGGGAAAAATTGTTCCGGGGCCGGGTATCGATCCCGGGACCTCTGGTTGAACATACCAGCGCTCTCCAACTGAGCTACCCGGGAACTCCACCCGACACCGTCTCAACTTTTCCCTTTATATCCACACAACTCGCGTGGGCTGACGAAACGCCAGAGACCCACATCGATACCCGACCCCGGAACAATTTTTCCCTTGAAATTATTCAAATCTGCTTCACAGGGAGCTTTACCTGAAATACTAGATTTGCATAATATATACGTCACTGTGTACGTTAACAGAAAACCACAATTCCAAGTCACACAGAGATTGTGTGCACTCGATGTGGGTCTCTGGCGTTTCGTCAGCCCACGCTAGTTGTGTGGATATAAAGGGAAAAGTTGAGATGTCGGGTGGAGTTCCCGGGTAGCTCAGTTGAGAGAGCGCTGGTACGTTCAACCAGAGGTCCCGGGATCGATACCCGGCCCCGGAACAATTTTTCTCTTGAAATTATTCAAATCTGCTTCACAGGGAGCTTTACCTGAAAGACTAGATTTGCATAACCGATTCTTTTCCAGAATTGTATCCAGTCGATAATATACTCTAGAACCAACACAATTCGTGCGATGTTCTTGGGTACATGAAACGTGACGTAGATGGGACATCCAAAACTTTGGAGCAACGTGTCGGTTCCATCATCAGGGAAGGTAACATACCTCTTGGATCCGCTACCAAAATTGGCGAATAGTTGTTCGTCATGGATCCAACAGATAGGTTTCCACTTTCCCTTTTCCTATTTTTCCGGATGATGAAGTCGACATGTAGCTCCGAAACTTTGGATGTGTCTGCACGTAGAACGCGATGCAAATATCCAAAAACTTCGCACTATGTTGATCATCGTGAAAGTTTAAAATAATACTTAACAATAAAATTGGTTATTCCTTATGTAAACTTCTCTTACTGTGAATGCTACCTTTTCTTGCTTATATAGTAAAATGACAGTATAACGAAAACCTAGGGACCTCTGAAATTACTTCGTTATAGCGAAATACATTACATTTCTTAACATTTCCCTAGTTACCGGCGTAGCTCAGTCGGCTAAGGCGCTTGCCTGCCGATCAGGAGTTGCGCTTGCTTCAGTCCGACACTTCTGCTCTAGAGTACCGTTTTACCCGCCTCCGAAAACGTACTATGCCTTAACTCAGACCTCTGACATCTGTACGCCAACACGCCGCACCATTTGGCGTGAATATTATTGAAACGATAATAGGTCTATATGTTGAAACGTAAAACGACGGTAGAATGATTGAGGGAAACGGGAGAACCTCAAGACGAACCCTTACGATTCTTGTCTTTGTCCATCAAACAACGACTACGCCACAGCAGGATTCGAAACCCAAATCTACAGTCTTCTGATAATTGAACTACCAGGGCGGTTACTGACGATAATGATACTACCACAGTCTAGTATATACAGTCACGAAGCTTGAGTTGTGAGGGTGCTAGGAACAATAGACTGTGCCGGTACTATTTCGCATTGTCTGTAATGAGGCGATATTAGCGATCCTAGTGGTTTAGCAACTATCTATGGATGCATATTTACTACGTATTGAGCTTCGTGACTGTATATAGTAGACTGTGATACTATTTAGAGGCAATTAGGGCCTAACTAAGTCCCAGCATCGTGACCTTGTAGATCTACGTTCTAAACCTCCAGACGCATTCCCAACCTATACCAGCTGACTAAGTTCAGATTGGCAGCACGCAATCCTTTTCGTCCTTAGACAGCCGCCTCGCGGGTTACCAGAAGGCGATTCGGGAATCGCTATGGAAGTACAATGGAATGGAGTTCGGACGAAAGAAATTAATGCCTAACATAGGGAAACGAGAGAACTCCCAAAGTAAACGCCAACTGCGACCTTGTCCTCCACAAGCGTCACTATAGATTTGTCGTGAGAAAAAAAACAGATCTATCCGGGACTCGAGCCCAGTCCGCCTAAGTGACAGACATTATTTAGACCATTCAGCCACCGCATGAGTGTAACTTCACAATGCAAATTGGCTATGTTTTGTCAGTTGCTAACATCTCCACTAGTAAACAAGATGCATATTATATTCGTAGCTGCAGAAATTTTTACGCGGAAGTAAGCGTTTTCATTTTCGAAACACTTTTTTGCAGTAAGGCTTCTGACAATGACAGTGCTAGATTTATTTATAAGTGCACATTCTGCATTAACTTATAACACGTATCATGTATATAACCAAGCAAAGACGGCATAACTGCTTCGCCCTTTAAACTCCACCGTACAGGTCTCGTTTGAATCCTAGAAATTCGTCTCTCTAGAGAGCATGGTAACAATTCGACTAATATGAATAGGCCTATAACCAGCAGCGCTGCAAAAAATATATATCGTCATATACCCTATTATGTGATAGTAATTAGTTGTCACCTATCTTTGATAGATGTTGATACTGTAGACGATGTTATTTGCGTATTAATATTTATAATGTAGGGTAAAAGAAATCGTGAACCACACTATACAAGACACATATTTGACAGATTTACGTGATTACGAAGGTGTGGGAGATGGCGGTACAGTGTGCAACCAACGCCGCCCACTTGGTCTGCATATTAGGACAGTTATCTGGACGGGCGTGTCTGCAGGGAACTGAAACCCCGCCATCAGGATGACGCATCAGCTGGTGAGATGGCGTGATGCCACGAATAACAACCATCCTGACAAGTCCAAAAGAAAATCACTGCATACATTTTCAGAATCAGTCCGCGTGATTTATGGTTGGTCCGATTGTATTTCTCATCTATGCAGATGACTTAGGTCTACCATACTCAATACAATAGGCTGTATAGGCCTGAGTACATTTATATTTATATATATACAGGGTGTTTCCGGGCTGGTGTTACTAACTTTCAGGAATGATGGAGAAGGGCACATGTATCAATTTGAGATAAGGAACGCTGGTCCGGAAATGACTGAGTCGAAAGTTATAAGCAAAAATAGTTGTGTGGAAATTAAATTGTAATTTGGCACCACGTGCCCTCCTTCCCTTAACTTTTGGAACAGTCGTGGAAAGATAGTATGGATCGGATGTCTCCTACGTGGGTACTTGTCTCGATACAACCTGTGAGCTTGTCTACTGTTCCCATTGGCTCATCCGTATTCGAAAATCAGGTCTGCATATTCCGCTCTCGTGTACTCCTCCATTTCACTAGAAATGATCGACTGGACACTGCAACTTGTACACATACATTGCTGTCTACAGACGTGCATATCAGGACCGACCATGTCCGTTACACATTACGCCATCTGCATTGCTTTAGTGTAGTTTCCTTTCCCCATCTTTCAGACAGTGCACTGAACGGAATACTGTAGGTAGACAACGTAAACAACGTCAGATGAATACAGTATGTGTAAGATGTACAGATAAATATACATAAATAAGGTGTACAGAAGAATAAAATTATTTCATTTCCACAGAACTATTTTTGCTTATAACTTTCGACTCAGTCATTTCCGGACCAGTGTTCCTTACCTCGAATTGATACATTTGCCCTTTCCCATCATCCCTGAAAGTTAGTAACACTAGCCCGGAAACACCCTGTATATATGTATACTATACATATATAAAATCCAGTGGCGGATATTTTCTCATATTCTTCTCAACTTAAATGTTCCAAGTGTCCCTTATTTACAATCTGAAAACCTGGTAACCCTAAATTTTGAATCCATGACAATGGTTTTCATGAAAAGTTGAAGATATGCGCTTGCAGCTATCAGAATAATAATAATAGTAATAATAATAATAATAATAATAATAATAATAATAATAATAGTGATAATGATTTGTTGAAAAATAAAATATGTGAAAGAAACAAACGAAATCCACATAAAAATAATTTCAAGTTGAGAATCATACGCAAAATTTGTATGACACAATACTCCCAAGTTATAACGTAGACCAGGGCTGGGCAGCAAGAGCGGATTCTACTCTCTCACGGGGAGCTATAAGATTTCTCTTCTTCCCCTTTCTTCCCCGCCGAACACCGCGCAGCGTTGATTCAGGGATGGATGAATATTAAGCGTACCCGTTTAGAGTCTGGATCCGCTCCCGATGCCCAGTCCTGACGTAGGCTAATATTAATGCATAACGAAATAGCTGTAGAAAAACCCAAGCAAGGAAATTTTAACATAATGACGTTTAGTATTAAACATAGTATTAGACGTTTTTAATATATTGTTATCTTCAAGCGAGGCTTTGGCGACCGACTCACTGGATATAACGAGATACTGAGGAAATCCTGCCCCCGACGTAAGTCTAGAATTAGACTCAGTCCCACAACTAAACTTAAGGCAGAGAACCAATCCAGGCGACAATCATATCACTCGAAAGCCCAAGAACCAGAACAGGACCTAATTCAGAACTGTCCATGAAGATGATATCTTCAAACATTTAAATTTTAAATTGTAAAACAATTTATAATTTTATATTATTACATATTCTTACTTTATATTTGAAGTCTGGAATAAAAAAGGCTGTAACTGTCAATATTGTTGAAAATTAGTTTAAAAAATGTATGTTCCTAGTTCACTCCTCTAAGAAAAGCTATTATAAGTCCCATTGTAATTTTATTTAGGCCCTAGCTTCTCCAGAGGATGTGCAAAACTTATGATATTACATTAGGCCTACTAGTCGCACAAGAAAGCTCTGTTTTCTACGGTTTGTCTCTTTGGAACTTAGAGCCTTTTTATGTCCAGTCTTCATTTATCATTTACGATCTAACTCTTTCAACATTGACAAATTGTTAACTAAACATATCTAGTAGATTCTCATTCCTAATCCTGGACAGAAGAAGAAAACATATTACAAATCTTCACGAGAAATTCTGAAAATCTTGGAGCAAGCAGAAGTAACTGTAGACTAGTGATTATTATTATGCCTATAAACAGAGTGACACAATATAGCCTATGCTGACAGAAAAAAGTAACAGGGGATTTATTAAATCCATTCGATTGCGTGAAATCTCTTTATTCTTAGCATGTAAATTTTAGGTTAGGTAATGATTTATTTAAGGATTAAATTAGTAGGTACTATCACAGGCAGGATGAGTACATCCTATTCAATAATGGAGCGAGACGAACCTTCTATAACAGCGCAATAACGCAATGAAAAAGGGGGAAAAGGAAGGTGAGATAATTAAAAGGTACCTGATTGTACGTCTTTGTAAGGGAATTTGGGGCTGTAAGGAAGAATCTATGTGAGCGCCAATCCTGTTGGTCATTTGTCTCACTCAGTTTTCACCGTTCCGTTGAAAGAACGTAACAGAATTTGTAAGACAAACAGCCGAAAATGGACGTAATTTAAGAGCTATCACATGAGGCGTTTAGTTGAAAAATCAGATACATCACTAAAACATAATTTTTCAGTATAAAGGAAAAACGTTTGTAAGGAACCAAGGATTTGCAACCAATACTATTCCTTCATCATACAAATCCATGTGATGTATCTGACTTTGGAGCGTAACAGTGCTATAGCAGTTGTAGAATCATATGAAGATATGAAATATAACATTAACTCATTTTCGAAAAAAAAACTTATGTGTCTGATTTTGCAACTACGCGCCTCACATGAGGGAGAGAAGCGTGTGGAAAACATCGAGGCACATTAAATGAAGAATGAAGCGAGGCAAACCGCGTGGAAAACCACGAGACACAAAGCTCATCTTACACTTGTTTCCATGATACCACGAGTGTCGTCAAAGTAAACCTTTCATGTCGTCGACCTGGCGAGTTGGTACAGCGCTGGCTTTCTATGCCCAAGGTTGTGGGTTCGATCCCGGGCCAGGTCGATGGCATTTAAGTGTGCTTAAATGTGACAGGCTCATGTCGGTAGATTTACTGGCATGTAAAAGAACTCCTGCGGGACAAAATTCCGGCACATCCGGCGACGCTGATATAACCTCTGGAGTTGCGGGCGTCGTTAAATAAAACATAACATTAACCTTTCATGTCAAAATTTCTCTCTCCATGTAGGTTGAATAGCCTATATACATTTCACGCCAAAATAAACTTGTAAACAAATTCGAATTGCAAGTAAAACTGCAGACAATAACCGTCAAAATCTAGAACATTTCTAACCCACGACGTATTCTCTAAATATCAGCGTAGGATACATACAAAAGATTCAGTGAAGACAAATATGTATTATTATTATTGGTTAGGAACACATTCTTCTAAATTGGCTAAAAAAATATTTGTTTCTGAATTTTTGTACCATCGAGTAAAAAATATAACAATAGTAATAATAATAATAATAATAATAATAATAATAATAATAATAATAATAATAATAATAATAATAAATAATAATAATAATAATAATAATAATAATAATAATAATAATAATAATAATAATAATAACGAAAAGGTTAATGGGAAATCAGTATAAAGTATAATTGCAAGCTATTCGCAACTGCGGCGAGAACTGAGCAAACTATGAAAGATCACACTAAATACCGCACGGTATGAAGCCAGGAGCTGGTGGGACAGGTTTCGAGACCCTGTGTGGCCCCATTCACAGTATCGCACACCGCGTTCCCATGACAACAAAGGCGGCGTTCCCATATCGGAGCGGTGAGAGTTGTACAGGAGAATTGACTAATTGACGTGCCTGGGAGTTGAGCGCTTTCTAGGCGACGAGGAAAGTGAACCGTACTGCAACATTCCGAACCGCATCGCCACTCACATATGAATATGAATCGCTGTTACTTTCAATCCTGTAATTTCCATAGCGTAAAATTTTAATTACTATTTAATGTGCAAATAAGAGTAAAAAAATTCACAAAAACGCATTATTATTATTATTATTATTATTATTATTATTATTATTATTATTATTATTATTATTATTATTATTACCGATAATGTCTAATATTGGTTCATGATATTCACAAGATTGGGGACATAACGAGCCATAATTATTAACCTATTATTATTATTTTGTTATCACAGTCTGCATTTTTATAAGATATACTACATTTTTTGGTGCATGCTAACTGTTCATAGCCTCATGAACGTTACATATTCTGTAAATATGCCCCTTTGGTCCGTTACGTTTCCAAACTGTAATAATGCAGAACTTCACGATAACAATAATAATACAAGAGGAAAAAAACCTTGAAAGCCCCAACAGTTTGTAAGATATTTCTACTTACAGGCTATAGCTAAAGGAATGGTGGTCACTTGAGGTTCCGAGACAATTAATAATTATACGAATAGGTGAAACATAGGAAGTAAAAATGAAGATTTATTTGAAATATAGAAGGATAACCTTGTAAAATAAAATGTCAATGTGTATCAGCATTTAAAGCAAGAAGTTTAGAGTAATTTAGTTTAAAATGTTTGTAATAAATATATAGGACGATTCCTGCTATCCACCGTCAGAGACGGAATCTCGAAAACGGAAGAAATACGCAATCAGTGAAGAGTTATTTGGAGACGTTAATTGGTGTGCTTGACCTAAACATTTGTTCTACATTCCTAGAAATGTTATCTATTGCAAAGCATGTAGAATTTAATGGTTGGTTCCGTTCACCAATTAAATTCTAATACCTTCTATTTCATTATACTATTCTAATAGCAGGAGAAAAAATTTATAGGAACTCGAAACCACACTATTTTCGGAATTGCAGACACACATCTATTAGAGCAATAGCAAAATGAAAGAGGTAATGTAACGTGAACCATGATTGAAAAACTTGAATCCCCAAAATATTATTTTTTGTAAGTTGTTTCATTTAGTTTTGAAAATCTAAGTTTATACACATTATGCATTATAATGTGTATTATAATAATCGCCTTTTTCTCAGAAGTAATATTTTTGACTTAATGTACTTTGCTTGTAAACCGAAGCGTACTTACAAATCTATATGATTTTATATGAGTTCACAACAAGAGTGGACAAAATCCTTCTGGAATAATTTTTCAGAAATCGAGTCTTAAAGTTTCAGGCTCACGCTTAGCAACATTCACCTTCCATAGGAAATGCTGCTCTCTGTGGAGTAACAAATGAGTTATGGACTTGGTTTGTTGTGGCAATGAATAAATCTAAGTTTTCTTCATCCGAGATTATATTAATGCACAAACTGATCATCACTGGTGGACTTATCCACTCTGGTTGTGAGCCCCTAATATATATATATATATATATATATATATATATATATATATTATTACAATAAAAATGAGATTATGTTATTCAATCACATGTCGTCGACTTGCAAAAGGGACACGTCCAAAATAACAAAGTGTTGGAAAATCGCAAAAAGAAAAAAACCATAACAGACTTAATAAATTAAAATATTTATGGAACTTGAATGTATGTATCCATAGTGACCTAATTATATGAACATATTAATTTGTTTACCACTAAACTAATTAAATTAATTAATTGTTTAAACATAGTGAATAAATTATAGGTGCATTAAACGTTTTCAATTTGCTTATATTGTATATAAAAATATGTATAAATACATTACCCTATAAACTGTACTAGTTAGTAACAACAAATTTTCTTGGGATCAAATAGAGCTCAGATAAAACAGTACGAAATTCTAGAGCAGCCAAGTTGCGAGGGTTAAAGGACAAACCCAAAATTCGGTCAATCATTTATCTGTAATAATGTCACGAGAGGTCTGAGATTCGCCGATAAATCCACGAGCGAAGCGAGTGGATTTATCTGGGAAATCTCAGACCTCGAGTGGCATTTATTAGGACTATTTTGTGAATAAAATAATATTGTAAATAATATATCCCTAAAATTCGATCACAAAATGTTAATAATTGTTTATTAACGAATACTTAACCTATTCAGACATTGTGAAGTTGAAATACTCGTAGATGAATATCGATTACTGCAATAAAGAAATTCGATGTTATTATTCAGTAATGCCAATTGCGAAATACAGGTTTAACAATGTTAATTACATGTACTGCACTTTTCTCTTATTATTATAACATAAATACATTATTTTTCATTATCTGTTGAAATCATAATTTAACTTAACAGTAACAGTGGGGACAGCTATATACCAATGCTTATGTATTCACAGCGAGACATGTTGCTACACAGTGAAGCCATCTCTGTATAGATAGGCCTAATTAAAACACGAATTTTATTAAGCCATACGGAAGGCAGTTTGATCAAAAGACCTTGTTATTACTATGCAAGGTCATTGGGTTTGATATGCGATGATAGGTTATGTTACCTGTGGAAGCAGGACCAATCTCAGCTGTGTCTTATTTCGACCATTACAATCAGTGCTACACGAAAGCATTTTTTATAGCTCGACAAACGCATTCTCGCTGTGGTGTGTAACGGAACTAAAGTTGCATCTACACAGTTCAATATTCCAATCGCGTATGCGTGCAATCTGGGAAGAATATTGAAAGAATCAAGTTTAAAAGGTACGTTCAATTAAGATGCATGAAGATTTTGTGTCTAAATGGTGCGCCGTTTTGAACGTCGTCTTCACTGCGTCAATATATTAATTAATATTAAATATCAATCTTGCATTCATTGCTTTAAAGTTGAAATAAAAGTTTAACCGTGTAGTTGCATCTTAATGTATTCATGATCATCAATTTACGGGGAAACAGTTGGCGACAACGACTAAACAAAAGAACGACCATGCGATAAATTGATAGCGATAAATCTAGCTGCAAAAATTATCGCAAAGTCTGACTGTGATTGGTTGGAATTCAAAATTTCATTACACTTCATTGGTCTAAAATGGAATGACGTCATATAAACGAAATAGTCATCATAATACACTGCTCTCTTAAATTGATTGAGCGTATTGGCAATTAAATAAATGTCTTTCCAAAAATACGTTAGGAAATGTTTAATATAAAAAAAAAATTATCTGGAAAAGGAAGCAAAACCGCGAAAAACTGTACTGAAATTTTTTGTTTGAAATATCTCAAAGAATAGCCCCCTGAAATTAATGACATTACTTACGGTTCACTCTGTATTTCCGTGTATGTGTAAATGAATTAGACTAACTAGGTCTGCAACGATTTTCAAACCCACCGACTGATTCCGATAGGACTTCATAGAAACGGGGCGCCTCTGAAGTTCACTTATTATACGAAACTGGGTTGACAAGGTTTTAGCCCGTCGGAAAATACTACAAGATTTCATTGACAGTTGTTTATTTTTCAACATAACCCTCCCTTAACTCACTACACGACATTTCATACAAGTTGAGAGGATGCGAAGGCATTTCTTTCCCCTTCTACTTGCCCAGAGTCCGTGAGTAACAGAACGGTAGCTGTTACCTCTTATACCTGCACCCTCCAAGTTGTACACACAAGAAAATAAAATATTAAATAAAGTACATAAGTGAATATAAAAAACAGTGACACAAGTTTGAGAATTACATGTTTGTGTATATTTTAGTGTCGTTCTTATAATATTTCCAACTAATAATAAATTAAATTAAGAAATGTTAGTTTGTATTGTCAGAGGGGAGTGACACAGAGTAGATTGTCCCGTTGTGTATGCTATAGAGTAGCAATTAGTGGTGAAGAAAACATTTATCTTCTGCTCTCAGTAGCTTTTTAATGTACCAGTTGATATAAATAGTAATAAAATGAAATATTAACGCTTAGTATAGGCTTTCGAAATATAGATTACCGGTAAACATTTTCAATAATAAAATTTTGTCACTGTGTTGAAAGTCAATTACTCGAACGTTAGTAAGATGGACAGTAGCATCTTCCCCTTCACTGATGGTAGAGAGTGTGAGTAGAGGGGAAAGCCTATCAACCAAACTGAAATGGGGTTTACACTTACTTGCACGGCCCGAAAGCTTTTCTATCTCCCTTCAAACTGTAGAATTTTTTTTATGGCAAGCAGTCATTCACTGCTGCCCGCAGTCCATTATGGCTCTACCATTTCTTTCCTTTCATGTCCTGTTTGAGGTTTGTGAAAAAAAAAAAAAAAAATTTGGAGCCATCTGATGAATATGGTGGATTATGCAAGACTTCAATCCCACATAACTGCAATGTCATTTGGGTTGCATACACTCCATTAAAGGATGAACTGTCAGCTTCATTTACTTTGCCTCAAGGTTCAGTTTTCCTTGCAGGTGTTTTAGAGCAGCCATAGGCACTACGTTCCCTTACGGGCACTGTATATACCCACCTCTATTTCTCCCTCTACAAATATTCTACCTCTCTGTTTGTGCGTAAATGTAAGCAGAGGTTGAACTCTGTACTAAAGCATTCTTATTAGGAATGTACAAAATTGTGGAATATGGCGCTTAAATTATACGTTTCGTTTCAATTTTTAATGGTTATTTTACGACGCTCTATCAACTGCTATGCTTATCTAGTGTTTGAATGAGATGAAAGTGATAATTCGGAGAAAAGAATCCAGATCCAGCGTTGTTGTTGTTGTTGTTGTTGTTCAGTCAACTGTCCGAAGACAGGTCTATATTTTGTTTAGACAAACGTTACCGAATAAAAATTAGTTGTCTTCAGGTGCATTTTTAATGCAATGATATTTATGAACAGATTTTTTTTTATGTAATCTTAAATGTGTTTCTATAGTGAAATTATGTAAAAATTTAGCAATTCTACGCAAATGCTTTTACAGTCCATAACTCCAACATTTAATTCAGAACAAGACCATGATGAACGAAACGAAAAATTTATGGGCCGTATTCATAGACATTCTTAGCGCGGGCTTCCGGTGGATGATCAGCGAACTAACGTTTTTCGTATTCATAAACCAGTGTTAGCGATATGATAATCATGAATACTGTACAAGTAATCAGTCGATAGCCGGGGCTAGTTTAGCACGCTCGTAGTGCGGGCTAGCGAAATGTCTATGAATAGCACCCATTATGTTTTATATTGTCAAAATAAAACACATAAGATAACAATGTACTAGATGAAATAAAGTCTCGAGATTTAGGACACAGTTTATAGTTCAGAAAGATCATTGCAATATGATCACATTTATCATAATTTTAACAGACTTCTTGTAAAATAAAGTACAATTTCAAGATATTATGTACTTGTGTAGCCAAAAAAAATTTTCCCTTATCCAATTCAATTTACTCAGAATACTGCTCAACTTTCTACTACTGCTCAAAACACATTCAGTGGTCCACCGCTTCTCGTTGTCTGCCTGCTCCTTATCCTCTTATTGAGCATCGCTCCCTTTATGCTCCGCCGCTTTTGCTTGCCCTGCTCCTTCTGGTCTATCTCTTGCTGAGCATTGCTCCCTTTATGCTCCGCGTTTGCTTGTCTTCCTTCTTCTGGTCTATCTCTTGCTGAGCATCGCTCCCTTTATGCTCCGCCGCGTTTGCTTGCCCTGCTCCTTCTGGTCTATCTATTGCTGAGCACTGCTCCCTTTATGCTCCGCGTTTGCTTGTCCTCCTCCTTCTGGTCTATCTCTTGCTGAGCATTGCTCCCTTTATGCTCCGCGTTTGCTTATCCCCCTCCTTCTGGTCTATCTCTTGCTGAGCATTGCCCCCTTTTAGATCCGCCGCTTTCGCTTGTCCTCCTCCTTCTGGTCTATCTCTTGCTGAGCATTGCCCCCTTTTAGATCCGCCGCTTTTGCTTGTCCTCCTCCTTCTGGTCTATCTATTGCTGAGCATTGCCCACTTTACGCTCCGCCGCTTTTGCTTGTCTTCCTCCTTCTGGTCTATCTATTGCCGAGCATTGCCCACTTTACGCTCCGCCGCTTTTGCTTGTCCGCCTCCTTCTGGTCTATCTATTGCTGAGCATTGCCCACTTTACGCTCCGCCGCTTTTGCTTGTCCGCCTCCTTCTGGTCTATCTATTGCTAAGCATTGCCCACTTTACGCTCCGCCGCTTTTGCTTGTCCTCCTCCTTCTGGTCTATCTATTGCTGAGCACTGCCCACTTTACGCTCCGCCGCTTTTGCTTGTCCTCCTTCTGGTCTATCTATTGCTGAGCATTGCCCACTTTACGCTCCGCCGCTTTTGCTTCTCCGCCTCCTTCTGGTCTATCTGTTGCTGAGCATTGCCCACTTTACGCTCCGCCGCTTTTGCTTGTCCGCCTCCTTCTGGTCTATTTATTGCTGAGCATTGCCCACTTTACGCTCCGCCGCTTTTGCTTGTCCTCCTCCTTCTGGTCTATCTATTGCTGAGCATTGCCCACTTTATGCTCCGCCGCTTTTGCTTGTCCGCCTCCTTCTGGTCTATCTATTGCTGAGCATTGCCCACTTTATGCTCCGCCGCTTTTGCTTGTCCGCCTCCTTCTGGTCTATCTATTGCTGAGCATTGCCCGCTTTTAGCTCCGCCGTTTTGCTTGTCCTACTTCTTCTGGTCTATCTCTTGCTGAGCATTCATCCTTTATGCTCCGCCGCTTTTGCTTGTCCTCCTCCTTCTGGTCTATCTCTTGCTGAGCATTGCCCCCTTTTAGATCCGCCGCTTTTGCTTGTCCTCCTCCTTCTGGTCTATCTATTGCTGAGCATTTCCCACACTACGCTCCGCCGCTTTTGCTTGTCCGCCTCCTTCTGGTCTATCTATTGCTGAGCATTGCCCACTTTATGCTCCGCCGCTTTTGCTTGTCCGCCTCCTTCTGGTCTATCTATTGCTGAGCATTGCCCACTTTACGCTCCACCGCTTTTGCTTGTCCTCCTCCTTCTGGTCTATCTATTGCTGAGCATTGCCCACTTTATGCTCCGCCGCTTTTGCTTGTCCGCCTCCTTCTGGTCTATCTATTGCTGAGCATTGCCCACTTTACGCTCCACCGCTTTTGCTTGTCCTCCTTCTGGTCTATCTATTGCTGAGCATTGCCCACTTTATGCTCCGCCGCTTTTGCTTGTCCGCCTCCTTCTGGTCTATCTATTGCTGAGCATTGCCCCCTTTTAGCTCCGCCGTTTTGCTTGTCCTACTTCTTCTGGTCTATCTCTTGCTGAGCATTGCCTCCTTTATGCTTTACCGCATTTGGTTGTATACCTCCTTCTGATGTTTCCCTTATTGAGCATTGCCCAATTTATCCTCCGCCGCTTTCGGTTGTCTACCTCTTTCTTCTGCTTATGGTACCTAGCATTGTCCCTTTTTTCTTCGCCGTTTTTGGTTCTTTTCCTGCTTCTGGCGCTTCACTTTATGATCACTATGGTCTTTCTATCCTAAAGCTTTCGCTTCTGTACCTGCTTCTGCTATTCACCCCTCTCATTCCCCGCTTAAATATACTTCTCTTCCTGCTTTTGTTACTCCACTCTCTCATCCCCTACTTACATTGCATCTTTGCTGATGCTTCTACTCCTCTTTCACATCATTATTATTTTTCTTCGCCCACATCTTGCTTTTCTTTATCTCCTTCCCCTTTCTTCTGGTGCTTCACTTTATGATCACTGTGGTCTTTCTATTCCAAAGCTTTCGCTTCTCTACCTGCTTCTGCTATTCACCCCTCTCATTCCCAGCGTAAATATACTTCTCTGCCTGCTTGTTACTCAACTCTCTCATCCCCTACTTACAATGCATCTTTGCTGATGCTTCTACTCCTCTTTCACAACATTATTATTTTTCTGCGCCCACATCTTGCTTTTCTTTATCTCCTTTCCCTTTCTTCTGGTGCTTCACTTTATGATCAATGTGATCTTTCTATTCCAAAGCTTTCGCTTCGGTACCTGCTTCTGCTATTCACTCCTCTCATTCCCCGCTTAAATATACTTCTCTTCTTGCTTTTGTTACTCCACTGTCTCATCGCCTACTTACATGTGCACCTTTGCTGATGCTTCTACTCCTCTTTGACAACGTTATTATTTTCCTGCTCCACATCTTGCTTTTCATTATCTTCTTCCCCTTTTCTTCTGAATATCTCAGCTTCCCTTTTTTCACTGGTTAAGTAATCCATGAAAATCATTCCATTTAGCCTTACAATAAGCTAACTTGAGAAAAGTGTGAGAGGAATAGCTTTGTTCATCAACAGCTTTCCACTAAAAAGAACAAAAAATAAAAGATACTTATGACACATAATAATTACTTAAATACCACGTATAACTTAAAAATTCTTTGATCACATTTTACATCAAATAAAGGCGGACAGCTAAAAAGCTTAACTTGCGATTAAATTGTAAAAAAATATGTAGGGGAGAGTCGGGTAGTATCGGACAGTGCGTTTCTTTCATCTACCACCATATGGTAGTACCTGAATGACATGGTTACGTTTCTCTATGCGACATCACAGAAACGTAACCATGTCAATCAGGTACTATCGTGTGGTAGATGAAAGAAACTCACTGTCCGATATTACCCGATGTCCGATACTACCCGACTCTCCCCTATCGATTGAATGCGTATTTATTTGGTTATTTAACGACGCTGTATCACCTACGAGGCTATTTAGCGTCGATGGGATTGGTGATAGCCAAATAGTATTTGGCGAGATGAGGCCGAGGATTCGACATAGATTACCTGACATTTGCCTTACGGTTGGAGAAGTCCTCGGAAAAACCCAACCAGGTAATCAGCCCAAGCGGGAATCGAAACCGCGCCAGAACTCAACTCCGGATCTGCAGGAAAACGCCTTAGCCGACAAAGCTACGCCTGTGGCGTGAATACGAATTTATAATTTAATACCGTGTAAATAAGAGGGTTGAAGACTGGGCATAAAAAGTCTGTAAGTACCAAAGACACAAACCGCAGAAAAGAGAGCTTCCTTGTGTAACTAGTAATGTAGTAACATACGTTCTGCATATATATAGGAGAAATTAGGAATAAATAAAATATAATAAGACATAATTTTTCTTAGTGGATTGTGCCAGGATCATAGTTTTATTTATTTATTTCTTAAATAACTTTAAACGATATTGGCACTTACATCCTTTTCTATGTCTAGTTTTCAGATATACTTTCACAAGAACCATGGTACTCAGCTATTGAAATATTAATTATTTTAGGTAAACTTTTACAAACTTATTCCCGATTACATTTTATAAATTCTTTTACTTACAAAACCGAATTTCTTTCTTGACTTCAATCCCTCATGAATGAATGCAGAGACCCGAAGGCAAAGGATAACTCAACTTGAACAATGTTACTGTCTTTCTGCCACTTCAGATCGAGAATCCTGAGGATTTAAGAACATTGTTTACTTATCGGCACGAAGCGTCTATGAAATCTTGTAGATAATTGGAGATGTGAGAATGGGATAGTCTAAAGCAACATTTTTTACAAATATACTTTTTGTGAGAGTAAATTTCTTACACATAATATGTGGAAGCTATTAGTAAAATATTACAAAATTTATCCAAGAAATAACTGAAGTATACGCTGAAGAAATTATGAACGTACTGCATCTAATGACACTAAACATTTAATACGTCCCCTTGTGAAAGATTGTCTTCTTGGCTTAGAATTATAATATTCTCGCCCCATCATATAGCTCTTCGAAAGACATTTTTTTGGATTTATTCTAGTCTACTCTGTTTCATTCAGCATTGTTTCTTTTCCCTTAAGTGTAAATACAGGAGAACGAATAGATGTCTTCATATTACAAGAAAGTCATAAAGTAGGCCTAATTCGCAAGTTACAACAGAGAACAGTTGATAGAATATTGTAGTACTAGCGTAAAAATGCATCAATTACACATCTCAGTGTCACTGGTTACAACCAAAGTTTTACCGAGAATTGCAGGTTTCACACTATTTTTAATACTACCATAAAATTAAAATATAAAAGTACATAGTAGATAATGTTATAATATTCCGTTTAAAATCCCACATTGCTAGGAGAAGCCAATAGACGAGCATTTGTTAGTTTGTTACCATCCCATGGGCAGATAACTTTTATTTAGTCTAAGCCAAATCGTTACGAAATTAACAATTGTTGTTTTTGCTTCAAGTTTGTTTGAAGATTACGAAAAATGCCGCAAATTATTATGGCTAGTTATCTGATGAATAGTAAATGATCGCTGAAGCAGCGGACAATGTGAGAAACAAACTGCTCCTTGAAAAATTTAGACAAACTTATGAGGGAATATCAATAATTATTGCTCACAGTTTCATCTTGCAACAAAAACGTAACTAATATTACAGAAAACGTTATATTGGCGCATTTCCCAGTAAAATCAAATAAATGAAATGTTCTATATTATTTGTGTATTTATTGAAATGCTGGGTAAATTTGAGTCGCTGTAATCTGATTGCATTAATATAGTTTAAAATGCCATTTATAAAGCAAAGTGTTCTAATGTGGGAAAGTAGTGCTGCATTGTTTCTTTACCACCATCCTCTTCAATTGTTTTTTTTTTAGTGCAGGAAATGTATGTCCTTCAATTCTGAAATTAGGTAGGTAATTCTCACATTACGATATGGTAGTATAAAATACATTCAGATAGGTGTTAGTGCATGAAACGGTGTTGGATAGTTTGATAGAGGGCCAAACTTTAGTGAAGCGGTAATTTTAATTTCTCGAAAAAAAATCATATTTCCTACAAAAAGTCTATTCCAAATATGGTTGTACGCATGACCCAACAATTCCAATGTTCCTCGAATTGAATCGAGTAAGAACGAAAACCCTAAAAAAAAAAGATATTTAAAGCACCACAAATCTCAACCAAACTTCACGGTTTTCCATGAAAGATACAGATTTTAAGTATTTAAATAACTGCTTAAGGGACAAAATTGGCAATTACCCCAACATCACAGGTTTACTTATTAATAAACGTTTCCATGGTCTAGTGAGCGAAAGTAATATGCCAATAGGCTACACAAATCGATGTATTACATGTTATTTAATTATTCTTAAATTTATCATGTTCCCTCGTTCTTTTCTCACACCGTAGGAATATCTTTTGCTTACCTTAGACGCTACAGACGTAGAATTTTTCAAGAATGGATACTGAACGTCTAGTTTTCATATTTCCTCTTCCAATCTTACTATAATTATACTTTTTAAAACTCTTTAATATGATGTCCTCATGATGTACGTTTAAGAATAGGCTATTCACAATTTATGATGACGCTGAAAAAGTGATAAATCCAAGAGTTATCAAGTAAGTGTTTCATTCATTTGCCACTCTAAGTGACTTTTTAGCTTCAAATGATGGCCATCTCTCACCGAATATCATTGTAAGTAAAAAATATCATTATTTAAGATTAACATTCAGGAAATGTATTACATTCTGGAACAGAAAAAGAATCAATTCTTGGTGAAAAAAATAGTTCGTCCGTCAAAGAAGAAGAAGGGCTGTAACAATTATTTTATGATTCTTGTTTAAAAATCGTGTTTTTTACTACAAAGAGTCGATTCCAAATTTTGTTGCATGAATGACCCATCAATTTCAATGTTTCTCGAATTGGAATCGAGAAAGAACGAAAGATCCAAAGAGGGCAGTTAAGGGACTACAAAACTCTACCAGCCTTCATGGTTTTCCATCAGACATACAGATTTTAAGTATTTTAATAAATGCTTAAGGAACAAAATTGGCAATTACCTCAAAATCACAGGTTTACTTATTAATAAAAGTTTCCGTGGTCTAGTGGAAGAAAGTAATATGCCAATACACAAATCGATGTATTACATGTTATTTAATTATTCTTAAATTTATCATGTTCCCTCATTTTTTCTCACACCGTAGGAATATCTTTTGCTTACCTTAGACGCTACAGACGTAGAACTTTTCAAGAATGGATACTGAACGTCTCGTTTTCATATTTCCTCTTCCAATCTTACTATAATTATATTTTTTAAAACTCTTTAATATAGTGTCCTCATGGTGTACGTTTAAGAATAGGCTATTCACAATTTATGATGACGCTGAAAAAGTGATAAATCCAAGAGTTATCAAGTAAGTGTTTCATTCATTTGCCACTCTAAGTGACTTTTTAGCTTCAAATTATGGCCATCTCTCACCGAATATCATTGTAAGTAAAAAAAAATATCATTATTTAAGATTAACATTCAGGAAATGTATTACATTCTGGAACAGAAAAAGAATCAATTCTTGGTGAAAAAAATAGTTTGTCCGTCAAAGAAGAAGTGGAGCTGTAACAATTATTTTCTGATTCTTGCTTAAAAATCGTCTTTCCTATAAAGAGTCGATTCCAAATTTTGTTGTATGAATGACCCATCAATTTCAATGTTTCTCGAATTGGAATCGAGAAAGAACGAAAGATCCAAAAAGGGCAATTAAGGAACTACAAAATTCTACCAACCTTCATGGTTTTCCATCAAACATACAGATTTTAAGTATTTTAATAAATGCTTAAGGAACAAAATTGGCAATTACCCCAAAATCACAGGTTTACTTATTAATAAAAGTTTCCATGGTCTAGTGGACGAAAGTAATATGCCAATACACAAATCGATGTATCACATGTTATTTAATTATTCTTAAACTTATCATGTTCCCTCGTTCTTTTCTCACACTGTAGGAATATCTTTTGCTTACCTTAGACGCTATAGACCCAGAACTTATCAAGAATGGATACTGAACGTCTTGTTTTCATATTTCCTCTTCCAATCTTACTATAATTATACTTTTTAAAACTCTTTAATATAGTGTCCTCATGGTGTACGTTTAAGAATAGGCTATTCACAATTTATGATGACGCTGAAAAAGTGATAAATCCATGAGTTATCAAGTAAGTGTTTCATTCATTTGCCACTCTAAGTGACTTATTAGCTACAAAGGATGGCCAACTCACACCGAATATCATTGTAAATAAAAATATCACTAATTATGATTGACATTCAGGAAATATATTCTTTTCTGGAACAGAAAAAGAGTCCATTCTTGGTGACAAAAATAGTTCGTCTGTCAAAGAAGAAGAATCAGAAATATTTTCTGATTCTTGCTTAAAAATCGTGTTTCCTAAAAAGAGTCGATTCCAAATTTGGTTGTATGCATGACTCATCAATTCCAATGTTTCCCGAATAGCAATAAAACAGTTTTTACTGCACTTGAACATATTTTGAGGGTGTACATTTCCTACTTTTATTTTCTCGAAGAACAAAATATTGCCTTCAAATCTAGTCTTTCAGGTGAAGCTCCCTGTAAAGCAGATTTGAATAATTTCAAGGGAAGAATTTAAAATTTTTCCCTTGAAATTATTCAAAATATTGCCTATAAGTAAACTTAACGTGAATTCCGCCTTGCGACAGGACTATCTACAATTTAGTCAGACATTGCAAAAGTAACAGCTCAAGTAGGAAATCTATCAACCTGGTGTCATTCTTCATAGCAGAAACATGCTACAATGTAAATAATTTTGTATTTATTATACAAATATATATATATATATATATTATTTTCAAATTATACTGGTATTAAAAACTAATTTTACATAATTCGTATAAATAAATATCTTTGTTGTTTATAAAATAAAATTCAAAATTATAATACCAGGATCAAATTCTAGAGAGGAGTAGATAGACAAAAAAACACAAAATTCACAAAATACAGACTTTTTAGACTATCATTTAAGCACCAGAATAAGATATTTAACAAGTAGACTGCATAAATATGATGATAATAAAATTAATAGCAATAATAGTAGTAATAATTGAGATAATTTCGGAGTGAAGGAAAGATGATTTGAGAATGGTGACAGATTATGATTATTATTAAAATTTTTATTATTATTATTATTATTATTATTATTATTATTATATCATATTGTAATTATGCTTTGTGCTGAACTGTTTTTGCCCTCTGGCTCTTGTACAGCACAATAAATAATAGTAAATAAATAATTAAATAAAATTATCATTTTCAGTATCATTATTATTATTATTATTATTATTATTATTATTATTATTATTAGTAGTAGTAGTAGTAGTAGTAGTAGTAGTAGTAGTAGTAGTATTATTATTATTATTATTATTATTATTATTATTATTATTATTATTAGTGTCATTAGCAGGAAAACATATTGATATGATAAAAAAAACGTAAAATTGACAGAAATAATATAATTTACTTAGGGAACAAATAAACTTCCTTTACAATACATGACAGGTCTACATAATATAAACCTGGGAACTCTGTCCTATGACCATTTAGTCTGGAATTGAAAATTTCACAACTACAAGTAGCCAATTCTGACTGAAGTTTTATTACCGAATTATACAGACGTGTTCCATAATTTGTACTACAGATATATAGTAAAACATTCGATGTGAAGACTTAAGGTTCAAGTAAAGTAATAATTTTATTTCATGGGTTTGAGCTACAAAATTAACTAGATTTTCATCACAGATATTTCACTGAAGAGTATTTATAAATTTGGTTAATATTAAAAACATTAAATTCGGAATGGATCAAGTTTGTTAAAACGAATTGGGTAAATCACAAAATTAATCAGGAACACGCGCAACTTACTGCTGAATTCGTTGTGCGCAAGAAAGTGGCTTGTATTCCGAGGTGTTTAGAATTTATTTCCCTTTAGAGAGGCAGATCACTGTGAATCAAACCGTAACTCGTCTCCACCTACGCATACTTATGAAATGTACATCTACATAAGCGTTTCACATATTTGTGGGTAGGTGAATCTAGTCAGGACGCGAAGTCTAAAAACAAATCTGCTGTTTAAGTTGTTGCTCGCAGAGATAACAAACTGTCAGGTATAAAAATAATTCAATGTAAAATAATGACAAAGATTATTTTCTCACCCTTCCATACATATCAATATAGCTTTAAGAGAAATAGGCCTACAACTAGCACCGGTCTGTTTTTTCAGAATGTGTTGGTATTTTTCTGGATTGTGTTTGCAAGCTATGGGTTATATACGTCTATTTTATATTGTTTTTATTTAAGTATACTTAATTATTAGTCTACTTACTTTATTAGTACCTAAAATGCATCAGCGAAATAACTATACTCATATTAAGATGACATCTATGCAATGAATATTGTAAACGTGTAGTTGCTTTATTTCATTTTGGAAATGGTTTCCATAGTAACATTAGAACAATGCATTTAGGTTACAATGATAGGCAGTGTTAATGCTGAGTTTGTTGTGTATTCAGCTATAATATTATCGTAACTTAAAAAAAATAGTTGCATTGGTAGTGGAAACAATCACTGGCAATCTTCCTATCAATTGGTAAGCCGCAAGAAATTAAAAACAATCCTGTAGCTTACAGATGCGGCTAATCACAGGAACACATTCCCCAAAGTTAGCATGCGCGTAACGCAAAATATTAGCTGATTTTATTATTCAAATGTGAGAAAATTAAATTGTAAATGTAATGATGAATAACCAAAATATTGCTGTGTGGTGGCAAAACAAAGCCACTTAAACACCGAATAAGAATAGAAATTATGTGAAAATGTACTGAGAATCAATTAATTTAAAAAAAAATAATAGCCATAATAATACATTTATTATGTGTAGTATTTAATTAATTAATTAATTAATTAATTAATTCATTCATTCATTCATTCAGCCAGAGTGTTCTGTCCAAAGGCAGGTATTTCACTGCAAACCGAGCATTCTCCATCTTTCCAATTTTCTGCCTTTCCCTTAATCACCGCAATTTGAATTTAATTCGTATATTTTAATTTACATTTTTAATATCTTATCAATGATATTTTAGTTGGTTATTTAACGACGCTGTATCAACTAATCGGTTATTAAGCGTCGATGGGACTGGTCATAGCGAGATGATATTTGGCGATATGAGACCAAGAATTCGCCATAGACTACATGACATTCGCCTTACAGTTGGAAAAAGCTTCGAAAAAACTCCACCAAGGTAATCAGAACAAACGGGAATCAAACTCATGCCCGAACGCATTTTCGGATCGGCAGGTAAGTACCTTAGCCGACTGAGGTACGTCGGTGACTAATAATTGTATTTAACAAATATTTAACAAAACATAAGTATACTCTGAGATTCTGGTTGATATGTACATCTATTATCAGGCAGTACATCTCACTTAACGGTATGTGTCAGAGGAAGAATAATTATTTGTACACATCTGAAGTGTGATAAGTGTAAAATGTTAACCTACTAGTGAGCGGTGTATGACATTGTATGGTTTGATATCATATGGTATGGTAAGGTTTATTGTAAACTAAATGAACATGTACTTTTAAAAGTGAACAAATGAAGCAAATACAGCATAAACGACCATGTAGGTTATGGGTAAAATGTTGTAAGTTCAAGGTAATTATTTCCATTTGTAAAATTAGCTTCTTGTTAATGGATGGGCAACTCATGCTCACAAAGTGTTGAAAAAAACCTTGAAAGATAGAAAGACAGACGGAGCCAGCCGCAGCAGTTACAAATTGTTTGTAGTTTCGCTGCAGAAGCAGTTCATTGCCACGATGTGCTCTGGCGGCTCATGCAGGTGGTCGTGATATCTACTCATGATTTGAATTTCAGAATGACGCATGGTACAACAATTATAGTAATTTTAGACAGACTGTACCTAAACACACATAACAAAACTACATTATTTCCAAACTTTGTAAATTAGTTTAGTACTAGAAATACAAACTGAATACAACCTTTTCAAGATACAAGAAATATAGCTGCAACACTTATTTATTATTACACTATTTGTTAATAACATAAAATGTACACTGTCACACGTTAAAAGTGTTAAAATTGTTTAAAAAGGTATTTACCTTCGACAGACGGCCCGTTTCGACGCTATTTGTCGTCGTCTTCAGTGTCTCTTGAACCACTGCTGATTTTGGCTCTGCGATGTGCAGTTGTCGATGCTAGGGTTGGGGGTGTGTTGTTCCTATGGTGGGGGTTGGCTGTCTGTATGTTATGACGTATTATGATGTCAAACAATGTGTGCGTATTGAACTGTAGTTGCGTATTAAGTATGTAATGTGGGTGTGCTATTGTATTCTTATATATTTCGTATTGTTCTAGGATATTTAACTGTAAACTTTTTGGTGTGATGTGTAAAATTTCCATATCTGTTTCTATATTATTGTAGTCATGATTATTGTCGATAATGTGATCTGCATAATTTGATGTAATGTAAGGTTTGGTTATAGCTTTAATATGTTCGTTGTATCTTGTATGAAAGGATCTTTCTGTCTGTCCTATGTAAAAATGTGGGCAACTATTGCATTTTAATTTATAAACTCCAGTTGAATTATATATATTTGAATGTTTAGTGTGGTTATTTAAGTATTTCTATGTTGTATTATTTGTTTTGTATGCAATTTTGTACTTTAGTTTTCTGAATGAAGTTGCGATTTTGTGGGTATTCGTATTGTGATATGTTAATGTTATGTATTTATTCTCGCGTGCTGTTTGTGTTGGTTTGGTCTGTTTTTGTTTTGCCTTTTTTTATTAGTGTGTCTATTATGTTAGGGTTGTATCCATTGTCTTGTGCTATATATTTTATTGTGTTTAATTCTTCAGTGTAGTTGTCATTGTTCATTGGTATATTAATTAATCTGTGTGTCATTGTACGGAAAGCTGCATGTTTATGTTGTATGGGATGATTTGATGAATTGTGTATATGTATTGTGGTTGTAGTGGGTTTCCTATATATTTTGAATTCGTGTCTGTTATTTGTTTTGGTTATTGTGATGTCTAAGAAGTTTATAGCTTGCTTATGTTCCATTTCTACTGTATATTTTAATTTGGGGTGTATTTTGTTGAGTTGTTGATGTAGGTTTTCTATTTGTCTTTTGTTTCCATTATATAAGACTATTATGTCATCTACATATCGATGCCAGTACATTATTTTCTCTGCGTGTTTGTTGTTGTCGGTATTTAGTATGTGTGTTTGTTCTATGTTGTGAATAAAGATTTCAGCTAATATACTTGATATAGGTGAACCCATTGGTAATCCTTCAGTTTGTGTATAGTATTTATTGTTATGTGTGAAATAATTTTGTTTAGTAATAATTTCTGTGATGTGTAAAATTTCGTTAATATGAGTCTGTGGTATGTTATTTTTGATAAGCATTTCCCGAAGTATTTCTAGTGTTTCTGTTACTGGTATGTTTGTATATAGATTTACGATGTCAAATGATGCTAATGTTGTATTGTGTGGAATGTGTTTGTGTTTTATTTTGTTAACTAAGTCTATGGTGTTGATTATTGTTGTTGGGTTTTCAAATTGTATACTATTTCTTATAATGTTGTCTATATATTTCGCTAATTTGTATGCTGGTGCATTCTTGTAGTTAATAAGAGGCCTGATTGGTATATTTTGTTTGTGAATTTTTGGTAATGCTTTTAGTTTAGGTGCGTGAGGTTTAATTTGTTTCAATTGTTGTTTTTTGTTGTTAGGTATGATGTGAGTGTTTTGATTTATTGTATTTTTGACTATTGTTTGATATTTTGTTGTTGGATCTATTTTTATTTCTGTAATGTTATTTTCGTGAAAAAAATGTGTTAATTTTATCATTCATGTCTTGAGCATTCATTATTACAGTGCAATTACCCTTATCAGCTTTTACAAATGTCAAATTGTGTGCTTGTTGTTTCTCTCTTAATGTCTTTATTGTTTTAATTTCGTGCTTATCGGTTAAAGGTTTGTTTATTTTATCTATGTTTCTTAATAAATCTTGTCGGATGTATTCTTGGTGTTGTGGTTGTGTGTTTTGAATTGCTGTTTCTGCATTGATGATCATTTGCATTTGTTGTGTTCTTGGTGTCTTGTTATATTGTAGGTTATGTTTTAGTCCTTTTTCAAGTAATTTCCTTTCATTTTGGTTAAATGTTACGTTGGTATTGTTGAATATCTTAGGATGGAATTTGTGTGTGGTGTTGTATTTGGTTTTTTGTTTATGTTGCCAGTTTGTTTCTATGTCGTTTCTTTATCTTATCACTTATTTGTGCTATTACTTTGTTCGTATGTAAAATAATTTCCTCTAATTGTATATGATGTACTATTTTTGTTAACTGCAAATATGTCTTATATGCATTTGTATTGTGTTTGTTTTTCATGTGATGTAAATATTTTATATTGTTTTGTATGTAGATTTTCTCTGCTGTAGCTTTTGTTTTCTGTGCTGGGTATGAATTGTTTTTTATGTTTATGTGTATGTAATTGGGTATTACGTCTCGTTTGAGGCATTCTTGATTAAATCTAATGTTATGGGATGTCTTGATCACTTTATGTCTCATTTTAAACATAGAACGCGAGAATTTACAAGTATTTATTCATTAAGGAGCATTCCTCTGTTCTCAGAAAGGTAATAGTCTCAAACAATCACAAATTCAAAGAAGTAATTTTTACATGTCACGGCAAAAGAAATAAACTTACTTCTGAGCAATTTCTGTATATTGAGAGTTTTTACACTTCTTTCTTGGATTAAACTCTGCCTCAAGCACATAATGTGGAAGCAAAGAGTATATGTGGAAATTCTGACTTAGGTAGCATTCCGAACAGTTCGATTCCTGATTTCACCGGAATCTGAGTGGCATGCTGTTCTGTAGATTTATCAATTCAAGCTATAAACCTTCAGGATTTTCTATCGGCTGTGAGCCAAAAGAATTTCAGAAAAATCTCCATACCTTCTCAATTCTCACTTACCAGTGAACTGTGCTGTAGGTCTTGAAGTAGGGTCTTATATTTGATAAGATGATTTTCTTATCGCTCTTAAAGATATTTTATAGTTTAAAAAACTGAAGTTGTGTATGTGCTACATGATACTGCCACATTTCAAATTTATCCATAAATGCTCTTAACTAGTCAATCATTATGTCTGTAACTCGCAAGCACAATGTGCTAACGATATTTGATATCAGTCTCACCTTGTTGATATCCTATTTTTACCTTAAGCTATTCTAAAGCAGATCTAGACGGTATTTCTTTATTAAAATCTTCACTATGCTTATTTGTAACATAAAATGTCATGTGTAAAAAAAGTGTAATAGGACCTAATACAAGCTTTACTCCCGTTCTTAATAAAAAAATCTTCCCCTTTCGACTCATCACTGAAGTGAAATGATCTGAGAATTGTTTTGTTTTTTCACTTAAAACGAGCCGCCACTCATAGCAGAAACGAACAAACTTGTCCCTTGCATACAAACACTACAGCCAGTACCGAGTTCGTTCTACCAAAGAGGTTGTGTTGACACTTTGAGAGCACGAGTTGCCCACCTATGATCAATCACCATACCAACGGTCTCTGAATCCTACAACTACAAACATAATTACTTGCTCCCGTAGGAGCTTTCAAAAATTGCCGAAATCGACGATATTTCACGTCGATCTGGCGGGGTATTGGTATAAGTTTTCAACTAGCAATAATCGCACCTCGGATAAACCTCATTGGTTACGATATTGCCACTGCGCAAAGCTAACATATGAGTTTTTCAGCATCCTACTTATAGAAAAGGATCAACATATCGTTAGCAAGGTATAATTCCATTATTTTCATACTTTAAAAGAAAGAAAGAAAGGAAAAGGTGTCCAATAAATTTATAATTTCCTTAGAATAATATTGTACAACCATTGAATGAAATTTGGACAATTAAAACAGTTCCTTACTCAATAAATAATAATTATTGTAAGTTTTCATGTAATTTCCACACAGTGCCATCTATTGGCCATAAAGCGAAACACCAAGCCTCCCCTCTCGTGAATGAATGGGTTCATGATTGTCTCGTTGCTGCGTGGTTGAATGCAGGAAGAGGACACCATACTTTGGCATTTATGCAATTTTATCATTCTTCTGTAATCCGTCAAGAACTGAATAATTGAAATCGGATTTATCACATTCGTTCCATTTTCGCTTGGGCTAATTACTTAGTTAGGTTTTATCCGACGTTTTCTCCAACTGTAAGACCAATGTCATGTAATCTATGGCGAAACCTCGGTCTCATCTCGCCAAATGACCATCTCGCTATCAACAATTTCATCAACGGTATATAAACAAGTAGTTGATACAGCGTAGTTAAATAACCAACTGTGAGTGTACACTGGGGTTCAAAGATATCTGATATTTATGATCGTGCAAGCGAACTTTCTAACTACGGGAGAAGTCACAACCAAAATATATAACAAATTGAC
Organism: Periplaneta americana; assembly: GCF_040183065.1. Classification (NCBI taxonomy): domain Eukaryota; kingdom Metazoa; phylum Arthropoda; class Insecta; order Blattodea; family Blattidae; genus Periplaneta; species Periplaneta americana. Next base: position 57,821,364 of record NC_091133.1, read on the forward strand.
AAGTTTTGAAATAGTTGCGCTATTATTCTCAATAGGTGACACCATTATTGGCCGATTAAAAAGTGTCGCGGAAAATGATGATGTACATTAAGCATAAATTATTCTCATAATTAACAATATCAGAGATTTTCAGTTGAACCTAATGTTGTTTTACAATCAGCAGAGGTAAATAAAATACTGAATATATATAGTACGATTGGCTACACTGACTATTATCTTTGCCATCTATTGATAAAAGTAAAAACTGATGAAAAAATATATCCTGATTTCCTGGAATTGAACGGTTGGATGGAAAAAGGGCCTCAGTGAGAAAATGGCGTTTTGAGAAAAAGTCCTTTAAACATTTTAAAGTACTGGTCCCTTTCTCTTAACTGTACAAAATAACACTCTATGCTTTTGGTAAAAGAATTTGCAACGTTTAAATAATATTTTAGAAGAAAATCTGTGTTCAGCTGATTGATTTAAAAGTTATTGGTGCTTGAAAATTGGCTCTCTCAGGCCTTTTTTCTTAAAAACAGAAAATAAAATATAAACTCAATTTATTATTTATTATTATGGATAGAAAATTATGTGCTTTTTTGCATAATGTAATGAAAATACAACAGAATACAAAGGAACTCAATATAAACTCAGTTTATTATTTTATTATTACACTGCCTATGCACAGAAAATTATATGCTTTTCCTCATAATTTAATGAAAATATAATATAATAGAAAGGAACTTAATATTTCAAAAAAATTCTGATTAAACATATCTCAATCACATCACTTAATAAACTGTCTACAATGTCCTCACTTGCTTCAACTGATAAGTTTTCATCTTGTTCCTGAAGTTCTTGCCATGCTCCTGGTTCCTCAGTGGTGTTCTTAAACTTTTATTCAAACCAGCTACTTCATCTTCTTTCAAAAACTCATAAAGACTTGTGACATCTCGTATCTTATCAAATTTGAGTTTTTTTCTTGGGTGTAACAGGAACAGTATCACTTAACTTTAACCTTCCATTTGTATGACAGTTGCTTCGAGACTTTTGGTAGAACGTCTTAAACACAACTAGTGACACGTTACACGTTTCACACAGCCACAATGTGTTTGGAGGTTTGACAGCTGATGTCTCCACATTTATCAACATTTATTCACACAGCTCTAACACTGGCAATATTAATGTTACGTTCATGAAATTTCTAAGGCACGTATTTCAAACCCTAAGGACTCCGAAAAAACATTTTACACAAAAAGGGTCTGAGTGACCTGAGGCCTCTTTTCCATCCAACCGTTCAATTATAATCACAAATTTTTAACCAATTTTATAATTATCTTTAAGTAACATGAATTAACATAAGCAAAATTATTTGAGTATATTACACTAAAAGGAGTTCTAAAAAATAAAAGAAAGGACATAACAAAAAATTCACTACGGAGATTCAAATTCGAACTGCCTGCATAAAAGTTAAGTAGCTTAACCACTGCTCCACGCCAAGCATGCTGTGGAGGTATTAAAATTCTGTGTTAATTATTGTATTAAGCCCTGCTGCTTTACACTCTATTGCCTAAGGAACATCGAGTAAATAATATGATGACGGTTAAATAACAGACAATAATTAATTTGCAAGTTGTGCTGCAGGGAATATGATTATTATACTAATCTAAATCCGTGATCATCAGGGCCTAAACGTAGTAATTGTAAACAAGAAGAAAAACCATAATTCTGATGACAGAATATAGGCTATCCTGATTTCCTGGAATTATAACCACAAATTTTCACCAATTTTGTAATTATCAGTAAGTAAAATGAATTTACATGAGCAAAATTATTTGATTATATTACACTAAAAGGAGTTGTATAAATAAAAAGGACAAAACAAAAAATTCACTACGGGGATTCGAAGCATGCTGTGGAGGTAGCCAAAATCAGCACCTTGTATTATGGGGTTAACTAAAGCGGTGCATGGAGGTTTACTGTGCGCTCACCCGATGGAACTTAGAAAATTTTCGTTGCTCGAGAGACCGGCCACTTTCATTTTGATCAAATGTACCAGCTGTCAAAAGAAAAAGTGGCCGCCCTCTAGATACTATGTTTCCTTCGAGTTTCTCCGCTACAATTCGGAGACAGGCGATGTTATGTGTTGTTGGACTACGATGCCTGCTAATACAGCTGTAATTAAAGTATTACACGTGTTACACTTGTAGCGTAATGGTAGCGTTGTGGGCTGGTCTTCGTGAAGTCTTGCGATCGCACACCACCGAGTGCTTTTTATGTTTTTTTTAAATAGAGAGAAAATATATTTTATGACTGTTTTAGTAGGCCTAATTAACATCAGATTCATGAATGCATTATGCCATGACCTTATCATTATTTATTGTGACATTATGGCTACAAATGGAAATAAAGAAAGAAAAATTTTATACTCAACAAAAATATCTTTCGTGGCATAAACAAAATAAGCATACTAGCCACCGCCGTAGCTTAGTTCGCTAAGGCGCTTGCCTGCCAATCCGGAGTTGCGCTCGGACGCGTGTACGATTCCCGCTTAAGCTGATTATTTGGTTGGTTTTTTTCCGAGGTTTTCCCCAACCGTAAGGCGAATGTCAGATAATCTATGGCGAATCCTCGGCATCATCTAGCCATCATCAATACCATCGACGCTAAATAACCTAGTAGTTGATACAGCATCGTTAAACAACCAACTAAAAAAAACAAGCATACTTGCGTCTGCTTTAGAAAATTCAAACAATAAAAAGTTTAAAAAACCAAACCAAAAGCCACGATTGAATATTTAGTCCATCTTCCTCCAATCTCGATCACATTTTGCAGTCGAATGGACATGTCCTGGACGAGCTTTCATATATCATCAGGACGTCTTGGAGGGGGATTGGGCTAATTTTACCGCATATTATTATGCTTCTTTACTTGTGCACCCGTGGCTTAGTTGGAAGAACGTCTGAATTCAGATATCAACATCTCAGGCTCAAATCCTCGTCTCTCCTTTTCATTTTATTGTGTTACAGGATAGTATAATGTATTAATATAAGGAAAAAACCAACACTAGTATTATGCAACTGTATTTTTCCAAATCTAGCATTAAATTTACATTATTTATATCGATAAAGTACATAACAGAATATAAATGATAACTTGAATATTATTTATATAGCTAAAAACGATAACAGAATATAAATGGTAACTTGAATATTATTTATTTCGCTAACGAACGATAACAGAATATAAATTATAACTTAAATATTATTTATAACGCTAAAGAACTATAACAGAATATAAATGATAACTTGAATATTATTTACATCGCTAAAGAACGATAACAGAATATAAATGGTAACTTGAATATTATTTATAACGCTAAAGAACTATAACAGAATATAAATGATAACTTGAATTTATTTACAACGCTAAAGAACGATAGCAAAATTTAAATGATAACTTCAATATTATTTACATCTCTAAAGAACGATAGCAGAATATAAATGCTAAATTGAATATTATTTATATCGCTAAAAATTATAACAAAATAAAATGATAACTTGAATAAGGCGTGGACTCGTAACTTTCGAACCATTAAGCGAGCAAGCGAGCACTCTACCACTACTCTACGAGACGCAGATAGCGAATGATTCCATAGTTCCGAAACTGCTTTTACAAGCGTGAGCATCGCATAACATCACCGTGATCCGAAGTGGACTTAGTTCACGAGTGCGACCACTTTTTTTTTTTTTTTTGACAGCTGTACGCACTAGAAACTAGATAAAGGTACTAGGCATTTCACTTGCAGAAAGTCCGTATTTTGATCATTGTGAACGTCTCTGGTGAATGCGGCGAGTCACTTGTGAGCATCTGTATTTCGTATCCTTTGTAAAATGCAGGTTTTCCTAGTTACCAATCCGCAGGGTCAGAAGATTCAGCAGGTATATATATATATATATATATATATATATATATATATATATATATATATATCGACTCATCGAAACAAAGATGTAACCAGAACAGAAGCATTACAAATGAAATCACAACGGACAGTAAAAGACGCATATATTAGAAAAGTATAAGAAATCTGGATACACTGACCGAACTAAAAATAACAGAGTCCGTAGTCCAAGGAGTTAAAAGAAGAATATAATCCCAATGGATGTGTCTTGTTAGCATAATGTCAGATGTGTATTTTTAAAAAGCTCTTATTATAGACCGTCTACAAAACGAAGTTCTGAAAGGCCAAAGATGGAACAGAATACGAGCCTAGACCATATTTCATAAAGGAAAAGGAAGAAATGTTATATATATATATATATATATATATATATCCAGCTAATGTTCTGCGAAGTCTGAGCTCTCTTTCATCTTGATAAGTTTTATTTTCAAAAAGTTCAACTTTGAATTATGATTTAAGACTTTCATGGTGTTCAGCACTATGCAAGAGAATTTTCGGATACTGCGCCGTATTACAGATTCAGAAACACTCCGAAGTTGCAGAGCTATCGGCTCTATCATTACAGTGGTTAAGAAATGGGAAACTTATGTGTTAGATCCGTTACCAAGAGCTTTTCACCACTCCTGATAAATCCAACAGACAGATTCTAGTTTCTGTTGAATTCGTTACCAAGAGTTATTATCCAGTCCTGCTCACGAACATAACAGGTAGGTCTTAAGCGGGACTCGCACGCACGCCTGAGCCCAGACTCGAAGCACCATGCTCTCCTATTGAATATCCTTTCAGTGTATTTTTTTTAGTTGGTTATTTAACGACGCTGTATCAACTAAGAGGTTATTTAGCGTCGATGAAATTGATGATAGCGAGATGGTATTTGGCGGGATGAGGCCGAGGATTCGCCATAGATTACCTGGTATTCACTTTACGGTTGGGGAAAACCTCGGAAAAAACCCAACCAGGTAATCAGCCCAAGCGGGGATCGAACCCGCGCCCGAGCGCAACTTCAGACCGGCAGGCGAGCGCCTTAACCGACTGAGCCACGCCGGTGGCTCTTTCAGTGTATGTTATATTGTATTCTGTTATTTCACTATCGTGAACATTAACACAATGTGACAGTGATGAATCTCGTACAATCAATCTTATCTTTCCGTTGTATAAATTTTAACTTCTTTCAAATAACGAGGCGATGAGATCTGAGTTACACAAGGCTTCAAGTTGTCTGTCTGACTAATGGGAATCCAGCTTCCAGGCCAGAAACCTGTGATGCAGAATACACTAATTTTATAGTTATCTTTCTATGCGTCATTCCCGAATGGATCCGCCGGTAGATATGTGATAGGCCTATGAATGAATTCCAAGCAATAGTTGGGAGAAACAGATAGTACGTCGAAACGATTTTTTTGACGTCCATTGTTAAAAGTAGGCCTGTTAACAGTATACGATCATGTTAAAATAGACTATTAAGAGAAGGCGTGTTAAAAGTAAAAACTTTCAACAGTTCATTCCTCTTTTTTTTTTCGTGTACGCCTTTCAATGGATCTATTGCATGCTATGGCATATTTCTGACATGATTTTACAGATAATAATTCTGTGGTGTTTGGTCAGAACGTAACTCCAAAAATGGCCTTTTACAGCTGAAAGCGCAGCCCTATATAAAAAACAGTCCTCTTTTGTTTGGTCCTAAATCATATATACAATACCCAGATTGCTCGGCTTTATAGGCTTTGACGGTAACAACTTTTGTCAGGTTTACTACGCTCCCATCTAGTTGTTACATAAGGAGTCACGTCATAACTCCCATTTGAATTGCATTAGCGACTGTACTGCCATCTCGTGTTCGTTTACGGCGACGGGTGGCGATCCTAGCGGTTGTTCTCTTCAAAGTGCTACCGATTTTAACATAGGGATGAGCAATCTGTTATATATGTGATCTGGGGTTTGGTATAGCCATGATATCTCCATCTAATCTTATGTTATTTTCATTCACATTTGTATGTAAACTATAATTATGATTTGTATAGGAAAATTGAAAATATAAAAGCCTGTATCTCAAAACATTTTTTTTTTTTAGTTATGTTTTGACTAAACACCATTGGATTCTGAATTTATTCCAATTACAATCTTTTTAAATTTCTTCTACTTTCTGGTTTCCTGAAGCATTATTATTTTTTTAATATTACACAAAACGCTTTTTTCCAATCTTGTGTCACTAAAAATCATTTTCAGTTCGTTAAAAGAGTTTACAAACGAATCATGGCATACCTATAACAATGGCTTCTAAAATAATGTATGATTTGGCCTACACGTTAAAAGTGATGTTATTTTGTTTGTAGGTTCGCTACATTCAGCCTAGCGGCCTCGTTTCGCAAGCATCCCTACTTACTACATGAAGTGGCAGTTTCATAATTTGCACCATAAATAGCCTATTTCGGTATCAGAAATGGTGAAAAAATAGTATTTTCGTAAAAAGTCTGGAAACTTTTTTTTTTTTTTTTTTTCCCCCCCCCCCAGAATAAATGGCCTAACACTTTTTGTTTCCACTTCGTATAATGAGAAAGTAAAAAGTTGGAGCCAAGAAAGAAATGGGAAAGATTTCGACGGCGAAGGGTCCTTCCGAACCGTGAAAGTGAAAAGTGCCCGGGTCACTAAGACAAGTGACTAGCGTCCAGCGTGACCTCTCTCTGCGCTGCACTTGGATGCGTGTCCTACCGTTACCATCGCAACCAAGTGCTGCGCGCAACACTGGCACCAGGGGAGTAATCTTCACTGCTAAAAAGTTTGTATTTCACTCTTTGGTACCCTGCCAGTGTCTTCGCGTGGTTAAAATGCACAGGTCAGTCAGATTTTGCAAATCTTGTATTGCTCGATCGGTAACTCTTGTGCCTAGGAATATATTATCTATAAATATCATCTATAAAGTATACAGGATTGTTCCGTAGATTTTTTGATTTGATGAAAAAGAGATACACAACGTGATTATGAATGATACGACAACCATTTAAATGCTAGTGTAGACCATAGATGTCCAATTGTAACTCGTACGAGGTAACCCTTGGCGTAAGCAACCCGCAGCGCATATTCTTTAAGGTCGTTTTTCCTATTTTATATGGAAAGTTATTGACCTTAGCAGAGCATGCTTGACGTACATCTCCTGGTTCTATGGGCGTTTGGACACCCATGCTGTAGACAGTGACAACGAAAATATATAAATAAAATCAGCGTGTCTGAACTACGTCGGTGATTGAGATACAAAACAAAACATTAGGTTAGAAAATTCAGAAGCCACGTTAATCACACGAGCTGTTCTCACGCAACAGTGCTGTCCAGAGACAAAGCAATCATTACTGTCGCGTGATACTATGCCCTCATGTGGACTCATGCTTAGTTAAGGACAGCACGTCTTACATACTAGGCACGTCGAAGTACTTTTTGCGAAAAGAAAGTCTGCACAGCGTGTGTTATAAACAAGTTGTTGGCCGATTAAATAAATCGTCTGCGATCACATACTCAACATGTTGTTTACTTTTAAGCGTGTGTCCAAGACTGTACGTTTTCACAATAATGCTTCGAGATAGAACAGAAATTCACACAGCTGTTTAAAGGAAATTACACGTGAACTAAATCTGAGGCCTATTCCACTATTAAACTTTTCAAAGCTGGTTCTCATAGTGTAAAATGAAAAGGAAAAGTACAGGAACTTTAAAACTGTATTATTACTTTTGTTCCACCATTGCAATAATTTTGAAAAGTGAATGGGGTTTTTGCAGAGAACCAAGTCTCTCTGCCATTAACATCCTCAGGCCTAGCGTCTCTTATGGGATACATTAAACAGTACTTTTTTAAAATCCCACCATCTCAAGAAGAATGTTTTAAATTTTCTTGAAACTAGTTGAGGATGTTTAGAAGAGACGGCGGCACCACCTAAATATGAATTCAATCAAATTAATTAACTTATATACCAGCCACACATGCTCCAAGATGGCTATTTCTGGAAAGAAGGAGATGGAACGCATGCATGCATGTAAATCACTGGATTGTTGATAATATTAACAAATTAAATAAATATTATATTGAATGAGGTAAATAAAACACTGTTCTGTTTGGTGGCATAATCAGATTCATGCCTTAAAATTTGTACAATATTACTAAAATTGAGATACACATTGTGTCTCCTATGGTAGACGTCAAGCTTCTAGATTTTAAAGTAAAAACTGTTATTTTGTATCATATATTATAAAAAAAACTGAATATTCAATCAGACTAGAGTTAATGTAATTAATTTACAATACACTGAGTCCCATGGTCTCCTATAGGATACATCAGTTTTGAGTTACTTTCATTACTTGAATATTTTTCTCCTAATTTTTTCATCAGTACATAGTCTATTTGCAACACTACATTAAAATTTCACAGATTTTTTAATCTCAAAATTCTCCCCAGGACTGAGGAGGTTAAGATTAAATTTATTACATTCAGTATGCTTTTGCTTTGGATTCAAAATAATATAGAAAATAATTATTATAAGAAGGAAAAATTTATTATTGAGTGATTCAAGTGACGAAGAATTAAAAAAAAAAAACAGTGTATGACTGGGCCTATTCTAAAACCAAAAACAAGAAGTTTAGACCTAACTTTCATCTAAAGAACAATAAATGGCTTATAATCAGGCTTGTAATGTTGGGGACCGACTACAAATGTTGACTGAAACATGGTACATAGGCCGGGGACATTGGCTTGGTTCTGCAATCGATTACTGGAATAACAATGTGAACATAAACAAATCTGGACAGCTCTAAAAGTAAATATGAGCTACATAGCATTACAAAGACTTTATTTTCTGCAACGGTCTGTCTTATTATACTTAATGTTAGTCTTAACATAGTTTTAAATACGTTTGCTGCAATGTTACATGGCATGGGAGTTTTTTTATTTGTATATTTTTCTATAAAATGTTTAAAGCGAGGATTGTTTATTTTAGATAACGGTATGTCTGCAGCCACCATCATCTCGCACAAAACCAGGAAAATTTTCGATTGCATATTCAAAAAGGAATTGTTAGTATTTAGTCTGTTTTTTATTGGCTATCAATTTGAGCTGTTCCGTATGTTTTCTTGTGCTACAATGTATCTGTATATAAAATCGTTTGTCACCTCGTGTGTTTGTATTACATAATTTACATATAATTTTCCCGTCATTCACTTCAAAACACTCGCCAAATTCCGCTGCAAGTGAGAACTTTTAACTTTAGGCATTATTATTCAGCAGGTATACACTGTTTACGCACGCTACAGTAGTGACTGCGAACGGACAGTAAACTTGAAACTACCGTAACGTACCTGCTCATAATTATATGTTCTTTATCTAGGAAATGGAGCTCAGCAACATGAAGTTGCAATGATTACTAATATGCAAAGACTTTGAAATGAAAAGTGGAAAGTCTACAATTCATGGAGAAAGAGAAAGACTTTTCACTTTTCAAAAGTTCATTGCTTCTTCTTCTGATTTAAGAGTGTATATTTCAATTATAACACTTAGGCACATACATTATTGTTTATAGTTGCAAAGTTTGATGGTGGAATACGCTCCAGGTACACACTTCATTGCTTCTTCTTCTGATTTAAGGGTGTATATTTCAATTATAATACTTAGGCACATACGTTATTGCTTATGTTCGTGGGTTTTCCGTTTGCTTATTCTGTAGCCTATTAATTATCATAAGTAATTAAAAAGAATATACATATTTACTGATTCATATATTCAGTTAAGTGCTAAATTTATTAGGTCCTACTTCTTAATTTCTTTAATAAATACTATTCAACTTATCAGCCCACAAGTAACCTAGTACCTAACACAGTCCGAAACTACATAGCCACAAAATATGTAATTCCTTAGTTCTCAGAAATAGGTAGCCGGGAAACGAGAATATTGCTTGTTCTATTTCCTTTCTCTCGGATAAAACGTTTAGGTACCGCAATAAAATCACCCTGTGAGAGACAAATGGAAAGAAAGGTAAGCCAGGCTTCTTAAATGAAGGAAAGAGACGAATTATCAAACACCTGAATAAGCACACGTGAAATGGAAAGGAAGCAACTTCCATGCTTGGAGTTTCAGGTTCAAATTAAGTGGAATTTGTAGTGGACAAGGACGATGTTGGGATAAACTTCCTAACAAAATTGATCACATTCGTCTTCCCATCAGTCCATTAGCCTATTTCTTCACAATCTCATTTCCCGTCATCCTTCCGTCATTTCTTCATAAGTCCATTTCTCCTGCAACAATTCCACCATTTCTTCGTAATCCCATTTATCTTATAATAATTTCGCCATTTCTTCGTAATTCCATGTCCCCTGCAACCATTATACCATTTCCTCATAACCTCATTTCCCCTGCAACATTCCTTCACGTCTTTATAACCCAACTTCCCCTGCAACATTCCAACATTTCTTCATAATCCCATTTCTCCTGTCATCATTCTGTCATATCTAACTAGAAACTCTAAGATTTCAAATAAAGTGAATAATAATAATAATTTTTAACAATATTAACATGACCAGAGCGCCGACTTTCCACACTGGTGCCCGAGTTCAAATCCCCAAGAATTTAAATTAAATTTGTAACTGGCAAAGCGGTGTTGTTTAAGTTTTTTTAGAACTCCCATTTTCTCTAATATCGTTTCACAATTTCTCCCCAATTTATAATCACCCTTATCACTGCAGTAGTTTCAACGGGATCTGTATGAAAAAAGCAACCACGGGAAATCCTGAAGTTGACATAAACGCCTAAGTGTTCGGTGTATGCCAAGCACGCAAAACCTAATAGATCTATATGCGAATTCAGCAACTTACATACGGCACAACGATCCTAGGGGTGGTGTGCCGAACTTGAGAATGTATAAGTACTGTATCTCCAAAACGTCTGCGACATTGAATACGAATATATATTATGATGTAAATTACAGAACTTCTCTCCTAGATGTTTGCGTTGTAACGTCGTTTATGCCACTTTTGTCTGAAACGAGCTGAGCACACGAAAAGCCGTACAAGATCTACAAGTGGCTCTCACTGTTAATATGAGTGTCCTGGAAACATCTGTCACTCAGAGGGGGGTGAAAGCACCTGTGCCGCTCCCGTCAACGATTTCGATTACGGTCCGGCGGTAATCTCGTAGACTGCAAGAAAGAAACAGGATTGTTTACTTTCTCATTATGCGAAATACCGGTACTGTATTAAAATATCGCAATGTTTAACAAACGAATTTCGGGATAGCAGAAACCAAATAAAGAAAAGAAGAGCGAGATAAAGGAAGAACGAATACAACGGAGGAGATGAAGGAAGAAGGAACGAAATAAATAAAGAAAAGACGAATAGAATGAAACAAATGAAGAATAGAGAATTAAAAAATGAAAAAAATATATATTTAGACTACATCAGTTACTGATATTTGCCTGCGGGGAGTAAGATGAGGAGAAGCGTAATTCAGTGTGGCCAACATCGGAGACAGAACTTGGGTTACCACCTTTATTACGAGGCATGCTATATGCCCGGTGTATCCCGGACAGCCTAGCCGGCAGGGCAGAAGATTCACGGCCTGCTTGCAGTGTAACGGTGCTACTGCTGCTGCATAATTGCGCAGGGGTGCCACGATTCTGTTATGCTAACATCTCTAACGAAGAACCGTAGCCAGTTGAAAATTACGGGCATCCAACACACGGTAAAGGAGTCAATAAAGAAACTTATTTGGACGTCACTAGACATATTTTGACTCTTAGGGGTCGCCTATTCTGTGGGCTCATTATGCCTGCCTACTTCAGGCAACTGATCCTGTCGAAAAAGTATCGAATCTTTGGCAAACTCCACCTACAAATAATTAAAAAGAAAGGAAAACTATATCACTCATAAAATAAATAAACATACCAGAAGAAATTAAGAAAATTATTCTCAATAAATCTTTTCCCCCAAGACTGACTGAAATCCCAGCAATCTATGAAGAAGGGCGCCACTTAGTCACATCGTAAATTCCATTATGACCTAGCTAAATCCCTTTGCAATAAACTCAAAATTTATGTGGGAAACTCACCATACCACGTGAAAAATTCACAATCATTCATTGAGACATCGAATCTATAAAGAAATCAAACAACCAGATCTACTACTTAATTTTGATGTTATATCACTATTTGCCAAAGTTTCCTTCCAGAAAACTATGAAGTTACTAGAAAATGTCTTCGATCATAATATAATTAAACTATTTCATCGTGCCTTGATCTCTTCCCCTCCCCCCACCGTTTAAGAGGAATTACTATGAGCATACAGATATTGTAGCTATGGGTTCTCCTTTATATCTTATTATATCCAGTTTCTACAACATGCATGCCCAGAGTGGGCAATTCTAGCCTTTCATCGAGGTGCAACGGTGACGTAAAGTACGGTGGTGTTTGCGTAAAGAGAGATGTCATAAAAATGAGTTTTGAGGTAAATAAAAATTAAACTTCGGACTCTTTTGTAGATAATTTTCTACACAAATAAAAGACACCCATTTGTAAAATTTAACTTGTGTATTCACCTCGGGAACAAAACTCCATTTGCACAAAAAATGACAACCTTCTTTACCCGAACACCATCGAATATATTTGCACCTCGTTTAAAGGCTAGAATTGCCCGCGCTGGGCATATCTGTTCTACATGGAACAAATCGAAAAACTCGGTTGTCTGGAGTAGCCAGATATAAGGAGCCCAACGGAGTAGGCGACCACTCTGGCCACACCTATTTTCCCTGATGACGGAATCAATATGTATTGTTGTTCCGAAACGTTGGAAATGTTAAGTTCCAGGACACGGTGAAACGCCCAAAAGTCTATTTCTAAAATACCTAATTATTTGATATATAGGGTATTTCAAAAGTCAGTTGAAACATTAAACCGCTATAAATATTACAATATTTGAGACAGGGAAAAAATAAAAACATCACATTGTTGGGCAAACAACGGGGTTTACAAAACATTGGGAAGATGTCCGCCGTTCTCTTGTTCAGCGTACAGTATTCTGTCTGCGACACCATGCACAGCATTTTGCAGATAATGTCTTGGAATATTGGCAATTTCTTGCGAGATTGCATATTTCAGTTTCAGTAGGGTTGTTGGATGTGTCAGGAAAACTCGTGCTTTAAGGTAACCCCACAACCAAAAGTCGGCTGGATTGAAATTTGGAGATCGCGGAGGCCACATTGTTGAAAAGTGCCTACTGATGACTTTGGTCGGAAAACGAACCTCAATTACGCGTGTTAACTCCACCATTAATTTTTAGTAAGGTTATTTTACGAGGCTTTATCAACATCTTAGGTTATTTAGCGTCTGAATGAGATGAAGGTGATAATGCCGATGAAATGAGTCCGGAATCCAGTACCGAAAGATACCCAGCATTTGCTCATATTGGGTTGAGGGAAAACCCCGGAAAATCCTCAACCAGGTAACTTGCTCCGCCTGGGAATCGAACCCGGGCCACCTGGTTTCCCGGCCAGACGCGCAACCGTTACTTCACAGGTGTGGACAATAATGGAATAAGACAGACTGTTACAGTAAACGGCGAGCGCTACTACAGCATATTACAGAACTTCGTCATCCCTAGACTGAGGAATCACGATATGGAAAACATAATCTTCATGCAAGATGACTTTCCACCGCACATCTTTATCTCTGCAAAACAATGAATTACGCAGATGTTTGGCGATCGTGTCATCAGTAGGCACTTTCCAACAATGTGGCCTCTGCGATCTCCAGATTTCAACCCGGCCGACTTCTGGTTGTGGAGTTACCTTAAAGAACGAAATTTATTGACACACCCAACAACCCTACTGCAACTGAAAGATGCCATATCGCAAGAAATTGCCAATATTCCAAGGTATTATCTGCAAAATGCTGTACATGGTGTCGCAGACAGAATGCTGTACGTTTAACAAGAGAACTGCGGACAGCTTCCCAATGTTTTGTAAGCCCCGTTGTTTGCCCAACACTGTGATGTTTTTGTTTTTTCCCTATCTCAAACATTATAATATTTATATCGGTTTAATGTTTGAACTGACTTCTGAAATACCCTATACCTTTTAACTACGTAGGTCTATTAGAGATTATGAATTGATGATACGGTTTGAATGGAGCAATGGAGAAAGGATAATTTAGTGAAAATCAAAGTACTCAGATGAACAATTTCTCAGAAATCCTTTTATACATCTCATAGAACGTGCTCGGGATCGAAGTGCGGTTCCTAAGAAGAGAAGCTACATATCAGTAAACTGGATGAGCTATTGACAGATTGAACGGGATTGATTCCCATCAGATTCTGTAAAAAAAAAAGCGGTTGAAAAAGGCTTTTACTAAGTATACCAACCAATATTTGATTTCCACCGTATATCATCTCAGACACTGAATATTCTCTGTAGTTTAGTCAAATGCAGAATTACTATTACCTCAAGCGTGAAAATCCGACACATCAGTCATTCGGTAAGTGGTCCGCCCACTTTCTATCACGAGACACGGAAAATCGCGCAAGAATGCGTGAACTATGAGACGACCAGGATGCCGCCTTGCTGCGCCCAATCGAGTATAGACCTACTGCTTGCAGATCTTCGCTCACAGAGCGTGGAGAATGTCACCTAACTGTTCAGCATCACTACGCAGGAAGTTGAGGTTTTCCTCCCATTGTTCAGCGTGAACAATGCAACCGCAGTGCGTGAGAGGGGGGGCACACGCACCAGCACTGAGTCACTTACTAAGGGGGTCAGGATTCCAACCCCTCTATGTCCTATCATAATACTCCATCGACGATTGGAAGACAGGCAAGTAAGAAATGAATGAATGAAAGAAAATAAAAAAATAAAGGCAATGGAAAAGGGTAGGGATAAGAGAAGAAAGGAAAAAAAAAATAAACAGAATGAAATATAAAGAAGGAAATAATTAATGAAACAAAATAAACTAAAATGATAAGTTAATAACAGATGTAGGAAAATAAGGACATATTAAAAAGATGAGAAAAATAAAAGTCAAGAAAGAAAATACTAATGAAAATGGACAAATAAAAGAAAGAAGCAAGAATAACGATAATAGACGAAAAGAATGCAAAGAATGAGGAAATGGAAGAAAGAGAGAAAACAAAATTACGAAATAAACAAAGGAAAAAAACATACTCTTTTTCTTCCTTATTTAACGGCGCCATATGAACTACGAGGTTATTTAGCGTCGATGAGATTGGTGATAGCGAGATGATATTTGGCAAGACGAGGCCTAGAATTCGCAATAGATTACCTCACATTTGTCTTACGGTTGGGGAAAACCTCGTATAAAACCAACCAGGTAATCAGCTCGCCCGGAAAGACGAAAGAAGCAAGGAACAATGAAATAATACTAATTTTGAGCAAATATAAGAAATAATGAGAAAAAATATAGTGGAACAATTATATAAAGAAAAGAAGAAACATAGGAAGAAGGTAATAAAGGATAAAGAAAGCACGAATCAATTTCTACAAAAAAAAAAAAAAGCTGAAGGAAAGTAGAAATGTAAGAACGAGAAAAGAACTATAAAAATATATTGATGGATGTGTGGCTGCAAAAAATGACAGGATAAAAAATAAATAGATAGTAAGTGAAGATAGAAGTGGATTAGTTGATTAATATAATTAAGGAAATAAATTCGTGTTAAGAGCAGAGCTAGATATCACATTCACAACTGAGAATAATCCATACTACTGTATTACAAAACAGTGATATTAACGCTTCAATAAGTTTTCATTTAAACTTTGCATAGGCCTATACCATAACTAGCTTATTATTATTATTATTATTATTATTATTATTATTATTATAATATTATTATTATTATTATTATTATTATTATTATTATTATTATTATTATTATTATAGTACAGAGATAATATGACTACTTTTGTTTTAAAAGACGTAGGCTATACGAGTATAACTGTATACGAGAACAGTGGACTCTCCTAAGTTCGACACAACGGAATTGAAAATTCAGTCCAATAAGGGTAGTGGGTGTGCAGGTGAAATGAATATAAATTCTTATTGGTTACCCATCAACGAATACAGTACTGTACTTGCATTTCCTGCCCGCCCCTAGACTTGTGTATGCACTTCTAGTACCACAGTGGGTTTCGACAGTTCCGTCTCACAAACGGCACAATTTTCAAATAGAAAAAGAAGAGTTCATTAACTTAAAATCAGTGATCAATATGGATGTCCTAATCAATAAAATATCCTGTTTTCCATCTACAAAAGCATCACTACAAGACACAGAACCAATTCCCATTCAAATGGCAAACCCATTTCTTAGTGCCCGTATAGGGGCGTGTCTAATTCTCCTACGTAAGTAGTCGAACTATAGGATGTCGAACTTGATTTCTGTTTAAACGTAGAATTCAATTAAAAATATTTTATTAGGTAAGTACTTTTTCTGAAGTTATTACAACGTTTTGCTGAATGGCAGTAAGGGCTGTAACTATAGCTTTTGGCACACCCGTTGCTGCTTCAAATTGGGACGGAGTCTGCATGCCGTGTGACGATGTAGGCAGAGCGTTCTCATAGTTACCCCATATCAAAAGAAGCGTCGGTTCAAATCTCAGTACCTACTTTATCTCACGCCTTCTAATCAGATTGTTTCGGAAACCAGTCTGCACTGACATGAAACAGAATACATAAGATGGACAGAGACTTAAGGCAACAAAGTAAGGTGGAATGAAGTGGAGGGACCAAATGGAAGAACCTAATGATCTGTCTTCCTTTGAAATGAAGTAAAGTAGAGGATCTCGTATCGTAAATCTACAAGTAACTAAAAAAAGCCATATCCCTGAATACAAAGGCTCTTGGGTCCTCGTGTTAGACAAACAGGCATATAAACACTGTTCTCACAAAATAAAAATGAAGCTAAGTTTCGTGTAAAAGTTGGAAAAAGTGTTTTAATAAAGTAATGTTAATACAAAAAGCTCATGAAGACAAATGTTTGTCCCGCCGATTGCTCTTTACGAAGAAGGTCCAGGATATCTAGAATATGATTCAAGACTAAGTCATTAGAAATGAAAAACTAACCAGAAATGTGAGTGATGGGGGTGCAAATTGGACATTATCTTTGAGAATGTTGGCAGATGATATCGATGTGGATAAGAAAATCATAAGTACGATTTAATTTCGATAACATTGGGAACCGTTCAAAACGCCGTGACAAAATATAGGCCTATGCGAATTATTCCAAAACAACTACGTATCTTTCCAGTCTGTATTCGTCTGGCCTCTCTTTTTCCCACATGTTAGAAGAATGCACTTCGAATAAGGCAAAGCGATTCTCATTAGCTATCTAATCGTGGCATTATTCATTCCTATACAGGCTACAACAAGTAAGTTATTTCTATGATGTGACAAGCTATGTTATTATTGATTTATTCTGAGAGTTTCATACGAATTCCAACCTCATTCACTGCAAGGTGAACTTGTTTGGAACGCGCCATGAATCGGGGAGAAATTGTGTGGATGATATCATTAGTGGGTGAAATTACGCGGTGAAAATGGACAGGTTCGAGATGCGTAAACACAGAGTGACAGTCGCCACCAGTTAGACCAGTTGCGTGAAATACAGGCGACGGCAATCAACTAACGACAACAGTTCAAATACCGTCCATTCTCATTTCACTATTCCATCATTACCGTCATAACACAGTTTCAACGTCTTCTAATAAACTCAAATTACTAGAATTTTAACTAAAAGCTGAAAATAAATGGCTGGAGGGGGAATAATAATATATCTTTAATTGAGTAATTATTTTCATTTAACTCAGTTATTAAAATAGTGGTTTCCAAGCGTTTATCAACTTAGTTGCATTTATATAAATTATTATTTATGTAACGTTAATAATATTGGAGCACATATTTATAAAGTATCGGAGAAGCTGTATATATAATTATCTTGTTAGAGTGCAAACAAAACAGTTCGTACAATTCCTAATTTAACTACATTTTCTTTTTTTCTTGAGGCGCTTCACTAGATGTTAAATGTTATGTTTTATTTAACGACGCTCGCAACTGCCGAGGTTATATCAGCGTCGCCGGTGTGCGGGAATTTTGTCCCGCAGTTCTTTTACATGCCAGTAAATCTACTGATATGAGCCTGTCGTATTTAAGCACAATTAAATTCCATCGACCTGGACCGGGATCGAGCCCGCAACCTCTGGCATAAAAGACCAGCGCTATACCAACTGCGCCAACCAAGGCGACTTCACTAGATGTTTTGACCTTTCTTTCGACTAATAATAGACGCTCTTACAAGAGAGCTTCCCTTGACCGTGTGATCAGTGCGATGGGGGGGCCACATCAAATACGTCTCAGGACAAATACAAGACAAGGAACAAACATCCAATTCTGTGGAATGAAGATAAAGCTTCTTCCACGTCGGGAATCGTACCACGGACCACTTGACTGGGAAGCTCATGCGGTATCCACTAAGCCATGCCGGCGAATATTATGTAGCCTACATCAAGTAAGTAAAATAAGTACAAATGTGTCTGAAAGTACCGGAAAAGAGGCTTGAAACTTTAACGATATGTTTAAATAGAAAAGTAGTTATAATGAGATTCCAGTCATAGCTAGTATTTGCATGCATATTCATTTAACTTTCAAAATTAACTAACCCTTCTAGTTTTGATTTTAACTACTTTAAATACTGTACGTTGTGCTATATTAATGCCAGTAAAGTAATAAAAATATAATTGTCCTTCAGAGACTGTATCCCCGCTCTGTTTCGTGTGTTCACATCTGATCTGCTTATTCGTGTGTCTGTGAGAATAGTACCTACTCACGTACTCACATGGATTTATAAACAAACTAAATATGTATTTAAAGCCACTTTATAAACAACAGAAGATTATTCTCACGATAAATAAAACGCATCTAGATTCTAGATACTTTCTGTTTCAATATATTTTTCAGCCAAAGAGTAAAAACCAATGCTCATTATTCTTTGTCCTATTTACAGAGTTTTGAATATTTAAATTTCACTTTTAAAAGAAACATATATTCTATTAACGTGAAAATTAGTTAGAAATAAATAATATGACAAGTGATTGAAAGAATTGAAAATTGAATATTCACAATTGAAAATGACTTCATATTGAAATTTATGAAATATATTTCGTCCCTGATGTTTCAACTTAAGTTCATTTAGAAATGTTTGCAGAGTTCTTTTTGTCTTCACCTATTACCGTCTCTTACCAGATTGTAGAAATTAATTATTATGAATACTTGTTTTACATGTGAACATTGTAATTGGACACAGACTATGTATGTATAGTAGTGGCAAAAAAAACCGGACCGACGGAATAATCAAAGTCCCCAAAATGAGCCACTGCGCATGCCACGGCCGCATTCACAAGATAGCGAGTAATCTATTGAAATTGTTGTAGTTTCGACTGCTGACGTAGCCCATTTCGAAAGCCATTAGAAAATAAGCTGGTAAAATTCATGTTCTGGGAATAATAAGTTAATTAAGTACTAAAATATCGCTGCAATCGAAAAGTATTGGGAATAAATTTGAATAAGGAAAAAAAAAAAAAAAAAAAAAAAAACGTTTCCTTCTCAGGCAGGATCCGAACCACGAAAGTCTTGCTTACCAGTCTATCGTGCTCTGGAGTGAACAAGACTCTGAAATCAGTTACAAGGGTCGGTCCGGTTTTTATTGCCACTACTGTAGGCCTGCATATCTTTAATATAGATAAATACAGTATATAAGTAAATAAAGAAATAATACAGTAAGCATGAATAAGTAAGTAAACAAGTAAATAAATAAATAGGTGTTGGAAATTACAATAATACAATAAATCACAGTAAAATCAAAACTATTTACATCTTCTTATGTTTCAGCATGTTGACTGCCTTGCTTACTGAAGGCAGAACTGAACTCGCGCGCGTGTGTAGTGTTCAATGCCACTGATCTACACCCCATACGCAACTACACTGTTGCGGCTTGCTTGGTGACTATAGGTAATCAAACGCAGGACTCTAATGATTACACAGAGCAGTAATTTCAGTTTGTTATTGCAATGTCTATAAGGATAACTTTGAAATTTCAAGAAATGACGGAATAAAGAGAAAGGAGATGCGTATACCCTTGAACCCCTTCACCAATGTAATTTTCAACACAAAATCCACTAGAACTCAAGCCTCCAGCACGAAAAACCGACACCTTAACCGTTCGGGAAATAGTACACCAAGATAACATTGCAATTTCCATTCGCCGAAGACTCAGTTAAGTAGCGTATTCAAGGCAACGGGCTCAAAAGCGATTGCAGTAACGACCATCAACTATATGCATTTTCAACGTGAAGAAGAGAAGCAAGTTTTCAAGTAACGTGGAAGCAGACTTCGATAACATCAAGAGGTTAAGTCTTGCACTCGACACAAAAACAAACGACGAGAGTGTCGCGCTTGTTTCCACATACACAATTCATCAGAGACGCACAATCTGCTCCACTCTTCTCAACTCTACATTTTTTTTTCTGCACTCTGCCTCCAATTCACCTGGCACGAAAATAAAATAGGTTAGAATTACAATTTTAATATTAATATATTCATTCATAGTGTTCTGCACAAAGGCAGGTCTTTCACTGCAAGTCCAGCATTCTTCAGTCTTTCCTATTTTCTGCCTTCCTCTTTGTCTCCGCATATGATCCACATATCTTAATGTCGTCTATCATCTGATATCTTCTGCCCCGAACTCTACTCCCGTTCATCATTCCTTCCAGTGCATCTTTCAGAAAGCAGTTTCTTTTCAGCCAGTGATCCAGCCAAATCCTTTTTCTCTTTCTGATCAGTTTAGCATCATTCTTTCTTCACCCTCTTTCCAACACAGCTTCGTTTCTCATTCTGTCTGTCTATTTCTTACGCTCAATCCTTCTCCATATCCACATTTCAAATGCTTCTATGGTCCGTCCCAGGGATTGTAGAGTAGAAAGACGAAATAAGACCTCTGCTCAAGTGGTATATGGGTGAGCTAGGACCAATGACCGCTCTGGGGGGAGGCATTGGTTGTACGAAGCTACCAATTGCTTGCAGGGAGGGGATCACTTCTATCTAAACACTCTACCACGAGCATCTTACCCCTTAGCAGTCTCGAGCTGATGCTGCCCGCAATAACTCCGGCACAGATAGACTCCGCCCCCATATGCGCCAAGTCACTTTACAGATTCCTGGGAGGGACCATAGTCACTTCTCTTCACTTCGTCGTAATGTCCATGTTTCTGCCCATACAATGCTACACTCCATACAAAGCACTTCACTAGCTCTTCCTTATATCTTTTTCCAGAGGTCCGCAGAAGATGCTTTTTCTATTAAAAGTTTCTTTATGTTTAACTGCGAAATTTAAATATACACTACGTAAATTCTTTGTTACAGGATAAATAAACATACCTTATGCTCTAATTCGGATCGATTTTAATGCAAGTGATTACTTTAGGTAGATAATATAAAAATCATTATCAAGTTTTATTATTGCTTACTCTGAGTTTAATTACTATAATGAATAATTCTGGAATCGAGTTAGTTCTGTCGACAGATTATTATAAGAAAGACTCTGAATTCGAGCTCAGGTGAAAACATATTTTTTTTATCTCGCCGTAATTTTCAGCACAACCGCATGGACTACTATGAAATTTTGTACCGAGGGGAAAGGCGGTCGCAACTTATTAATGATATCATTTTCTATAGTCTAGGTTCTGACAGCATACAAGATCTACTTCCATGCTTCCCATACGCTCAGTGGCACATACGTGAATCTTACAAATGTAACTTATTAGGATACGGTGTTTACTGCCAATGAACGGTTTTGGACAAGTTCACGTCTAGATATTTTTTAGATCTAACACACTTTTAGACCTTCACAGAACAGGACTTCAGTAACGTGAGGTTAGCACGATGTTGAGCCTCCAGTAGTAGAACACAGAATACTACATTATTGTATAATAGAACACAGGACGCTACATTATTGTAAAGAAAAATTTTCCATATCCAATTATGTATTTGGTGTCGCAGTAGTTCAGTTGGTAGAGCAAAGGGCTACAGGCTAAAAAAATCCTAGGTTCCAGCCCGTGTGGTACCGGGATTGTTCTGTTCGTAACCTCCAGAATGACTCCGAGGTGTACTCAGCTTTCTGTTCATTTGAGCACCGGCTTTTTCAGGGGGTAAAACGCAGCGGGAGCTTAGTGCTGGCCATATCACTTCATGTCGAAGTCAAGAAAGCATAGGAGCCTTTACGTTTTATGCTGGATTTGAACTCATCATGATCGAGAATTCCATTTTTTGCCATTTTGTATATTTCGACCACATAATTACTGTAACTAGCTGAATAAGTTTTCTTTTTATGAGAACAGTATTACAGTTAATTTTTTCTGTTACTAGTGGCTAATAAAAAATCACAGATTTTCAAAGGTTGTGTTTAACTCCGTATTCAGGTAGATAAGGAAGAAAAGATTATCCAACTCGTTTTTCTGGTTACAAATGACTAAACCTTATCAATGATGTAACATCAAATTCTAAGCCAGTTTATTTCGGACGTGAGAAACTCTGCCTGCTATTTCGGCCTATGTTAAGCGATGTCTCAATTTACAACAAAATAGTGTATGTTTTTCCACATGGATGTGAAATGTAAATTTTATATTAAGCGGTTAATAAAATTAAAGTGTGAAATAAGGATCTTAAATGAAATCTACTTTGACGACTGAATTTTGTATTTCCTTCATAAATGTCAAGTGTACACATATTACAAATTTCAGAAACAATAGGCCTATCCTAAAAATACCGGTCTGGTGCTAGGCTTAATGGTAACGAGGTTACACTCGTGCGTGGGTTCGAATCCCTCTACGGGGTTACTCTGATCACTTTCTTTGGAGCATTTCCCGAACTCTAAAACAAATACACAGTAATCCTTCAGCGAAATCCTTTAATAATTCATCATGTCAAAATACCATCTATCACCAATTCTATTGACGCCAGATAACCTTATATAGGCTAGTCTTTAAATAAAATTAGCCCAAATAGTCTACTATTTTCATTCTCTCAGCCACGACAAACTCTAAAGAAAAAAATTGAATTAAAATAAATGAGAATACGGACTGCACACAAACGGAACATATTACAATATTATTTCCGTTTTTTTATATAACAGCTAAAATTTTTGGTCTGTTTCATTTACTTACAAGATAAAAAATTATCCAATTTGCTTTCGGACTCTCAGTGCCGTGGCGTCGTGGTCTAAGGCATCCAGTCTAGGACTCGCGTTACGAAATGCGCGCTGGTTGTGATCCTAACGGGGGAAGAAATTTTCTCATGAGATTTCGACCAGTGTATAGGGCCGGTGCCCACCCAGCATCGTGATACACTTGGGGAACTACGATAAATAACGAAATCCGGTTACGAAAGTCAGCTATAACGACTGGGGGATCATCGTGCTAACCACACGATACCACACGATACCTCCAATCTGGCTGAATGATCGTCACCTCTGCTTCGCCATGTGAACGTGAGGCCAGCAGCCGGCTGGTAGGTCATGGTCCTTCATGGGCTGTCGTGCCTTGGATTATTATTATTATTATTATTATTATTATTATTATTATTATAGTAATCTCATGATTATAATTAGATCTATTAATTAAAAAAGAACTACCGTAATTTATTTGAAGTCTATTGTTATTCGTTTCCCATATGTGTCCGTACTTGTGATTTTTTACAGTAATTTAAATTATGTGCTCTATATATTCAACTATTTTTATACCGGAAGGCTTATTGTAGGCCTACGTGTTTTTAAGAAGACCGAGAAAGTGAACTCAGCAAATGACTTCAGAGATCTCATTTCGCAGATTCAAAATAATATATTGATGTTAATGTTTGTTATTCTGATTATAAATCTCATGTCTATTCAACATGTACAGTACATATACTTCTATTGCAGAATATACAAGCTTTAGCAAAAAGTTAAAACATTTTTTTTTCGAAACCTACAACAATTTATTGATAACTCATCAGTCAAAATCTTGTACTCAGCTTCATACAGAAAGTGAATACCATCCGACCATAGGAAACGGAACAAAACAGCTCAATTTCTTTGTATTCTTTGTAGAACTGCAACGTGAACTGATTGCGAACTAGTCCCACATTATAGCCCAAGAAATTATCAACAATGCCAAAAAAAAAAAAAAAAAACACGCATGTGCATCAAGGTCGCCATGAGATGAATGGGGCCTTGACTTTTCCAACGCATAAACAATCAAGAAGTTGCCAGGCGGGCGGCTGCTTTCTCTGACATGGTTTCACGAACACAGGGATCCACTCGTAGGGACACGTGTTCCCAATCCGTTCGCAGCCCTCTACAGGTGTCTGGACTCGCCCGAGCGTGTCGCGAGCTCGCATCCCCTCGGGCCCACAAGTTTGGAAGTAAAATCCGAGCCTTCCTTCGACAGCAGTGTTTCTTAAAACATTTTAATTTTCTTAGAAAGCCCTCTCGAAAGTTTCATGCGATTATGGACATAAAATAGTTCTCGAAACAGAGTTCTCAATGGGAATTGAGATGATTTCATTAGAACAAGAATATAGTATATTATTATTATTATTATTATTATTATTATTATTATTATTATTATTATTATTATTATTATTATGGTACATACATCTTCGATAGATGATTCTAGAATTTTATTCCACATACAATAAATCTACATTATAAACCTCATGGAAACAGCCGAGGAACGCCTGATGAAATATTACTAGAACCCAATAAACATAAGAAAAGAAAAAGAGATAATTTAATAATTTCTATATGTGAAATATATTCTGAAGTCAAAAAATTTAAGGTATTACTAATAAACCGTGTATAATTTTTATACGAGACTTATGCCGAGTTGAGGCAGAAAACGTTACTACTGGGTAATAAACTTATTTAAACATACCTGCACAAACAGAGCTAAACGAGCGGGAGAGCTCTTTTTACCGCTCGCCGAAACGGAGAGGAAAATACGTCAGAATGACATAGACTTGCTATAGGTAGAGGAGAGGGAAAAGACCACTCAGCTATCTAGTGGAGTGCAGTGTGTAGCCCTATTCTCAGTAACTGTTTCACGTTCCTTACCTACTGCTACAGTACAGTATGGAGGAATCTAAAAGACGGAACATAACATTTAACATTTAACGATTTACAGCTCGAACTTATTGATCTTCAATGTGACCTAAGGGCTAAAGATCGTTTGAATAATACTACTAGCCTGGTTGAGTTTTACAAGACTAAACATTAGCAATAATATCCACGACTACACAGGTTAGCTGTGAAAATAATTGCTATGTTTGGCTCAACATTTATAATTGTGAGCATCTGTTTTCTACAATCAACTTTAATAAAGGCTAACATCGAACATCTGTAACTGATGTTTCATTACGATCAGTAGGCAACTGTTCTTTTCAGCTGCCAACAGCATAAAACCTCGTTTTCATGTACTGATAAATAAAAATATAACGAAATGATATTGTACATTTAAGTAGCTATAGAATGTCTATTATTTCTGTAAAATAAATATTTCTTTATTAATTAACAATAGTCCAAGATAGTTTTGCAAACACTGAACGGGAATTCATTTTATAAACACTCTTACTAGTACTGTATTTCCTTTTGTGTATATTTTGTACGAGATCACCTCTTCTTCCAGTCTACCCTATACAGAGCGCAGCTAATATCTGCATTCCGCCCATGAGCTGTGAGCCGGCTCGGAGAGCGCAAACCTTGTGCAGGCCTATTATATAAGTACCTACTATTGCATTGCCCTGTCTGAACCGCTCAAATAGCAGTGTTTTTAAGTAGTATATAAAAATTTTGTTAAAAAATAAGAGAATATTGTTTTTTCTTCCTTGCTCCTTTCTTTTCGCATCCCTTCCCCTCTTTCATTCTTCATTTTTCCTTTATTATTCTTCTTTCCTTTTTCTTGTTTCTTCTTTTTTTCTTCTTCGTTATTTTTCTCCCATTCCTTATTTATTTCTTTTTCTTATTTAACCTTTTTTGTGTATCTTCCTTTCTTAGACATCTTACGCTTGACAAGGCTTGACCTTCTTTGTACTTTCAAACAATTTTAATCTTACTCAACCTCCTATAAATCTGAATACCAAGACTAAACAGCGGTAAAAGATGGCTAGAGAGAAATGCTGACAGCATCATCTCCTTCTAGGGGCAAGGTTTAAAAGCACAGAAACTTTACTTCTTGGCTGTTGAACGTCTTAATGACGTGTATACGAGCACTTGTCTTACTTCTATAGCAGAAAAATATATCAGGATTCCTGCGAAATAACGTCAGCACAAGGTAAATACTTAATATTCTACTAATTTAACTAATTTAAATATTGCCTATACAAGCCTAAATTAGCATTATAGCATAGTAGTTAAGTAGGGTGTTGCCTAATGCCGTGATACCAATAATCCCGTGATACTTTTTTTTAAACTGAATGTCACTCAAAGCTTTGCTGTTCGATCATAGCGCCAGACATCTTTCTCGAAAGAGTGCATCTTCCAGCTACTTTTGAAACATCGGTGAACTTTCAAGCAAGATACCCAATCCCGTGAGTCAGTGAAAAAAAACGTATCACGGAATTAGGGATATCAAGACATTAGGCAACTTTATACTATTGATTATTCAATTTATCTTAAGTGAGATGTTTGACGAGCCAAAAACATACGGGGAACCCAGTTTCAGAAATATTATCCTACATCGAATCAATCGAAGCATTTCCTGAAACCTTCTAAAATCCAAAAGCAAATGAAGATGGATCCGCCAATACAAGTACCTATAGATTTATTTTATTTGGTTATTTTACGACGCTGTATCAACATCCAGGTTATTTAGCGTCTGAATGATATGAAGGTGATAATGCCGGTGAAATGAGTCCGGGGTCCAGCACCGAAAGTTAGCCAGCATTTGCTCGTATTGGGTTGAGGGAAAACCCCGGAAAAAACCTCAACCAGGTAACTTGCCCCGATCGGGATTCGAACTCGGGCCACCTGGTTTCGCGGCCAGACGCGCTGACCGTTACTCTACAGTTGTGGACTAAGTACCTATAGAAGCAGCGCATCCCATTTGATCAATGCTACGTTAAAGTTCCCCCTTCCCTTCACGATAATGGTGGTGGTGGTGGTGATCCAGCACCTGCAATATTATTTGAACCCGCGAAAATCGAATCTTATACCTTATTGGATTCATATAAATAGGCCTACGTATATTTATAATTATAAGCAATAAATTCCTATAAAATAAACAAATGTTTATTGCAAAATTCAGTGGCAACGAAAACCTTGCTTCCGCAGTTTTTTGTTCGCAATACTGTGGGAGACCTCAACGAAATACATCACTGTATTTATACAAAGCAATATTTCACAGCTCTTCAAGACTGCCATACTCTACCGGTTTTCTATTCAACGTTTGTTAGCTTTTCCCAGAAAGGAGAATAGGAAGACGAATAGTGAGCGGATTGAAACGAAAGCGTCGAATGGGAAGTAGGCGTCACGGATTCCCATGATACCTGTTCAGCACGTTTCTAATCCTCGTGAAGGTGTTATATAATATTTGCACAATGCGTTCAAAAGGAAAGCCAATGGGTCCCTCCACCAGTACTTCTTGAATTCGAAAACAGCTTTCAACCGCTACGCAAGTGCTATAATACTTCCAAGTCCCATCGAGTACACCTGTATATAAAACTGAATTTAAATATGGCATTAATTACAGCTTACAATGTAATAGTAAAGAAATATTTTAGCTAAACAAACTACTTTTTAGAATAAATATACAATTGTATCAAATAATTCACTTGAATTCGTAAATATTGTTCATATCTTTACAGACATTAGTTTTACGGAAGAGAATGTTGAACCTTAAGAATAATAAATAAACTTTGAGATATGAACGTATATAGACGATAATTTTAAGAGACTATAACTTTTAGCATGGAGATTTTCGAAAGAAAGATTCTGCGAAGGATCTATGGCCCAACATTTGAGGAAGGTCTCTGGAGGAGGAGATGCAACTATGAATTATACAGACTTCTAGGAGAGCCAAATATAATCAATACAGTTAAAACAAGCAGACTGAGGTGGGCAGGACATGTAATACGTATGTACCTAAGTGAACCTTGTAAAAAAAAATTGTAATAACAAATCCGGGAGGTCAGAGAAGACGAGGTCGACCGCACTTGCGGTGGATTGATGGAGTGGAAGAGGATGCCAGAAAGTTGGGGTGCAAGAATTGGAAGGCTGCTACACAAGATAGAGACGGATGGCGACAATTACTAAGGGAGGCCCAGGCCCACCAAGGGCTGTAGCGCCAATGATGATGATGATGATAACTTTAATCATTATATAAAACATTAGTGTTACGCATTTCGCAACTATTCAGTATCTTTATAATGTAGGAATAGTTAATTTTCTTTAACGCTTATCAAACGACTTACATACATTATTTATTCTAAATATATTTTAATAAGTAAAATTGTATCATGAAATAGCAACAAAACTGATACTAAGGTGGTAATCTCCAGCACCAATGCGCAAACACCCTCAACATACAGATTGTACTAATCGTTTATTCTCTCTCTGCCTCTGTGCAACGTCACAATTTACGAAGGGGGGGAAGAGGTTGTACTAATCTGTGAGCAAAAGTATGTCTGAACTCTCAGGCAAGCAGTGGCCATAGTGTTAGAATGAAGGCAACCAAATAATTTTTGTTTTGCATTTTTGCACTCTGACGCCCACGATCAAGATAAGGCACTTGAAACTCAACGAAACTCAACGATCAGTCACCGGCAGAGATAAATTACATCTGTGCAGTAACGTTATTGCAATTGGAGATTTAATAATAATACTAATAATACACGATTATTTATTTAATAAAGTTTGTCTGCAAAAGTGAGACAGGTATCACTTTAGAGGTCCCAAAAAGCTCTTAAAATGGCTCGCAACTCGGGGAACAATCGGTCACCTTTGCTCCCAAGGAAATACATTTGATACTCATTTATGTTATAAGCTGAGTAAACTGCCTAATCATAGTGCGATCGGAAAGATTAAATCAATGGAGAAAATAACCCGATAAAGAATAGAACCTATTACCTTTTAGCTTGCAGCGCAACGCTTTAACCGCGACGCTACTTCGCGCCCTCGTTTATACATATAAACGTCTGTAGTTGGATTATCTGACATTCACTTTACAGCTACGGAAAACCTCCGAAAAACTCACAAGGTAGTGAGCTTAAGTGTGTTCAAGTAACGCTCGTTAGCCTTGGTCACACCGGAGTCTAAAATGACAGTAGCTGGAGGCGTTAGTAACATATGGTAGGTGTTTCTCTAGTTAAAATTCACTTCATATCTGTCTATTGTACTTACAGTTTATTCCTACTATCTTAATTGGATCATTCTCTGAATAAGGTAGTATTTATTGTCACCGTCTAATAACAATTACAGAAAAATATAATGTTGACCTTTTAAAATAATTATTAAATTAAGCCACTAAGAAGCGAGGGATTATGGAAAATGTTACTGAATATGTCTTCATTTGCAGTATATTTAGGCCATCCAAACAGTAATAATGTCCCCTCCGTGGACTGTACCTACACCCGATTTGTAAGAATCTGGGCATTGTTGTGTGTCAAATTTTCATTAAAAAGATTTCGCCTTTTCAAAAATTGAACAAAGTTATTGAATTTAAAAGTTTGTCTCTAGGAAACTGAATCTCCCTCCATGGAGAACTATAAAAGTGTGGTAAAATCTTCATAAAGTGCAGCAGCCCGCAGTGTGTGCCTCTGGAATTAATGAGAAAGGAAACCATATTATTTAACAATCAAAGCTTGTTTTCACCAGTGTATCTTGTGTTGTGGATGTTAAATCTAAATTATCATTTGAGTTTCGCAAAGTTCTTCCTGTATACTCCGTGGTCACAATAATTAAGGTAGGAACCACTCATTAAATGTTTTAGTCTAATTCTGCGTGTGTGTTAGAATGAAATTCAAATGTATGAAAGCTACCAATGTTATAACCTCAAAACTGAAGCAATGAAAAAATGAAATGCGTAATTTTGTCTCCTCCGTGGAATAAGCTGTCCTACGGAGGATAATACTGTACACGGAGGGTAAACAAGTTTGAAATTAATTTAAATTTGTGCTTAGAATTATGTATAGTCTAAATATTTTATCTATAGTTTTGGTTTTCTTGATTTTTATAGAACAATGACACTAACAAAAAAGAAAAAGCCTAAATAGCCGGATGCTCAAATTCATAAGAGAAGAGAACAGGAAATACTTAGTAGGAGATGATCTAGACCAGGCCTGCACAAGGTTTGCGCTCTCCGAGCCGGCTCACAGCTCACGAGCGGAATGCAGATATTAGCTGCGCTCTGTATAAGGGTGGACTGGAAGAAGGAGTGGATCTCGTACAAAATGTACACAAAAGGAAGTACTATTAAGAGGTTCATGAAATGAATTCCCGTTCAGTGTTTGCAAAACTATCTTGGACTATTATTAATTAATAAAGAAATATTTATTTTACAGAAATAATAGAAATTCTATGGCTACTTAAATGTGCAATATCATTTTGTTATATTTTTATTTATCAGTACATGAAAACGAGGTTTTATGCTGTTGGCAGCTGAAAGGAACAGTAGCCTACTGATCATAATGAAACATCAGTTACAGAAGTTCGATGTCTGCCTTTATTAAAGTTGATTATAGAAAACAGTTGCTCACAAATATAAATGTTGAGCCAAACATAGCAATCATTTTCACAGCCAGCCTGTGTAGTCGTGGATATTATTGCTAATGTTTAATCTTGTAAAACTCAACCAGGCTAGTAGTATTATTCAGACGATCTTTAGCCCTTAGGTCACAACGAAGATCGATAAGTTCGAGCTGTAAATCGTTAAATGTTATGTTCCGTCTTTTAGATTCCTCCATACTGTACTGTAGCAGTAGGTAAGGAACGTGAAACAGTTACTGAGAATAGGGCTACACACTGCACTACACTAGATAACTGAGTGGTCGTTTCCCTCTCCTCTAACTATAGCAAGTCTATGTCATTCTGACGTATTTTCCTCTCCGTTTCGGCGAGCGGTAAACACCGCTCTCCCGCTCGGAAGGAGCGCGCGCGCTCGTTGAGCGCTGTTTGTGCAGGCCTGATCTAGACAAAAGGTACGTGAAAACCCTATCCTTTATGAAGAGTCTAAAAGAAAACAGAGAGAATGCTATAATCAAAGAAAGGCTTCTGGAAAGATAAAGACCATTGACAAAGTGAACGACCGTGAAAAGAGGGCAGTAAGGAAAGTTTGGAAAGAGAAGGCAAAAGGAAATTGTAAGAAGAAAAGAGAACAAGAGAATGTGGAACAGTATGTAGACGAAAATACACCACCAGGTACACCTTCCTTGAAAAGGACTAACAGTGAAGAGACACTACAAAGAAATGGGTCTGAGAGAGGGAAGAGAATGGTCAGAAGAAATAGATACAAGCTACAGCAAAAGATAAAGAAATTGGAGGAGATAAATAGAAGAACTAACGCAAGAGTAGAAAAGTATAAAAAGAGATGGAGTCGGTTAGAGAAAAGTAAGCAAGTCCTACAGGAAAGCCCAAGAAGGAAAGCCCGCTGACTGCTGCATAGTCAAGATAAAAACAGTGAACATCTAGCATACAGACAATTGTTGTTTGCGGAAGTTATTGGCAAGCAAATACAGGAGAATTTTAATGAACATAAATCACGGAAAGTTAAGAAGTCTATACTTAAAACTTCTGAGTGGAAAAATAATTAAAAAATACCGTTACTTAAACTATTTGCGCACACTAACATCACAGAAAATGTTCCTAAATGACAGAATTCGTGATACAGTTTTTTACGTGATATATCGTATCCTTTTTACATTAAGCTATAAATTTATGAAGTATTGTTAATGCAATTATTCTTTAGAAGTTCTTATTGCAATAATTATACTTTGCTTTATGTACTATTGATTACCTTTCCCCTATTCATAATTAATGTGATGCCAGTAATTTTGTCGAATTTACTACTACTTAACCATTTCTAGGTTTCTTCCTCCATCTCACAGAAACACTTCCCCTTAACAATATAAAACAGATCGCCATGACTGCATAACTGCAACAGCAGTGAAGAAGATACCCTCCGTTGAAACACACGTCCACTCCGTGGACAACTGAAAACATAAAATGCCTAATATTTAAGTAACAAAATTTCAAAAACTTGGTCAGTTATCTAGAGGTGTTAAGTTAAGCTTATATTAATAAAGACGTCTGACCAGTACTTAACATTTTTGTACTTTTATCATAAATCTCATTTTGTTCTTCAGTTTTGTACCTTATTCAGAGAATGACCCAATTAGGGCCTACGTTTATGGTCTTGAAGAATTGTCACAAAATTAAAAAAAAAAAAAAAAAAAAAAAATGTATTTTTGTTGGTTGGTTTGTAACTTTCTTTTGCCACTTTCAGCCAGCGATGTTATTATTAACGTACCTTCTTTGGTTGTCTAATTATTTAGACATTTGATCTATTATCAGACGCTCACTTCATATCACCATATTACTTGAGTTCTCTTTCTCCAACCCGATCATTAATATTCCCTGTGGTTAGATAATAACAATGTCTCTTTCCAACCTATGATTCATACATGAAGACGTTGACAATTTCTAAACGCAGAGAACTCACTTTCATCTCTGTGCAGAAAGCTGAACATAATAATTACAGAAATGAGCGCTTAAGAGTAAATTAATATCACAAATTACACATTAACACGCGTTTCATGTTGCTACTGCGTGCATACATCTTTTGGTAACTTTATATGAAGTCAATTTTAAACGTAAATTAAATAGGTACTTTTGTATGACCCAACAAAAATAGCATTTTAGGAGTCTGAAAATTTTTCATTCATATACTGTACCTGTCTATTGAAAAATTATCACTGGTATTTTATAATCTCACGCATCCCAAATAGAAGTAAAGCCTTGGTTTTTCTAAATAGATGCAAGCGACGTGTGAGGCGCGAGGCCGCCTTGCACAAATCCGGACTACACGAGAGATAGTGAGTAGTTTCTATAACTGCGAGTTGCGAAGTCTGCGCACCTCGCAGCCATAGAAACCACTCAACATCTCTCGTGTAATCCGGATTTGTGTGAGGCGGGCCTCGCACCTCACACGTCGCATGCGTCGATTCAGAAAAACAAAGGCTTTAGATCATGGTCGTACTTCCGCGTCCTCTGCCAACATTCCTTCATAATGCGCAATCATCTTTACCACTGGGTCAACAGGAAACTTCTCTGATACGGCGAAAGTTTTACAAAGCAAATAGCCACGGGGATCCCTGGGGTGAATATTTGGTTATGACATCATAAAAGTAAGCCAGTCAAGAAATTCGAAAAGAATTACATTTATATAGTCTTAATTCTATTATTGGAGATTATAAAAATCACTGTAAAGAACATAATATTAACGTAAAGAATCTCCAAGATTACCACAGAAACTATATTATTATAAACCAGAAGGAAGACGACGGGTTTAACGTTAAAAAAATGTTAGAGCCATAGTTTCAAGAGAATTTTATTTTAGCAGCTTCTTACAGACTTCAAATAGAAACATTTTAAACAATAAAACTCTGTGGAACCGGAACAAGCCACGAGACCTAAATCGTGTTGTTTATGATGATGATATAAAAATAAGGAAAGATTTTGGTGTTGCAAAAGTCGTTTGTGAGATTCTGTTAGAAACATATTTGCAACATGTAAACTATTGCATATAGATTTTTATCTGTATTTGTCTTCCAGCTTATCGGTACGAGAGCTCACCTGTGCGTTCAATAAATCTTGTTTTTGTGCAGTGGTTACAAGTTTATTCGTCTAAGTTTTGCATTCTCCTCAGATAGTTTACATAAGCAACGTGTGAAATTTTCTCGAAAGCATCGTAAGGTTTATAAATGTTTCCTAAACGGATTATGTTCATTGATTATTGCTAATTACTCCAACAACATTCTTGGCCTATCATCTGTCAGGTACATACTTTGGCAGGAGCGCTACTTGACAGGTTGACATTGTAACAAGTTCGGCAGTTTCTCTTATAACACTTTTGCACACACTATTCGGATACGAGAGATACTTTACAGATACATTAATTCGTTATGCGTCTCTCCCACTCTTTCGTTCGATGCAAATTTTCGGGCGGTTTGTTTGTCAATGCAAATTCAGAAAGTACGTGTAATTTGCGTTGTCCTGTTTATCTGCTAGCGGAATTCTCTATGCAGAAAGTACAACACCTATTTATTAACTCCGTTTCCATAATATGCAGATGACGCAATCAGATTACAGCTAGCTACTCGGGTGTGATTACGGGACTGGATGCACGCCTTCAGCGTATGTACTGTTGTTTCTTGGAAAACTGTTTCCCTGTGACTTAAACTGTGTTTATTTCCGACGTAAAAAGTAGTAAAAGATTAGTTTCTTCAGGCAGGTTTAAATTCCAGTGAAAGGTTGTCTATTATCGTGAGCTATATTCACAGATATTTCCATATATCAGGTTGTTTACTACTACCTGTATACATATCAGAACATTTACCCGTTCATTTTTTTTCTTTTTACACCTTTCTTCTTCCTTTATCTTGCAGCAAACAAGAGCTTCGAATTCCATACGAAAATAGAGATTTATTTTCCTCAGATAAGAATTAGGTATTCCATTATCTTTTTATTTTCTAATTACAAAAAGTACACAGAGAAAGTATTGCAACACGTAAAAAATTAATCCCGAAATTTTCATGGAGATGCATATCTTCAGTATCACTGAAAAAAAATATATATGTAGGCTATAATAAAGTTTCGGCATGCCGTCTGTTTGTCTGTTCGTGTAAAGGGATTCTTTTTTCCAAGCTATTGAACGTATTTTGTTCATACTCAGTGCCTACAAATGAATATAACTGCAAATTATGCACAAGAAATATAATATTTTTTACTCAGAAATTTCAAAAGCATAAAACTACAGTTCAAGTTGGTTATAATGTCATCGAAGGGACTAAAATAAATTATGTTTATACAAACAAATGTCACTACAGTAGAACCCCGATTATCCGTCACCCTATTAACCAATGGTGGATTATCCGACTGTCTTTCTCTCGCTTCTTTTCCTACAGAAATATATGGAGTATGCTATTGTACATTATATTAGCAAGTTACTTTTTCTAGAGAGGGTTATTATAGGACTTTACCCTTACACAGTATGTCTACTGTTCGGGTTGTCGTGCTGTATAACTTCTATATAAAATGTCTTCCACGAGTATCAAAAGAAATCGTGTTGTGCTAAGTATAAAAACTGCAAATAACAGAGTGGTTTCGGGAAACGAGAAACAGTGGCTCATCTCAGAATACGAGATTGGAGTCACAACCGTGTGCAATTTAATAAAAATCAAGAATGATGTATATAAATTATATGTTAACCTACGGTAAGAGACCTCCACTATTCCTATCTTTTCACAGATAGCCATTACAAGAAATTTCCTTGTCTCCTAAAATCCCGTTCTTAACAACCAGACTTATATCAGTAAAGTTGTCATCTATCTAGCGCAGCGTTGTCAGACACAGCCTAAACGGAGCGGAGCGCTCCACTATAACTCGTTGCGTGCTCCGGTGCTTCCACAGACATAAGCAAGTTCACGCTCCGACTGGACGTCTCTAGCACCACACCGGTTTCGGAGCTTACAACTCTGACACCACTGATCTAGCGTGTTCAATACAAGACCACAGAAGAACTCACGAAAGTGTAAGCATTATTCACTAAATTTACGAAAATATTTTATGGTACGGATTATCCGATTACCGTTCAGGCCACCCCCTTTATTATCACGGATAATAGGGGTTCTACTGTATAAGAAAAAGTAAATACAAGAAATAACATTCAAAGAAGAAATACAGTCATAATATTACGCATTTTGTACACTACTATAATTTAATTTGTAATTTTATATAGGCCTATAGTACTGTAAGCTTTTGGAATACTTTACATCGTTCTTGTTTCTATTTTGTTATTTTTAAAAATCAAAATACTGTAATGGGTTGAAGAAAATATTTAAATACTGAGTAAAACATTATAATGTAAGGAAATTAAAATGCATACAGTACTCAAAATAAAACTAAGAACACGCGTTGAATAAATCTATAATTGCTTCTACTTTCGTTTTGCAGAATGCTGCACGTGTAATCCATTCTCAATTCTTCTTGAACCACACTAAATTCACGGCACAAACCAGCTTTATTTTCACCACTCTCGATTTGATTCATAACATTAATTTTTATCTTCCACACTTCAAATTTTTTTTACTCCTTGCTCCACTGTATTGTATGTAACATCTGTTTGCAAACTGAATGTCTCAAGTTAGTTTTACATTACAGTGTACAACCTGACTGTTACTGTTTGTAAAGAGTTATCAGCACGACAGGAGGAAGATTTTGGCCTAATTCATGGCGAATTCTCGGTCTTATTTAAAATACGAGTACTATCTCGCTATCACGAATTTCTCCGACGTTAGAAAATTTCGCAGTTGGTAAAGCGTCTTTAAATAAACGATTTTAAAATAAATACCTGTAGTACTTACTGATTTAAATTGACGTTAGATCTATTTTTGTGTTTATTTCTTTGTTTGCAGTACATTACTATGTTCAATGGTAGCATTCATCTACGGCCATCAATTTTAATTGTATCTACTATCAGTTGATAATATTATACTCGTAGATACATTAACGCGGAGTAGCTCGCCGTTTTAGGTATATAAGAGCTACACCCTTAACAGGAGGCCATTGCCCTACAAGGTCATAAATAGGCCGATCTTTATCTTTATATTCATCTTTATCTTTAGTACCAAAGTTCCATTATTATTCCAGGATTTTACGAGAAAATTCCGCAACCACATCAATCATGTTCAGTCGAAACTGACCGACTAGACAACATTATCTTTGGTTCTGCTGATGGTGATAGTTGCATACTGTAGCTATAGGATGTATTTTTAATTAACAGACATATATTATGCGTTGACGTTAGGTGCTTTGTTAAGAGGAAGGTTTAGAGTCCAGTGGAATGGAAAGTGGGTTTCTTGAATTGCTTATTTGTTACAAATTAGTAAGCGGCGGCTGGATGTGTGCCGTCGGTAAATTCATCCAAGCGCTCTCGTTCGGCCGATGATGTGGACCACTTAATTGAGTGAGAACAGTCGGCTCTGGCACACTTATACCGGGTGTGTCCTGACCCGAGGATTGGGGATGTACTGCTCGCTTCAGAGCACTTAACCGTGTCTCCAGGCCTTCATTCTTACACCACTGCCTCGAATTTGGTCACTGAAAAAAATGATACTCGGCTTCTACTTTTAATGTTGATCTGAGATTATGATAAGGATGAGACAGTAATGATGAGATGGAGATATCAATTATGAGACAGTTATGGTGGTGGTGAAGATGATAATGAAATGGTGATATGGTATTAATGAAAGTAATAATGAAATGGTAAGGTTGATAACGGTGTCAATGATGGTAATAGGACGGTAGTAATAAGCAGACATCGGATTCTAGGGCAAATGCCTATTTTGTTTCTTGAGGAGAAAAGTAAAAATAATTATTAATATTTGTGTTTCATGGAAATTGAAAGGTATTCAAAGAGTTTTATAGTGCCCTAAAATGCCCTAAAACGGTTATTAGAGCCTAATTTGTTAATATTCGCCTAAAATGCCTAACACACTGTAAAGTTTCGCATTTTACTCTTACTTTTTATAATTTATACATGCATTCACTGCGAAATTTAAGGCATTTAAAAAGTGGAAAGTTTGCTTCACACCGGCCATGAAACCATTGATAAAGGAAACAAAATGTTTTGAATCTCACGACACTCGCAATAGATTTCACCGAATTTAACATGTTTGGAGGCATAAATGCCGATAAAGAACCAACCTTAGTTTTGAAGCAGGCAACAATCACAACATGTGCTGCTACCGATTCAGAGATATACTATACTATAAAAATGACTGTTTTCGGTCTGAAACCGATTAGCTGTACTGCCCTTCAGAGTGTCATCAAATCACAATTTTTGGAGAAAGAGTGTTTTTGAAATATTTATGAAAAGTCGTAAAACTGCGAATTAGTAGGGTAAACCGTTACAAAATATTTAAAAGAATGGCCCTCCTAGTGTTAACACTACCAGGAAATGCAACAATAAGTGGAACTTTGTATTTTTGTCCAATTGAATCTCAATAACAACGGTTCATTTGAATGCTCGTTAACAGTTGCTCTTTCCCTCACCTTATTTGTGTTGAGAAGTTTTGAGCGGTAGGACGTTTTCCTGTGAAGTTTAACGCGATAATGCCGAAAAATATAAGTGCAAAATCTACATTGATCCGGCAATGGCTAACAGAATATTCAGAATTCACTTATGATGGAAAAATAATATTCTGCAAGATTTGTAGCAAACAGGTATGTAACAATAGTTGAAATATATAAATTCTATTAATTTTAATGAGTAGGCCTATAATATTTATACATTGACTGAGCTATCCTGAGGTATAATTCTTTTTAAGACCACTACACTTTAACCTTTTAAATTCCGATAGTTAAAGTATTTGCAGGTCATTAAAATTTTGATTGTTCGAACCCACTAACTTTGTGATAGAAATACGGCAATACAACAATTAGGATTAGGTATAAATGTTCCAGTAAGTTTTGATGTTTCTATTGTACCTAATTTAAAATTTGCGCCTCTCACATCAGTTTCGGTTGAAAGAAGTTTTTCTGCTTTCAAAATGATTCTCAGTGACAAAAGGCAAAGGTTAACTGTGGAAAATTTAGAAAAAATTCTGGTGGTGTACTGTGCAGATAATTATAATAAAGTCTGAGCATGGAACTGAATTTCAATAACTTAAAATGAGTAATCTTGATATCAATAATCATTATTTCATTAGTTTCAATATATTAAATTTGTGCAGCTCTCTTTATAAATATAATATAGTATTCTTTTTTAATGTTTAAACATACTTTTTTGTGCGTATTTTAGTGTATAACTAAAAATTTCTGTGAAAGAAATAAGTATGATACCTTGATGTGCCTAAAATGCCTATTTTCATTAAAATAGAGCCTAATTTTACAAATTTTGAGCTTATTTTAGGCGCCTAAAACTGCAATTTTTAGTGCCTAAAAATCCGATGTCTAGTAATAAGGTAACGATCGTAATTGTGACAACTATGATGATGATGATGATGTAGGATGGTAACGACGACGATGATTTTATGGTGATGATCATAACGTGGTGATAATGAGGTATAGTTTGTGATTATGATAATGATATTGTAATATTGACGGTGATAAGATGGTAATGATAGTGATGATTCTGAAAATGATGATGATGATGATGATTATTATTATTATTATTATTATTATTATTATTATTATTATTGTTATTATTATTATTGTGGTGGTGGCGATATTAAATAGGACAATCATAAACCAAACGGCATTAAAAGAAAAAGAAACTTTATACCTAAGCTTGGTACATCTTAACTTTGATAATGACAGCCATATTTAAAACGATAATAAAGCATCAATTCATAAAAATGAAGCATGCTTACGTTGGAAGAAGAGCAGTTTGAGTTCAGGAAGGGAAAAGGTACGAGAGATGCAATTGGACTGCTACGAACAATCAGCGAAAGATACCTAGATAAGAATAAAGAAGTGTATGTAGTATTTGTGGACCTAGAAAAGA
Organism: Periplaneta americana; assembly: GCF_040183065.1. NCBI lineage: Eukaryota > Metazoa > Arthropoda > Insecta > Blattodea > Blattidae > Periplaneta > Periplaneta americana. The sequence goes on from NC_091133.1 coordinate 57,861,133, forward strand.
CTTCTGACAGACTAAATTGGAATAAACTGATGGGGATCCGAAAGAAAATTGGCGTGGATTGGAAAGAGAGAAGCCTGTTCAGTAATCTTTATATGAAACAATGAATCAAAGTCAGGATAGGAGAAGAAATGTCTGAAGGAAGTGAAATTGGGATGAGTACGTCAAGGACGTCGTTTATTACCTACCCTGTTCAACATCTACTTGGAGGAATTAGTGAAGAACTGTTTTCAGAACATGGGAGGAGTGATAGTAGGAGGAGGAAGAATAAAGTGCATAAGATTTGCTGATGATATGGCGTTGTTAGCAGAAGAGAAAGTGATACAAATGAATATGCTACTGGAGCTAAATGACAGCTGTGAGCAGTATAGGATGAAGCTGGATGCAAATAAGACGAAGACCATAGTCATAGGAAGAAAAAATAACGAAGGTAAATTTGCGAATTCTAAATGAGGCAGCAGAGCAAGTGGACAGTTTCAAATACTTGGGCTGTACTACAAGCAATAACATGAGCTGCTGCCAAGAAGTCAAAAGGAGGATAGCAATGAACAAGGAAGCCTTTAATAGAAAAAGGAAGAGACTAGTGAAGTACTTTGTATGGAGTATGTCATTGTATGGGGCAGAAACATGGACATTACGACGAAGTGAAGAGAAGCGATTAGAAGCTTTGGAAATGTGAATATGGAGAAGAATGGAACATGTGAAATGGACTGACAGAATAAGAAATGAAGCTGTGTTGGAATGAGTGGGTGAAGAAAGAATGATGCTGAAACTGATCAGGAAGAGGAAAAGGAATTGGTTGGGTCACTGGCTGAGAAGAAACTGCCGACTGAATGATGCACTGTAAGGAATGGTGAACGGGTAAAGAGTTCGGGGCAGAAGAAGGTATCAGACAACAGACGACATTAAGATATATATCGTCGGTTTCTTGGTAAAAGTGACCAAGTCACATTCCAAGGTTTCCAAGCATTATGAAAATTTAAGACATAATTTTATATTAAAAACTAATAATATAGCACATTTACCTTCAAAATAACTTATTACTAATATCTAAAGAAGTACAGTTACCTTAGCATGGATCACTAAACCTTTAAATGCCTTTTCCAAACAACTTTATATTTTGGACTTGGTCGCTTTTACCAAGAAACCGACGATATGTATCATATGAGGAGACAAAGAGGAAGGCAGAAAATAGGAAAGATTAGAGAAAGTTGAGTTTGCAGTGAAAGACCTGCCCTTGGACAGAACAATGTATGAATGAATGAATATTGATAGTGTTAGTGAAGGTGATAAGGTGGTGAAGTAATTATGAAATTATGATGATAAGGTGCTAGTGAGAAGGTGACGATAGTCACATCATCACGACATAATAGTAGTAATATTATACTTGAAATGTTGAAAACGGTGTTCACGACGCTGTGTAACAGTCCGAAATTAAATGAAGTACCCTCATGATATAATCCTTGTAGCGTTGAGGTTTGCTTTAAGGATTGCGAATTTGATGAAAATTAGTTTTCACTAAGAAGTCGTTAAAGGGAGTCACAGGCATACCCACAGACAATACCCGCATTATTATTTTATAAGACTTCTTTCCCAGCTTGGAAACGAACCGTAAAATTGCACAGAACACAAAGATAACAGTTTAGTATAGTAATCTTTCACATGTATTTCCTTGAGAATAAAAATAATGTTAACGAAATGTTCATTTTCATAGTTACGGTCTTCGTACCAGCCTTAGTGTACAGAGCAACTCTGCCTAATGAACAGTAACGAACAAGCTTTAAAGTGTGTTCAAATACCAACAACATAAGAACAGTGTTTTAACACCGGCTACAGAAATAAATATTTGTTGTATAACTGAACGCTGTACCCACTTGCACAATACAAACAATACTCCCAACCGCAGGAGTGTTCTGACGCAATAAAGCTGCGTTTCAACACCGCAAATACGGCTCTGGAACTCATATCTGTGAGTTCCTCGGGAGACACAGCCTGCAGACCACACCCCTGCGTTTGGCCACTCTCCAGCTGACCTCGAACTGAAGACATCAGCAGGTTGTATCCGATCTCTCTCGAGTGAATGGGAAGGAGCCGCATTCTAGTTCCCTTCTCATGGTTTCTCTTCCTACTGTTTTTTAGCCTTTTTTCCTTCGCTCGTTCTCCCTTTCTATATTCTCTTACTGTAATGTTGTTTGTTATGGCCATGATATGCACCGCGCTCAGGACTCCGCCATAGTTTCGGATCCCGCCTAGAGTATGGATGTTTGTTTGTTGTCAATTTATTGTTCTATGTTGTCCTAGACGGAGGATCTACGTCGTGTTGACCTTTTGTAATTGGGGTCTATTCAGGAAAAGTCTATGTGGCCTACTTTAACTTATAACAAAGTATAAGTGGTGAAGGTACACAGATGCTTATCACTGTAGGGGGCGGATGTTGATGAAAAGTCATCTTCTTATTTTTCACATTAGGACGATGCCTATTAATATAGAAATCCTTTCTATGTTAATATCAACGTAAAAAAATAATTTCTAATACTGCACTTTTTGTATTTTTGAACGTTTTTTAACTAATAGGTCATTTTTATTTTTTTTTCGGCATTTTTTGGTCATTTTTAACACTTTGAAGAATTTTTAGATCATTTGGAACGCATTTTACTTTCTTATTTACCGATAGGTCTGTTAAATCATTTTCTACTGAATAAGTGAATAACAGTGAAGATTGAGTTTTATAATTTGGAACAAACTCTAAAGTCCATCCCTCATTCCAATGAAGGTTTCACTTCACATAACGGAAGTAATACAAAATGCTTGACAGCAGCTTAGTTTAAGTGAGGACTTTGACCGCTACTGTTCTTTTGTCGGTACGACGATGTCTTTAGAATTTATGTTTGGAAGGGAGGAAACTTTCACCGTGTCCTGGACTGGACGTTGTGTCCCCAACATGGTTCGGAAGGGATGTGTACTGTAGTAGACAGTATTTTTAACACAAAGATTGCAAGAATGCACGCTGCGCCCACAATTTGTTTTGTCATTCACATTCCCTCATCTGGAAGATCTGGTAACAAAAGTGAAGTGCGAAAGGAGGAGGAGACGGAGAAGAAGGTCTCTTTTCCTTTATCTTAGCCAATTTCCAGAAAGTTGCCTACTCTCTCCGAGATTTACAGGGCAGTTATTGAAACAAGATGACTAATTTTTAAGAAGTTGTGGTGCGAGTACGGTGAATAATATTTAAATGTCATTTTCTTTTAATTTTATGTCGTTTTTCCATTATTTAAAGGCATTTTAATGATCATTTTAAGTATATTTTTAGGTCATCAACACCCCCCCTACAGTTATCAGCAGAACATGGAGCATCCCTAAGCACTTCACCTCAAATGAGCTGTGTACCTGTGATGGAAGGAATTGCGCGTCCATTATGCTACTATTCGCGACACACCACACATTCCTCTCCAGCTATCAAATCCGTATACCAAACTTCCAGTGATCGCCTTCCTTACTTCACAGATCTACATAGTCATCATGTTTCCGTTAGGCAAGCAAGAGCCTGGGGAACTCCGGTGTCTCTTATAACAGATCTATGAGTCATTTACAATACTGTAATCTACAAATCTTTGGATAAGACGCAAAAAAAAAAAAAAAAAAAACGCACCATGGCAGACGGCCGATTCGGCTTCACGCAAAGAAAAAAAAAAGTGGTGCTCTATTTTTTCGAAAAGCAGATGATGAAGAAAGGTAAATATTAATAATAATAATAATAATAATAATAATAATAATAATAATAATAATAATAATAATAATGGTTTTATTTAACCTGCCATACGGCCTTTTCTTACACTCAACCAGGAGTAAAACTTGCTTACATAGTTGAACATACAACAGTACCTGATTCAAGTAATTACATATCAGTTTTAAGCTAGCCAGCTATTTTCAACCGGTGTGCCGCGAATGATCCGCTCGCTGATGTGCCATGAGAAAAGAAAAATAATAAAGTTTGTCGTAGTAAGTTGAAAGAATAAAAGTGAAAAGAGTAGTAAAAAAGTGATTCCACAATAGTCAACATTCAGAGAATGAGACACAATTAAGCAAATTAAGTACCAAATATTTTAAAAGTAGGAACAACAATACTACAAGAATGCCTTTTATCATCAACCCTGTTCAACATCTACTTGGAGGATTTAGTGAACAACTGTTTTTAGAACATGGGAGGGGTGATAATAGGAGGAAGAAAAATAAAATGCATAAACATTTGCTGATGATATGGTGTTGTTAGCAGAAGAGGAGACGATAGTAAGGGATATGCTACTGGAACTAAATGGTAGCTGTGAGCAGAATGGGATGAAGATAAATGCAAACAAGACGAAGACCATGGTTATCAGAAGAAAGTTAAAGAAGGCAAACTTACGAATTCGAAATGAGGCAGTGAAACAAGTGGACAGATTCAAATACTTGAGATAGTAACATGAGCTGCTGCCAGGAAGTCAAAAGAAGGATAGCAATAGCAAGGGAAACTTTCAAAACAAAAAAGCACCTTTTGCGAATCTCTGGAAAAAGAACTAAGGAAGAGACTAATGAAGTGCTTTGTGTGGAATGTGGCTTTGTAGTGGGTCAGAAACAGAAACTACGACGAAGTGAAGAGAAACGATTAGAAGCATTTGAAATGTGGATATGGAGAAGAATGGAGCGTGTGAAAGGGACTGACAGAATAAAAAATGAAGCTGTCCTAGGAACAGTGGATGAAGAAAGAATAATGCTGGAACTGTTCAAAAAGAGAAAAAGAAATTGGCTCGGTCACTGACTAAGAAGAAACTGACTACTGAAAGATGCACTGGAAGGAAAGGTGAATGGAAGAAAAGTTCGAAGTAGAAGAAGATATCAGATGATAGACAACATTGAAATACATGGATCGTATGCGGAGACTAAGAGGAAGGTGGAAAATAAGAAAGATTGTAGAATGCTGGGTTTGCAGTAAAAGACCTGCCCTGGGGCAGAACATTATGAATGAATGAATATTTAACATTCAATGGTGGACATCGCTTACTCTGAAATGCTCTTTATACGTATTGTTACGTAGGGTACGTATGCGCTAGAGTTAACGGCACATAAATTAGTATGGCTGTTAACTATCTATTATCCTGTATTTCAATAAAAAATAGAAACAATTCTAAAACAATAAATCGAAAATAAATTATATAACTTTATTCTTGGTATCTATCTGGCCCAGCATAATTGATCAAACTGAATAAATGTTGTTTTACGGTTAATTATTACTCCAATAAAATTTGTATCACTTTCATCACAATATAGGCCTATTCCGTGAAATAAGTTCCCACAAAGAATTCAGAACACTTGTAGAGGCAACAGAAGTAATCGTTATATAGTATTCAATTTCTTTCAAAAACATTTTTTCGTCGACACTACATGGTCTAATTTGACATTTTTCATGTGATTAAGAAAATTACAAAGGAAATTAGCTACTGAGGTTTGAAATGGATCACCATCGTGTGTTTCTGATTTCAAGTAAAGTCTCATGAATTTTTTACTGTAAAGCATTATATTCCAGGTGCATTATTTCTAGATAAATTGACTCGTATTTACTGACAATGTATAAACTCCGTCCAGTAGCTTAGGATAAATTTCTGTGCGCATGCCTAAAACTGATTTTAGGTATTGTCATTTAAATATAGACTATTAATTTATTTTTTAAGACATTTTTGTCGTGTAATTTATACTCAGTTCTCCACTTCTTGAATTTCTGAATTCAACATTGCAAGATAAAGTTGTGGTTTCTTATTATAACTTTTCATTTTGTTGATTTGTCAAGTCCTGACTTCTCGACGCAAGATGGAATATTACCTGCAAGATGAAAGTCTGCGTGTACAGGTAAGTCGCGTGGAATTCGCACTGTATTCCACGTGCCTTGTATATATCAAGGTCGAAGTCACAAATAAAAGACTCATAATCCCGCATTCCAACGATAGATAGCGCTATTGTAGTAGTTTTATTTCAACAGAAGCGTGTGACTTGCCCCTCGTTTATATTACAGACTGTGGATAAAACTGCAAGTGCATTTCCACACATTAAATTCCTACTTGTTCATTACGAGAAACAACCTTCTTTCGCAAGAGAATCACAGCATTAAGCTTAAATCAAGGACTCGTTTTCTACGTGTACTAGGTCACTCAATAAATAAAGAGGCAAATTAAAACAATTCAGTTCGTACATATTATTTATTTAATACCTGAAATTTCTGTCACTTTACAATATATTCCCCCCTACAAGTATACATACACATGTAAGCTTTCCGATTCTTTTAGAGGATAAAATCCTTATACTGATTCTATGTTTTACTTGATCATTATCACCAACTTTGATCCCTCTGAGGCTGTCATTCATGGCACCAAACATGTCATAGTTTGATGGTGCGAAATATGAATTTTAAGGAGGATGTGGTAGAATCTCCCAGCCCAAAGTATTCGACGATGGTATAGAAACAGTATGAGCGTTATCCAGCAGAAGAAGAAGAAGAAGCTTCTCCCAGTTTTTGCCCAGTGCATTCGACGGTGGTATGGAAACAATGAGTTTTTTAGTTCGTTATTTAACGACACTGTATCAACTACGAGATTATTTAGCATCGATGAGATTAGTGATAGCGAGATGGTATTTGGCGAAATGAGGCCGAGGATTCGCCATAGATTACCTGGCTTTCACCTTACGGTTGGGGAAAACCTCAGAAAATAAACTCAACCAGTAATCAGCCCAAGCGGGGATCGAACCCGCGCCCGAGCGCAACTTCAGACAGGTAAGCAAGTGCCTTAACCGACTGAGCCACGCCGGTGGCTTGGAAACAATGAGTATGAGCGTTGTCTCGAAGAAGAAGAAGAAGAAGAAGAAGAAGAAGAAGAAGAAGAAGAAGAAGAAGAAGCTATCTTCCAGTTAGTTGCCCAATACATTCGACGGTAATATGGAAACAATGCGTATGAATGTTATAACAGACGCCTTGCTTTCTTTTTTTCAAAATATTGGTGTAATATTCGCTATTCACAGTACAACAATCTTCCAAAATGATATAGTAATTATCCATTTAATATTGCGAAACAGAATCTTGATAGATGCTAGATTTTAGCAACTCAAAATTACAAATTTAACACTTTAAAAATAAAATTTAGCATTTTATGGCAACTTTTATGTTTAAATCTAGCATTTTATTACTGTTTTTGGATGGGACATTTTTAATGGAAATGTTTGGTGGTAGAAATGCAATATCATCAATATGTTAACAGATGCATTTCCAGTTTAAAATCTTGAAAATAATAAGTAAAGGAACATATAAATTTACAGTGAAATTGCGAACATTTAGAAACATACCAAAAGATGTGGTGTGATTTTACCCCGACCCATCTTGTTAATCACAATCACTCGTTACCATATACAATTTCTTTGTGAATGAAAACTGGACCTAAAGAAATCGCATGGGCAGCCAATATTCAATCACCAGCACCAAAAAATTAGTTGAAAACTCGATATAATGGTACAGATAACAAAGGGGTTATCATGTAGATCACATTCATGTGCTACTCATAATGTAAAAGCTAATCTGAAGGGATGATTAAACTGTTTGACAAAATATAAGAACCTGTATGTGACGGGGTCTTTAGATAGAGTCTAATTAAAAAAACACAAAAATGTCTCATAAAATGTAATTTTGCTCTTACTTCGCATAAACACATACATTTCACATTTTGTATTCAATTTCGCATTTTATCGAATATACTTACCATGCTTTAAACAAAACTATACTTATTTTAAAATGCATTTGGGCACATTTCATATTTATCGTGATTGTGAAAATCTGCTATCTCTAATGGTCCCCATACACACACAATCCTATGGGGATCATAAGAAACATTAGTATTCTGCCTGAAGATGTCTGAGATACTTTTTATATAACTTTATCACCTACACTGCTCAACATCTACTTGGAGGATTTAGTAAAGAACATGAGAGGAGTAATAGTAGGAAGAAGAATAATAAAGTGCTTAAGATTTGCTGATGATATGGCGTTATTAGCAGAAGAGGAGATGATACTAAGGGATATGCTAAATGACAGCTGTGAGCAGTATGGGATGAAGATAAATGCAAGTAAGACGAAGACCATGGTCATAGGAAGAAAAATAGAGAAGGTAAACTTGCGAATTCTAAATGAGGCAGTAGAGCAAGTGGACAGCTTCAAATACTTATGGCGTACTATAAGCAGTAACATTAGCTGCTGCTAGGAAGTCAAAAGAAGGATAGCAATGATCAAGGAAGCTTTTATTAGAAAAAGGAACACCTTCTGCGGACCTCCGGAAAAAGAACTAAGGAAGAGACTAGTGAAGTGCTCTGTATGGAGTGTGTCATTGTATGGGACAGAAACATGGACATTACGACGAAGTGAAGAGAAGCGAAATGTGGATATGGAGAAGAATGGAACGTGTGAAGTAGACAGACAGAATAAGAAATGAAGCTGTGTTGGAAAAAATGGGTGAAGAAAGAATGATGCTGAAACTGATCAGGAAGAGGAAAAGGAATTGGTTGGGTCAGTGGCTGAGAAGAAACTGCCTACTGAAAGATGCACTGAAAGAAATGGTGAACGGGAGAAGAGTTCGGGGCAGAAGAACATATGAGGAGACAAAGAGTAAGGCAGAAAATAGGAAAGATTGGAGAAAGCTGGGTTTGCAGTGAAAGACCTGCCCTTGGGCAGAACACTGAATGAATAATGATATAACTGAAGATAGATGTCTCCATTCCACCTGATGCCTCTGATCTGGCTCGAAATTAATAATTCTATCACGCGTCACTCACAATTTTATTCTTCCCAGAAACCCATAATTCACATTACAAGTAACACTTCCTTTCCGTCTTCGTTCATTCACAGTAGGTCTATTTTTGTATCGTGCTACATCTGAATATTCAGGAGATGGCGCAAATTTCAAGGATTACCATACTTATTTCATTGGTGGGACGAATTGCCTTAGGAACCCCGAAAGTTTATCTCTAGGGATAGAATCCCGGTCAGTTGGGTTCGATGTGTACACAATAAGGTTTGCAATGCGACCCCGGATGGATGCGCTCTGGCTTTGCACGCCTGGAAAGTCTTCCCGGGAAATGGAGCGCGATAATTGAAAGAAATTAAACAATGGGAAGAAAACTGGCGATGCAGTCTACATACTCGGAGCTTACACTTTTATTGCCATGGCAACAAAACAAAACACTGCAACATCGGTTGTGCGAATCTCAAACAAGTGAACCTGTTTCTGAATTAATTTGTAAGCTACTGAATTAATATTGAAATTAACAGAGGTGCATTAGATGACTGAAAATTACAAATTATTCCATTTATAAATTTTAAGATGCAGGAATTACGAACCTCATAATAAATATGATATGCTAATTTTTACTTATTTCAATATATTATACAGTCAAAGTAATGTTATCATACTGTGATTTGAAAAAAAAATATATATATATATTTTTTTTTCAGAAAAGCAGACCGAAAATTTTACCACATATACATATATAACTAATGCATCGGCTTTCTACGTCTGAGATCCGAGTTCAACCCCAACGAAACTTAAGTTGAATTTCTAGTGGATTAAGACGAGATTTTGTAGTAGTATCCAGTTCCCCTGCTGTATTTCATAATTTCTCCATAATTCGTAACACTCATTATTACCAGGGTAGAACCAACGGGAAATTATTACACTGATCCACCTTTTCCAGGAAACCAACTTTATTAATCTATACGGCGACAGACTACAAATCAAGTAACGGCTAAAATCCATGCAGTTGGCGCCCATGCCGAGTAGCTGTAGCGCCATGCAAAGCAAAATACTGAATGAAGTTGGATGAACAACTTATGATGAGTTGATTATCAGAAAACACAATGAATACCACACTGTTGAAAGAAGTCTGTGTCTGAGTAAGGGATGTGAACCAAGTTGCAACAGACGCGCTACGTACTGATTTATGTCCAATGTTTGGCAAAGAGGGAGGAAAAATAATGTTTTGTAAAGGCTGAAATGGTACAACCAATTTACTTTTTCGTCAATTTCATCCATTAAAATAAAGTTTGACATATAATACAATTAGAAACGTACCCATGGAAATTTAACTTATTTCCACAACTGTTCAATTCTAAGGATTTTTCTCTGTGTTTCTGTGTAAGTTCCAAGATGTCGCTCAACTCAGATCGATGGTGGACCCTCTCGTAATTCTCTCGGGAAGAACAGTTAAGTAACAGCTTATTTATTGCGTGCCCGTTCAAATTCAACGGGAGATCTTAACAGTGTTTGCATTTCTCTCTCAGTCGATGTCGTCCTGCAACTTACTGTCTGTTAACGTAAACGGCCACACATCTAGCTATAAAGTACATTCCTAAACTGTACGCAACAATTTAAGGTGGGGTACAACCTGCATTTCCAATGTCTACACTTCGAGCTTCTAGATTGCATGTCAGAACTCATGTTTTCATTTTCTTTACAAAGTTTTCACGTCAAAATTTTTGTCTGAATATGGCGCTTACAATCTTCGAAAAATCTTGAGTCCACAACGTAACGAGACTCCCGTGACGTCGGGTGGACACCACGATTCTCCAACTAATGTTATAGATCCAACAAATCGTCACAAAGGCAACTAGTAAACATCCATGCCCTAGGCGGGATTCGTTCCCACGACCGTGGTTTTAAAATATTAAAGCTATGTCATAGCCATTGCGTAAGCTGCGGCCAGCCTGTTGCAGTTTCGACAAACATAATAATACAGCATAAAGTAGAGCCTACATGAGCGCAACACCACTTAGGCCTATATCTTAAAATTGCATTTCCTCTTGTATTTAATTTCAACTCTTCGACTTGGAAAGATGTATGGTGCATTAGAAAATAAGCATTTTTATGATTCAATGATATTTCCTTAAATATTGAATGTTCACAGGATATCACTTGGATATTTCGTCAAGATTTTAAAAGACTACAGCTGGAATAACCTCGATTTGAAATCAGGTAAAGTCTCTACAGTAATTCAATGCTAGAACATGGGCTTATGATTCCAAAAGTCAGATTATACCCTCAGCGCTGAATGTGTAGGCAAAATCAGAGGATAAGACTTCCTCCAGAGTTTCTCCCATTTCTCTCAGCTTCACAAATTTCGTTCAACAGCACCCTTCATTTCATTTTACTCTTCTCTTCATTTCATATAATAAATGCATGGTTTCAGAATAAAAGTGTAAGGCACGGAGATGAACAGGCAGACTACTATCTCGACGGAATAGTTCATAAGCAACACTCGCTGACATATGGGAGAAATTCCACCGTGCTAGGAGAGGGATGTCTTGAAATGAAACACTACAGCACCGAGGATGATCATGCTAGTGTATAATTGGCGTTCCGTTGTGTTATCTGGTGACCGTTAGCGGCCTGCGATATCCCCAGTGCTCGAAAGCAACCCGTGGACTTTAAATTATTCGTCTTACCGCTACTTCCTGGGGTTGTAACATAAGGTATCTATCTAAACGGTATTCATGCAGAAGGACCTTCGTTCCCGTTGTGCGTATAGATAGGTACACACATGCACGAAAACAACATCGTAATTTTCAGAACATCCGGAGTGCGCTCAGCAACATGTAAAAGTGAGTACCTGGCCTCTTTCGAAAGTTACATGTCACCAGAGTGATGTTCACATGATCTCCTTTTAGTGTCGAGTTATAAAAATGGGAGCTGAAGCTGCTTACCTTCCTCCCTTCTGTGTATCTCAATCGCGTGAGTGGATGGCTCATGGGCGAAAGGTGGGATAAATCCACGAGTATCTATCACCCCTACTGGCCCTAAGATATTCGCCACTGAGCCGCAGCGATGAGAAGAAAATTTCTTTCTTCAGAGAAAATTATATGTAATCAAATGGGAGCCCATCTACTGAAGCGACGCGTGTAGGCGAAGCGAGAAGTTGTATCTAGAGAAGTCTCAAGAGTAACTAGGTAACGTCGCTTCCCGGCGCCTCACTTCGCAACGTACCAACGAGTAGTGGGCAGGAGAAGAGAAGAACCAAAACTGTCACCTTTGTCACCTTTCGGACACTTTCGTTTATTTATCGGATGAACTTCCGCTACATAGAGAATGTACCACGTGATAAAAGGTAGTATTTTAGTTATTGTTGTGTGTGGTTATTGCGTGTATCTGCTGCCGGCCGTCTTTTGAAGTCTTTATTTGATGGAATTAACAAAAGCATTCCTTTTTGTATTTACTTCATAAATTCAAACTTTTCGTTTAGTCTTTTTTTTCTTCTTCCTTCATACTGGCAATAAGACTAACAAGAAAACATTCTGATGGGGGGGGGGGGGGCAGATAAAAATGTTGTTTTTTCTCTTCCACCATGTTAACAATGTCAAGACAAGTGCTTATACAAATTTTGGCCACTCGAACGCAATTACGAGAGCCGTTAAAAAATAAGTTTCTCTGAAATAAAGAAAACACAATTTCATAGAAAAAAATTATTGAAACAGATACAACAACTGTTGAGCTATTTTTCAACATACGAGTATTCCCCACTGGAATTGAGAAATTTGTCATACGATGGGATCGACATAGAGATGTAAACGGCTGTCACATACTGCTTCCGATCCCAGATGGCAGACTCCTACGACACAGGCTACGAAGTTGATCCCACGGTATGACAAATGTCTCAATTCGGTGGGGAATATTTTGAAAAATATCTCAACAATTCCTGTATCTGTTCCAATAAATATTTTCATGACATTTTGTTTTTTTTTTTTTTCTGTAAAGGACCTCAGGGAAACTTATTTTTACAACCCTTGTAATTGCGTTCGAGTGGCCAAAATTTGTGTAAGCACTTGTTTCGATATTGTTAACATTGTGGAAGAAAAAAATAACTTTGTTATCTGCCCCTATGAGAATCTTTGCTTGTAAGCACATATACTTCTTCGCCTGATGAACTAGAACTGTCATTGGTATTTGTAACAACTGCACTCGCAATTCAATCACTATTCTTTAAAGCAACCTACTTCCACAGTGATAAACTGCATACTGTAGTGCTTACATGGAGTGCAGAAAATTATTTGTTCGCATGCACCTATGTCACGAGGGCTTCTCTTCGTCTCGCCGTGCCGCGCTCCAGTGGGCGAACAGCCCTGAAACAACTTTTCTCTTCGCCACTATGACTTTGGGCAAGGAACTTGCAGAATTATGCTTAAATTTTCCTGAAGCTCTTTCACTCAGGAACAATTTTTCCTGAAGCTCTCTCATTCAGGAACAATGTCCCTTTACGAAGAGTAAATTTATGACACGAATTCTCCAGTTTTACTTTCACTTCGAAAGAAGCCATGCTAAAGATTTATATGCTTCTTAAAAATGTATCTTTCTTGGTCAGGTTTCGAGCACGTCAGCTTCGGGTCCAATGACAATCATGATAACCAGGACGACTCAATGAAGAAACTCTCACTCTTTTCAGATGTTTAAATAAAGAGTAACTCAATACAGTTAACCTTATATTAAGCATAAAGCCTACAGAAATTCTTATTACTGTTATACCTATCTTAGACGATAATGGTCAAAATCCGCAACATTTAAAGTTTATGCAACTCATGATTCAAGCAGTAAGCTTGAAATTTTAATTTTTCGAAGATGTCAGATTTCGCCTCCGAAAAGTGCTTCAACAGTATTTTTTCAATATTCACTTCTTCACAGTGATAATGCGAGAGTGTAGTTGTTAAGTTCTTCGGCGTATCAACCCAACAAGATAATCAGGAAATTGAGAGCACGAGGATTCTATCTTCATTTCGAGAATAAATTTCACAAACACACACAGCATGCAACCAGAGTCGAACATGAGACCTCTCTGCAGGGTACTCGAGATGACACAGCAAGTTCGCGACCGCTAAGTCGCGGCAAGTGGTGATTTATCACCGTTCATTTCGAGTGGTTTACAGTTACCTGCTTACACCAGCATTGAAATCTCCTCATTACTTGTTTTGCAACTTGTATTCAGGGTCTGCCCACCGGCAAAGAGCGAAGGACGTTCGGACTAGATCCAGGAGTGGTGTACGAATGGAATCCACGAGGACAAGCACCGTGGATGATACTGCAAGAATTCGTTCGTGCGAAAATATGTGGAACTCACAGAAACATTACATTCCTTCTATGGACACTTTTGCAATATCACTGCGCGTGTTCTTTAACCTTGTCATGTATTCAGCTCAAGTAAACTGATGTAGTTAACAGGCCTGTTAAGACACAATTTTAACGTTGCTTGTAAACTACAATCGTGAGCTCGCATCTGTCTTACAGAATGGATATTTATCCAATGCCAATTCGACACCGTGTATTGACTTATAAAGGAACCTTCCACAACATTAGGGCCAAACTCCTTTTTAAAGTTTATAAGGGATAAATAGTGTAAAGAAATTACACAAAAATAATTTCATTTATTTTAATTTAATTTACTTTTAATTTAATTTAATTTTATGTTATTTATTTTTAATTTATTTATAATTTAATTTAGTTTAATTTAATTACATTTTATTTTATATTTTTATTTATTTATTTTAATTTTATTTTATTTTATTGCGTCCCTGACGGTGAACAAAAAAAGCTCCTTTTGCACGTGTAGCGATAGAAATGAGAACTAAGGAGCAGGCAAACAAATGACTACCTAACAAATATCGGAATGCCATGTATTCAAACATTAGGTTCCTTAAAGATTTATAGGCCTACTATTTTAAGAGGTACATTATAGATAACATTACAAATAGGTTTGGAAGTTCATGTGATGGCTGTGTAATCTAGACCAATGGTATTCAATCTAGCCATTGACTACGCATGTAAAAATGCTGACATTTATTTTATTATATTTCTTCATAATTACTGCAGTTTACGTATTTTCCTTTACTTTATCAATTCTTGGTTTTTTCTTATTTCAATAACATTTTACATAATTCATTACTATTACCATTACATCAATAACTACTACTGTATGTATAATAATAACAATTATTATTATTATTATTATTATTATTATTATTATTATTATTATTATTATTATTATTTAACTATTTATTTACTTTGCATAAATCAATCATAGGCTTCTGTTATTTTTATATAACTCCACTGCAGTTTGGGGGTACGATGGTAAAAGAAAATGTATTTTTGGGGTATGCTAGCAAAAAAGATTGAATATCACTGGTCTAGACCATCAGCCTGTCATGCAGGAGGTCCGGATTCATTAAAAAATCCATAGTGACATTGAGTCGACAAGATTAAGTTGAAAATGTTCTCGTACTTCTCCCGTCTCTCTATGACAGACATCATTCTGACCTATCTTCATTCTATTATCATATTCATAGCATTTCTCCAACCACTTATAGGCGAAAAGCTCGCTTAGGAATATATGGGGTTGCCTGCATGAAACCTCAGTACACAAATGCTTCTTTTCGTGCCTTACGATTCGTGCTGGCAACTAACTATTATTAGTATGAATAACTACTTTCACAGTATTACCCCTGTACGACTTTTGAAGGAAGATTTCAGGAAAGTTTCCTTGTTAGTCTAGATGCAACGTCGTGCGTGAATATCGCCATGAGTTCGTCCAGTGTAGATCAAAGAAATTCAAATCCCAAATTATATGAAAATATTCAACAGAATAGATTTTTACAGAAAGATGATAAAGAGTAGACTTTCTCAGATGTGTAATTCAAAGGGTTCATTAAATAAACATCTACTTATACACTTAAAATAGTTGTACTATTAGGCTACTTGAATAATCACTCTACTTACTAGCAAAGACATGTTAGGTATGTAATACTCTTCCCTATAAAGATAAATCGTAATTTACAATATACTCTTTAAGTAAGGGTTTCAATTATATGCATGGTGTTTTATCGCTTGAATAATTGTACCGACTAGTAAAAACGTATTAGTATTGTGCTATTATTTAATTACACTTTATCAATCTTGCGATTATCTAGCGTCAAAGGAATTGGCGATAGCAATTTAGACAATATGAGCTCAAGGATTCTCTCTTCGCCTTGTAGTTGAAAGAACCACTCAGGTAACTAGACCAAACGCAATTCGAACGCATGTCCGAGCACAGCTCCAAGCATGAATCCCCTCTTCACTCCTAGCTCACACTGGTGGCCTTTTATACTGATGCTCAGAGGGCGGTAATAATGAGAAGACAAAGAAGTGGAGTGGAAAGCCGATGTACTTGTAGGCCTACTAAACATGTGGGTAACGCCTTTTGTTTATTGTTTTATTACACAACGCAAGAATGAAATGTTATTCGATATCGCTGAGAAGAAGAAGAAGAAGAAGAAGAAGAAGAAGAAGAAGAAGAAGAAGAAGAAGAAGAAGAAGAAGAAGAAGATGATGATGATGATGATGATGATGATACAACTGGATACAATGAAACTGCTGGAGTATTTAGAGGAAAGCTTTCCTGTAATGTTTCCAGCCTATGATCTAACTCGATTCTTTCTTGTGAAAAGTCACCATATGTCCACCAAAGATATTGACAAGTCTATCGGTTCAGAAGGATCGTTATTTTGGATTTTCAATCATGTGTTGATGTTCCATATCTCCAATGTTCCAATAACTATTTCTGTACGTTTCATCATCAAGATAACATTGGCCATTATCTAAGAATCGTCTACTCTACTCGGATGCGCCCGTTATAGGCCTATTTTGTCAACTCAATTATTCTAGTTATTTGTGAGGCACGTATGATCAAAAGACTTGTGAACTTCATTCAAGGGTAAATTCTGTATTTGTAATATGTAGCCTATGTGTAATTGTTGAATAAATCTATATCTATGTAGTAAATTTACGCTAATCAAGCATAACAGACTCAACAGAGAATGTGATCCTCCAGGTCTTAGGCAACATTACGTTGATTATGAACCTTGTACACAGTTACAAACCGTTGGAGATGTCAAATCTCAACACACGATCAAAAACCCAAAAATTATCATTTTTCTCAAGAAAATCACAGTAACAGCCCTATATAATGAACAGATGAATTAAGCTTACATAGCAGATTTTGTACAATAGTAGGAATGTCCATTTCGCGTAAATTCCTTCAGTAATTTTCATCGAGACACAAAGAAAAATATTCAAATATTAAGGAACACTACTTGAACACCTGGGAATTTCTCTTGGAAGAAATGTCTTGACAGGACGAGCACATTCAGTACGCACATATGAATCGAATCGTAAATGAACACTCCTTGAGGAATATATCGTAATTAGGCCTATGATTTTCCATTTCAACATTCCTTTCCTAACAGACCGTATACAATCACCGACAAACGCGTGCGTTCAGGACTTAGGTAGACATGGGTGCATGATATGGGAGAGTACATAACTTAAAAAAAAGCATAATTAGTATTTTGTTAGTCATTCTAGTGCCGCGAGTTTAACCGCGAAATTTTGTTGCCGGACGGAAGCACACGCTTCGCGACCCGCGAGCTCCATGCCGCTCTCACGTTTCATAGATAATCCGCTTATCCAAACGTTGACTTGACACCATCGCCCCAAAGTTCGAATTCCGACTCACAGATAGGCTATACGTGTATGTTTCATCTTGTCAGACTGTATCTCAACAATTAATAAAATTACTCTTTCATGTTTTCATCTAGTGCCAGGTAGAAAAAATTGCGAAGAATATAAAGACAAATTGTCAATCGTGCAATAAGAAAAGGATTGATAGAAACACATTTTAATTTTCCTCTTGAAATTAGGCTATGTACTAGAAATCTCGAGTTCATATCTTGTTACTTCAGATACCTTCGTTCTCTCTTTTAACTTGAATAGTTGTGTGAAACTGTTTGCAGTGTTTTGCTTGCGTTCGCTTCGCGCATTCTCAGCTTTCACCGCAGGCTTCCACTTTTTGCTGTGCTGTTGTCTCCAGCCACAGAAAAGCTTAGCACGACCTTGTTTACGTAATGAACACATTCCATCGGTCATCCATAACTACCAATTATTTCTTATTGCGATGAAAGGCACTCTATATAAGGTAAATCTCCAATTAAAACAAAATTTTCAAAATCGATTATAAGCGAGGTGGCTCAGTGCTAAAAAAATGGACTTGCATTCGAGAGGTCTTGAGTTTAAATCCCGAGGCCGGTCAATTTGATCTGGATCTTTTAGGGGTTTCCTCAATCGTAAAATAACTAAGAATCTAACCAGGCAAATGCCGGATTGGTTCCCTTTAATCACTTTAGCAAGATCTCATTCTCTCTACTGATTGCACAAGTAGCACTAGTAGCATAAGGCTCATAGTCTTGCCGATAGACGGCAATATTTCAGTGTATCAACAACAATGTTGACATTCGCGCAATCATCATGCAGTTAAAGTGCTATAAATAAAGAAAATAATGAGAAATACAGTACGTTAAAAATGATGGAATAGCACGAGAATTTGAAGCACTTAGAGAAAACTTATCCTAAAGTCGCTCGTTTTACTGCGCCGATAGATCACGGGGCGGGATGAGCTAGACGAGATGGGATGGGATGGGATGGGATGGGATGGGATGGGATGGGATGGGATGGGATGGGATGGGATGGGATGGGATGGGATGGGATGGGATGGGATGGGATGGGATGGGATGGGATGGGATGGGATGGGAATAATATATAGTACTAGGTTCATTAAAGTCAATTATTTAAATGGAAGAAATTAATAATAAATCAAAACTTGATGGAAAGAGAAAACAGGATCAGAGCCTATGTAACAGAACAGAACTGCTCCATACCTATGTGAAGCCCCAGCAAATGAAATGGTATTCGGAGCGAAAGTTACCCGCACAATTAAAATATTCCTCCCATAACGAGTTCAGATCCGTGCCAAGGTCCGTCTCCCGCCCAGCCGTTATATGTAAGAACATCATTCCAAGTACTCAACTCTCCGCGGTGACTCTAGACCAGAGTCAATCAAGTCAATTAAATTTTCTCAGCAGCTGGTACTCTTCGGCACTGCGAAAATACCAAACATGTATATTCTACTCAGTTATAGGTCCAACTACGTTCAGTAAACTGACTTCTCACAAAACGGATGCAATTTTATCCCCTGCACAACGTGCGGCCCCTTATATGAAGAGTTCAGAGTCATAGTGGGCCAAGCGCCATTTATTAAAAACTGAGAAATCAAGGGTTAAAGTTAAGTGAATACCATAGTTTAATGAACATTGACATACCATTTAGTTTTAATATACATAGGCTACTTTATATTATCTGCTATATGTTTCATTGAATTATGGTAATCACTTAATTTTAACCCTTGTTTTCTCCGTTTTTAATATATGGCGCTTGGCCCACTATGGCTCTGAACCCTTCATATGCTTCGTAATGGACTAATGTCAAAATTCGAGAGTTTTCCGATTATAAAGATTTAAGTTTTACGGAAGGATATTTGTATACTAGAAAATATTACTACGAAACGATTAACAATTTTTTATAAAAACTCGGTAGCATGCACAAGATTTCGTGTGGTACAACATTTGAATAGGAAACCCTGTCCACCGGAATCAACCTGCGACGCAATACAGTACGTTCTTAGTAGAGATGAACAACGATCGAGAAAGCGAGACTAACAGCGCCCGCAAAGCCGAAAACCCGCACGACAATGTTGTATTCCGTCGCGTCTTTGACGTAAAGACTGGTTGTGAGTGTTCTGAGACTCGATATTTATGAGTCCCGAAGTCAGCCTTGAATCGCCACAGTTGTTTATACCTGACTGAACTTTTATCTGTTTTGACAACTGTTATATATGTATAAACAATCAAGCAGTCTATTTGAAACATCTCTGCCTTTCAGTGTATAATAATCCGTTCCTCAGTGCTTATTTAATTACTAGGCCCTTATTAAAAGGTTAGGAATTTTATTTTCATATGTTTAAGCTCAAATGTGCAATCTCAAGTAAAAAGATATTAATGTTATGTTTTATGTTTCTTAGAAATGCAAATTTATTTGAGGATTTTTTTTTCTATTTATATAACCATAGGTAATATCGTACAGTATAATAGAACCAGAACATTTTGATAACTAAGATACTGTTCTGTTTTGTCTTTTTGTCTCATTTAAACATTTATAATGTTATTTATTTCAATGATGTATGTTATTCAAAGTTAAGAAATCTTTCCACGCCGACCAAATGCTATTTCGAGAATATTATGAGCGAGACTCGAAGCGCACGAGAATGACGAGTCAAGTCGAGACTCGAAAGACAAAGCAATGAACACAGCGAGCGAGAGCGGCAGTAAGTTTTGTTCATCTTTAGTTCTTAGGCACTGCCATACCTGAACTACTTTACAGACTCCCTAATGATTTTTAGACTGAAATAATTCCGCATTATTTCCCGGACTCGTTTATTTGTTACTGTTTATGCATAATATTTAAACTAATTTATAATAATATCCACGCAGGTGTTGCTATAACAAAGTAGAAAATCGTCATTCTGAAATCGTATTTTTGTGCTGTTGTGAGATGTGATATTGTACGTAAATAAATAACAAAAAATTCATAGAAGCAGTGAATAGTTATTTCAGTGCTGAACGACGGTTACAGAATTCGTAGGACATTACCATTCTCACTGCATCAGGACTTCATTATCACTATATCACCATACGATCACCCCGAGGTCTCTGAATTGTATTCGTAGTTTAAAATGGTAGGCTAATTAACTATCATCGCCTCAATATTTACTGAACTTTCTTAACTGAACACCAGCATAGGTACACAGTAAATGAGTAATTCCGCAAACTATAGTGAAGAAAGAAATTATTGTTATAGGCAGGACGAAGTGTTACAGGTGCACGTAGGTCTTAACATTGCCTGTAGCGGTGCTGCGTGTACGCAGACGCATGGAAAGCTGTGGTCACTAATCGCTTCCACTTTCTCGATCACCATGAATGAGAGCGGCGACATCAATTCGAGACCGGTGCGCTGGCATCAGTGAAATACGACACTGGGGCAGGTCCTTCGAGATGAAGCGACACTTACATCCACGGCTGTATATTAATTACCCTTCTTTCGTTTTATGAAGACAGGTAGACATTACTAAATCAACAAGCGATGTCAATAAATGTGTGATACTTTCTCGCTAAACACATTACACAGCAATTAAGGTGATAACTGGTTTAGATAAATATTCGTCAAAATCTTTCCGAGTAAATATTTAAGAGATTCTTTTCTTTCGTGAATTCACTAACAAAGTCCTTTTACTAACCCTTCCTTTCATTTATCCATCACTAGGAATCCTACTTCATGGTGAATAAAAATCTTACATTTCTGTTATAAAAACTTGGTTAATTTCAGTATCATTTCGCACCAAAAAAAATAAATTCAATATCATTTCGCGTTTAAAAAAATGACTTTTTGACTCGTCGTACAAAATACATTAGTCTATGAATATTCGTACAAATACTAGAAGTCTGCAGTGGCGAAACTCTTTAAGGGGTTAAGATACAGCTTACAGCAGTAAAATTTTTGGAGCTGTAAGCTACATTGTTTTATCCGGCACTATTTCTTTAAGGGGACCGGTTATCTCCTAGCTTGACAATGTTAAATTTTCAATTTTTCGGTACTCTCAACTCCTAAACAATTGAAGATACAGAGCTGAATTTTTTTACAGGTTGTAGTTCATTGCTTTCTCTGTTCATTAAAACATTTAAGTTGGTTTTACTCTCATGATACTTTCCCCCTGATTTTTTTTCCTCAATGTCCAAAATTTGGCATCATTTTTTATAATTAATATTTCTTTCTGCCCGATTTTTTTTTCCAATTCTCATAATTTTACATTTACTGCAAAGGACAAAACTATGGCAATATGTGGTAAAAAAATAAGTTTCTTTTTGGAATAGGTTTCACATTGAGTGTACTCAAAGCTTGAAAATGCCGAAAGGAGAAAATTAGGTCAAAAGAGGAGATGTAACCGAAGTGTAACTTGCATAATTACAGAACTATTAAAAATAATACTTGACGGAAGAGTTGAACGCTGATATTTTGGAATATTAATTTTAAAGTACCGTACATAAATCAGTAAAAAGAATTTTTTTAATGTAAGCCACTGTATTCTATCTAGTCTCCTTAATAAAAATCAAGAAGAAATAGAGATGATTTTCAGTAAATTACCATTGTGTCCCATTGTACGTGAGTTTCAAATAATTTTACATCATTTTCAAGTAAAACTACGAAGTAATGAAGTAAAATTCGTATTACATTTAAAATACATAATTACCCGATGAAATGACCCGTAGCTGTTCAATATCAGCAAAATTTGTTCAGTAGTTTATAAGAAAAGTCGGGCAGATGAAGAGTTTAGGCGTACTGAAAACCACTTCTTTGGAATCAGTTTGGTGTAGGCTACCTCAGGGAAAAACTAGAAATCGATTTTTTATAGCATCACAATAAGTTCGTATAGTACGAGAAAAAAAACATGTGAAAACACAGGATGTGACAAGAGTTACAGATTCCATACTTCATAACTTCGATGCTAGAAAATTCAGTGGTAATAATCCGGACGTTTTGTCTTCAATAAATGACCATTCACCGAAACGAAAAGTCTCAAATAATTCGGAAAATTACAGTGACGGGAAAACTATCTTGCAGGTAATCTCACCAATACATGAAACAGTCTATGTATATCCATATTCCAAGTTTCATTTTCTGCTCCGACTATCCTAGATGGAAAATGTCTGGAAGTCACTTTCAGACACATCTTAGTAGATTGCAAATCTAATCTTTCAGGTAAAGCTTCCTTATTCATCTTAGTAGATTGTCCATACCTAAATGTAATCAACAAGTCATTTACAACAAGCGTTAATAAACAAATAACTGGTGGAATGTTCAAACGCTTATCTCAGTTGAAATCTGCAATTATAAATTTAATTGTTACTGGAGTTCAGTACTGTAAAATTCTTACTCTATAAAGCAAGCAACCACGGAAATCCTAAAGTTGGCACCTAAGCCTGAGTAATCAGAATCAGCATCATAAAACTACTAAAATAATCCGTACTTTCTCTGCACTATCGTATATGGAAGTAGGATCTCAAGTGACAAGTTTCAAGGCTTCA
The DNA here is from genome assembly GCF_040183065.1 of Periplaneta americana. NCBI lineage: Eukaryota > Metazoa > Arthropoda > Insecta > Blattodea > Blattidae > Periplaneta > Periplaneta americana. The sequence goes on from NC_091133.1 coordinate 57,884,240, forward strand.
AGAAGATGGACATAATTTATATTGGACGTGAATGTACAAAAACTTGTTTCATACTCACGTGTACTGCGCAGCGACATTTTCATTATACGTCGAAGCTAGTCTTACCTTCAATTGTATTGCAAATAGTTGCATTAAGTAACCACTAACTACTAAGCTTGGCATGTTTTAAAATACCGCAGCCTTGCCTTGCAATTCACCAACCAACATGAAACTAGCACACAAGCTACAATAACGCTAACAGCAACTCCGAGCCAAACAAAACAATAATGTCGTAAATTGCCGACACGACTATTTAATTCCATATACTAAAGAAACATTGCGCTATATTACTTATACTGCTTTATATACTGACGAACATGTAAGCCTAATTCAGACAAATGTCAAGATGAGTGAACAGCAGTGAAATATTTTTGGTGTGAAATACGTATATTGAAAATACAAAAGAGAACAATAATTGTAACGTTTGATATGAAAAGTTTACCGTGGGAACAAGTGTAGCTAAGTGGTTTTTCACGCGGTCTCGCTCCATTCTCTATTTAACTCTTAAATTCGCAAAATATCCTATAGGATACAACAGGTTAATAGGCTATATGCTATAATTTTAATAGAACAATAGAAAAAAAATTGGTAGGAAAATTAAAATTTCACAATACTATAATATTGTACAACATATGAATCAGGGATTGCAGAGACAGCACATGTCACTATTTGTGGGGAAATAAATTCGAATTTCATGGACTGTTGATATAGGGCTATCATTTCATGCAGAAACCACATGTTAGTACAGCCGTCTCACATTTGGAGACCTATGAAATCCTGGAAGCGAGCAGAAACAACTCATGTCAAAGACATGTGGCGACACATTGGTTCCGATTCCAGACGGCAGACATCTACGACACAAGGATACAAAAATTGATCCCACTGAATGACAAATGTCACAATTCTTGTGGTGAATACGTTGAAAAATAACTCAACAATTGCTATATCTGTTCCAATAAAACTTTCCATGAAATTTTGTTCTCTTTCTGTAAATGGCCTCAGTGAAATTTATTTTTACGGCCCTCGTAATTGCGCTCGAGTGGCCAAAATTTGTGTAAGCACTTCTTTTGACATTATTAAAATGATGGAAGAAAAAAGATTAATTTTTTTATCTGCCCCCATGAGAATGTTTGCTTGTAAGTACAAAGGAGAATACCATATTTACCTCCTTCATTGGCATATCCAGACGAAATCGTGCCAATTCAAAGAGAGAAACTTGACGATATACGCAAACTAATGCGTTACAGACCACATGAATATCAAGAATTTTATAATAATATTTTTCAGCCTATTGTGGAAAAATAAGTTCATTTATATGTTGAACTTAGGCTATGTATTAAGTACACAGTAGGCCTATGCATATATTATATCCCTAATTTGACAAATAAACTTTAGTTGAACTGAAATTATTATACTACAATTTTGATTCCTTGCAGAAAGACCACATACCAAGCTAATATATATTGATTTCTATCATTAACAATTCATTAGATTCCAATAAATTTGGTATAAAGCGACACATATTAGGCTTCTGTCTGAAGAAGCCAGTACTATAACCAATGATGTGATCTATCACCAGCAATACCGTTTTTCGTGTCTACTGAAATAGTAATATGCGTTATAAGAGCGGTATGTTGAAGTTTTCATGTTCGAGGAAAAGTTTGAAAAAGCGAAACTTAGTTGAGCTTTTTTAATTTCCGAGAATTGAAAGAAAACATACCGCTCGTGTATCGTACATTATTTTGTGCGAAGATCGTTTATTACATACCTGGAAGAGGAATTCCTAATTAGTTGCAATGAAATCTCCATCTTGGTTTCTGTTCAATGACGGCAAATTTGCAAAACAAAAATATCTATCTTCAACATTGTTGCTTTAAAATGTTTTCTGTGTTTACTATACTCCAGCAGGCCGTGATATACGTCTGCCTTTTTTTCCCCCCAGTCTATGATGAGTCTGGAATCTTGTTGATTTTTTTCACGGCTTCCTTAATGTTACTTGCATCACGAATGCAGTAACTTTAGTGGAGTTGTAGAGTTTACTTAATTTTTGCAAATATTTAAAAACAATAATTAACAGTGCAATTTAGGTGAAATTACAGTGGTAAGTTTCCAATTTATAATTATTACTATATTGAACGTCTCTAAAAATAATAATATGTTAAAAGCCTAAAGCAGTAAATTCAATGTGTCACTTAAGCGGTAAGAAGAGGAAAATTGTTATGTGTGTTAGGTTGGGAATACTGAATGTGGAATTTTAGACTTTCCGCGGATTGGTTTTGTGCGGAAACCAAGCAAATACGCACGATCTCGCACAAAATTTAGTTTTCATGACATGTGCTGTTTCTGCAATCCCCAATTCATATAAAATATGGACAATGCGATAGTTGTTTTCTTTACAGTCCGACATGGTTTAATAACCTAGTGTGAGAAATGAAGTTTCGCTAATTTAAGGGTTAATACAGCGAATAGGGATTATAAAGAATGGACACTTCGCGTCGGTACCTTTGATGTAGCCGGACCGATTTCAATGACCTTCAAGCCAGCTAGAGCGTCAGATTCTGCTTTCTCCCTAGAGTTGGCGCTGACATCACACCAGCTAGCAGTCGATACAGCGGAAATATAACACATATAATTAATACATCTAGGTACATTAGGTACTCAAATAAAATAAATTGGATCCATAAAATAATAAATCTGTCATTAACTGTAAGTCTAGACTCTAGAGTTCCTTTATAATGAGAGTTGAGACGTTGACCCCAACAACAATTAAAATATGTAATGATTTGATAGCGCTGAAAATGGAAAAACAAAACTCTTACGAGAAGTAAAACCATATACCTATATTATATTATATACAAATATTAAACGAATTCGATACTTAATTTTATAATGTATTATATTATTTTATAATATAATTTATGATATCTGAAATATAAAATATTATTATTACAGCTAGTTTGTCACTGAGAAATAGGGAAAAGCTGTTAACTTGAATTTATTTGAAGCAAAGCGTTACAGGATTATGCAATAAGGTTGGCGATGTTTGGATTCTGTGTCTCAACTCTGTTCTCAATTATCATCTTAGCGTATGCCCGATTACACTAACCTCTAGCGCTTAAAAGTGGAACTAACCGCTGGCGCACAGAGAAACAAAACACAGGAAAATTCGCTCAGTGTCCATTCTTTATAATCCCTATTCGCTGGTTAATATACATCGAGAATTTCTTTCTTCATGACCGAAGAGTCAATTGGCAAGTTTCCTAAATTGAGACAACTCATCCTGTCTGTGGTTTTTCCGTGATTTTCCTAAAGCCCTAAGACAAATGTCGGGATGAGCCTATATCTCCCTCCCCATACAAGCTTCGGCTCTTTGCAAGGTCTCGGAACCCTTTTCTTGCGAGGACTACGACATTTCCACATTTTTCGGCGTTCCTGTCTTCACGATGTTGTCATGCTTCCCCCCCCCCCTCTACCCGTCATGTGGTAATTATTAGGTTAAGATCATTTTCGGCTTTCCCTTCAACATTTTCTAAAGTTCCTTGTATGGAAAGGCGAAACTTGGAGTAAGACAAGTGACCAACAGGCTTGGAGCTCACATAATCAGTTTTTCTCAGCCCTAAACTCCCTTGCAAGAACGCGTTTTCACGTACCTTTTGAATGTTTCTTCTCCCATTGACATTAAAAGTGCCTGCTTCTTTCCTCCTTCAAAATTCTCATAAGTTCCCTCACATGGTCACCGGCGTGGCTCAGTCGGTTAAGGCGCTTGCCTGGCGATCTGAAGTTCGATCCTCACTTGGGCTGATTACCTGGTTGGGTTTTTTTTCAAGGTTTTCCCCAACTGTAAGGTGAATGCCAGGTAATCTATGGCGAATCCTCGGCCTCATCTCGCTAAATACCATCTCGCTCTCAACAATCTCATCGACGCTAAATAACCTCGTAGTTAATACAGCATCGTTAAAAAAACCAACCAATCCTTCATATGGATCGGTGAAAACGGAGAGAGATAAGTGACCAACAGGTTTCGAACTTACATAGATACCGATACTTCCTCACTGCCCCAAATTTCCTTGCAAAGGACGCGCAATCGCTTACCTTTTAATAGTTCTTCCTCCCATTTTCGTAATCGGTTTTCCACACAGTCATGGAAATATTGGGTAATTATATGAGTTATGTGTATGCTTGAATATCAAATAAAATACACTGCAATTTGAAATAAATAAATATTGCATTCCATTACTTTAATTCCAGTACAGACGTTTCATGCAATCATTGGGATTTCCATAAATCCCCTGTCCATTTTTAATTGCATATATTCTATGTGAGAAAACAATGATGCAATCCAAGACAGAAAAAGAAATAGTTCAAAAACAGCTACGAAAAGCAAGTAAGAACGCGCTTCCACTATCTCAGATTCGATCGCCAGCACTGTCTAAAGTGCAATGAAGATTTTACTACTCGCGATGAACAGGTTAGGTGAAGATTTTACTAGAGTCTTCCCATTTCCCTCAAGTATACAAAATCCCTCCACAGACTGTCCCTTTTTCAAATTATTTTTCTCGTCACTTCATATCATGTGATCAAAAGATGTGATTTCAGGATAAGGTATACGAGCTTCGGTGATGCCGGATGGAGATGACCAGCCAGACTACTTCTCCTCTGCAAAACGCTCACAAACGTGTAGTGCCAGTCGAAGATACACAGTAAGCGAGATCCTCTGGCAAACGAGAATGCTCCTAGAATAGTGACAGATGAACGCGCTCTGACAAAACTCGCTAGTAGGCCTATAATATACTCGTACGAGAAATGAACACGGTGCCAGTCTCTGGACGCCAGGCTGATGAGATCAGCTGATATTTGGGGATGGTGATCATTAATTAACTTAAGTCATCTATCGAGACTAAACTCCACCTTCGGCGGTTCCATTAATCTCACAATCTCACCCTTACCTTCTAGAAATTGTATGTATGCTCAAATACGATCTACATCAATGTTGCCAATTCAGCTGTTTTTCCGCTATATCTGACGTTTTTTTAGTATTAATTTAGCGAATAAAATGTATTAAATTTGTATTGCTAGTATAGGGATTTAGCGGGTATTTTTAGCACTCATAGCGGCTTTAATTGCATGTTACACTGACAATATAGCAATTTAGCGACTTCTGCACCGTTTCATAGCAGGTACTTAAAACTCGAGTTGGAAACTCTGGTCTACATACAGAAAAGGATTTTCGCCATATCACTTTGTGTTAAACACACATACACATGTAAAATAATACAGGTCAATCGCTTCTGCGATTTACAAATTATTTAGTCATAAAATTATACTAGTAAAAAATCACCAAAATACAGAAATATCCCTGCCATAAAGATATATACAGTACTTTCTCATCATACATTTTGTGAATTTCGAAACTACTATATAGTTCCTCATGTTCACAGTTACATACACTTTCCGGAGGTTAACTTGGTTAACTTTGGACTAACACGTAATCATCCTCCAGACACACCAATGAGAAACTAAAAAGAGAAAGACATTTGGACTTAAGGCTTTGAAATAAGGTACGAAGTTGCTACTATCACTAGTAGCTCCCCGAATATCGGTACTTATTATTAATATAATCTTCTTTTGCTTATATGAGCAAAACTGCACTTTATTACTTATATAATAAAGTTACTTAAGAATTTTAAAAAGTGTAATCTTCGTCTTAAATATTTCTGATTAGGAAAAACACTTTACTGTGACAGACGTCAGTCCCGACTTGTCTGCATACTCAGCGAAGCGTAACACGAGAAATATCACGGAAGTCGCCGCGGCATGTCTGGAATGGCGAGCCAGTCGTGGGCGTGGATATTTCTGAATGGGAAGATTGCATTTAAGTTCGAAATCCGGATAGAGATAATTGTAACTGTAATTGCTACATAATACGTCGACAGGAAAAGACTTCATACGACACTAACGTTTTAGTTATAGCAAACAGACATTGGTTACTATGCCTAAGTTCATGGGTTCAAATCCAAACAAGGGGAATGGATTTTAGGGCGATAAAAATCCTTGGTATGGCTGCTGCCTTTGGAATGGAAGTAAAGTATCGTATATTTAGGTCTGCCACGTAAAAAAAAAACCTCGTCTATGAATGAAAGAGTTCCAGTCGAAATTTATATCGATCATTTCCCGGCCATGTCAAAATTTGGGACCCAGATGGGTGGCTTAAGTGGGGCTTGTCCCGCTCTCCACCCACAGTCCAAATATTCCATACGGTAAACTTCGTATACAGTAAATTGGATGGTGCGTATCTCCAAATGGGAAGTATGATAAGATGACGAATTCAGTCGTTTAAATATTACTTTATTTAAAATTTTAGGATACAATGTGTAATTAATCTCCCTTAAGCTAAGTATTCTTTTTATTACACAGGACACAAATTGACATTCTTCAGCGAACACCCCTTTGATTTCATAACCGCTCTGAAATTTGAGGGATATGAAGAGCACAGTTCATATTCAGATAAAATGACAGCACAAAACCCGCGTACTTTCACCCCAGTTTAGCAACTGCAATTCAGACAATATTGCTGTTTGAATGCGGAATACATCACTTCCCGAACCCTACTTTTCAAAAACATTTATTCCCCCAGTCCTTCTTTACGTTTTTAGGATAGATCTTCTCAGTTTCTTTTACTCTATCTCTACCAGGATATCGTAACAGTTGCAATACTTTATTTAACAATGCTATCTCCTCTAGAGATATTCAGCGTCGAAATTCAACGTGGGCGAGTAATGGCTGACAAATATTGCTTGGATCCCTCTCTCAGAAACAAGATTCTTTCGCGCGTCCTATATCCATGACAAGGGATTCACGTCTTTACTTCCCTACCGGACCTATGCTAAAGATTTTATTGCCTTTAAAATCAATCCCCCTCGGCCGGATTTGAACCCGCTAACCTCTGATTCTACAGCTAATATGACAATCAGTAGACCACAGAGCTCAATTCTCTGGCGTCTTCTCTTCCTTCTTTACGCCAGCACCCATTCCAATAGTTTCTATCACCACCTTTGATTACACACACATTCTCTAGCCTACATTATCAGACTATCAGAGATAATTTCAATTCATTATTTTTTTCTTTTGTGGTGCTCACACCTTCCTTTATATTTAAATTCCTCTCGGCTTTCCGCACAGAATATCCGAATTCTAATCCTGGTAAGATCAGGTGGGATTACAGCAAATAAAGTCGGTTTTGAGCAAATTTCCTCAGTATACTTCCATTTCCCCAGAGTGATAATTACTCCTATTATTTATTGGTGCAGAAAGCAAAGGAAAACTATTGTACCATATAGTTTTGGAAAAAGATAAACTCCGTGAAATCCTAGGAATAATGTTATAAGCACAAACAATAATGTAAATTACTACTCTTCAGATAATATTATTTTATGAAGCTTTATCAGATAAAGTGTGAGTGTTAAAAATAACGGTAATGATAAGCACCGTACCGTTAACTGTACTGTATTTTTGGTCCTCGAAAAATACTCGTATTTTACGAAAACACTTCTCCTTTAGGTGAGTACTTTTTCCTGGACTAAAAATAAAATATAAATGGAGTAGGCTGATAAATTAGTATTTTACCGTGACCAGATTTGTGATAAAAAGGTTTAAGGGCAAGTGAGACGAAATGGCAGTACTGTGCTTATCATATTTTGATATGTAATAAATACCGGTAGTAGCTCGACTATGTATCGGGTGTAGATCAAAGCGATAGAACTAAATACCCGTCTCTCAGCGTGTTCTGAACCTTGACGCTGCATTTGATTTAAAGGAGGAAAAAAAAAAATCAATGAACTTGATCGGTTTAATTAAAGAAATCCAGCGATGAGTGGGCAGAATCGGCAGCGATGGCTTTAACCTTCTGCGGAAGAGCGTCCACGCTTCTTTCACAATGCTCCAGCGGTTGAGAAACTGCAACGCAGCCTGCATGACCGGCCGGCAATGCAAACATCCACGGGTGTTAACCCCGCAAGGAAACATCTCAAAAGTGGAACAACGAACTCGCATGTCAATACGATGCGTATTTTCACCAACACCAAACAACCACCCGCGTGTTCACGATACGTGATAACGTGCTCCAATCATCACCCTCGCTTTCGTGCCCACAATAAGCTTTTTTGCTAAACATGAGACAACACTATACAGCCAATACAATGGTGTATCGCATTATACAGTATTTGCACTATCTTACCTTTGAGGAATACAGGCCTATCTAGCTATTATTTATAATTACGCCATTCGTACAATGACCATTGTTGACGAATCATGCAAACTGAAAATAATAAAAAATGAACAACAGTCGGTAATATTTACGCAACTAATTTCCAGTTTATCAGATACTTTAGATAGGTTACAAGAAATAACCACCGTCACTAAAAATACAGAAATCTTTCTTACTTTTTAAGGGCTAAACGATATCTTAGTTATCACTAAATATATTATAAACAAATGCATGCTATAATTTTAAATCGTTTCATTTACTGCTTTTGCGTGTGTTATGATTTATCTGATGAAATTATGTGTAGTGGACATAGAAGACGGAATAGTCCGCATTTTTTTAATTTCTATTAATATTTTTTCGCCATTATCCATTAAGCATGCACCCAATAATGATGCGTGTTTCATGTCACTGTGAAAAACGTAGACCTAAGCATAGGCCTATAGTTACGGAATTGCTTACAGAAATCATAAATGGAAAATCACTAAAATAAATAATTCACGACAATGAAATTGGTAGGCATATTGAGTCTAACCTACACGTTTCCAAATACTTGTAATTACATTCATGAAATTCACTTTTATTCGAATTTTTCCATTCCATGACGTAGGAATCGCAAAAATTCGAGAATTCGTTAGTGCGAAAAACTTGCAGCACACCTGTTGCTATTCATTCATGATAAACGCTCGCTTCCCCTCACGTAACAGAAAAAATGACTGTTTATTGTTCGTAACAGAATCACAGTTCCGTGTTTTCTCGGATTTTACACGTAGACATTGCACAAAAGTGACAAATTCCCGCGTTTAATCAACATTGTACACCTGTCTAAATCGCATGTAGCGTCGTCATATGGTGCACGAAATTCTTCTGCAATAACAAATCTAGAGCTATAAACTTTGATAGCCACAACTTTAAACTTACCAAGTGCAAAAACACCATCAACACTTGAAGGACAATGAGGTTAATCCAACTCGAAATGCACAATTGTTGCCTCTTGTGTCCCGTTTGTGAACCAGTACACTGACAGAAGCCCTCGTACTCACTACACTACACCACGTATCGTGAAACGCGTCTGAATGAGGCCCCTGGCCTCTCTCTCTCGCTCTCTCTCTCTCTCTCTCAGTATCCTTCTCTGTCTCTCCTCTACACTCTTTCTCTCTCTCTCCCGCCATGGAGAACACGGACACAGGTGAACTCAGTGCAGAAAGTTCACCATTGCTGTAGGCCGCTTGCACATGGAGAAAGCAAATGTGAAACAACGAGCTACGTTATTGCATGCGACTGAAGCGCCAGATTTGAATGCAGACAATATTCGGTTAATAACTCACTTTCTTATTATGTGAATTAGACTCATACTCAGGATTTCAAAACATTTGTTTCCCTCCCTCCTCTCTCTCGTAAATAATCATTCAGTTCTTTGTTTTACTGTTCAGCTAAACAAAAATATTTTAAAATATTATATATATATATATATATATATATATAAAATTAGCAATAGGCTAATAATTGTAAATGAATTCATAATACCACCACCACCATCATAATCATAGTAGTAGCAGCACAGTCTAGTATATACAGTTACGAAGCTTGAGTTGTTGAGGGTAGCGTACTAGGAACAATAGACTACCAGTACTATTTCACATTGTCTGTGATGAGGCGATAGTAGCGATCCTAGTGGTTAGCAACTATCTATGGAAGCATATTCCCTACGTATTGAGTTCATGACTGTATATACTAGACTGTGGTAGCAGCTTCGTGTGCTACCACAGTCTAGTATATACAGTCACGAAGCTCTATACGTAGTAAATATGCATCCATAGATAGTTGCTAACCACTAGGATCGCTAATAACGCCTCATTACAGACAATGCGAAATAGTACCGGCACAGTCTCTTGTTCCTAGCACCCTCATAACTCAAGCTTCGTGACTATATATACTAGACTGTGGTAGAAGTTTCTATTGCACAGGCTCTTGGATGGCCTCTATTCACCTTCTCCCTTTCCAGTATAATTTTGGTGTTGAGTCCAGATGGGATGACCTGGATATGTTCATCACTTAAAGCTGATTCACAAAAAACCGAGAACGGAAACGACAACGAGAACTAGAACGGAAACATTGTTAAAATAAATGTATTTATATGTGAGCATTCACAATTAACTATTGTGAATGCTCACATTTAAATACATTTATTTTAACATTATTTCCATTCTCGTTCTCGTTGCCGTTTCCGGTATATTGTGGACCAGCCTTTTAGTCTTCTTTTTTCTAAGACTGTACATTTGTTATCAAGCAGTACATCTCACTTGACGATGTGTCAGAGAAAGAACAATATTGTTTGTATACAGTACATCTGAAGTTTGATTAGTGTAATATGTAACTAGTCAGCGATGTATGCAATGGAGAGGGAAAGAACTGGCCATCCTACCCTATTAAATCCAGGCCTAGTTACCTCATGAGTGATGCCTTATTAGTGTCACTTGTAAGGTTCAAACCTGTCTTCGCACAGTTGACTAAACAACAACTTCAAATACATTATTTATGCCTTAAGCTTTCTAAAAGTTAATGTCTGTAGTAGGCTACTTGCTGGAATTTGAAAAAGAAGAAGAAGAAGAAGAAGAAGAAGAAGAAGAAGAAGAAGAAGAAGAAGAAGAAGAAGAAATCATACTATCATTAAGACATTTTATGTCTTCAGCTGTCTAAAAGTACTGATGTATTTCAGTACCAACAAGGGTATTTTATAAAGAACAGAACATTATTAACATTAAGATACAAGTTATTAAAGTTGTTCAATGTGCTGTGTTGAATACTGATGACATTTAGTCTTCCTCTCCAGTATTTTGTAACAGTAAGCTACATTACATGACTCCTGTGCCAAGATTGTACACACACATCCAGATAGGTTCACAATATTTTTACTGCTCTGCATAAAACTTAACTCAGTCACGGGCTAGATATTTTATCTGGCAGTCATAACCAGTTAACAGACGAAAAGGGACAACAATGATTTTTCGTGGATCATCGGGAATGATTTCTGGATTTTGGACAAGATGTATACATTATGCAGTGATTCTATTTGTGTAAATGTACGAATTTAAAAACTACAGCGTGTTTTCATTCTGAACAGAAAAAATATCTGTTTATTTGAGAACCATAAATGCATAGTATAACTAATTCGTATGTTAAGAGAATGAAAGATCATTTACTTTCTCAACAACAGGAACAACAAAATTTATAAATTTGTGTACACAAATTTAAAATGTACAGGATTTAAACTGGAATACACATTAAACAATTAAATTAAAAACTTGAAACTATATAGGAATTGAGTATGGTAAATGTAAATTAAACTAAATAGTTTTATTTCAAATTGAAGAGACATACATGTATCACAGGTTGTTGAAAATAAGTGTTAGTTCAACTTTAACGTAGTTCTATTCTGACTCAATACAGACGACACAACTAAAGACAATGTTCCATGCTTGTGATATGACTATCCTTCCACTTGAACCCACTCATCATACCGCCTACTCAGAAACGCTCCTTGACTTAATCATCACCAATAATCCTGCCAAAGTTCTCTCACATGGACAGCTACCTGCGTCTGGAATATCTTCCCACGATATAATATATGTAATATACGCATTGCAGTGTCCCAAATTGACAACCAAAATAGCTACTTATAGAGACCTAAAACGTATTGACAATTCTGCTTTAATAGAAGACGCATTACGTATACCCTGGGATGCAATATGGAAGTTGCGAACTGTGGACGAGAAGATAGAACAGCTAAATAACTTTATTATAGACTTGTATGACCGACATGCTCCTCTAAAAACTAGACGTGTGAGAAGACTGCCTGCGCCGTGGATGACTGCTGACATACGCAACATGATGGCTGAACGAGATTCGGCATATCGAAAATATAGACGAGACAAAAACGAAACTAATTTTAACAGGTACAAGCAACTGAGAAACAGAACCAGCCAGACTGTTAGGAATGCTAAAATCCGACATGCATACAGCCTTATTGAACCAGGAACTAGCCCCTCCACGCTTTGGAAACATGTGCAGACAATGGGATTAAGACAGACAAAGATCCAGGTAGACGGCAACTCAATCTCACTGGAACGGCTCAATGACCACTTTACGAAAACTCACACTATAACCCTTAGCCCCATTGACAAACAACAGACAATCGATGAACTCTTAAACCTACGGACCAACCCCTCAAGGGAAAAATTTCACTTTTGGTATATTACGCAATCTGGAGTAAAGAAAGCCCTGAAACGAATCACAACTAAAGCAGAAGGACCAGACCACGTCAATATTTCGTTATTAAACAAAATCATAGACGTAATACTACCGACTGTGACCCACATTTTCAATGCCTCAATTATGACTTCGACTTACCCACAGCAATGGAAACTCGCTTTTGTCCACCCAATTCCCAAGACCAAAACACCGACATCTTATAACGACTACAGACCTATCGGCATCCTACCTGCCCTATCTAAAGCATTGGAGCGCATTGTACACAAGCAACTGACAGAATACTTAAACAAATACAAACTTCTCGACTCTTATCAATCAGGTTTCAGAGCCGGACATAACACAAGTACAGCATTACTTAAAATCACGGAAGACCTACGCGAGGCCCGGGACAAACGTAAATTGACAATAATGACTTTACTTGACTTCAGCAAAGCCTTCGATTCTGTAGACATTGACTTATTAATATGTAAACTCAGAAGACTACACCTAGAAGAGCACGTTGTCCTGTGGTTTGACTCTTACCTTAATGGCCGCCAACAAAGTGTGATAGCTGGAAGTCGTTCTTCCCCTTGGCAGGCCGTAAGGTCAGGGATCCCACAGGGATCAGTTCTTGGCCCTTTACTATTTACAATTTATATCAACGACATATCAGAATCTCTAAAGTACTGCCGACACCATCTCTATGCAGACGACCTTCAAATATACATAAAATTCCACACTGACGAAATAAATGATGCAATAACTAAAATTAATGACGACCTGAACTCAATCTGCACATGGATACGGAAATTCCGACTTAAACTAAATCCAGAAAAATCACAGTCAATCATTGTGGGCCATTCACGTTTGTTAAGCACTATTACCATACCAAATTTGTCCCAGATTAAAATACACGGCACCGAAATTCCGTTCAGTGAATCAGTAAAGAATCTAGGTATTTATATGGATAAAAGTTTAAATTGGAACATTCAAGTTGCAGAAACCTGCAAAAAGGTATTTTCATTAATCCACTCGTTTAGACGATTGAAGAATTTTCTACCCCTTTCCATGAAAAAAATGTTAGTGCAAACACTCGTGATGCCCCACTTCGATTACTGTGATATTCTGCTTACTGACCTAAGCGTTACTTCGGCGCAGAGACTACAACGTGTTCATAATATGTGCGTCCGTTTCGTCTGCAATATTCGCCGGGCTGATCACGTAACACCATCCCTCGAAATGTTGTCCTGGCTTCGTCTAGAAGATCGTAGGAAAATCCACTGTCTTTCCCTTCTCTTTCACATATTACATTTCTCCACTCCTGTCTATCTTGCGTCTCGTTTTCAAAATTTATCCACCCATCATAACCTAGACACACGATCACAACACTCCTCAATATTATCCATTCCCTCCCACCGAACATCCTCATATTCATCTTCTTTCACTGTGGCTGTTCCTCGACTTTGGAATTCCCTACCAAGTAATGTCAGGGACTGTCAGACATCAAATCAATTTAAGAATAGGTTAACGAGATATTTTTCTAACAATTATTGTCAACAATAATAGCTGTTTCAGGTTTCTCAGTGTTTAATGGTTATATATATCACAGATAAATATATAAATTATCTCATTATTATTATTATTATTACTATTATAATTACCATTATTATTATTATTATTGTTATTATTATTATCATTATTATTATAACTATTTCTTACCAGTGTTTATTATTGTCACACTAACATTAGTTATCCAATTTTCATCATTTACTTTCATGTTGTTTTATGATCTAGATATTAATGTAATAACTATGTAAGCAAATGTATTTAATTAGAATTAGAGTCTGGCTGGGCGGAAGAGAAGGCCTACTGGCCTTAGCTCTGCCAGATTAAATAAATAAATAAATTATTATTATTATTATTATTATTATTATTATTCTTAAAAGAGGAAGAAAACCACCATAGTTTATATTAACTAACATTTCTTCACAGAAAAAAAAAGATACATAAAATTGAGATTACCCAAAAATTAATGTAATTTAGTGTATTTTTTAGTATAATTTATAACCGAAGATTAATAAAACCTCAAGTAGTATGTACATAGAAAGAACTTCCAGTGACTTCATTGATTAATTTGTATAAGTTTACATATCAACCAGATTTAGCTTCATCACATTGGCACTGTAAAATATTATATTACAGTATATAATCTTAAAAACAGGATAAAATATAATATGTCATTTATTTAACAACATAACTTACAACACATAATTTGATTCGGTCTAATTACATTATGTTTATTCCAGAATTGTGTCTTAGTGTAGAAACTTATAATATTTAATTTTACTTTATTAAATTATATTCTATTTATGTGTGTACGCTAAATGAATGTCAAAAGCAAGCATAGGCCTTGAAGTAAATTACTTTTTGTAACTCATTTAAAGAATTAATTGCAAAATGGTAATAAAATGAATAAAAATTTACATTAACAACTCTAAACAGACTGTTGAATAGTATATTATTTATCATAATAATTAATTTTGTCTGTTCGAACAATGTACATAATCATATCTTTGGCAAATTTTTTAACTACAGGTATCCATAGTTACAGACAAACATGGTTGTGGTTGAAGTCACATCAGATAACCAGGCGCTCAATAACATTAGAGATGCCGTTTATGCGACAGATTTAACTGAGGTATTAATACTATTATGGTAGTACAGCATTACTAGTATCATATGATTTTTAAAATAACCTATTATGAATTTCAATACAGAAGAATGCACAAGAGCTCATAAATTATACTGAATGTAAAAAGAAATACCGGTAATATTTATTTGCGTAAGTTTATAAGTCAACTTCATTTTAAATATCTCAAAGAAATTATTTTCATTACCTAGAACTTTAGTTATCAGTCCCTAACAGAAGCATACTATTTTTATTTGTAAAGTATCAGCAACTACATACAGGATTGCTGTGAGATTAGTGTTTTGACAAACGCATATAAGTTGCGCAGTATAATCTGTCAGTTTCGTCTCACTGCCTTTTCTGTCATGACGTCCTTATTGTTTGTATTGTCATTTCCAAATACACCATAATGGCTACGTAAGCCTATGCACCGAAATAATATAGTGTTTTATAATATAGCTTTTTTAGCTTACCCAGTTCTTTTTGTAAAGGAACAGTTCTAATGATAAACGTACATAGTATACCTAGTCTTGCCGTAAGTTCTTTCGTCATACAGAGGTAGGTTATTTTACGACGCTTTATCAACATCTTAGGTTATTTAGCATTTGAATGAGATGAAGGTGATAATGCCGGTGAAATGAGTCCGGGGTCCAACACCGAAAGTTACCCAGCATTTGCTCATATTGGGTTGAGGGAAAACCCCGGAAAGAACCTCAACCAGGTAACTTGCCCCGACCAGGAATCGAACCCGGGCCACCTGGTTTCGCGGCTAGACGCGCTAACCGTTACAGGTGTGGACTCATACAGAGGCCCCTACTGTATACAGAAATGACAACTACAATAAATGTATATATGTAATTTATTCATTAGAGACTACACAGAGTATACAATACACAAATTACTCAAAATGTCCACCTTTTGCATTGACACATATCTTCAAATGCTCCAGCCACCATCTATAGTGGCACACATGATGTCTAGAGATGTTGAGCCTGCCATCACCAAATCTGCCTTTAGGGACTTGATATTGCAGTCCTTCCCTTCTAAAATATCCCACAAGCAATAGTCCAGTGGATTTAGGTTGGGGTTTCTAGAGGATCAATCGCTAGCAGCGATAAAGTCAGGAGTGTTGCTCTCCAACGAATGTTGGTAGACTTTACCTTATGGGCGGGTGCAGAGTCCTGTTGAAATATCCAGCGCTTTCCCGTGAACAAGGTGGTGTTCAGGGGCTTCACAACCTTTTTCAGAATGTCGGTTTTGTAGTTGGTGGCATGTGTTTTTATCCCGTTCGCAGAAATGCTGTGATGTGATGCTGTCATATGCCACCACCCCTACCAACCTCTTTCCACTTTCGAACATTTCGCAGCTACTTCCTGAGTGGTGTGAGCATACCCTCGATCATTCTGGCAGTTTAGTTTTTCGTCCACGGTGAACATTTTCTCATCTGTAAAGAGAATTTGGAGGTGACTGTCATTCGCGTGCTGCTCCAGAAGTCTCTTGGCTCTTGTGACTTTTATTTGCCTTAAAGTTGTTGTCAGTCGCTATCCGGTGCTGAAAGTCCAAGGTCTTCTTTTATTATGCGTGACATCGTTCGCGGAGCAATGTTAATTTCCTATGCCATTTTTTTTTGCTTGCGGTGCGGATTTTTCCGAATTCTCTCGACAACAGCTTTGATGGCTGCTGGTGTCCTGGTCTTGGGGACTGACTGCTTCTAGCTTTTGTCATTATAAGAAAAAGTATTTGTTTATCGTTTGATACATCGATACACAAATTTCTTCATTATTTTCAACTGTCACAACAAGGTGAAAATCTCTACTGGAGTCTTGCTACACTTGTGTAGCGCATCACTGCGATGCGATTCTCCTTTATTCCCCACTCCATCTTAACTAAGCGGCATCTGGCCATGAACTGCATGCATGCAGGAGCTGAAAGTGTAATGCCACTCTGGTGCACGCCAAGCTGCAGGTGTGCCAAATTAATATGTTCTGGCAACAACTCAAACTTAGGGACAGAACTTATTGCAGGACTGGGTAGATGGAACACATACAGAAGAAGAGTTAGTTTTATCACGAATTTGATCAACAGTAAAATACTGTACTAATTTTAATTTATCAGTACTCCATTTGTACTTTATTTTTGTTCCAGTGAAAATACTCGTCTAAAAAAAACAAGGGTTTTCATAAAAGATGAGTATTTTTCCTAGACCAAACATACAATACAAATGACGGTACTGTGCTTATCATTTACCATTAAGTTTACTTTTATGATTGACACTTTATCTGATAAAGCTTCATCAATTTGCAGGGAGATGACAACCATTTCCCTTCCATTGTCCCTTGCTACAATGGCAATGAGATGCACATCACTAAGGAGCTGGTAAATATGGGCCTCTCTGCCATCTCCATCAAACACACCTCAGAAGGTCGGAATGGTCAGTGCATTATTAAAAAATAATTTAGTGGTGCAGTTAGCTCAAGTTTCTCAAGTTCTAGCCTGGACTCCTACAGTGTTGGCTTTCAATCTGGAGATCCACACTGAGACCATGGCGAGATTAAATGGAATTACAATTGAGAAAGACAATATTGGGCAGATCTTTTCGGAATAATTCCATTTCTCTACCACAATTTCAGCATTTGTCAGCAATTCATAATTATCACTCTCACTGATTTTGTAGCGACCATGGTAGAGTGGTGATGATACTGTTCGTTGTATAATGTACTGCTCTGATCTAAAATCCTTTTTGTCCTGTTTCCATTTTTAATACGTACAACAACTTAATAAACTCAAGAATCTCAGAAAGAAAATGATATGTCAGTGTATACGACACTGTAGTACTGTATACATCATATAACAAAGTTGATAACAATGTGAAATAGGCAACACATTTACAACAAAGACATTTGTAAATGACATCTTTATCCAATGCTTTTGCTTTAATCGACTCTTCTGACAAAGACAACATTTTACAGGACATACAATAGAAATCAAATGATCTTTAAACAAAATGTTTCTAAGACTAGTGTTGGAAAGAAATTCATTTGGAAATATTCTCAGGCTGGGAATTTTTATTAATATTCTTAATTTTCCTCACTTTTGCAAATGTTACAAGTTAAACTCAAGGGAAACACAGAAAGTAGAGAGTACACCTACTGACAATAATCACATGATTATTCCTGATTTCTACTGGAAGATTGATGATGTTTACCCTGTTGACTTTATAAATGAATGAGTCAGTTATAGTAGTGGATTTACAGACTGACATATTTGAATACATAATGCAATCATTTTATCGAGTTTATATTTATTTAAAATAGTACTTTCAAAAGCAAAGTATCTTCCTTTTTGTGCTCATTTGCTGCCAACATTGTAGTTATGTTTGCAATTGTGAACAATTTTTTTTCAAAACTTAAAATTGTAAGATCTAAAAAAGAATTTCGCTTAAACAGATGAAAGCTTACGTGCAATATTGCTAGTAGTTGTCTGTGAAAATGACATTTTAGATGTTTGTGGCACAGTAAAAATTCAGGTAAAATGAAAGAATTTGTTTTTCAACGTAAATACTCATATTATATAAATTATGAATAGTTTAGCAAAATTTGAAGAATGTGACATGTATAATACCAGTGAAAGATTAATGTCCCTTCTTTCTCACTGATACGCCCTACATTTAGCAGGTTCCATTCAATGACATTACAACTCTTGTCATCAGGGTAACCATTTTGCCGACGTCTAATGTTGAGGGATCTTTTAGACTGACCTCTATATTATTTTTTATGTATTACTTTCTATATTTTCATTCCAATAAAATTCTTGATCAATTGAAAAAAGGAAATTTTTTGTAAAGTTGTTTATAAGTTAATAATTGAGGCGATCAAATGCAAAACTCGCCTTATCCAGGTAAAGTGATTTGTCAGAAAACAGGAAAAGCCGTTATGGATATGGTCAGTTCTGCATTTAATAGTAATTTTCTGAGCTCTATGGAAGAGGAATTAGACAAGATTTGCACAGACTGACTATATCAGTAGATAGAGAGCTGGAAGAAGTACAACATCCCATATGTAACTCATTTTTTTTTTAATTTTGGATAAGGCGATAGCCTCAATTGTTAAAGAAAGATAAGATCTTTTTGTTCACATTTCATGGTTTTCTGTGTTTTACATATGAAAAAAGCCTGTGATTTCAATAACACCAATTAATTTTAACAATCTTTTCCATTTTGGTGTTCCAGAAATATTTCTGATGGCAAAGTTCCCAGAAATTTATCCATCACTGGCCAAGATATATTCAAACAATTTTAACAAGAGCAAGAACAATCCATATTGTCACAAAGTTAAACATACACCGATTTCACCTTTCTGATAGTCATGTTTCTGATAGCCATTGTCTATGGTGTAATAATGGCCATGGAAATCTGGAACACATTCTTTTATACTGCACGTCCATAAATCCTAATAGAATCAGTTAAAGTCATCACTACCAGTTGTACAAGACTTAGCTCTGCAACACATATTGACCACACCTCAACTGTGCCTACTGGTAGTATGTGTCAATAATGAACATTGATCAAAGTACCCCTCATTTGGTAGAAGAAACCCTAACTGAAGGTTACAGTAGACTTTATCAGCACCCAGCTGGATACATCAAGAAGACTGATTTTGAATTAATTTCAATATGTGCATGGTTTATAGGATGTTTTTATGTTGCAGATAGTCCAAGAGTGTCATCTGAACAAGATGGAGGGTACTTCAACTGCAGGAACTCTTTTTGGAACATACATCGGCCAGAACTCACCAAACTCAAACAGAAAGAGGTCTTCACGCAATGCAAGTTGGAACATTTCTTCCATAAGCACATGCGTTTCCACGGTCCCCACTGTTCCTTCTTGCATCCTGCTGTGCCTGAGAAGGAGGTCATCGATGAGTGTGCTCAGCTCGAGGTATTGACCAACCGCTTGAATGCTAATGTAAGGTCTATGGAATAAAATAAATGAAATGAAAATGAAAAACACACTCACTTTCCCTACAACAAAGTATTTACTATACGAGAAATCAAACCTCGGTCCCTTAAATATGAAACCTGTCAGCTACCTCACTGATCTATGACTGGTTTCTAATAGATCTGTACATTGACTCTGACGATAGGTGATTTGTCCTCCTTCGTCTGTGTCACTGACAGACAACGAGCATGAACATCAGAAGGAAGTCCATTTCAAGCAGCTGAGTGATGACGACTTGAACAAAGAGAACATTGTGCACAGGAGTCAGGCCATGTTCTGCGTCACAATTGGACAGCTATCGACACAACAAGCTGATACAGAGCAGTTCATAACAGATGATGCCAACACACTGCTTTTGGTGCAGTGCGAGGACTGTTCTGTATGAATACTGAAGCTATAGCTGCTATGATTTTCTAGATACAATACTAATGATACTACATATCTGAGAGATTAATAGCTAATACACTAAATTTTTACAAAGAAAATGTGACTTTAAATTCTGATAATTGAAAAATGAGTTCTATTCAGTCAATACTTAACATAAAACACAATTAAACATGTTATAATAACATTTACACAGATTTAAAAACAAACGTTTTCGCCAATTTTGATTGGCATCTTCAGGTCGTGTAGGTCGAAAGGAACATGTTATATATATAAAAAAAAAAGTGAACACTTGGTATATGACGTTAAAAACCAAAGTTACAACTGTAATATCACTTAAAAACAGAGAATAGAATATAGCAAAAAGCCTCCACGATGTGTGAAGAATCACTGTGTTGAAAGAGGCATGTGTGAACCAAGGAAACAGCAGGTTATTAAAACTTTTGAGAACATCTTCGTGAATTGCACTACTACTATTGTAAAGTATGAGTGTATCATCTACACTCATACTTTACAATAGTAGTAGTGCAGAATCACTGTGTTGAAAGAGGCATGTGTGAACCAAGGAAACAGCAGGTTATTAAAACTTTTGAGAACATCTTCGTGAATTGCACTACTACTATTGTAAAGTATGAGTGTAGATGATACACTCATACTTTACAATAGTAGTAGTGCAATTCACGAAGATGTTCTCAAAAGTTTTAATAACCTGCTGTTTCCTTGGTTCACACATGCCTCTTTCAACACAGTGATTCTTCACACATCGTGGAGGCTTTTTGCTATATTCTATTCTCTGTTTTTAAGTGATATTACAGTTGTAACTTTGGTTTTTAACGTCATATACCAAGTGTTCACTTTTTTTTTTATATATATATATATATAACATGTTCCATTCGACCTACACGACTTGAAGATGCCAATCAAAATTGGCGAAAACGTTTGTTTTTAAATCTGTGTAAATGTTATTATAACATGTTTAATTGTGTTTTATGTTAAGTATTGACTGAATAGAACTCATTTTTCAATTAACATTGAACTTAACGGAACCAATATGCCTTTGAAATTAAATTCTGATGATACTGAAATGAGACAGTGGTAAACAAATATAACATTAGCAGAGACCTTCCCTTATTTTCCTTTGACAATATTATCAATGAAGCATCAGAGCACTGTGTCCCAATAAATCAATGCACAGGCCAAGACTCTTATGATGAAACCCCTAAACAAAGACTACATGGCATGTAACCTATGACTGTAGTTCATTAAGACTCAGAATATATCAATATTGTTTGGTAGACCAACTATAAATCCAGGTAGAGAATATGGAAATGATTATTTTCAATCATATATTATGGTACATTTTAAAGTTTTTAATATATTTAATTTTTTTAAAACCTTTATGTTTGTTAATTCTGAGGACCAAAAAATTAATCTTTACACAGTCTGTTGATAGGTACGATATGCAGCATAGGTATAGAAATCTTTTCAAAAGATGTGAAATGTGCATTAGAGGGGATGGTCAACAATTCCAGCACTTATTATAAGGTAGGCCAATAAATTAACCCTGTAATGTAATGTATAATAAAATCACAAAATTTTATTGCCAAGAGCTGAAGTGCCAAATCATCACTAAGCGAGCTATTACTTGCTCATGTCACTTTTTGAATGATGCCGTACTAAGTGAAACTTGTCTCCAAAGCATACCCATTATCTGACCATCTACTTGAGATGAACGCAGATTAAGAGAATGAATCTTGCACAAAAAACAAGGTTCATTTTAATCATATAGCTTTCGCCACACATTCAAACATAACAAACTAGGCTACTATACAAATCTGGTTTTCAGATAGTAGCTCCCTGTAAAGCAGGTTTGAATAATTTCAAGGAAAAATTGTTCCGGGGCCGGGTATCGATCCCGGGACCCTTCGCTTAGCGCACAAAAGCTCTACCAACTGAGCTACCCCAGGGGGGGGAGGGGAAGGAAAAATTGTGACGGTGTCGTTAATAGTTTCTGGGGTAGCTCAGTCGGTAGAGTGTTCGCGTGCTAAGAGAAGGGTCCCGGGATTGATACCCGGCCCCAGAACAATTTTTCCTTGAAATTATTCATAACAAACTATTCTGATGAGTTGTATATCAGTGACATGTTCAGACTTAATTTGTCCGCATATTTTCGTTCTACTGTTTCCATTTTGTGTTAAATCTGTAACTCTGTTCATGATGTCTTAACTGTTACAGGAATTTAACAATACAATGAGCCAGTCAGTGGCAACTACCAATCGCACCAGTGATACATCGAGGGAAGGTGAAGCCAGGTTTGTTTTATTGTGAATTGTATGGGACAATAAAGAAATTCTTTCGAAGAAACAAAGTGAATAAGAGATTAATTTATTTCAAGTTATCAATCACAATTAACCTCCACTGATCGAATTTTTATGCAGCTTATGCCACTTTTGATCTGTCAATTTAGCCTAGTGTTGAATTCCTGTCAGAAAGGATTTTGATAGCTGTGCAGCCTAAGGCAAGTCAGTCATGAGTGACCAACATAGTTGTAAAGGATGGGGAGGGCCCATGTAAAATAAACGGTTTATAGCATACATGGAAGCTGATGAGGTTTGTAAGACTGCAGTAGAAGCATTTTGCTCCTTTATTAAATTATTGTAGAAGAAAATAAAAAATTGGAGTAACCCCCTTTTTTCACTAACCTTTTCAATTCATTAATATGCGATTCAAAAAATAACATTTTTAATGATCTCAGAACCGGTATAGTATAAAATTAACGAATGCATTATGTAAATGCATCAAATGAGCAATATGAGTATCATATAGAAGAACTTAATAATAAAAAATGGAGTGTTACTTTAAGGCAATACTAGTCTATAGAGGGTTTCGTATAACTAATATGATTCAATTTAATTTATGCTGCTAAAGTCTTGGTTATAATTTTCCCACCTCAGATACAGTCTTCTCAATAAAGATGGAAAATTATTCTAACCTAGCATTCTCTTTCAGTAAAAATTTTTCGACTATTGTTACATATTTAAAAAGCCTTTTCTCACATCATGGAGTACATTCTAATGACCACCCATTCCTTAAAAGTTTGCAGGCTTAAGAAGAAAATAATTTATTCATTCATTCATAGTATTCTGCCCAAGGGTAGGTCTTTCACTGCAAACTCAGCTTTCTCCAATCTTTTCTATTTTCTGCCTTCCTTTGTCTCTGCATATGATTCATATATCTTAATGTCATCTACCATCTGATATCTCTTCTGCCGCAAACTCTTTTTCCGTTCACCATTCCTTCCAGTGCTTCCTTCAACAGGCAGTTTCTTCTCAGCCAGTGACCCAACCAATTCCTTTTCCTCTTCCTGGTATAAACCTAGAATCTATGCATTGAAACTAAAACCAACCATCATTCAATGTTTTCAGATCATCAGAGCAATCTTAAAGACTAAAAATCCTGCGGAGCCCAGAGAACATCGAAATATGTCCCTCCCACATGAGGACATAACCATCACGAACAACATCCACATGGACTTCATCAAACCTTCAGTGTAGTACGAGAACTTACTGATAATACAGCATAAATCAGGCTAACGAGAAGAGAAATATTTATCTGATTTAAATGGAGAAATTGTTTAAATAAAGATCTACCATACATTTTAGGTGTGATTTGTGTTTTTCAGAGTGTTCAATGTGGTGAAAGACTTTTGAACATTTGTACCAGTCTGGAGTCTTGGTAGTGAATCCAGAAAATTAGTTTCCCTGTTACCGTGTAGTAATATTACATTTTTAAACAAGTAAAATATTGTAACAAAGTACTCTACAATACATTCTTATCTAATGGGTTATTTTTAAAAACCTTTTGCATTCGCTTGAATAGCGATCCTGAAACTGGGGACGGAAAACAGAGCTAGCACCACTCGGCGACGAACCACTGAACTAAAGGAAGTAAAGTCACTTTCTCTTCTACTCGCTCTGCCTCCGGTCTCCCAACTAACACTCTATATGCATTTCTGGATTCGCCCATATGTGCTACATGCCCTGACCATCTCAAACGTCTGGATCAATAATAATAATAATAATAATAATAATAATAATAATAATAATAATAATAATAATAATAATAATAGGCATATTCCAGTTCCTCTTAAATTCTGATAGTTATAACTGTTCCAAACCATATTTTCCTTCTCTGCTAATATTTTTCCTTCCAACAATCCATTGTTGATTATAAATTTCGAAGTACCACCTTCAGGTATTCTTTCACTATGTCCTTCCCACATTTCTGTATTTCATCAGTCACAAAAAAAAAAAGTTTTGTTCTTCATGAATTCTTTTCTTATCTAGTCGTGTAATTCCACAATTTTTTTCGCAATCCTGTTTAAAAAAAAAAACAGAGGCACACAATAACACTGGTGCTGTCATACCTTTTTATTATTTTAATGTCCAATTAACAAATTCAAATAGCAATAACAAATAATTATAATAAAATACCAGTACCAAAATAGGTCGCAAAAGAAAGAAATAAAATGTACCGCTTGACAATAAAGTTTACCACAGCATTTATTTCTGAAATAAACACTAATCCTGTATCTTATGCAAGTAAAAAAATAACAGAATGAAGAACGCATATTTAGTAAAGATTAAAGTATTTTATTTGGCAAATCTTAGAGATTCAATTACAAGACAAGCACAAAACTCTGATTCAACGGTAGCAATTTCTTTATGACAAATAACAAAAACATTTCATCACTTTTATATTCCTGCATTTATTCTCTTATTTACAATTATGGGCCATTTCACAATGAAAGTATTGTTGAATTGCAGGGACAGTTTACTTTTATACAAGTTCTAAAAAACTCGGGAGGAGGGATGGAGTGTTAATCTCCACTTAGCAAATATTTATATATATACACACACATACACACAGCAAGCAAGACTGTGTCACACAAACCACTCTCTCAAACCTCTCAGACATGCACAAGATCCCGGCGAATTTTCAACTCATTCCTTCTCTTTTACAGTTATTGAGTACTGGCTCAAAAATTACTGTCATAAAATACTCCATTAACAAATGCATTTTTTGCATATTCGAATTACTCACACATAATTTACTAAATGAAACGCATTTTAAAAGTCAATACTTTATTTCCAACTTTCATCTGAAGTGACATTTACTGGTACTTCAATATTGTATATACAGTATAATCCTGTTAATACGCTCGTTACAGAACTGTGGCCTTAAAGTGTAATAACTGGGACAGCACTACAGATGGAAAATGATTTATGAAATGTGGAAAACAATTTAGACACCACGTCATAGGAAACATATTATATTGTGCATTAGTTCCAGTGTAAAATGCAAATAACTCTTTCAAAAGAAAAAATATTTCATTGCTATGTGTTTCGTATTGCTATTATGAATAACATTTTCTATGTGGTTCAAATAACTACAAAGAATTTCACTTGATACACCACTAGGAGCAACACTAATGTAATTTTTCACTTATAGACAAGATTTCCACTTTGCCATTTTGCACTATCAAACTTACTGCACACTTCACAGAATTCAAAGGATGACTAAATTTTACAGAAAGGACAGAAAAGTATTGACAGAAAGTTTTTAAGTGTTAAAATCCTTGCATACAAAGGCAAATACTGATAAGTACAACTTCTGATAGCCCTTCTTCAGGTAGAGGGTAAATTTCCTTCTTGCACTCGTGATGCAATGACCCTCAGTACAGTCACAGTAACATCACAGTCTACTATATACAGTCGCGAAGCTTGAGGTGATTTTTTGCAAATCTCGCGATAAAGCGCTCCAAGCGGTTAGCAACTAGAAACAATAGACTGTCTACGGTCGACTTTGGATTTAGAGTGGACTGAGTCGTATTTCCATCGAGTGCTAGGTCGTTGCGTATTTCGCATTGATGCTCGTGAAGAAAAATCCTAACATCTATTTCTTATTTTACTTCTAGATGCAAAAAGTGGTTAATAAACAGCAGGAGGGTAGATCTAATGACAAAGGATGAAGCATATCTTTATAATAATATAAAGTTTTGCTCTCTTCATTTCGAAAACACACAATTTATGAATGAAAACAAAAATAAATTAATCTGGAATGCAGTTCCAACTTTATTTGATGTTTCAAATAAACCTGTTCTGTTATTACCTGCAGCTGAGAAACAAAAGCTCTGCACTAATTCTACGTCTGTATCAGCTACAGACCTACTTCTTTTTTTTTTCAAAGGATATGTTTTTAATTATAGCTGTTAATTTGGTTGTTATTTTTATTTGTTACTTTACTAGAGACGTAGAAAAAGTAATTCTGTTACAATAAAATTTATTGATCACGTTTTATTTCCAATTGTGATGTGATTATTATTGCTTAACCTCATCCCACTTTGTTAACTACGTAAGCCTACACTACAAGTACCGGTACACGTAAGTTACTCTCATTAATTCATATTTCCATTATTATTGTTGTAAAGGGAAATGCAAATTAATATTTATTGGTTTCATAGTTCATTATCGCTATAAACTCGAATGAGTGAAGCGATTATAGTACATTTCAGTTCGTTTTGCACAAACAAAATAATATTAACCTATTTCTTGCAGGTATCGAGTTTATGGTGGAATTTAATATACTTCATTAACATAATAAATTAACTTTATCCATTTAATATTTCAATAATGGAAGGAAGGTGCTAATTTTTCCAAAAGAACACGACAACGAAAGTGTAACATATTTTGTCATCTGCTAGGAGAGATCTGTGATGATGAGGCGATAGTAGCGATCCTAGTGTTGGGCAACTATCCATGGTTTGCATTTTTACTACATATTGAGCTTCGCGACTGTATATAGTAGACTGTGGTAACATATTTCTTCACCAAGCTTCTAAAACAATAGGTTTCGCAATCTATACAGAATTTTTTATCCATGTTGAATCTTCCGTACACTACTTTTAACACTTGAATATAAATAATTGATTAAATGGTGATCTTACTCGTGTTAATTATGTAAGCTGTAAGCCACACAGGCTTACATAATTAACACGAGTAAGATCGCCATTTAATAAATTATTTAGAATTTTTTACTCACTTCCGATCCCCAAAAAGCAATACAAGCAGGATTTGGAAACGTTATGAGAGTAAAATTATGCAGGATTATAATATATGTATATGATATGTCCAGGAACCGTGTAAAAAGAGCTTAAGAATAGGACAGAATTATAAGCGGGAGCGTATTAACGAGTTTTACTGCATATTATTGAACAAATTATACACTTTTGCATTCACATCTTCAAACATTTAACAGGAAAATAAATTATTTTGTTTTCCTCTCTTTATATTTAGCTCAAATAACTGACAATTATTATGCCTCTGCCCAGAAAATAATTGTAACATTTAAAAATATGTATTTTCCTATTAAAGCTAACACACAAGACAGCCACAGTCAATGACGTACATTGTAAGTATAATCGTTCCACTCACATGTTTAACACTGACAACCCTTTGATATTCAAACTTACACCACTCAAACGTGTTTGTTTATTTGCTGCACAAATCAGATTTTACCACATGGAGTATAAGTCAAGGTTACAATACTGTATCTCTTATTGCTGTATTTATAGTTCAGTTCAGAAAATATTGTGAGCTTGCTTAGAGGTACAAAATCCGTGTTACAGTAGTATTTATTATACTTATTTATCTATTATTTTCTTTTATTTATTTACCCATTTACTCAAACAATAAGTGTACTGTGTATTGGATCGACATGTGATGGCTCTGGGAAAGTAACCGTGACAATCATAGTGCCAATGCTTCTAGCAACGATGACAGAGGTTCTCATACTATTGGGAGCAGTAGGAAAAGTGACCGACACAAATCATCCCCGAAGTGTCTGAATAAAGGTCACAGGAGGTTATACATTGTGTGTATGTTGTTGTTTGGCCAAGTGTCTGAAGGCAGGTTTGAACCTAACAAATGATACCAATATGACACTACTTATGAGGCAACTAGGCCAGGACATAATGGGGTAGGGTGGTCAGTTCCTTTCACCTCTCCATTGCACATTTACTCTTAATGGGTTGAGAGAAAACTCCACATGTGATGAATGCCAACATATTTGAAAAATGGTTTCAGCACATACTACTAGAAAATTTCCTGCCCAGAAGGTTCGTAACTGCACTAGATAATTCTAGTATCACTCTAGATTGAAGGTAAAGATTCCAACTAAGTACACCAAAAAGAAAGAAGTCATTAAATTCATGAAGAAATACGATATTCAGGTTCCAACTCCAGTCTCAATAAAAGAGGTTAATATAGAGAAATAATTTGTAATCGACAAAAAAGTATGATCTCGTGGTCATGGGGTTTTAAGATTGCCACCATATCGCTGGTGCTTAAATTCAATCGAGTTAATGTGGGCGCATCTTAAACATGAAGAATGTGACCCCTCTCATTTAGTGACAGTGTTTGCAGTGCTTTGCGAAAATGTGTGGATGATATTCAGGAAAGCTATGTGCAATACACCATAAAGGTACAGAGGTAGTACATGGAATGAGACAATACACATGATACTGACCAGATCATCTTACATGTGGAAGACAGTAATGGCAGCATGGATGATTGGGTTAAGTGTTATCTATCAGAAAGCTAATAATCAGTAGTGAAGCGTGACACAATTTTTGGATAAGCTGGGGTTCAGAAATAGTGATCTAGGCAGTGCTTTACGACGCTGAAAGGTAAATGAAACGTGGAAACACTCCTGTTTTAATTTACTAAATTCTAAATTGATCTTGTCCCTTCTTTGAAAATGTTTGGGAAAGCTCAGCTTACCCTGCCTACCCTGACGCTTCGCCACTGCTAATAATAGGCATGTATTCACAGGCAATATATTTTGAATATCCTGTCAGCTTGTTGATTTCAGCAGGTAACACTATTACTTAGTTCCATTTGTCATTAAAATAAAAGTACTCTATAATTACTTAACTAAATGATAATGTAAATATGAGAAATGACGCATCTGATAATCAGGTTAATACACCGATAAATAATAATATACCAGTAATTAATTAATGGGGGGACATACAGTACAGTCATACTTTACTTACACTACTGAAACAAACTAGTAAACGTGACAACACAGCCTGTGTTTGTGTTTGACTGCAGTACAGCCAACAATTACTCTTTGACTTGCCGAAGTTAACCATCTGAGTGAGACGATAATACAAATGTAGCACCACATACCACTCTGCCAGTACAACTACTTTAGCCACAGTTGGAAAACGTACTCTACAGACTACTACAAAAATAAAAAAGCAATATATATTGAAATAATACTATTTATTACGAAAAATTATGTTTAAAGAACATATATAATTAAATCTATGTTCCAATAAAATGGATATAGCTGCAGTTTGTAAGTTGCCTCTCTCATATTTTGATTGTGGTCGATAATATTCTTTCCTCTTGGCAGACCATAAAAATTGTCTTACAGGCTGCAAATGGCCCATGGGCTGGAATTTCCATATCCCTGTTGACAAATCAATGATTAATCTCACATTCAAGAAGTTTCTTTCACCTGTCCATTATTAAACTAACATAATTCATACAATGGCCATTTCATGAAACCACCAATATACAAAACAATGGACTCTTTATCAACATCAGTATGTTAACATAGTGCAGTACACAGAGTGATAATGTTTCGTTCATGTATTTTTTCCTTAATTTGTTTTTCTCTAACAAAATACTATTTTTAATATGGAACTAAAAGTTTATTAAAGGGATAAATGTTATACTAAAAGTTCCTTATGATGGAGTGTTAAAATTATTAAATCAATGATGTGTAACTTTATTTATGGAACGAAAATTGAAAACATAAGGAAATATGAAAACTAATAACTCAAGAGATTCAAGAGTCTGTTAGGCTTTTCATGCAGGCGAGAAACAGCGAGTACATTGTACATTTATACCTGGAGCTCTCAGCCCTCTGACTCAAGAGTTTGGGTTTTGTACATCTATAAAAATGGCCTCCCAGTTTTCACTTCCCTTACTTCTTATTGCCTTGAGTTTCAACTTGAGCACCTCAGGTCTAATGACAAACATGGCAACCAATAGCTTACTCAGAACATCTACAATCGCAGCTCTTCCCTTCTGAAGGAAGACATGCAAAGAATTTATCTCCCATGGCCAGGTTTTTCAACAGGAGTCTTAGATTTGGTTGAATGGTTGCCAATCCCTCCAGGTAAGAACAAATGGATCTTCCTGGATTCTGCTAGTCTGCTGTGTGATGAATTCTATTTCTGAGGTGGAGACACCTTTAACACAAAATTCATTACTCTTATGATAGCATTTAAGGCAAGGATGATAACTAGCAGAACATATCTTCGATCTAACATGGAACACAGTAACTGCTCAACCACTGAGGACAACTTACAATGCTGAATCATAACAATGTATAATTTTATTTCAATAAATGTTCTTGAGAGAAAAACGTAACTCCAATTCTGTAGACGCAAAGAATGCACTGTAAAATCCGTATTCCTTTACATATTATTTTCCAACCTTACTCAAAACAAATTTTGGCGATGGCTATTAATACAGTTGGCTCATAAAAGTAACTGGCATTTCCAAAGCATGGCAGTGAATGTTTTATTGAGAGATATTCCACCTTACACTGTAGTCATTCTAAGTTACTACCTCCTACATTGTGGCTTTTTCAAGATGCACCACTTCGTTCAACTTCACTAACATCATGTAACACCTGTTGCTGTAATGCAAAGCAGTCACAAGAAAATACAACAGTATGCAATCTAAGAAAACTGTAGGAAAAAAAAAGCTAGATTTATAATGGGAATGTTCATTAGAAAGGTAGATAGACAATGAACCAAATGTAAGCTACTCTCAAAATATGGGAGGATTCATTAAGGCGTCATGGTACAGTAGCATAAATACTGATTTATTTCCAGCGCCAGCATCTGCTAGGTTCGTCTAACATCAACAAACAGTCAGCATAAACAGTTGGCAAATGTTAAGTTCCCTTGTGCAGACAAGGGTAAAAAATTGCCAATACTGTTAAAATATTGTCGACATTTTACACATTATATCAAAATGTAATTGAAATAACACTAAAGTAAATCCAGTACTATTATTATTCTCTTGTTATTCCTTATGTAAAGTATGCATTCGATCTAGCTTTAAACTTCAAAGAAGTTTACATTCACTATTAAGACTTCGCAATTTAATTCAAAATAATCATAAATAATAATGCATACTTTCATTAACACAAACTTACGTACTAGTTTCACAACAAAGTGAAAATCTGATTTTCTTAAAAAAAAAAAAAAAAAAAAAAAAAAAAAAAAAAAAAAAAAAAAAAAAAAAGAAAGAAAGAAAGAGAGAGAAAGTTGTGATAAAACTGCAATAAAAATATTCCCGCAATAAACGTACATAATATATCAAAATGTTTTACTGTATATTCTGTTCCTTATATTACAAAGAAATAGAAATAATGAATTACGACAATGTGAAGATAAAAGAGTATACTTTGACATTTTTCATTTAAGGATGTCTTCTTAGCCGTCCTGCAGAATACAGTAGGGCCATGGCCTTACAAATTGATTTCATTCAAATTCAGTCACTAGAATCTGTAATGACTGTATCAATTTTCTTCATATATTTTAATAAAGGGATATATATGTGGAAAGGGGAAGTGCTATCAAATTATGTTTTAGGTTCACTCTTTTTAAAAATTTATATTTCCTTATTGTATTATTTCTGACTTCACATTTCTTCTTATGTCTTATGTTATACTTTCTTACCAATCTTTAAACTTTGATTGTTCATGCAAAATCTTTGAGACCTTTACTAATATTTACAAAATCAGCTTTGATATATTTTTAGCACACAATAAGGTGTATAAAATGCAAACTTCATAACAGGTCGCGGAAATAAATAAATATGAAAATATACAATTAACACGATTTCGTACTGTCTCTCTTACTGATTCCAATACACATAATGAAAACTCAGTAAAATACAAATATTCACCATGAAATGTATCACAGTGGAGCTTCGATTATCGTCATTTATTGCTCTAAAAAACTGCAACAGAAATTACGATAATTAATCATTTAAACCCACGTTACAGCAACAAGTGATTAAAAAAATAAAGCTTCTACATGTAAACATATTTCCTTAGATTACAAGTTATAACACTGAATTGCATCTTTTGATGGGAGGCCATGTTCATTTCCCGACTTTTATATTAATGACACATTCTTAGATAACTACATCCTAAGAAATTGGCCTACAAAACATAACACTCAGGCACGTGATTGGAAGTTCAAGAGTGTGCGAATGTTAAGAATGTGCTGACATACAATCTGACAAATATGACGATTAGTAGGATTTAACCATAATCAAATGTAATGGTATTATTAAATAGTGAACAACAGTTAGTAGAAACGACAGAAGTCGAAGGCGTTGATAATCGAAGCTCTACTTTATTATGAAATGATATCAGAACTCCTTAATATGGCCCACTGTTTACGTATTAATTAAATTAAGCCTTTGGAACGAGCTTTATGTAAGCACTTGTTGGAACAGTAATCTCACCATTAGTAACAGAAGTATCATGTATATTACAGATAACATAATGGCTTCCACATGAAATTCCAATTCTTCCTTCCATGAACACAAGATTGTGAAAAAATGATAGAGGCCAAGAATTAAGTTTTCGAAAAAACTAACTACTTTATACTTCAATTAAAAATCTTTGTGCTGTCATTCAGTTTAGCAATAGCAGGACAGTGCCACATTTGTATCACTTGAGCACACATTTTCTCATTGTTGTTTGTGGAAGATGAACTGGGAGTCACCATACCCCAACAGGGTCAATTACCTGGCAGTCATTACTATTTTACTAAATAAAAAGACATCCAGCAGGACTCTAACATACCTATATTGTGATGTGGTTCTGGGGATTTCCACTGTCTCTTGACTTGTAAATTTTCCAACATTTCGAAATTGGTTTCACCTTTAAGATTGCATATTATCATTAGCTTTTGATGTAGAACTGTACAGAATGCATCAACTGAATGAAGTACTGGTAACATTACTTTACACTTGGTACAAGTTCTAAGCTCAAAATCAAATTGGGTGCCCTTTGAAGAGATAGGTATTTATTTCTATATAAATTATTTAGATTACTAACCGGGATTTGGTCTTGAACTGTAAGATTAAACTACCTGGTATGTAAACGTTAAGTGGAATTCAGTTACCATCAGAAGATAGGAATTGTTCATAAATCCAAGGTACAAAATACCACTGAAAAGGCTTATGAGTTAGTTTCTAAAACTGATTAAGATATGAAGGCTGCAAATACGACCATTGAAGATAAAGTGGTTACACTTGGATTTTGTCTCCAGGTACTGTATTTTATTGGGCTATAAGAGCTGATGGCAAAATAATAACGAAAGAATGGAATAACATCAGAAAATACAAAAATGCACGTGGAGAAACTCTATTCCATAGCACTATTTTGTACCAAATTAATCTCAGCATCTGCATGAATTCAATTCCCTGTTATTTTGGTGAAATCTGACAGCTGACTATAATATAAGCTCCAAAATGCACTTCTTAAGTCTGTTTCTATCACTTTGTAATGAAAACAATACAATCTGGGAGTACTGGACTAGCCACCAGCATAGCTTGGTTGGTTAAGGCACATGTCTGCCGATTCAGTGTTGTGTTCGGGCACAGGTTCGATCTCCGCTTGGCCTGATTACCTGGTTGGGTTTTTTTCGAGGTTTTCTCCAACTGTAAGGCGAATGTGAGGTAATCTATGGCGAATCCTCGATCTTATCTCGCTAAAATATCACCTCGCTGTCACCAATCTAGCACAATAAGGTTTAACATTACATTTCATCTCGACCTTTCTGAAAGGAAAATTTGGAGAATGTATTATTTTTCCTTTTTTATAATTCCCGAGCCATTAAACATTATTGCAACTACGTAACTTCTTATAATAGTTCACGTGAAAGATACAGTTAATTGAAACTTGGAATTAAAAAAAACAGTGAATTTTACTCTATATATTATGAAAGAACTACACAATTTTGTTTGTAAAGTTAGAAAATTATTTTTGAGAAATAATATTTCTGTTTGCAAACCCAGGTTCTACTTCGCAGCACTTGAAAATTGTTTTTATTTAGACATGCATCTGTCTAATTACCAATAGGAATAAAATCACGTAAGTCGTGAAAGTAACATTTCCATAGCCATAATCTAGATGTAACAAGTATACCAAATAAAATTCAATATGCAGGAAAATCCACCAACACTTAACCATATGAATTTAGAAGAAAATGAAGTAACATTTCATTTAACATTTACAATCCAATACTGACATAATTATAAATCCAAAAAATGGGTGCTGAACCACTACATACATATTAGCTAGAAATGACTAAAATTGCATTTTTGAGATCAGCAGTTCATTGTGGACTGACAGGTCACGTGCTTAATAACCATTTTTATACATTTTTAAGTAATTAAAATATTATACAAAGGATAATTTTGTACACTGAAACAGTTCCTTTTAGGACTATTGCCTGTTAGGAAGATGATGATGAAACATTATACAAATTTAAAGAGAAAGATACAACAGAAACGAGAATGACTGTAACACATTCTATGAATGGAAGAGAGACTAAACAACGAAATTAATTTATAAACCAAAGTAACAGAGTATTGCTAGATTACCCAAGACAAGACAGATAATGCCAACTTTAATGAAATTGGAACACCTCTGAAGACCATACGTTCTCTATGGGATTCAGATCTGGACTGTGTTTTGGTCAGTCCATTCTCTGAATCCCCACCTCTTGGAGAAAGTTGATGACACATTGTGCTACATGAGGACAGACATTATCCTGCATTAGAATAAAGTTGTTCCCAATGAAAGATCCAAAAGGCATAACGTGGTTCATAAGAGTTTCTTCCACATAGTGGTCAGCACTGAGGACACCATGCTCAACGAATACCAGGTCTGTCTTTTCTTGTATACTGATTCCGTCCAGACCATGATGGAACCTCCTCAAAAAGGCACTCTATGAGAGAAGGTACAAGAAGATTAGCGCTTTCCACATTCTCTCCCATCCATCTGGAGAAAGTAGGCAAACCTAGACTCATCTGTAAACAAGACATCAGATCACTGTTCTAACATCTAGTTGACATGTTGATGAGTGAACTCAAGTCTTGCAGCATGATGTTGCTGAATGAACAGGGGTCCTGTGGCAAGTCTTCCAATTGACAGTCTTGATGGAGTCGGTTTTAGACAGGGCGGCATCTCGCAGCTCTATGAATGCTTCCAATTGATCTCCAAGCCTCTCCGTTACATAGCAATAAGACCTTCCTTCTTCAGTTAATGCAGCAGCTCTTGCAAAGGTTTCCAGGTTTAATAGCATGTTGATCATATGAAAATTTCTTCGTAACTGCGCCAAACAATGAACAAAACACGTCTCTTCGCCAGTTAACTTCAAAATCACAAGCCATTCCCCAAACACATGGTGCAATAAATGTTAACAAAGCTTGTAATAGATGTGAGAGTGGTAATGGTAACAAAACAACAAAAGCGTTAAGGGTCTGAAAATAATTATTAGGGTGGTTTTTACACTAACGTTTTCTTTCAGAATATCCCAGCAACATCATAAAACTACTTCAAAGTTAAACAAGAAGACTTTAAGCCCTAGTATTTAATCACAACATTACTTTAATACATAACCCAATCTTTTTATCGTAAAATAAAGAAAAAAATATATAATATGTACCTGTGCTAAAAATCATTCAAGACTGAAATTATATTATCAGGACAAGGTTTCAAGGCACCCTTATCTCTAGCTTTACCATACATCACATTCATCCTCACTTGCAGTATCAAAACTGGAACTTCCAGTCAACAGGTCTGGGTTGATGTCAGAGCATTGACAAGGACTAATGTCATGCCACTCTTTTCTCAGTAATTTTATTGTCGGGACATTTTGGCTTATTTAAAGACGCATAATTATTGAAAGTTGTATACAGTGAAATCTCCATACAACAATTACCGATATACAACAATACCCTCTACAATGTTAAAATACAATTGCATTATTTTCTCTGTAATATATTTTTTATGCTAACAAATACTAGTTTTTATCACAATTTATTAAATACTAAAACTCTTAAATAATCAATGTACATAAATTATAGAAGTGGTCCCTTATACAGTACAGTTCCAAATATCATGCATTTTTTCTTTGTAAATTCTCGATGAAACAATAAATTCCTCTACAACAACATTTTTCTTCCTAGTCCTTGTGGTTTCACTGTATCGAGATTTCACTGTACACAAAATCACAGAAAAAAGCGTCATTAAGTCATTACCTTTCTTAAAAATAATATTCGTATTAATAATTACTGTTGTAAAATGGAAATTAAATTACGAATGAAAAGTGCACAAAAGACTAGAACACACGAACCTGCAATGGCCGTTTCCATCAGCATAAAATGAGTGTTAATTTAAATTGGTTCAAGTCTGAGTATTTGCATGCGAATATAATACGTGATTGAATATAATACACATCCCAGTTTTCTAGATGATACTTTGTAAAAAAAAAAAAAAAAAAGTATTATAATTGCACAAATACAGTATTGGCCTGGTGTCTGGTTTTTGGCAGATGGATAAAATTTGTGTTTAAATTGGGACCATTCTAAAGTGAACGAAGTTAATAGTAATAAAATACTAAATGATGTCGGATTTGTGGACGAATTTTATATAATGGAGAAATATAAATTTCTGAGTAAGATTTATGGAATGTGAAGTTATGGAAACAAAAGAGTTGAAGAATGGTGTCAGCATTTATTCTCTCCTTACATTTCAATGCGTTGCTGCATTAAAATGTTAAACATTCCCTGCATGCATTTATTAGTATGTGAGCTCATGTGATATCTCACGTCTCTGTAACTGGAAGTTTCTAATGCTAATCATTGAGCACCTGGATAA
This sequence comes from Periplaneta americana, assembly GCF_040183065.1. Lineage (NCBI taxonomy): Eukaryota > Metazoa > Arthropoda > Insecta > Blattodea > Blattidae > Periplaneta > Periplaneta americana. The sequence goes on from NC_091133.1 coordinate 57,921,911, forward strand.
GCTCATCAAGAAGCAAAATTAATTGCTTGACTAATGTTAACTGTGTGTGTGTACTATGCAATTAATTGTAAGACCTAACTTTAAATAAGAAAATCACCATAACACATTTTTTATTATTTGTGTATTTTCGTAAAAAAATTTCAAAATCTAATCTTTGCAGGAACACAATACAGCTTATAGATTTTATATGGCGAGAGTGTAACAGTAATGAAAGCTGCATATACATGGGGTGTAACTTTAACAGTGGCAACACTGCTGTAAAAGCGAAACGAGACGGAGTTAATTGTTGTCACTTCTATCACATGTTAATCTATATCTGCCCTCCTTCCCCCTAAAAGGACTCTTTCATCCGACGCACAGTGCATGCGCTGTGAAGAGTTGAAGTTAGTCTCCTGTTAGTTACAGCTCTAAGCGGTTGTGTTTCGCCATGTTTACAAAGCAGAAACAGCGATCTTGGCTGAAAATTCAATCTGCCCATGGTCGTACAGCACGACGTCATGACCTCATGATGGTCTTGTTGAGGCATGTGGAGAGACGACTTTACCATACAGCACTGTGGCGAGGTGGGTTCAAACCTTCAACGAGGGGCATGACTGCGTGGAAAACATGGCTCGGCCAGGCCGTCCGAGTGTTAGTGACGAGGAAGTGCAATTTGTTTCCGCACTATTAGAAAACAATCGACGACAGACGGTACGTGAGTTAGCCCAGGAGATAGGAATATCGCATATGACTGTGTTTCGTATTCTAAAGAATCACCTAAAAATGAGAAAAATTGCATCTCGATGGGTTCCCTGGGATTTGACGGAGACACAGCAATGGATGAAGCGATGGATACAATAGGACACTAATTAAAATCACTTGGAGCGTTATGATCGTGAAGATGCCTTCTTACAGTGTATTGTCGCGCTTGATGAGACATGGGCCAGGTCATATGAACCTCTACTTAAGTGCCAATCAAATGAGTGGCGTCATTACAGGTCATCACGCAAAACAGTGGTGTGTCGTACCCCTACAAATGTGAAAGTTATGCTGATTGTTGTATACGACTGTGAAGGCGTCATCCTAACACATACCGTCCCGCAAAGACAGAATGTTAATGCACAGTATTTCCGCCATTTTTGGAGCATAATTTGATACCAGCGTTGCGCCCACATGTTTTGCAGAACCCTCCCATCATTTTGCAGGATAACGCAAGGGCGCACATGGCACAACCTGTAGTTGATTTGTACCGTCTCTGGGGGTGGAAAGTGCTTTTCCATCCACCACATTCACCAGACTTAAGCCCCTGTGATTATGACTTAATCCGAAAGATGAAGGAACCACTTCGTGATGTTCGATTCTGGAATGTTCCGATATTCTGCAGGCAGTAGGGTGGTCCATCAGAAACATGAATAGAAGAGGAGCTGCTACAGGGATACGACTTCCACATTGCTGGCAACGAGTTGTAGACAATGCTGGTTATTACATTGAAGGACTATGTATCACTTGTATATTCATAATAAATAAATAGTTGCCACTATTAAAGTTACAACCTGTGTAATATGCTACAGATTATTCAGTTCTCTTTAATTAAGACAATTTTCAAGGTTACCAATTAAAACTGTCCCTTTAGAATCACGATATGAAGCTCAAGAGATGTGAAATGTGGTTCCTATGGCAACATGATACAAAATTTCCAAATGTACATTTTCTTAAGTATATGTTGACAACTCTACAGAACACCATATTCATTTTTATATGCCAGCCATCTTTTTTTCAGTTCTTGAATGTAGCAGGAAAGTCCAGTTTCATAGTCGTCACTTCATTAGACATAATGATCCTTGGGGATATTTTGCTATAAACATCTGGTGATCAGGGTTACAAAACCATAGTTCTGCAAAGAATAGAACTTAAATTAATCTAAAAACAACTTATCCAATTCAACTAACATGGTTTACTGTTCCAGTACTCCTCAAACTTTTTTTTTAAACATGACGTCTAATTACTGATTCATTTTAAGTAGGCTATGTAAATTTAACATCTGTCAGAACAATTAAATATTGGAATGAAAAATATGTGAAATAGATTGCATGCAGTAATTTAAAATTCGTAGCAAAGAAGAAGAAAATCCACTCCAACATATCTTTGTGTTGTTTGTGTACCCTAATCTGAAAACCACTATGTGGCCCAACACAACTGATATGATCATGATTCAGTATTCATTCAATAATTATTGAGACAGAAATCTTGACCAATTATAAACCTATTTATTTCCTTTTAAATTATTTATTTAAATTTCACTACTGCCATGACAATCATACTTCTTCACCTTTACTTCTCAACTAGATCCGAGAAACTGTACCTCCAAACAGGCTATGTCCACTGTTTATCTTCCTCCCAGTTCACCATCTTCTCCACTGTAAGTAAGTTTTCCATTTCTTTGAAGTTAAACACGTTTCGACTATGTCGTATTTTGGACTGGAGTTAAACATTACTTACTGTCTTCTGAAAACACACATCCCAAAGCAAAATCCTTTCACATTCACTGCCAAAGATGATGAAATATCATTCAACAGAATTAAAGAAGTCTGTAGGTTCAGTATTAGTTAACATCATACATAACCACATGAACTTCTGAAAAAGATAAAGAATAAAATTATGTAACATGTCCCTGGTAGTGAATGTGTCATAGCACAAGCTTACTAAAAGAATAGAGTTCCAAATTCGCAACTGAAACCAATATCTTAATCTTATGTAATTCAGTATCACATAACACATAAGACAAAAAAAGATAAAATAAAGTATATTCTAAATTCATTGGATCCAACACAGCAGACTTCTGAGTATTCATATGCTACTCACAAACTTTAATATCTTATTATAAGGACTTCTTGTGAAGTGAAAAAAGAAGGCAATTTCACTCCACTACTCCAGTCTCAGTAACGACATAGTTATTACAATAACAGCCAATAATTTGGAGCCATGTATCAGCTGCATAATCAGGGAAGGTTCCTTCCCTGATGATGGTTCTAATACATGGCTCTAAAACGGATGTTTCTGCATTTATAATATGACGCAATAACCCAAAAATCCCTCATCTCAATGAACAACGTGGAAGTCTCAAATTATACATAATTATTAGTTGTTTAGAGAAATTACTGATATTAAAAAAAAGTAACTGGATGAATTGTAAGTGAATGGTTAGCTAATCATATTTTCTAGATTCACCTCCTGGCAAATACAAGTGAAATTTGCAGTGGACAAATAAAAATGTTGGGCAGGTTTTACCGTGGTATTCACATTTCCCATGCCATCATTCCACCAATTTTCCTTATCACTAGAGGCATGAAAATATTGCAATTGCGATAAAAATAACAACTGTGCTTTTTAATCCTTTTTTTCTCAGTTTTCTTTACATTTCATCATAATTGCAACCTTTTGAAGCCAATTTCATTATTGCGAATTAATGCTATAAATGGATAGTACAGTGATAAATTGTATTTTCAGCAAAATACAAGCGACTTCAAAAAAATGTGTATTTTTTTTTTTTTTCAATTGGAATATATTTTTCAGATTTTATTTCATTCTTGAGAACATGACCAGGAACTCCATTTGTATGGACTCTAGCATACCCTGAGCCATGCATGCGCACTACAGATTTTTGCTTTCATCTGCTACAGGTACATGGACCAAAGAGTATAACTCTGATACTCTCTGACATGGACATGGTTATTGTTCGTGGGCAGAAGTTAAGGGAAGCATCAGCTGTTTGCAGTATTTCGGCTGTTGATTTTAAAATTGCGGTTGCCACTGAATTAAAACAAATACTTTCATTCAGTGTTATACTGTTACAGCAAAATGTGTCATAGTCAACGTGCATTTATATACTTTTCTTTTTGGATCTTTTTTTTTTTTTTGGCAACAAAACTGAATCTATTATTTAACGGAATATTGAAATATTGATCAGATATGTCATTACCATGTAGGCTATATACCTCATTTTCATTTACCCCTCTCAAATACATAAAACAACAAAACAGGTATTAGCTAATAAACACCATTTCTTTAAATAATTAATATTATAAAAAAAATGAGTTTTTTTAAAAACATTTTTGCTATAAATACAAAAATTAATGCTATACTTTCACACCTCTATTTATCACCTCTTTGCACTATTCTGTGAGGAAGTGTTTAGTCATGCTGACCAACACTATAATATGATATATCCTCCAGAACATAGTAGGGGCTTCATGACTGACAAGTCACATGACATGAAAACAGATTAGAAGACTGAGGATACAAAGAAATCGTTTCGGTGAAAGAATTCAAATAATTTCCTTTAAATGCACATAGCTGTTACATATATCACACTTGTATCACACTAACCCATATCAGCTGATTAGGTGTTGGTTTCAAGTTTTATTTGACGTTCCTGATTAGATACGACAAAACATGGAAACCCGATTGGCCATATCCCAAATCCTGAACATGCAAAGGAAACAATAAGGGCAGCACTTCATTTGAATCACATTGGTATTATTCTCCTTGCTTCATTTCATCAACAGGCTGGTCCACATTTTATAATAATAATAATTATAATAATAATTAATAATAAAAATAATCACACCACTTTTAAACAGGTCAAAACTGTGTCTTGTTCATACCACATCATCCATCCTCTTTTTTAAATAATAATAAGAACAATATTGTGCAGATTTGTCCCAACAAGATAGCCAAGCCATTTTATATATAATTTATGTACATACAATCACATCTCAACCGGTCTGTCATTTATGCTGCTAATATAAATACTGACCAACGATCATCATGTCATTGTTCAACAAGGCCAAACCATATGTTACAAATATGGCAGTAAAATGTTCACTTTTCAGGGGTGCAAAAATCACATTCAGATTCATCTTAACACTTCCTAAATAAGGGAGAAATACTATGTGCTGTTAAACTTGATACTTAATGCTTTTATCTATGGTAATAAGACTGAATTAAAAAACCAAAATATAGGTTAAACGATGCAATGGCATAAGAAAAGAAGACATTTTGTCGAAGAAGTCTCTGAATTTATGATGCCAGCCGAAATACAAACAAGAATCACCTTCCTTTACAAGTTAACTAATACCAAACAGGTTAAAGGATTTTTTTTTTTCTTCACTCTACTTGTTTTCAGTTTATATCTGTTAACTCACAACAATAAAGAAGAGATGCTATATTCTAAATAGGCATGAAGCGTTATTTCAATTTTACGAAATAAACATTGAAATAGACGCAAAAATGAATTCTCTCTTTAGTCTACTTATGTAAACATAGAATAATGTAGAGCAGATTCTTTATTTCCAATGTTATGAAATGTAGCTTGCTACATTAAGCTGACAGGAATTCATCAACAGGCTTCTTAAGCATAAAACAAAGCAGGTGAGAAAAAAACAACACGACCTCTTGAAAAATTTATCCATATTATATCGTAAAAACAATATCCTCTTTTGTGTCCATATCAAACATCAATATATATTTAGAATTCAATAATTCTGTTACATACTGCAAATTAAATGAATGAATATTAATGTAACAGCTTAGCACATTGAAGTTAATGCTTCCTTGAAACTAATTCTAAAATTTGCTTCCAAAGATACTGAACAGATCATGCATTACACATAATTATATTCATACAGATTTTTTTCTCAAAACTAACCTCAGAAAGTTATCTTTGGATAGCACTTTGATCTCGCCAGACACAATTAAGAACAAAAGAGAACTAATTGACTCAAGAAAACTCAAATTTCGCGTATTAAAGAATTTAATAAAAAATGTCAACTTCCACAAAGAGATAAAGACAAAAAATGTCAACTTCCACAAAAAGATAAAGGGAGCAAGCTTCTATCAAGACTTTACTCTCGTAAACAGCTGTATCAGACATCATAGAGGCCTTTCTAGCTCCCGAGTGGAAAGATGCACTGAAGAAGACCAGTAAAACCCATACATTCTGTTCCAGACAGAACTCAAGACAATAACCACTGTAGGTGATACCACAGTGAGGTTGAAACTTTGGCTCATGTTTTGGGTTCACGTCCATTTGGCAAAACTCTTCGTAACAGCAGGCATCACAAGATCAGGTCTGCAATCGCAACATATCTGAAGTCCAATGGCTACACTACCTATGAAGAAGTTCATAAAATAACTGACAACTGATGTCTTCCGTGTATTGACATTAAAGAATTTAAGCCTGGAGAGACAAAAGGTTATATCCTCGACCCAACCATCAGATCAAGAAGCATCAGAACCAATCCAAGGAGATTAATCAAGAGAAAAGGGCAATTTATGAACCAACCAACTATTATTACAAATCACATACACTCAGGGATCATCAATTTAATGGTGGGTACAAGAGGGACCATAAGAAAAAAATATGTGTCATTCAATCATAAATTTCAAGTCTAAACAACAATAAAGGAAATTTCTATTCTAGGATTGAAGAGTTCTCTAGGTTTTATGGAGACGCTTGTACTTCAATTCAATCAATGTACAAATTGAATTTTCTCATTTCATCTTTAATGTATTTTATCTTCACTTTTTTTTTTATTTTGCTGCAAATTTTCATGATCTTAAATTGTAAATCATAATCAGACAGCAGATTTTCGGTCCCGGTACTGAATGTTACGTGCACATCAATTGCAGGGAAGTCACTGAACTCAGTGCTAAGCTCCTTCTGTACATCTAGGGACGTGATGTCTTGTCACTGTGTAGGGACCGAAAATCTGCTGTATGGTCATAATCTACTGTAAATTTCGGTTTATGTAAACCAATTTCTTATCAGACATTTAAATGACACGCCTTAACCACCTTAACTGTTTAACATTCTTTCTCTTTGAAAACTTCACCAAGTTGAGGAATATTGATTGAATTTGATTATAGTACTGTTATTGTGTTTCTATACCAAAATAATTATGAATATACTGAGTCTTAGGATTACCTTCAGTGAAAGGCAGTTTGGTAATAAATTATAGTTAATATTGTCAAGGGGAGCTTATATGATAATGACAATGAAGACAAAAGTTGCACAAGAAAATATAATTTTCCCATATAAAGCAACAAATTTAAGTACAACTTTAACAGTACCTACAGTAAGAGACGAAAAATCGCATTTATAACCAATTTTAAGTCCTGAGTTAAGAGCACAGAATTTGACTTCTTTCCATTAAGTTTACATAAACTTGTGGCTAAACAAACATTTCTTCCTTTAATCGACGTAGAATAAAATAAAAAAAAAAAACACAATTTTACATTGAATTAAACAATATTAGAACATATCATCTGTTAACTTGATTGTGCAGCAATATTTTATACACATTTCGGGTAGTTACCAGAATACATATTTTACTCTGTCGAATATTATTCACATCTGATGTGAAACCAGAATTCCATATGTTCGAAATTACAAATTGTGGTTTATTTAATGACGCTCGCAATTGCCGAGGTTATATCAGCTTCGCCAGTATGCCGGAATTTTGTATCACAGGATTTTTTTTACATGCCAGTAAATCTACTGACTCGAGCCTGTCGCATTTAAGCACACTTAAATGCCATCGACCTGGGCCGAGATCGAACCCGCAACCCGAGCACACAAGGCCAGCGCTATACCGACTATGCTACCCAGGCCAACTGTTCGAAATTACCAACTTATTATAGATCAGAAGCATCATACAAATGAGGAACGCAGTTTCGTATATTTACATCTTTACATTAGTTCATCAAAATAAGTGAAGAAGCATTTTAATGATGGCAAAGAAACTAAATTAATTTTTTGTATATTAAGAGAAATTATAGTTTGCATTAACAAATTTTTACAAATACGAGATATATGAACCAACTAACATGATAGCATAACAGCTTAACTTTATGTAGTTTACAACAAGTTACATTATCTCTGTTTTCTTTACTTTTTCTCATTAGCAACATTAATTTAAAGTAAATTTCTGATCAATTGTATGTTTAATTGTATCTCTTCTCCAATGTAAGACAAAGACAATAAGTGTCCTAAAAGTAATAATCAATATTCCAAATAAATGTTACCAAGCAACAAATATTCTGGACGAGCCAAAAATAAGTATTTACAATTTGGGATTGCTCGCAGGTTCACTGTCAATTCTTCAAGCAGAAAATACTTCCAAACTTTATAACTTTCAAATCCAAATGAGATTTATTTGAATTCAACATTTAATTTAGCATCTAGATAGACACAATGCACTCCATGTTTCGAGCCATCAAGAGGTTTTCCCAGGTTAATGTATGAAAACTAAAATTATTAAGGACAATCAGGTTAGTTAATCTGAAACGAAATATACATATTACTACTTTCCTCAAATGAACAAATAATAATTTATAATTTAAAACAGAAATGTGGAAATCTGTGGTATATTTGCAAGTTGTGAGATTATTTTTGTGCCCTATTGATAAGTGTATTATTAACAGGCACTCTAGAAAGAAAGAAGAATTACCTAATACAAATGCCACTTTTAAAAAGCACTGGTACCACAAATTTCATTCAGATTTTTGTGCCCTACTGAGAAGCATATTATTAATGGCCACTCTAGAAAGAAGGAGAATCACCTAATCCAAATGCCACTTTTAAAAAGCACTGATACCACAAATTTCCTTCAGACAGACATAAAGTACGATTTAAGTACCAACGATCCTACCTGTAACACAGGTACATTCTGTCAGTAATCAAGCCGAAGGTACATCATAGTGCAATGATCCATGAAGCAAACAGCAAGTGTCCTTTACTCTAGATCTATTACTGGGACATTTAAATGAAGCTGGTTCATTGTGTGCGTTAGGATTTACAGATGAGATTATTTGATTGCTTGTAAGTTTACTTTATAAAGTTTTCAATTAGAATTATATCTGGGACGGGGGGGGGGGTGGGGGGGTGTATAGAATTGAAATCATATAATGTATGGTTTCGTAAGATTTTTAATGCAGCCTTCTTAATGTCAAGCACTTTTTGTGGTGGCCCACAGGCAAAAGATAAATTAATGCATTGAAGAAATAAGTTCGTAATTGATATTTCACTGATAACTATTAGGCTATAAACACACTCCAATAACAAACAGAAAAGGTGAGATCACAATATACCAAAGAAAGAGATTTGAAATGCATGATGGAAGTTTAGTTTCCAAAAATGTCAGTTTAATTTCAGTTTCTCACATAAATATCAGCAACTTCTGGCTCAGAATGTTTACAACACTCATACTAAACATGAATATATTCAACAGTTCAGGTACAGGTAGGTGTGACTTAGGGAAACAAAAGAAATAGGTGTTTACTTGACAAGGGAACAAAATGACAATTGTTTCCAGCCAATAATCCCCTCAAGTCATTTTTTATGAGCATCAAAATGTCTTCTTTTCTCTTCTAATGTCTTTTTATGAAAATGGAATGATAATTTTTGTGTGAAACACAAATTTTATCTAAATTTATATAATGTTATTAGGGTTAACTGTATTCTTCTATTAATGACCTTCACTAATTTGACAAATGAAGCATTTACATTAACAATATAGTTAAATTTGTTACCTTTCTAAAATTATAACTAGTATTTCCTTTTTAAACTTCATGCTTAACACAATATCAGATAAGATTCATACAGGTTACGTAACTACTTGAAGAGATTGGTAAATTGAATGCAGGAGCTGCAACGAGGCCAGTAATAAACACACCAATCTCTTACAAGAAGATCACAATGTATTTATTATTCAGACACCACAAAGACACTAACATTTTTGCACCCCTGTTTTCATATACTGTAATTTATTTCCTTTTAAAATAGCAATTCTATATTCCAGTCATACGGGAAAAGGGAATGATTCATAAACATAAATATTACTTCACTTTGAAAAAGAAAATAAAATTTACTCAAAATGTATACAACCCTTAATAAAAATAAAAGGATTTATATACACATGATGCATCTACGTGAGTCCATCGTTTATTCGACCATTCTACGAATATTAATGTACTGGGTAACAAAAGAAGAAGTACTAAATGGACAAAAGGCTATCCATGAGTAACTAACTGAAATCAACTTATACTCCTGATGGTGAATTTTGAGTTTCAGCAGAAAAATAAAAGTTCAGAACCAAAATACCTACACGAGTAAGGAGATTAATTAGCTAAACAAAGGATTCTACCCCCCAAATTGAAAGGAGAGGGAAGGGGGAATGTAGGGGATCTTATTACAAGCATTTGTACGTATAAGACCAAAATTAAATTTAAAAGTAAGAAAGCTGTGACAAGTGACTCTACTTCCAACATCCTTGCATCCTCGCGCCCTCACTTCTACGTGTGCAAGCAACTATCTTCCTCTCAAGCTGATTCCATAGTATTATTCAAGTTCAACATTTTTTTCTTTTTTTCTTTTTCTTTTTTGATTCATGTTTGGCTGTCTCTTTTCCTGTGTAATGTATTAATTCCTACAAATTTTTACGACTTTTTAAAAAGAATTTTACAACAGATGTAACAGAACGATGAGCGTCGTCAGATGCAGAGGTCCCACCCTCGCAAGGAACTCAAGTCCCACAAGCTTGCCACCGACACACACTGCACCCACAATCGCAACAATCAGTCTCTTGCGACCGCACGCACGCGAGGCACCCGGTGGCAGCCACTTCTAGCAGGTTCATAACTTGTGGTTGGACGTGAGCCATGTCAGTCCCTCATATAGGCCGTCACCTGTCGTCGCACACGATGGCTGGACATACCAGTTACGGTCACGTATCCGCGTCAACCCCAGCTTCTCCTGGATCTCATGAGGCTTCATGGCTGCCAATATAACCAAGATAAAAAGTGAATTTCATGCAGTCTTTAAATTACAAAACCATATATCTATGTAGGTGATAATACAAGGAAGAATAATAAAGTGTGTAAGATTTGCTTATGATATAGTGTTGTTAGAAGAATATGAATATGCTACTGGAGCTAAATGACACCTGTGAACAGTGGAATGAACATAAATGCAAACAAGACGAATACCAATGTTATCAGAAGAAAAATAAAGAAGGTAAACGTGCGAATCCGAAATGATGCAATGGAACAAGTGGACAACTTCAAATACTTGCGGTATACATACATAAGTAGTAACATGAGCTGCTGTCAAGAAGTCAAAAGGAGAGCAATGTCAAAGAGAGCGTTTAATAGGAAAAGGAGCATTTTCTACAGACCTTCGGAAAAAGAACTATGGAAGAGACTAGTGACTATGTGGAGTGTGAAACTGTATGAACCAGAAACATGTACATTATGGCGAAGTGAAGTTACTGAAGCATTATTGAAATGTGGATAGTAAGAATGGAGAATGCTGAGTTTGCAGTAAAGGACCTGCCTTTGGGCAGAAAAATATGAATGAATAAATAAATATTTATGTAATGTACAAAGTAAAGATAGGTGGCACAGAAATGAGGATTAAAATTCACGATATGACAACATTGTAAATATTCTTTGCTGATACTTCTTTCTGAAGTATAATACTCCATTGTCTGATTAAAATAAATTTGTGATTAACAGTTGCTACAAAAGGGAAAATCTCCTCTACATTGACAAGATGTTCATCCCATTTGACATATCAGGTTCAATTTGTTACCATGGCAACTGCACAGTGTAGCCTGATGTTCCTTGTTTAATTCCGCACATATTTCGTCTGCCTGTAGCTTTTAACAGTTGCCTAGTTGTATCAGTGGTCTCATATCGTTTGTTTTCGTGATAATTACTTAAATGAATGTAATATAATACTGTTATAGTGAATATTTTAGACAAGTGTGATATATATATATGTAAGGTCATTCAAGTCACTTCAAACTTTAAATCATTATATATATATATATATATATATATATATATATATATTAATAATGGCGGGTAATTGACTTACATCATCCACCCATATGAAGCCAGTTGTGTAGACTAATTTACTGACAGAGTCATTGCCCAGAGTGTGCCATGAGGCTGGTCTACACTACACCCGTGATGAGATGAGAAGATTATGGAGATTTGTTGGGATGCCACAGCAGAATCGAAGTTCCCAGAGAAAACCCCGGTGTTACCTGGACCACAGGCTTGTCCACACAAGTTATAAATCGGGGGTACCGGGGATCGAACCCACGTCCACAAGATTATAAGTCCAGCGTTATAGTAACTAGATCATCTTGGCAGTAAATATTACTGTATCGGGCAAACAATGGGATTTAGTTTTCACAAAACATTGAGAATATGTTCGCATGTCTCTTGTTCAACAAACACCATTCTTTCTGCGACACAATGCACGCATTTTGCAGACAACATACCACGGAAACTCTTTCTTCATGGTAACCTCACAACCAAGCCAGACTGAGATCTGAAGATCATGGAGCGCATATACTGACAATATAATAACCAAAGAATCATGTAATTAATTGTTTTGCAGATGTGTATAGATGTGGGACAGCGTGTCATCTTGCATAAGATTATGTTTTCCAGGTTGTGATTCCTCAGCCTAAGAGTGACAAAGTTCTGTAGCATACTGTATTAACATTCCCCATTTACTGTGACAATTTATATTATTCCAATATTGTCTTCTCCAAAGAAATATAATCATCCCATTTGACATAGAATATGAATATGAAAGAATATAAAGCTGCGCACACAGTGACTTTCAAGTCATGAAGACCTTGCTGAATTAAAACCTGAGGGTCAATTTCAGACCAAATTCTGCAATGACGTTTGTTGCCCCACCATTAAAAAAGAAGTGTGCTTTATTAAATTAAATCTCTGCTAGAACAAATGAAGCAAAATAATATATTTTCTACTTATCACTTTTTATGAGCATGAACACTGGTTTTAGTTTATATGGATATGGGCTACAAATGTTTTCTTAGATTTTTCTAAACTGTGATATAACTAATTTCAAGATTCCAGAACACCTCACTAACACTGTTAATTCCATAATAATTATTTTTACTTATTTCATTACTTGTCTGGACCACCTCTGTGGCAATGGCATCACTGATTACATTTGATCTTTCAAATTTTTTCTTATCAGCAACAGAACCAGTGTCCTCAAACCTCCTGACTAAATCCCTGTATTTACAAATGAAACATGGACCTTCTCTTAAATCGTTAAGTGTTATAAATTTTCTCCCACCTTAAGAAAGATTCCCTACTGCTCTATAATAACATTGGACTAACTATATCAACTACCTGATAGAACCATGGCTTGAAATTAAAAAATTCATGCAACAGTATTAATAGAATAATTAATGTTTTAATCAACAAAATGGTATACGGAAAATATGGAAATGCAAAAGATGAAAGACTCCAATGTTTGCTCTACACAATGACAGTTTTCTTTTCTGCCTCAAATATTATATTTATATTTTATAATGAATTGAAGTTTGAAGTGACTTTTAAATGACATATTTATTCCAGTGTTTTGTTTTTCTCAATAGAATACAATGGGTTTCACAATGTCAAACATGGTAGTTCGTGTGTTCACTACCTTAATACTTTGAAAAGGAAAGGAAACAATGAAGGACAACTCACACCAACAAACAATTTTCGAGAACTGCTGCTGCCTTGAAAAGTAAGAATTCCCTAGTGTATATCTGTACGGAAAAGTTCCATTAGGAAGGAGAAGCTGCTGTTCCAAGAAGATTCAATTCATTGGAATTTTTGTGCATAATATCGGAGAACAGAACATTACACTGATCTTCACCTTTTACTACAGTGAAAGACTTGGATCTTTTGTATGAAAAGGTTACCAGTCCTAAGATCTTGTTGGGATTGGTAGTGGGATGGAAATGCAGATGTTTATTATAGCAAGTACAGAGAGAAAATGTAGACTAAATTGTATAACTCAATAAAAGTTGGGATAATGCTGGTCATACTGTAAGCCAGGATTGGGAAGAGGGAGTAATGGTAGTGATAACTGGTAAGAAGGGGAAGGATTTTTTTTATTATATACAGGAAATTCTAGTGGTTTATACCAAATTGCATACTTCTGTTTAAATCAGGAAAATAGAAATTACTGCAAGGAAATGAATCACGAAATTCTCTGATATAATTGGACCACATTCTGCAGACAGGCCCCAACCCATACATAAATGTAATATCAATATTTAAATAATTACAAGGCTCAATATTTTTATCAAAGATATGTCCTATAATATGATTTTTAGTTAAAGCAGTAAGTATGTAGTTATATTTGCTTGTGAATTTATTACTTACGTTTAGCTTTAAATTGCATTTTTCTCACTTTGAGGATCATGTGATTAGTTCCTTTCTAAAAAATGTAGTCCAATTTCGAGATTCGCTCCTTCAAAATTTGGAAAATATACCGATACTGAGTTATTATGAACAATGCACTTACCATTCAGTAAGTGAACATCACATTTCAACTAGAATAAAATAAATGTGACACAGTACAATGGCTGACCTGTCATAATATCCTTTTTTCGGAGGCACTTTAAAAAAAGTGAAGCTATTGCAACTTGTCTTGCAACACAAATCTAGATTCCTTGTTATGTCATCAAAGAACTAGTTGTTAAGGCTTGTTCATGAAGTAATCACTCTGTCCTCATACCATTGTCATTTTAATGCTGTTGAGTTCATCTGGACTGAAGTGAAAAGATATGTGACAACTGAAAATAAGCAGTTCACTATTTTGACTCATGAAAGTACCTCTTGATAAGATCACTAGGAAACCAGTGGAAGAAAGTTCACAGAGCATACAAGATGTGATAGGAGAAGACTATAAAAACAAATGAAGAATGCGATCCCAAAACTTGCTCAGTCCATTTGGCCATTTTCATGATTTGTACATGTATGATTTTTTGAGACCTTTATCATTATATTTTAAGTTTCTTTTTAGAGTTTGTGTTATTGTGGATGTCACTTGAAAACTTGCTCAGTCCACAGAATGGTGGATTAAAAAACTAGCCCAGTTCTTTCATAAAAATGGACTAAACACATTTTGATATCACATTCTTCAATTGCATTTTGAGCTGGGCTTCAAGTGAAATGTTTATGTATTAATTTCTGAACTTCAGGCTTTCCTGTGGAAACAGTTAAACTCTATCTGACAGAATGATGACGAATTAATCACAAATTTCTAAACAGAAACAACTGTAAGTCCAGTTTAAAATAACAATTCACAAAAAATAATTATATATTTTCAACAGTACTTCTGCTTGCCTGCTTTTGATTGGCAATTGTCCATCAGAATCATTCGAATAAAGTCCTATTCATCCTCATCTGAAATGGACAAGTGATTAAAAAGTAGTTTGAAACATGAATATAGAGTAGCAAATTCGGTAGTTAGTGTGTCAAGTTCACTGAGTGATATAGAGAACTTCTAGTGATGTGTGTCAATTCAACCAAGATCAGTCATATGTTAATAAAAGGAAGAACAATGATAAGTATATTACATTTTGATTTACTTATACAGACAACAAGGGCTGTCAATGACCACAGTGTGTTTGTGATTTCAATCTTGCTAACAATACTCTGAAACTGTCTCTACTTGGGCACCATTTAGAAACATGATACCCCATGAATGTAAACAATTTCGTTGATTTTTTTTACACAAAAAGCTAACGAGTGCAAACACGGATTAACTTCTTTTGGTGCCTGCTGAAAACAGTAACAAAGCATCTTATCACATTAGCTACAGGATTGCTAAAATTGCAAAATTTCATTTGATCACAGAAGATGCAGTATGACTGTGCGTAAATCATATAGTGCAGTATATCTTTGGAGAATCTTTCACAAAAAGGTCAATACAGTATCACTGTCTAACAATATCGTCTACTGCTGGATTAACAACATATCTGTGTCGAAAATGTAATTTTAGAAAGTATCCATAGCAGTTTTTGTTTTTCAACTCAACTTAATGAATTGATTGATGTTGTCAATTTATCCTTTTTGCCACTTGTTGTCAGGTATTACTGGAGAATCTATACAAGAAGAGCAGATACTTAAGAGAGAGAACTGCCAGAAAGATATATATTTAAGTTATTTGACCAATACTTTTGAGAAAGATTTTGACTTCTCCCTCATTTCAAGAAAAGAAGCATTTTGTTCCTGCTTATTTTATATTTTGTACATTCACCTTAACAACATGAGAAAAGCCCGACAAATTGTTATAAGACTGTACAATTATATGAAATGAATTTCCACAGGGTAAATAACAATCAGTTTAACAGAATGTTGAGCAAGAGCAAATAAATTGATCATATTACTATTTCATGAAAAATTTAACTGCATGAAAAACTAAAGGGCACACCAGAATTTTATAAAGTGCTTCTGAGAAGGCAGCAACTGAAGCGGAAGCAAAATAAAAAATGAGGATGCAAACACAAAGAAAAAACAAAGCCAGTTTATTTGCAGAAGAAGAAAAAAGGATTGAAATCTTTGTGATGATCTCTGGTTGTTTCATTTGACGAAGGTGATAGTGACTGAGATAGAAGCAATTTTGTCAGTAATGTGGCACTGGAGGAAATTAGGAAATGGACAGTGTTTTCAAAACTGAAATAAATGACTTTGTGCTAGCTATATTTTGTATGCAGAAGTTAGTTTTATGCTATGTAGGAACAGTCGTAGTCATTAGTAAGACAATCATTTTGACATACAATTCATGTGTAAATAGCAAGCATGTTTTAAATTTTCTTTCCTGCACAAGATGACACTAACTACGATGAGAAACAAGTTACTGTTCTGAAACTGAGTTCTCCAGTTTTGTTTAAAGATGCAGAAGATTGACATCTTTATTTTCTTTTGAAATTGATCTGACAATGTGCAGTGAGCAGTAATTGTATTCGCTTTTTTTTTTTCTTTCCAAGTTATGATTTAAATGCTATATAATAAATACCTGATCATATACTTACTCTACAGTTTTCGAGAATTTGGAACATTTATTTTGATCATTGACATAGCACTGTTCTTGTACTAAAATCATAAAGGTATGAATAATGAATACAGTTGGAATTTATATGGCCACACATTGATTTGTAAGTGGTGATTAGGTGGATTAAAGACTGGAACCAAAGGGAAATACTGAATGACAAGAATGCCATATAAAAGAAGTGTAGGGCATGGCTTGTATTTTTATAAATTATACTAAGTAAAAACATTAACTTTCAGTACATATAAATTCAGGTTCTAGTAATAAGTTCTTTGCTAACCGCATGTACTTGTAATTTAATTCTTTCATCAAGACTTGTCATCATCAGGATTAAATGTCCTATTCGTCCCATTACATAGGAGTGGGGCAACTGAGGCACTGTGAATATCGAAACTTGTATTTTACGAGTTTACTCCTAATATTCGCAGTGCCTCAATAAATTGTCACATGAAACTACCACCCAAGTTTTAGTGTACTCTTTGTAGTTATAATTCGTGTATTATTTTACATGGGAAGAAGAAGGGTTAAAACAATATATGATACCAGAAAAAATTAAGAGAACCATGATTCAGTATAAACTGAGTAAAGAAATAATATATGACGATTTATCAGTTGTTTAAACCACAAAAAAATTCATTTTTACTGATGAATGTTTCACCTACGACAAAAAGTACAATATTTCAAATGAAGTTAATAGTGACAACTTATCCCACTTCAGACACTTTATATTTTACCAGTTGCCTAAGAAAAAGGGGTTTTAATTTATGAAACAAGGAAACAAAGTACTGCTGATCAAGAGGAATGATATTATGTAACAATATGGTTACAGACAAATGAAAATGTTGAAGGGTCCAACTGCTTGGAGCCTTCGTTTTGTGATTTTGCATGCTGAAGGTGAGTCCGTCCAGATTTGTTCCAAATGCTAAATTGGTATTATAGTAAAAAAGGACTCTGGCAATTACCGCAATGAAATGGAGAGTGAAACATGGCTAACCGAAACATGTGAGAAGTGATTTCATGTTGTATGATTTATCCGATAAGCAAGTTGTAATACAATGTTAAAGTTGAAATATACCGTCTATACTTATCTAGTATATCTAGTATATCTAGATAAGTATAGACGGTATATTTCAACTTTAACATTGTATAACATGTGAGAAGTGGTTCTGGCAGCAACTCTTAGTCAACTTAGAAAAAGGAACTATACCTGTGATGGAAAATCACTGCATAAGGAGAGAAAATATACCTCATATCGCACATCAAAATAAGTCAGAAATGGCGACTTCATAAAAGAAAAAATCCCCTTCCTAGAGTGGTGTTTAAAGATTAAAGTGTTCCGCAACAGTTCTCTCTATGAAAAAGCTGTGCATGGGCAAGAACTGGGCCACAGCAGGCTTGACCACAGATTAGCAGACCAGACCATGAAATTTTTGCAACTCATATACAAATCCACTTTGTATAGATATGAAAATAAAATTTGGAGCTCCCTTATTGTATAAGTTTCGCGCATCTGCAGTAAACAAGAGCCCTTGTATATATGTATATATGCTACAGTCATGTGAAATTGTGGACTCCCATCAAGACTCGCTCCAAATTTTAATTCCGTGTATATATATATATATATATATATATATATATATATATATGTATATATATATATAATATTCCATGCTATATTTAATAATAATAATAATAATAATAATAATAATAATAATAATAATAATAATAATAATAATAATAATAATAATAATAATATAGCAAAAGCCGCGCAGTTTGTTGGTTCTTTAGCTAACTTGTTAGCTGGTTTGTCAGTTGGTTGGGTTGGTTTGTGTATTGGCAAGTTGGTATGTATGTTGATTGGTTCGTTTATAAGTAAATTAGTAAGCTAATAAATTTGTTGGCTTGTATGTAGGTTGCTTGAATAGTTAGTTGGTTGGCGAGCTTGGCAGGCTTAGTAAATTGATTGTTTCATTCTCTGGTTGGCTGGAAGGATTCAGTTTCTGGAATGGGGTATGTAGGATGATGAAAGAGATGGAATTTACTGTCTATCACCATTACTAAATATTCTCGCAAAGGCTTCATGGACTGTCTTTATTCTGTTAAACATTTGAGTTCTGCTGTCAATGCTTTACACACCATCAGGAAGGTCCTGCTTGTTGGCAAAGATGAGTATGATGGCGTCCCTCATCTCACGGTCGTTGATTATCCTGTGAAGTTCTTGCCTAGCCTCGTCAATGCGATCCCTGTCTGCACAGTCTACTACAAAGATGAGGCCCTGTGTCCCTGTGTAGTAGTGCCGCCAAAGTGGCCGGATCTTGTCCTGCCCACCCACATCCTACAGGGACAATCACATACATCTCGTACAGGACAATCCATGTATCAGTATACATAATCAACAAAGACTAAGACAATCTAGCAAGATATACTCACCCAGACATTAAATTTAACATTCTTATATGTTACTGTTTCTACATTAAATCCTACAGTTGGTATCGTTGTTACCGATTGACCTAATTTCAGTTTGTACAAAATTGCTGAACACAGTGTTAAGGAAATAAATTAATGTGTGTACATAATTTCATTTTAATTCTACTGTCTCTCTTTCCAATTCGGTCTGTCTGTCTCTTTCACTACATACAAAATTCAAGACTATAAACAAACAAAGTAAAACAAATCTGTGCATGAAAAAGGTGTCGGTGTGCCTGTATACACTCACTGTTGTATCGTGATATTTGTATGACATCTGGCAGGCATATTTCGAGGTATGATCATGGCAGGAACATCTAGCAGACCTGAGGGAAACAGTAACACACGAAAATTCCCAGCCATTTCAAGAGTACAAGATGGGGAGGCAAATATGAAAGTTTTCTGTGTTGAGGAGAGACTTGTGGCTTCCATGTAGGTTCACAAGTGACACATCCAAAAAAATTTTTATCACTTCCTAAATTGCTGCTTATCTTAGTCGAAGTTAAAAATCTCTGCTGAAGTCAATCTAATGAACTGTTGAGGAAAAAGGACAAGAAGCACACTTCATTTAAAATCTGAGGCTCAGCTGGTTTGCTTGTGGGGCAGAGATTTTATCAGGTTGTGATGGAAATAGTCTCCCTAAGAGAAGGTAGTCCATATTCATCATGGTCCTCCAGCATAAAGGGTTGTACATGGAGATAACAACGTTATCACAGAACAAATGTCATTATAAAAACTATGTAAACAACTCAATAAGTAAAAACTGAGATACTACTGGCTTGAACATCCATTACTGGACAATTTGAGAAGCAAAGTGTATGTGTCTATGATAAAAATGGAAGGATACTAGTCTTCCCTGCTGCATCTAGCCCCAACATGAGTATCCTCATCTCCTTATTTCCAAAAATCTTCGATAAAAGCTTGCCCATCTCGGCCCAGTGCGCCCTGCAGGTCCTGAAACATATGAAAGAAAAAGAATTGTTTAATACCCTCACACTGCAATTACGTGTTTATAAATTAATTTATTTAAGGATAAAAAGGATTTAAATTTTCCGAAATTGAATGAATTTTAACGAAAATTTTCAGCATCAGCTACAGTGCAGTCTCGAGTATTCGGCTGTCTTTTATTTATTTAAATTTGTTGATTCTGAAAACATGAAGCAAGAGTGATGGGGTAATGGGTAATAAATAAATTATGAATGAATGAATGAATTAAATGAAGTAACCTTCTATATACCATTAAGAGCTAAGGAATTCTAAGAAGGGAGAGCTCGTTTTAGAGTCTCACCTGTTGAGTTAATCACACGAGCTACATTCATGTTAATGCTGTTATCACTCACAAATACAATCACATTCACATTCTTACATTACATACAAATTAGGACAATTTGGATAATAGATGTACAATGATGATATATACAGTAACAGTGTAATATGATGGTCATGCATTTTAAAATAGTTACTAGTCTATATTTTTCTTCCTATTTAACAGTAACTAGGTTTATGTTTTTAGTAGGCTTCTCCATCAATTCTGAATCCTTGCTGCACTGGACCAATGCACTCTGGCGAGTTTCTTGAAAGAATCAGTCCATCTGGTTCTTGGTATATTTCGATTCCTATTGCTGATGTGAAGGTCCCACCTGGTAGAAAACTGTGCCCACCAGCTGTCTTATCTCACTACGTGACCTCCCAATTTTTATTTTAAGTTAGCAGTACATTGACCTGTATCATCTGTACTTGCAATCTCCCTTACCCTTGCAGTAGGAACTCCATCTTCGAGGTTTACTCCTAAGATTTTATTTTCCATTTTTTCTGGTGTACTTTGAGGGCTTTCTGTTGAGTAGTATCTATCAGGCACCAGGTTTGGCAGCCATACAGAAATTCTGGTAGAATGCAGATTTATAATGCTTCAAATTTAATTTTGCAGTTTAAAGTGTTGTCCAGTAGGATGAATTTTAAGAATGAAAATGTTTTCCATGCTAAGGCCACTTTTATTTTTAGTTCTTTGTCCATGCTTTGCTGGAAGGCAACTGAGTCAGGTAGGCATGCTCTACACGAATTTTAACTCAACTGAATTAACCCTGATGGGTCATATCTGACTATTTGTCATGACGAGTCTTGTTCATATTGACAGTCCAATATTTTTGTAGTTGCTTAGAACGTTTGTAGGTTGTTAGCAGTTCTTGCAGAGAGTATTACATTATTCGCAGAATTGGGAATGACACAAATTGGATTAAAGTATTTGCGTTTTACTTATTCATTTGTTAAGGTTAGAGTTTACATCTTAGAAAAAACTGAAAAATGTTGAGGAATTTTTTAATTTTTTTTTATCAACGTATGCACGATTTTACAAACTTTTCTTATTCGTTTTTCTTCCCATCCTATGTTATATGTTTTCAATAGTGTATTCAGCTCGTCTCCTGGCCGGGAACACGCGCATCAGACATACTTGCATTGTTGGCATATACTGCATCATTATAGATCTGTAACTCCCACGAATTTTTATCCATATAACTTTGATTTAATTTATAATATAATGCACAGAATACTTTTATTTCATAATGAGTACTAACCTGTGTTACAGGAAGTGTTCAAAGTGAAATCCGTCTACATTCACATATTCTGACATCTTTTGATGAAATTGTTGTTCACATATAAGAGTTCTATTTTTGTAATGCTTGCAATTTCTCTTCTCATATTGCATAAGTATGTCTAAGTATGAGTGTTATTCCTGCATGCTCTATTTAGGGTTTTTAGGGTGTGAACAACAATTTCATAAAAAGATGTCAGAAATATGTGAATGCAAATTAATACCATTTTGAACTCCTGTAACACAGATTAGTATTTATTATTAATCAAAGCTATATGAGTAAAAACACGTTGAAGGTTGGATCGACAAAAAGCAGTCTACGCCAACAAAATAAACATGTATAATGTAGTGTTCCCAGACGAGAACCGAGCTGAACTCTCTGTATTTATGTTTTAATTTGCTGCAGTCAGAGTTCGTATCTCCGAGGAAATGTTCTCAGATGAAGAAATTGACGAGATCGAAAAAAAAAAAAAAATGGAGATTTTGCATCCTCTCTCTTCCTGTTTGCTTCTCTTCCTATTTTACAGTATTTCAATCAAGGCACAAGCCAGCGACAAATAAAAGTGAATGCTTCACAGACAAATGCGTTAGAAAGGAATTAAAAGATTTCAACATTTAACTTCAATTTAAGTCATTGTCATTACAGAATGGTTCATCTCTTTAGGACGTGATGTTTCCTTTAATGCGACCATCACAGCTGACCATTTGTTTGCGTATCACAAAATCAAGAGTTAAGCTCATAAACTATTCTTTTTAATCCATTAACAAACACTTGACTTTGCGTATTCCACTCTAGCGTTCCCTTTAGGAGTAATACGCCATAATGTTGCCCTAGATGCATCATGAGAGGATATTTAAATAGCACAGAAAATTAGGCATTAACGAACTTTAAAGCATGTGCTAAAGCAATGTATAAATACTGTACAACGAGTAAAATTCGTAATATGGCCGTTAACTGATTTATAGTGCATAATTTGTACAAGACCTGTATCTTATGTCTGATTAGTGAAATATGTTACTAGTCAGCGATATATGCAATGGGGGGGGGGAGAAAGAACTGGCCACCATACCCCATTATCTCCTGGCTTAGTTGTCTCATGAGTGATGACTTATTGGTGTCATTTATGAGTTATGAAGTTCTAACCAGTCTTCGGACTGCTGATTAAACATACATACTATAGAGCAGTGGTCGTCAGCACTCACTGAAATGGGTAGAGTGCATGAAGAGTAAGGAACTCTGCTCCGTCGTGCACAAGGGATAGAGAGACAGCATACCCGCCAGAAGCGACGATTGCATGCTAGGGCTGTGTCTTTTCCGCCGGTAAGAGAGAGACGCTAGCCAGAGCGTGCAGTGTTTTGATGACCGCTGCTATAGAGCATAATTATATGTACCATCATTTCATTCACAGTTTTCTGCCCAACGCAGGTCTTCAACTGTAAACCCAGCATTCTCCAATCTTTCCTATTTTCTGCCTTCCTCTTAGTCTCCACGTAACAGCCATGTCATGTGTCCTTCCCCAGTATTCCCATCGCCGGGAATCCGGATGGGGGGATAGTTTACGTCCAGAATATTTTACTGTGGAAAGACTCATGGCATGTTTGTAGTTTTTCTTGGGAAAGATAAATATGGTAGCTTCCCATTGCTTTATGCACACCACTCTCTCTTTCGCATCTTAAAAGATCCCAGGGGGCTCCAGCGTGGAAGTGGGAAGAGTGGATTTAACTAATCAGGCCCTGCTGACATCACCGAAATTCGCCGTAAGGGTTAAATATCAGCTGTATCGGGGTTTTTGACTCGATCGAGAAATCTCAATTAACCTTTGCCGCATGTGTGAATAATAATAATAATAATAATAATAATAATAATAATAATAATAATAATCCATAACGAATATAGATTTCTCAGATCCTATTCGGAACTACACGGAATGGAGAATAATGGTGGCAAACATGTAATTGTGGGTTTTAATGTACCAGATAAGGAGGAAATTGACATAAATACAGGAAATCGGAAAACACATTCGAAGAAGACCAAGGACCATATAGAGCTATAGAGTCAGAAATGACGGTAAGGAGTATAGGCCTAATAGTCTAGTAAAATAAAAAATAATAAATTCATTATAAGAAAATAAAAAAAAATATTTGTGGAAAACGAAGTTAATCATATAATTCTCCGTAATAACATGGAACATGGGACTTCAAAATTGTAATATAAAGGTTAAGGGTGTTCGAGAATAAGGTATTTAGGAAAATATTTGCGGCTAAGAGGGATGAAGTTACAGGAGAAAGTTACACAAAGCAGAATGCACACACGTTGTATTCTTCACCTAACATAATTAGGAACATTAAAACATTTGAGATGGGCATGGAATGTAGTAACGTATGAGTGAATCCAGAAATGAGTACAGAGTGTTAGTTGGAAGATCTGAGGAGAAAAGACCTTTGGGAAGGCCAAGACGTAGATGGGAGGATAATATTAAAATGGATTTTAGGAAGTTGGGATATGATGGTAGGGACTGAATTAATCTTGCTCATGATAGGGACTGATCGCGGGCTTGTGTGAAGGCGGCAATGAACCTCCGCGTTCCTTAAAAGTCACGTATTATTAATCAGGATACAAAAGCACCAACACGCAATAATAAATGTCATTGTACGGAAATTCATTAATGCAATAGACGTACTGTAATATAGAATGAAAATGGGTGTGACTTGAGGTTTTAATAATAATAATAATAATAATAATAATAATAATAATAATAATAATAATAATACAGATAAATTGACGGGCGATTATTATTGTGTATAACGTAAAAGGAAGCTGTTATCAGCCATGAGAGACTGAGGGTTTTTTTTTTTCACTTTTTTGTTCTGTTATTAAATTTGCATAATCTGTAGCCTACTACTAGATGTGAACTGACATATGTACATGTATCAGGCTGTTTGATGCTAATGTTGACTGGCACACACGCAGAGTCTTTCCAACACAGTACGAGGGGAATAAAGACCTGGGGGGAGTTAATGTAATTGAAGTGAAGTGTGGATCTGTGACTCATTAGACATCTTTCCATCCCCCTATTCCACTGCTTCGATGCTCTCCATTAACTGCTCTCCACATAACCTAATAACCTTAGTCAATCAGGTTTCACAGGGGATAATGATGCTCAACTTTTCAGCACGGTAATGAAGACAGTGAAACTTGTTTCTGACTATGTACAAGCCACAAAAGTTTTTTGGCAGCAAGTGTAAACATCAGAGATATGCTACAACTTAGTGTTCTACAATTTCTGTAATTACGATATACAGTACTGTACATCTGCACACTAATGCGGACTAAGTTTGTGTTACTTTTTAAAAGTACGAGTACGAGAGTCATGTCCTACATTTTTCTCAGAATATGTTTAATGAAAATTTAAAAGTTTAAAAAGTGTTAAAACTATTAAAATAGGTAATATACCTTACTTACAGACGGTGTCGAAACAGTACCATCTGTCAACAAGGTATATTATCTTTTTAAACAGTTTTAACACTTTTTTTTTAGTTTTAATTTTTAAGAAACTTTTGTATTTTTTTATAATAAGAATAGTGTTAAAGCGAACACAGAAACAAGTAATGAATATTATTGCTGTTTGGGACAATGTAAATGAAACTATTTTCCCACAAAGTCTCTATCATGTTATACGGCCTTACGCCAGCATGGAACAAGTGCATATATTCCTTGCCAATACCAGCTCTTGTCCTGCATGCATAGCTAGTAGTTACTCACTGCATCAATTACGCTGTTGTCACTTTCAAAATGAGTTCTATGCAAAGCATCTTTAAGAGACCCAAAGAGACAGAAGTCTCATGATGACAGATCTGGGCTGTAGGGTGGATTGGGCAACCCATTTTGATGATGTGTTCCTGGGTTCGCGACTTGTGTGGGGACATGCATTATCATGCTGGAGCAACATTTCTGCTGGATTCTTGCCAAGCCGAACTCGCCGAAAAACTTTCGAGCTTGTTCAGGGTGTTGATGTATGCTTCTGAGTTAATGGTTACTCCTCCTGGCATCACACCCATAAGAAGGACCCCTTCACAATCCCAAAATACAGTAACTATGACTTTTAAAGAGATCAATAACGCATGTTTAGAAACTAACAACATCTACTTTCAACGCAGGCACATTTACAGGGTTATTATATTGTAAAAAAAAAAAAAGATCAGATATTAAACGTACACGCCGCCACTAACGATAATAATAATAATAATAATAATAATAATAATAATAATAATAATAATAATAATAATAATATGTTTCAGAAGCACACTCCCTCACAACAGAATGACACTTAAGATTCTATGAAATTTTAGTACATAAAAAGGAAGAAAAAATCGTATCTTCTGCAGATGAAATTTTTCTCGTAGTTGCAGTTGGAAGGTGCAGGAAACAGTATTGAATAACAAATCACAAAGTAAGACAGAAATTGTGCTTAGATATTTGAACAAAATGATTTCAGACCGACAGCGAGGGAAAATGATCCATTAAATATGTAATTTGTAGAAATTCTTACTACAAGTAGTAGCTATATTATCTATGCTGAAGAAGCAATACAATGAAGTCTGATAACATTGTGAATGCACCCACTTTTTTTCTCTCTTTGATAAAGATGCATATAGGCGATTTTCCAGTGACGAAAGCAGAAATCCTGGTAGATGATGCTTCCAACAACAATTTGCTCGAATCGTTTCGACTTCTATCTTAAGCACGCTTATTCTGATACACCCACTTCTTTTCTTATCTTTCCCAAGTGCACTTCGAATGCCATATAGCTTGAAACTTGAGTAAACTTTTGACAGTATCAGTGTATTCCAATGGCTCGAGAAAGGGAGGTGATATTTCTTTAGAATTTGTTGGAATACTCTTGACTGACACAGGAAGAGTTTAGGAATTCTAACTAGACTTTCACAACATCGACTTCTAGGCCATTTTCAAGTTACTACGGCATCGTAATGTGAGAGGACTGACATTGCAAAAACTAAATTCGGAGAATGGTACGGAACGGCTCGATTTTACACGCAAGAGAGAAACGCCATTCATTACTTTCAGTGAATTATGTTAAAAAGCGTCAGGTTAGGTAGTGGTGGTGGTGGTGGTGGTGGTGGTGGTGTTGGTGGCGGTGGTGGTGGTGGTGGTGGTGGTGTTGGTGGCGGTGGTGGTGGTGGTGGTGGTGGTGGTGGTGGTGGTGGTAGTAGTAGTAGTAGTAAATAAAAAGGAGCATTCAACTACAGATATTGTTCAACGCCGAAATTCAACGTGGCGAGATATAGTAAAAAATGCTGCCTGGTGTCCTCTTATAAGGGCAGGGTTGATTATTTAGTCCTGACAGCTCGGCGACGCGAAAGAGGGGAAGTAATACAGTAGTGGGGAGAGCTACAGAGTAGAGATAAGGGCGAGCGGTCGGTAAAGGAATGCAGTATAGCTTAAATGTACCAGAAACATTCCGATCTACCGCACGCATGACATCCGATCGTTTCGAAGGCAAGCGAGTAACTAACCCAAACACCCCTTGGCGTAACTAAATGGACTCGCCTGACCCAGGCGCACATGGCCGGCGACTGTCAGGACTAAATAATCGTACCGTACAACACAGGGTGTTTATTTAATTCTCGAAAGAAACCACGCTAAGGAATTTATTGCCTTTCAAAATCCATCGCCCTCAGTCAGATTTGAACCACGAAACCTACTGACTCCAAACAACAAATATTTTTGACCCACATGGAATTCAGTTAAAACAAATGTAAACTCTTTCAATGTCATAGCTTTCGCATTATTACTTGATCCGAATTTGGTTTTATTTCTTTCCTCTCACAAACCTGAATATTTTCTGTGGTCCTCAAAAAGACCGCCAGCTATGTTTCTGAAAGCTAGTTGTGGCAATTTCTTCCGATAGCCTCTTCTCTCTTAAATAAAAAAACTCATATTGCGTTTCATGTCCAATCCTGGAGAATAATTTATTCGTAGCAATGGATCCAACAGGTAAAGTACCTTCTTTCTAAGATAATAGAACCAATTATGTAGCTCTGAAACGTTGAATGTCTTTACACCTACGACAAGGTGAAAATACCCAAATAAGTTCGTAGTGCGTTGAACTCCGCGAAAGTCTCAAATCACAACCAGGGTTGAGTATATATGATAATGAAAAGAACTCAAAATCCAACATCACATATATGTTTTTCCCCTCGCCTTCATATTCCATTAAATTTGAGATTTGACAAACATTTTCGGGTACCTTTCGCGTGCAGGCATCAACCAGGTCACAGGTTGATGCGCTTATGGATGTACTCGTACCGGATGTAATTCTGATAATTTCAAACGCAATATCTGTACTGACTTATGACAACGTAGAGTTCTGCGTGTATTCTCCAAGACATTCAACTTTTCAATATCTGTCGTGCTACTTCTGTTGGTGGGTGCCTTGAGCACTGTTTGTAAGCGCCCGCGGCCACGACCTTGACCTCTCGACTATTTCAGAGAATAACTGGACCAACACAGACCTCTGTGCAAAAGCTTTAACCGCCATTGTTGTGCCACTTAGAGATCTTCCTACACAAATCCGTTTGTCCTGGCTCAATTAACTAATGTCTTCTCATCAAAGAGATCCAGAAATCGATCCAGGACAGAGGCTAATGGTAAACTAATATAATATGGGGCAAAGTTGCTCTGAATACCTCGACTTCTACCCATTTACACTCTTCCACAATGACTTCATAATCTAATCTGCGACAGTGTTGCCAACTGGACGGAAATTGGGTCAAAACTGACGGAATTTCAACGTAGCGGGCGGAAAAAGAATGGCTTTGACGGGTGACGGATCATCTGGCGAAATTTACGATTTACATCGTCTTTTGACTCTTTTAGCTGCTGTCATTTTAACTGTTTAATTTTTAGGGATTTTACTTTTTCTTTGAACAGCCCTGCCTGTGCCGTACCATGTTGAAGAATCCCCTGTTTCAGATTTCCTCGTAATCAAGTCAAAGGTTGACGAATTATTATTTTAATCAAAATTGATGAGCGAGTTGTGTTAAAATTGGCTTTTTATTTGTATATAGATATATTGAGTGGATCTTTTTTTTTTATTTTGACGGATTCTGACGAATTTCCAGGTGTTAGACTGACGGGGATTCAACGTATATGTTGGCAACACTGATCTGCGAATACCTTCTGCAGTTGAGAAAAGACAGCGTCACATGAATTACGGTGGTATATTGGTTATTGTACTTGTCATTAGATTCATGGGTTCAAACAGGGCGGAACATAAGGTAAATAAAGAAAAAAATCCTTAGAATGATTTCTTTTGGAAGGAAATTAATCCTCGGGATACCGTGTTGTAAATCTACGGAACGTGAAAGAACTATATCAGTGAACGAGAGGGTTCCAGGAAAAATTTACTGGCCACTTCTCGCCCCACCCCCCAATCAGTGGTCATGGGATTGTCTCACGCTCCATCTACAATCTGAACTACATCCATTATCTACAGTCTTAAACATATTTCTATAAATCTCGACCAACAAACATATATTCGTCTACCTTAAATGTCTTGTTATGTCTAACTGCCCTGTCTCAAACGGTGACTCACTATTGTTGAGGGGTAAAAAGAAAAGGATAGTCTGCAACTGAAAGAACCATAAATCCAATTTCCGTTCCTTAAGTCCACCGCTGTGGAGTAATGATTAGCATGTCTAACCATGAAAGAGCGAGTCCGGGTTCAAATCCTGGTTGGAACACGTTACCTGGATGAGTCCATCTCACCCCCCCCCACCCCCGAGGTTTTTCCTGAACTAACTTTCGGCGTTGGATCTCGAAAATCATTTGGTGATAATTTATTAACATATCATTAGTATCATTCATTACCGTAGCCTGGGTTAAATTCACGGTTCAGCATGCCTTTCGGCGACAAATATCATTCACGAAAAGGGAGTGGTAAGCATAATAAGCCTCAGGCTGCGAAGCAAGCCTTCGGGTCCCTCCTCTGTAAAAGAATAAAGAAAATAATTGCATTTGTCTGCTAGTACTTCCTTTCCGGATGAAAATGCGCTCCGAACATGGCTTGATGACTTCTTTAACTCAAAACCACGCGATTTCTACAAGCGCGGAATCGAAAAACTACTCCAGTGTTGACAAACACAGATAAATAGTGAAGGAGAATATTGTTTATGATTAACTTCTCTCTTATGTATATCTGATTCGTTTAATAAACTTATGAAAAATCGCTACGGAATTACGCACCAACCTAATAATAACTAGAATTACATTTGGAAAAGGTTTTATAGCTGAGCTAGCAGTCTGTGTAATATCTTACAAATTTATCCTTTTGACAATGAATTTTTAATACATACAATATATTCAGAGTCTAATTACTGTTAATAAAATTTAAAAATAAATAAGCAAAATTCGTAAATACTACATAGAGTGTTAACTCAGCCAGAAGCCCTTTCCTAAAGTTTCAGTTCGCCTTTGCATTATCTTCCATTACCACACTTTTCGTGACATGCTTATTTTCGGCTATCAGTTTGTAAGTAAACTACCGTAAACCCACTTCAGTTACAGACCTACCAGCTGACACATCCATTAAGTGGTGACAGTTACTGTCCTTTTCGTATTATATCAGCTTGCGCACATTTTAAATGGTATGGCTGGAACAGATAACTAATAACAATTATCACCGAGTTCTTTTATCGATAAAAACTGATTCCGTCTGTTACCACACATGCGCTGTTGGAAACGTTAACAAACATCGCAGGAGCTAGCAGATACGTGATTTTGTTAAAGATCACAGAAAAATATTCAAGAACAAGAAAGGTTAAAAAAAAAAGTCCCGGTGTAAACATATCCTTCGAGAAATCACGATGTACAGTAGGCCATGTTATGTCTACGATCCTCGAAGCTATAAAAGTATTGTTCTCTGTGCTCGCGCATGCGAAGTCCAGTTTCCTAGTACTACACTACTACACAAGAGGTTTCCGGCCGCTGACCACTTCATGAATGGCGGCGCCGATAAGTTATCAGTAATTCATTACGCCGCTGTAATCACGAAAGAGGGAGGCTCCCTACTCTTCTCCGCCCCTGCAACTCTCATTTCGTCGAGCGGCGTGGATCAATTATCGTACAAAAAAGCATCACAGTAGTGCAACGATCGACGTCCGTTAACCTACTTCTGCTATTAGCATCTGCCAAATAGAGCAGGCTTGAAAAAAAAAAACATACAAACAGGCAGACTCTTCCCATAGCATAAAGGGCAATTAAATGTGGGAGTGATTAAACACGACGTATTACACTTGCAAATTTTACTTTTCATTGCACAAAGTATGAAGAGAAAAAGTATTGTGAAGCTGCACAAAACAGATTTACAGACTTTGGTGGAAATACACGCTTTCTGCAACCCTGTCACTGAAAAATATTCTGGCATGCCATCTTTCTATGGACAGCGATTTCTTTTGAACTATCGGACGGATTTTATTCATATTCTACGAGTAAATTTATATCTAGGAATTATGTACACGAAATGTAATAATTTTGGTAAAACATTAATGGACTGTTTGAAATAAAAAAAACACAATAACACTTTACTTTAAGAATTTCCCGACAATTTTTTATTATGTAGAATAAACTGACAAATGAGACGGTAGTAGTAGTAGTAGTAGTAGTAGTAGTAGTAGTAGTAGTAGTAGTAGTAGTAGTAGTAGTAGCATTAGTAGCAGTAGTAGTAGTAGTAGTAATAAATCATCATCATCATATGAGGCACGACAGTCCATAAAGGATTATGACCGACCAGCCGGCTAGCCTCACATCCACAAGCCGAAGCAGAGGTGGACGATCATCCAACCAGAATGGAGGTATCATGTGGTTAGCCCAGGAGTAGTATCAACTGAAAATGTGTTAAGAAAAGTTAATACACTGCCGAGCAAAAAAAAAAAAAAAAAAAAAAAAACGCAACACTTGAATAAATTTGAAATATCAAAACATAATACAAATTATAACATTACTGTGTGCTTCTATGGACTTGTTTATGGTAGGCAAGTGTTAATTCATGTTTTGGGAAGGTGAATATATTCATTGGGTAATTTGTAACACCCTCGTTTCCATTTCTTGTCCCTCACCCTATATTTATTGCTGTGCCATTAAAATTTACAACCGTAAACACAAGCAGCTAGAACAAAGTTACAACACTATTGTTTTCTTTTTTTGTGTTTAATGGAATTCTGTGATATTGAACTCAGTTTTAAACAACATTTAAGAGAGTTAAGATGCCCTTAAGCCCCGAGAACGCCGCTAGAGCAGTCATGTTGGAAAAAGATGACCGAAGCATACATTATGTGGCTCAGGTGTTGCATACATGGCCCCGTAGCTCTTGAAGAGTATCTGGAGCATGTTGACGGACACTCCTTCCAAAAATGTCCCACAGATGATCAATTGGGTAAAGATCCGGACTGCGTGATGGCCATTTCATGAGTTGGATCCCTATTTCATTGAGGTACTGGAGGACGTATCGCGCCACGCGAGGACGTGTATTGTCCTGCATGAGCACGAAATTGTCACCAATAAATGATGCAAAAGGAAGAACATGTTGCCCAAAAATTTCTTCAATGTAGCGATGGGCAGTAAGAAACCCATCTTCCACAAAACAAGGTTCGTTTGTACAGTCAAACTGATGTCTGTCCACACCATCATTGAACCGCCCTGAAATGCTGTTCTTGATGAAAAGTTGCATGGAAAATACCTTTCTCCTGTCCTCCACACTCTTTCTCTTCCATCTTAGGATCAGAGGCAAAATCGGAACTCATCTGAGGACAAAACTGTTCCCCACTGTTTGTCAGCCCATTCCTGATGTTCCCTTGAAAATTGTAAGCGAGCTTGACGATGTTGTCTTGTAAGTTCTGGGCCAAGGGCAAATCTTCTGGAGATCAGGCCAGCATCATGTAACCTCCTCCTCACAGTCCACTCACTGATATTCACATCTCGCACTTGGTCTAGTCGATTTCTGGCTTCGACCGCAGTGGTGTGGCGGTTACGCAGCACTTGAAGGCGTAAGAACTGGTCATCTATAGCAAGAAGTTGACCTTTTCTTCTCGGTCTTCGAGAATATGAACCAAGTTCCTTGTACCTTTGCACTGTACGTGAAACCATCGAAGGAGTTGTATGCAACACCTGAGACACATAACGTAAACTGCGGTCATCCTCTACCAACGCAACTGCTCTAGCGGCGTTCATGGGGCTTAACGTCATCTTAACTTTCTTACATGTTGTTTAAAACTGAGTTCAATATCACAGAATGCCATTATAAGCAAAAAAAAAAAATGAAAACTATAGTGTAGTAACTCTGTTTTAGCTGCTTGGGTATAGGGTTGTAAATTTTAATGGCACAGCAATAAATATACAGTACGGGACAGGAAGTGGCAAAGAGGGTGGCACAAACGACCCAATGGGTATACTTTTCTTCCCAAAACATGAATTAACACTTGCTTAACACAAACAGGTCCATAGAAGCATACAGAAATGTTATAATTTGTATTACGGATTGATATTTCAAATTTATTCAAGTGTTGAGTTTTTTTTTTGCTCGGCAGTGTAGTTGTTTATGATACAAGTTCGCAAAGATTATATTTTTGGCACGAATGTAAAGTTTGTGTGAAACGAGGCGAAGCAACAGAGAAACTAAATATATATATATATATATATATATATATATATATATATATATCATTCGGGAAAGTGTTTTAATCACATCTGAGGAACTTGAGCATGTTAACAGGAACTTTCTACGCAGATGTCGAGAATGTGTCGCTGATTAGGGAAGTAATTTTCAACAATTCTTGTATCACAAGTTAGTGCACATGATAATAATCATTTTTAAATAACAAATGTATGCTTTAAGTAAAAACAGTTACATACTATTATTAATGCCGACATCGGCTCCCTTTTCCCAGTTGCAACGTGGGATATACAGTAGTACACGCACAGAACGAAGTGTTAAGGCCCGTTCCCACTTAGCGGAATCGACCAAATCGAATCGAGTCGAAAAGTCTGCTGTCACTCACATCTAGTGGAATCGAACCGAATAGTACTTCTTGTGTTTTGTCATACAAAACAAAATAGGATAATTCTACACAAAATGTATCTATTTTTCTTCGTTCATATTACATTGGGATGTTTGTATACGTACAACTTCAGCAATAACTTTCAATAGTAAACAAATTAAGCCCCCAAGAATGGATGTGGTTCATTTGTTTTTTCACGAAGGCTTCACGAGAACTTACGATCATACCCGAAACAAGAAATTCTATTCCGGCATCGGCAGTGGAATAAATATTCTAGCTCATGAATTCTGTTCTGTTCGATTCGCCGCTTTTTGTTATCTTCCATTTAAATACATTGGGAAGAGAAATTCTGTCCGATTCGATCCCGCTAAGTGGGAGCGGACCTTTACGGTTTCGAAAGATACTAAGCGCTCTGCACTAGTCGACAATGAGGATCTTAGTGTAACCCTTTCATTTAAAAGAATATTATCAGTACTATGTAATCAGACCACTGAAGAGAAGTTGCGAAATTAATTCCTTCCTTTTTATAGGCCTATTCTTCCACGTATAAACATGAGATATTTAGAAAATAATGACAGCTAACCCTGAGAAACATGATTCGCGTTTACCTGCATGTCACGTTGTGTTGCGCGATGACTGGTGATTCCTCTAAGATGGAGGCGGTAAAATTTCTTAAGAAGGAAATAACAAAGGAAAACTAGAAATAAAGCAGTATATATGATTAATTTATCTTAGGAAATCGCTCTTCCGTTGATACTAACTATACAGTTTCATTTGTCAGTTTATTTTATGTAATACAGGAAATCACGAAGATAATCGCTGGATTCGGTGTAGAACGTCATTGTACAATGTTGATTCACAATAAACATAAATATTTAACTAAAAATAAATTTTCATTTGCAACTCTGCCGCTTGATTAACTCGTAGATACGGAATACGAACAATATCCGTCCAAAAGTTTAGGATAATTCGCTGTATACAGAGAGACAGATACAGACAAGTTCAAAATCACTTTTTGGTGATCTTTGCAGCATCACAATACTTCACCTTCAGACTTCTTACAATAAGAAAGTAAAAATAGTAATAAGAAAGCGAAGAACTTCGGAAAATAGAGGTATTAACGTATGGCCAAGGTCCATTTTAAATATTAAAAACACAAGTTCAACACAGATTAAGTTTAAAAATTGTTTGTAATTAATAAAAATATGATATGATGTAAATCTGCAGGATATGTAGGTAGCAGGCCAATTGTACTAACAGTACCAGTCGCGATTTAAAAAATCCTCTATTTCGAGACAGAAGAACATTGCTTAAAGACTGAGAAATATAGTGGCTACAAGATTTCAACAGTCACACATAAAATAGTGACGGTAAAGCTTTCCTTTGAATTCTGGAATGAGAGCAGTGCTGTTTAAATTTCTAATCTGTATTCCATCCTTGTAATACGCGACGTCATGTAGTCATTAGCCATTAAGCCAGAGTTGTGTAGGATCACTCGGAATGCGACCGTCTTTACGAAGTTCTGAAACAGACTTTTTTCTTTTGGATTTCGCTTGAGCCCCTAGTTGAGGACCGTCAGTAAGAGACACATGAAATAGAAGGAAACTTGGAATTGCAGGAAAGGCGGTCATGGCCAATTCAAATACGGTACATCATCACCATAGCCATCTACTTTTCAGCTGTTCTTCCATTCTGCTTCTTCTCTTTTTCATTATCATGTTTTTTATGTTTTATTTAACGAAGCAGTACCACAGTCTAGTATATACAGTCACGAAGCACAATACGTAGTAAATATGCATCCATAGATAGTTGCTAACAACTAGGATCGCTACTATCGCCTCATTACAGACGATGCGAAATAGTACCTGCACAGTCTATTGTTCCTAGTATCTTCATAAACTCAAGCTTCGTGACTATACTAGACTGTGACAAAATCAACTATGCTATTATCCAACTTCGACGGAATTGGTAAAAGCGACGTGTTATTTTTTACGAGATGAGTTCCAGGACTCGTCACCAGATTACTTGACATCCGCCTTAAAAATGTTGAGGAAAACCTCGGAAGAAATCCAACCAAGTAATGAATTCAGTGGACATTAAGCCCACATCCGAAAGCAGTCTCGGACGAATCCCACTCTCAACCCCTTCACCACGCCAGTAACCTATTTATTATCTTCTCAAGCATGCTTCTAGTAATTTTTTGCTTCCTACGTGTTTTTTTTTTTTTGTTTATTTCTCTCATCTTTTTCCTCTCCGTTATTTCTTTCCTCCTCATTACTAACAAAGACATATCAAAAGTAATCTATACGTACTTACTTTGGCTTTTAAGGAACCCGAAGGTTCACTGCCAACCTCACATAAGCCCGCCATCGGTTTCTGTCCTGAGCAAGATTAATCCAGTCTCTACAATCATACCCCACCTTCCTCAAATCCATTTTAATATTAACCTCCCATCTACGTCTCGGCCTCCCCAAAAGTCTTTTTCCCTCCAACCTCCCAACTAACACACTATATGCATTTTTCGATTTGCCCATACGTGCTACATGCACTGCCCATCCCAAACGTCTGGATTTAATGTTCCTAATTATGTCAGGTGAAGAATACAATGCGTGCAGTTCTGCGTTGTGTAACTTCCTCCATTCTCCTTTAACTTCATCTCTCTTAACCCCAAACATTTTCCTAAGCACCTTATTCTCAAACACCCTTAACCTCTGTTACTGAACTTGAGTCCAACTTTCACAATCGTAAAGAACAACCGGTAATATAGCTGTTTTATAAACTGTAACTTTCAGATTTTTTGACAGCAGACTGGTTGACGAAAGTTTCTCAACCTAATAATAATAATAGGTATTTCCTAGATTTATTATGCGTTTAATTTCCTCCCGAGTGTCATTTATATTTGTTATTGTTGCTCCAAGATATTTGAATTTTTCCACCTCATCCAAGGATAAACTTCTAATTTTTATATTTCCATTTCGTACAATATTTTGGTCACGAGACATAATCATATACTTCGTCTTTTCGGGATTTACTTCCAAACCTATCTCTTAATTTGCTTCAAGCAAAATTCTCGTGTTTTCTTTAATCGTTTGTTGATTTTCTCCTACCATATTCACGTCATCAGCATAGACAAGAAGCTGATGTAACCTATTCAATTACAAACCCTCTCTGTTATTCTG
This sequence comes from Periplaneta americana, assembly GCF_040183065.1. NCBI lineage: Eukaryota > Metazoa > Arthropoda > Insecta > Blattodea > Blattidae > Periplaneta > Periplaneta americana. The sequence continues at coordinate 57,959,142 of NC_091133.1, forward strand.
GACTTTCCTAATGGCATACTATAGAGCAAAGTTAAAATGTAAAGGTGATAGTGTATCTTCTTGCTTTAGACCACAGTGAATTGGAAAAGCATCCAACAGAAACTAACCTATACGGACTCTGCTGTACGTTTCACTAGGCACTTTTTAATTAATCGAACTAGTTTCTTGGGAATACCAAATTCAATAAGAATATCATATAAAACTTCTCTCTTAACCGAGTCATATGCCTTTTTGAAATCTATGAATAACTGATGTACTGTACCCTTATACTCCCATTTTTTTTTCCAATATCAGTCAAATATAAAAAAAAATCTGATCAATAGTCGATCTATTACGCCTAAAACCACACTGATGATCCCCAATAATTTCATCTACATGTGGAGCTAATCTTCTCCACTAATAATAAAAACGTAACCAAAATTTTTCTGGTAATTTTAGATTTTACAAAAATAATTGGTGTAAACATGTATAATTAACTACTTTTAGACCGAAAAATCACATTTTTTTTTATTTTTGTTTGTTTGTCTGTCTGTCTGTATGTTTGTTACCTTTTCACTAGATAATGACTGACCTGATTTCTACGGTCTTTAATCTTGGCTTTCTTAGGTTCATAAAAACCTATCAGTACATATGTGCTGCTGAAAATCGTAATAGACTAATTTTCGCTGCAAATTTACGAATCATCCGACACAGTTCATAGTTTAGAGAATTAATAAAGCCTAAAGAAGTCCTTGTCATTTCAGCAGTGAAGTATGTGAAAAATAATTAATTTTATCTGCAATTCTGGAGGAAAATTTCCTGGATTTGCGGAATGGGGGCGACAAAATGCTCTAATTTGTGTTGAATCACTTCCATTTAGCGTCTTTGAATACTGCATTTCTAAACAAAGCAATATTTTCCACGCATTACAGACAGTACTGGTATGTCTACTCCTTTGTCTATACGTCGCTGCTCTACTTAACGTATGCATGGACAACCTTTGCACCGTTACCCTCTTTCGGTGCGATCTTGTAAGGAAAGAAAGTTAACCCGCCCGCAGAGCAATTTGCCTGCCATGTGCTTCAGCCTGTACAGGCTTGAATATGCACCGCTGTAGTAGCGCAACAACGTAATTTGTTTGGGGAGTGATGGTAAGAATTTTGTGTGTGAAATTTTCTTACCATAACTGTAATAGGGAGTTAGAGAAAATTTGAATTATGAAAAAAAAAAGTTAATTTACATATAAATTTAATTTGAGATAAATATTTTTGAAACATGTTAAATGATAATTTGTTGTAAAGTTCACTTAGGTGAATAAAAAATATACTTGAAACACTATGTTAAATATACTATTTTATGTTTTCCACATTTGTAATAATAGCTTTACTAATAGTGAATAAACATATAATTGGTAATCGGTTACAAAATACTCAACTCTAATATTAAGGAGGTGAAGAGTATTTAAATATTGCGACCTTGGAATTAGTGACATAACATACCTCTTTATATCAACAGCTTAATATTAGTACTCGTAATACACGTACTTCGATCGATAAATAAAAAACCAAAATCTTGCACTATAGAACATGTTAATTAAATTATAGCACTAGCAAATTAATGAGCACGCAAAATACGAAACAGCACGTTAAGCACGACTTCGGCAATGTTGACACTGCTTCTGAATTCATTGTAATGTTTTGGAAAGACAAAAAGAGCATTCGTTCCGAGTGATTGTCACAATGATTTGAATTTTGTTACTTGTATCATTATAATGAAGTGACTCCGAAATTTTTCACCTCATTAGAATAAATAACAAGCTTGAAATTTTGAGCATAAAGAAAGGTAAGAATTATACATATAGGCCTATCTTTTTAACAATTTAGAAGGGTAAAAACCATACTATTTATCCCCCCCGTTGTGCCACTGCTTTCTTCTCCTCTTTAACAAGACTCACCGTTCATACCAGAGCCAATTTCCAGGAATTGCGCGTGCAGCACTGGACCTCACTGTACGAACTGCACGCGAAACGTTTATCTCGTTTGGTTCAAATTTCAAGCACATTAGTCATACTGATCATCACTTCCCTGCTTACGTAACAATTCAAACCACCTGTTCTAAAGAGATTGCAAGATAGCCCAAGCTTGTATGTGACTATTGTTTTGTTCACTCTAGTTTCTGCGTTGAAGATTTCACCAATTCTCTAATATTTTTATAATCACCAACAAGGAGAAAAAATGTTCAAGTATTTTGTTTTTAGGCTATTTACTGAAATATTAATATGGGAATGAAATCAACTGCTTCAAAAACAGCAGACTCGAGTCGCACTTCTGGTGTATAATTGGGGTCGTGTCTCTGTCTTCTTTCGAGTTGTACTCGGGTAATTCGGAAGTATAAAATGGTCAAAATTAATTCTGTGTATCTCTTTGAACAAGAATATGTGTATATAATACACAATACGTTTTTGTTACTTACTAAAAATGCATGTTTTCAAAGTATCAAGTGTCATATTTAAATTTTAGTTTCTCACGTGCTTCAAATGTCACAGTGATTTTTTTTTAATTTCTTTCGCATATGATTGTTGATTATCTTCTATAATGCGCGATGTTGTTATTTTGTTTTCCTTTTGTCGTGGCTGTTACAATCAACATGTGCTCAATTATTCTGCATTTTCCCCCACTCTGTAATATACACTCAATGTAAGTGGGAGATTTCTTAAAATGACAGTTCCTTAAATTGATGAAAATGTACACGAATACTGTACTTCACAGACAGAAATTAAGTCTGAATCAATGAGCTATAATTAATTCTATGGCGAATATTTTGTGTCCCTGAAATAATTACTCTAATCATGTAAAAACTCGACAAAATGTTATTCATATTTATTTTTAACATAAAATATATTTCATAAGGTAGGTAATGGAAACCGGGAAAGTAAAATGTAGGCTACAGAAGTTGACAGGCATAAAGACACGAATATTTTACCCCTATTTGGTAAAATTGAAGTAAATGTATTATGTAGCTCAAAAGAACTTCTTAATAGGCATACAGTGTCTTCATTTCCCAATTACCTTACGCGGTGATCTTGTGTCATACTGACCATAAGGGCCAAGAACTCATGCTGGTCGTGGATTTCTATGGGTTCAAAATCCTGAACGAACGTATTTTGAAGAAGAAGAAGAAGAAACAGGAAGAGGAGGAGATGATGACAATGATGGTGACTGTGAACATGAATTTATGTATTATCTTCAACGTTATAACAATAAGGCATGATTGCATAAAATATGATTAAGTACATAGTTTGTCTTTAGATATAATCCAGCAGCCCTGCCCACCGGCACATACTTCGGCAATCTTATTTCACCAGTTACACGAGAGGATACACAGACCGGGGAAGGAGGAGAAATGAAAACACTGCGATGTTTTAACGTGGTAAACATTTCGTTACACAACATACACCTAATCATATCTCAATTAGATGAAGACTTTCAACTAGTTGTAGAAGCATTAAATCTCCTGCATAAAGCACTTTATTCCCCACAAACTCAGAAATCGAACCGCAGGACTCTTAGATGAAAAGCTGACAGCTGACAGTCGCGTCTGGACCTCGCAAACCACTCTGAGATGTCAATGAAGTCCTATTCAGTCATTTGTCATCCAACTTTGCTTCCGCGAGCAGACACGAAACGTGAAAAGTTGATCGAAGTCCCGACTTGCATTTAGACTGACAATGAGTGATCAATCACCTGAAAAGTTGGTGTGGCATTGTGGTTATATGTGTTCGAATTTGTTACGTATCACATTTTGACACACTGTCCATCAGTATCAATCCTTTTACAAGGTTTGTACTCGTATATGGGCATATTTTGCTTACTGTATCATTATTATTATTATTATTATTATTATTATTATTATTATTATTATTATTATTATTTTACAAAAATCTACATACATGTTTATTCTATCTGACCATTTCACACGCTCCATTCTTCTCCATATTCACATTTAAATCGCTTGTTTCTAGTCGTTTCTCTTCACTTCGTCATAATGTCCATCTTTCTGACCCATAGAGTGCCACACTCTACACAAAGCACTTCACTAGTCTCTTCCTTAGTTCTTTTTCCAGAGGTCCGCAGACCTCTTTTTCTATTAAAACCTTCCTTTGTCGTTGCTATCCTCATTTTGACTTCCAGGTAGCAACTCATGTATTTGAAGCTGTCCACTTGTTCCACTGCCTCTTTCGAATTCACACGTTAGCTTTCTTTATTTTACTTTCGATAACCATGGTCTTCGTCTTGTTTGCATCGATCTTCATCCCATACTGCTTACAGCTGTCATTTAGCTTCAGAAGCATATTCCTTCGCCATTATAAATTATAAATAGCTATTTGATATGAATATGTGCAAACTTAATTTCATATATCTAGCTATTTAAACCGTAACTTTTATTTATTTAATAATTTATTTGATCTGACCGGATTAAGGCCATAGGGCCTCCTCTTCCATCCTATCAGATAGCACATATAAATTCAAAAAAGAAATACGAACACTGATGAAAATAATACAATATAATATAATATAAATGAAATTAAATGCCTATCATTTTAATTATGAAGAATGCCTTCTGTGTGCAATCCAGAAAACGATAGTTTATCTTCTTAAATTTGAGTGCATAGTAAACGACATTAATTTTACATTTGAATAAGAGTTAAAGAAAACTTATGACTAGTAACGTCATTTGGAACACGATAAAGAAAACTGAAATGTTGTTAGACGCGTAAAACGTAAAATCAATATAAGTGCCATCTTCAAATACCTAATTTCTATGTGAAAGGCCAGAAAAATAACGAAGTAAAGCAGTTGAATAATAATAATAATAATAATAATAATAATAATAATAATAATAATAATAATAATAATAATAATAATAATAATAATAATAGGAAAAAAAAGATAGCCAAAAAAAAAAGAACAGAAACAAATGAAATACAAAGTTATAGCAACCCAATTTTATCGTATGAAGCGAAAATTGGCTGCTCGATAGGTCACATATGGTTTTTACTATTCTAAATTGTTAGAAAGATAGGCCTATATGTATAATTCTTACCTTTCGTTATGCCCAAAATTTCAAGCTTGTTATTTATTCTAATGAGATGAAAAATTTCGAAGGCCTTTCTGCTACATATACGGACGTGTTTAACACTAATATTATTTACACAAAAGAATAGGTCTGGGTACATACAAGGTGCTGAATGTTTCATTTCTACTACAATCACAACTCAAAGCATTAAATGCAATTTAGTTGACCGTCACACAATGGCGATTTAACAGAGAGAGAAATTCACAACGACGGCACAAATTTCCAGAACATAGCTGTAACGTTCCGACGTCGACGCTCCTCGAAAAAAATACGAGCAAATATATCTCAGGCGGAGTGTGACGCAGAGGCCATTCTGCGGAGACACGCTGGGGTGACCGCGGCGAGATATCGGCATGGTGTAATTACGTTAACAAAGAGAGCAGCTAAATGAATCTACGGAGCAAATTCCACCTCAGTGGAGAACCACTCCCTGCATCTCTAGAATGGATGTCGCAAGACCTTTCTCTTTCAGTTTCTGAGCACTCGTACCTCTTCTTGGTTAAAAGAGTCTACTTTACATATGCAAACATATACATATAAAGTGAGGGAAAAATAGTGGCCAATGAGTACCCCATGTGATTCTGGCGAAAATCAAGAATACTTTTCTATTCACATAAGTTCCCAATCTTGCATATGCATACACACAACACAGATATATATATATATATATATATATATATATATATATATATACATATATATATATAATATATTAAAATCGAGGTTATGGCAATACTGAAACTTAACTTTACTGATGTTCCTTGCAGTAGCGTAATGCTCTAGTCATCTAGTGAATCTGAGTGAATGGTTAGACATTAGAAATTTTTACAAAAATTACTTTACGAGTTCAGAATTTCCTTAACTTTATGTAATATGTAATTAACTGACGGAAAAAAAGAAACTATTATAACACCTACGAGAGGTATTGAACCCGAAATTCTGATCTTATAAATCAAAATTCTAACCATACATCCAAACAGCATCGCTAGAGCATCATATTCTTGGGAAGTAGTTAGTAAAGAATGTTTGTATTGTCACATACTGAATTGTAATCTGTATTTCTGATAAAGGTTTGTAGGTTTGAGAATTAATAAAAATAACATCGTAATTTTAGGAGCACTTTTCTCAGAAGTGATAAAAGATACAAATGTAGGAAAATAGGGCATATGTAACACACTTTTATGTATAGAATGGACTAAATACATTTAAAATTCCACTAAGTGGTTGACAAAAAAATCACTGATAACATTTTTTGCATTAAGTATTACTACAAATTATTATTATTATTATTATTATTATTATTATTATTTTATTTTTTATTTATTCTTTTTTTTTTTTTTTTTTTTTTTTTTTGCTTTTGCTGAAGATAGAGCTAAAAGCTAACAATTAGAAGAAATAAAATAATATCATTTTATACATATTAAACTACGGAAAACCGATAAAAACCAAAATTTAATTTTTTTGTCAAAATTCGGTGTACAGACTACCCTTAAATCATACAATTCATCATACAATTTATATAATATAAATAAGCACAACACATTTACATAAAATACATATTATATTATAATATTATTCACAACCATAATCTTCATATCCCTTAATTTGAAAACAAAAATTTTCCATAGCTGACGTCCTCGACCAGCTCTAACTCTACCCCAGAAATCAACCACACACAGTAACAAGCTTGCTGACCCAGAAATCTAGACTGTGGCAATCTTTTCTAGGTACATTATTTTGAACCTAAGATTTTTGGAAACACATTGTGTTATTTTACGCTATTTAAGCAACGAGGGCAAAAAAAAAAAAATAAAAAAATTCGTTACAGCCTATTTTCAGAATATATTAAACGAAAATCATATTTCAATATGCTCACTTTCCGCATGATTTGACTTGTATGTACTGCATAAGAAGAAAATCATAGATGGACAGAAAGCAAGCCAAAAACATTCCTTGTGTCGTACCTGATTCGCAAGAAACGAAATAAATTATTTATTTTGTATCAAAACACTTTCTCTCAATATTGAAAAAGGGAAAACACTGGCAATTTTAGGGCCCTTCTTCGCAAATTTAAATATCTAAGGACATTATACATACAACAAAAATTCTAAAGAAACACTGAGAAAGTTTATAGACGTTATGACTATTCCCGTGCTAATTAGGTACAATGGCACGGAAAAATGTATCAGTCGAAGCACAGGCAATGAAAATATTAGGAAAAAAATGAAAGCATATCGGTAACTAAATAGTAAAGCAATACTAAAACAGAAAAATTAGAATAAATGAATGCATGACATGCATGTAAAACAATAACTGTACCAAGTACGTGCCAGAAGGAGGATGATGAACTGGAAGATCCAAGAAAGAAACTAGTTTTTTTTTTAAATTATTTGGGAAGAATCGGCTGAAAGACTGCATGCTGTATTAGGTTTATTATTATTATTATTATTATTATTATTATTATTATTATTATTATTATTATTATTATTATTTAGTAAACTATCTGAAGACAGTTGGAACCTCGTGATACCAACAAGGCATATAAGGAGATGAGATAGGTTGGCCAGTTCCTTTTCCACTCCATTACATAGATCACAATAGTAACAAATTTCACTAGACTTAAGATGTGCACAACAAATTCTCTTCCTCTGACATATTAACTTATATCAAGTGAGATGTACTGCTTGATAATATGTACTGTAGATGTGCATGTCAGTCATAACCTCAATCAGAGGTTATTATTATTATTATTATTATTATTATTATTATTATTATTATTACTACTACTACCATCATCATTATGACCAGGGAGTCATTAAGTTTTTTGTAAACAAGTTTGTTTAGATTATTTTTTTCGTCTTTACTAAACACAATGTGTACAATTTTTAGCCATTTTTTATTTGTTCTGGAGATCTGGCTCGAGACCTCGCAAAGTGGGGGTTATTGTGGAGTATGGTGGAATGATGATAACGGTGAGAGGGAACGGGAGAACCCCAAGAAAAACCCCTCGCGTCCACTTTGTCCACCACAAATTCCTTCGTGACTAACGCGGGAATCGAAATCAACACAGATATGCACAAGCAGCGAAACATTCTGACTATGTGGTCAGCCTGACACAAAGCCACTGCTTGAGACAGGAGAGGAACAAATCAAGGGACACAAACCCAATCCCTAAGGACTGAATATAAATTTTCACTTCTCAGTCCGAAATTAAACCAGGGTTGGATATTTTTGATGACGGGTCGTGAAGCTTGTGTCGGTTAAAACTAAGTTTTCCTTTCCAATTAAATAACTGAATTGACAAACATCCCAAGTCCATTGAAGTAAACCTTTCAGAGAGCAAAGAAGCCATATGGGCTTGCAATATGAGTATTCAAATCAGTATTTGTATGATTAAAAAACACAAACTTAGAGTCAGATTGGTTATTCTTTTTTACAGGATGCTAGCCTAAGCAAAACATAACATATGTCAGGTAAAAAGTGAAATCTGGTAAACTTTGGACTAAGGATGTTTGTCAATTCACGTTTTCAAATTGTTCTCACTTCATGTAGACAAAGTTGGACATTCACAGTCGGTAGTAGAAAAAGGACTTTTGTGTTTAAAATGAGATTTTTAAGATCAATTTTGACGGAAAAATGAAAGGCGGAAGTGGGGGAGAAGAGACTATCTAAACGTACCATTAATGTTATTAATTAAACAAGAGAAATGAATGAGATTTTTAAGATCAATTTTGACGGAAAAATGAAAGACGGAAATGGGGGGAAAAAAGAGATTACTTACATGTACCATCAGTGTTACTATTGTAATTAAACAAGAGAAATGACAAGAATGTAATAACATTGCATAGCATTGTAATAAGGTTAGTTCTTAGGAAACATCATCAGTTTGTCTGGAGCCAATGCAGACCGATGAGTCCAATTCCTGAAGAAGAAGAAGAAGAAGAAGAAGAAGAAGAAGAAGAAGAAGAAGAAGAAGACTGCTGTAATTTTTCATATTATTTGCTTCGACAAGTGTCAGGCCTGCATCGTCACGTGTTGACAGGCGCTTCACTGCAATCGGCAAACAACGTACATGAATGACACTTAATTCACGTGGTTGCTTTCCCTAAAACGAAAAAGAGAAGAGAGAAACTTAAAGTATGGGAAAATGAGGAGGAAAAGAAATCAAATCAAATATGACATAACAGCGCATCGCACGGGAGTCCATGATGAGAGCCTGGGACTCCAGCAAAATAAACTCGTCACCAGAGCAGCGAGGAGCTTTTCCCCACTATTTGGTACGGTAACAACTATAGTATTACTTAACTTTCCCTTTAAGCCTTGGTTTTTCTGAACCGACGCATGCGAGTTGCAAGGTGCGAGGCCGCACAAATCCGGACTATACGAGAAATAGTGAGTGGTTTCTACAACTGCGAGGTGCGAGGTCTGTGTACCTCGCAGTTACCACTCACTATCTCTCGTATAATACGGATTTGTGCGAGGCGGGCCTCGCAACTCGCATGCGTCGGTTCTGAAAAACCAACTGAAGAAGCCACTGCGTGTGAAGAACTTTGCAGACAAGGAGACCATCTTAACAGCGTTTCGACAACAGGTGGTACACATTGATGAATCACACACAGCCGATGGTATTCATCGCCTTCCCCATCATTGACGAAGATGTGTGGATGCCTTGGGGGACTGTTTTGAAGGGTGTTAGTTGTATGTAATGTACTTTGTTTCCTTTTGTATACAATAAAGCAATTTACGCATTTTTCGAATGCCCCTCTGCCCGTTGGCTCCTGTGCCCGGACCCCATTTGGTACTATCATTGCAAAGCACATTATAGTGAGCTTCAAACGCATCTAGTAGGTTTTCATTACTGTAGCTTTATCGGCTGATATAACATAGTTGCCATGACTTATGAAACTTACCCTCGTATGTATGCAAAGCACGATTATTTATTTAGTCCCGACAGTCGCCGACAATGTGCGCCTGGGTCAGGCTAGTCCATTACGTTATGCCAAGGGGTGATCGGGTTAGTCAATCGCTTGCATTCAGAGCGATCGGATGTATCGCGTGCCGTAGAGCGGCAGTTAAGCTGTACTGCATTTCTTTACTGATCGCTCACCCTTACCTCTACTCCGAATCTCTCCCCACTACTCCTATTACTTCCTTACTTCCCTCTTTCGTATCGCTGAGCTGTCAGAACTAAATAATCTGTATGTATGTATGTATGCATTTTTATAGCTATGTATATAATAAATGTACAGTAGTTGCAAAAAAAAAAAACCGGACCGACCCTTGTAGCTGATTTCAGAGCCTTGTTCACTCCAGAGCACGATAGCCTGTAACTAAGACTTTCGTGGTTCAAATCCTGCCTGGGAAGGAAACTTTTTTGTTCTTTATTCAAATTTATTCCCAATACTTTTCGATTGCAGCGATATTTTACTACTTAATTAACTTATTATTCCCAGAACATTAATTTTACCAGAAATCGAAAAGTATTGGGAATAAATTTGAATACGGAACAAAAAAGTTTCCTTCCCAGGCAGGATTCGAACCACGAAAGTCTTAGTTACCAGTCTATCGTGCTCTGGAGTGAACAAGGCTCTGAAATCAGTTACAAGGGTCGATCCGGTTCTTTTGCCACTACTGTACGTATACAGTAAATGTATGTAAAATAAACACACGGTATGAAGAAATAAAAGCAAATCAATTAACAATATCTGCGATTACGAATTAAAAAAAATTCCTCCTTTTCCTTAATCTCTTATCTGCTTCTTTCCTTCTTATTCTTTCTTTTACCTTCTCCCTCTCTCTTTTCTGTTTTCTATAACCATTACCATTACCACTACCACCACAAAGACAATGACCATGATAATTTTCTTTTCCTCATAGACCTAATCTTGTTATAGAATTAGGCTGCTCATCACTTATACTCTCACGCATATTCATCCAAGGAAGTAAACATGATAATTACAAGAAACTGCAATTAGAAATAGGTTACACAGCAAATAATTCCACTTCTACTTTCTTCTCCGAAAATTCAACCTTGTCAGTGTGTATAACAGCCGTGTGTTTGATTTTCCAGTCAGCAGTTTAGCGTGTCATCAATAATGAAAATATTCTGCTCAGTAATGTGACTACCTTTGTGCTAAAAAATCACATACCGCTAATAGTTAATGATTTTACAATCAACACTGTCCCTAATTACACAAACCGAATAATATTATGGACGTTGCTGATACTGTACGTCTAGTGACGACACGTAATTCAATTATAACGCAAAAAGCGCTTATTCATACAAATCATAATTACAATCTATTTAAAACACAAATAATTAAAAAAAAACACACAATTTGTTGTAGCTCATTACAAGAAACTAAAAGTGCACACCATCAAATGAACAGCTTTATCACTGGTTTTCCATGCTGTAAACTCATGTTTGAATTCCTACCAGTCGAAGTGGAATTCTTCACACACAAAGACGCTACTGGTATAGGTTTACAGTTTTTCTTGGGATTCTTCAGTTTCCTTTGCAAATTTTCAACTATTCCTCTATGCCTCATATTCATGTATCTCATTGGTGCTTTAGCAACTGGGAATTGCTACATTGTATGTCTTCTCAAGAAGTCAAATTCAATGGGATCCATTCAGAGAAAGTTCCAAAAAGCATTTCACCACAGGGATTATTGCGGTTAGAGCAGGCGTCTAAATTTTTAGGTATTACAACATAAAAGCCAATATAGATCTGGTAGCAGTGTTTAAAAAATCGTTGTATTTATTAACAAAAAATATAAAATAAAACTGCACGTTACACAAAATGCAATGCATTATTGCAAATAATGTAGGCCTGATATACGAAATATTTCTAAACAAATAGAATGTGATTGTGATCATTTCTTAAAATATGTAACATCATCAAAATTCGTTACAAGGAAAGTATAACAATAAATATACAATTTCCTGCATATGACTTTAAAAATAAAAGAGAGAGAGAGAGATTTCAATTTTTTTTAAATATAAAAAATGACTGTTACGACGATGGAACATCATATACTTTCCACTACGTTTTATTTGTCTCGCAACATTTCATTTTCTTTATAATGTGCAAATGATATTAAGGTTTATATATTTTATTTTCTTGAATTATTATTCAAAAGATATTATCTAAAGAAATCCTTTCAAGTGCAACCAAATAAGATTACTCTTGTTCTCTGGATTACATGCAAATTGCGTTCTCTATCATGCAAAAATTAAGAATTTAACTGCATTCATAAATTGCACTTTTTAAATACTGTAGACTGTTGTAAATTAAATTTTTACAAATGTATGTAAAATATCTATTAGAATAGCATAACCGTTTCTAAAAAATATAAAGGCGAGACAGTAAGTCTCAAATCGAAGTGGTAATTTATTCAATATTGACTTCAACAATTATTACAATTGTTAGATCATATCAAATTTAATTTATTAACTAAACATTTTTAATCGGAAACGAAATAGCCTATCCGAACTACATTTTATAGTAAGGCGCCTGAAGCAATCACTCTTAGAAGACAATATTATCCGAGCGTCAAGGTGATCGATGTGCGCACAAGCGAAACAAAGAAGCAGCAGTTGCAAGGTAACGGAACCTCTGCACTAGTGTACCGCAGCGCCCGTTGTGCGATTTTTATAGGCAGAAGCTCTGGCAGCAAAAGAAATTCATGAAGAAATGCAGCTCGTATATGGTGAGCATTCTTAAGCTGTCTACAACGAGGTGTAGTTCTCTGAAGGGTGGACAAGTATCGAGCAGTGTGTCTGTAGGTCAGTGGAGATTGTCACGGAGACAAATGCGCAACAGATTGGCGAATTGATTCGCGCAGACAGGATGAAAGGGGCGATAATGCTAGTCTGTATAGTCATAGGTAAGTCTTCAGTGCATCATTACCAGCACGAGACAAAGCGTACATCAATGCTCGGATCAAGTCGCGAATGAATTATATACTCGTGAGAGGTGCCGCCAACTTCCAAATGCTGAACCTTTGTATCGCTTGTGTGAACATCGATAATACTGTCATATAGTGGCGATAGCTGCAGGTGTCTCATTAAAAAATATAGGTCGCTACCGGTACTTCAATTAGCAATTTACTGACTCTCCCTTGTATTTTTATATTTACGGAAATCGGCATTTAAAAGTGATATGAAATGTTACAAAATATTAGGCAAGGGATATTAATATTATAAAAATGAGACGAGTTCACAAAGAGAAGGTCGCCCTCCGTGCTTTATAGCCCGACCGAGAGCCATGAATTTTAAGGGACGACAAATGTTACTTGCATAATCCCTAGATGTACTGCCTCAGAGATAGTCTATTGAATATGAATAAAAATTCACTAGTTTAGAAGATATTGCTGTGCGTATATGGCCAGACAGACAGGTGGAAAATTCAAAACCACATTTTCGACATCAGGAATATGGAAAACGTGTATTTTCGCCACAATATCGAAATCGATTTTTACATCATCGCAATATTTTGATTAACGAGAAAGAGTCCAACTCTTGCATACTTACACATTTTTTAGACAAGTTTCATCGAATTAATTATTTTGGGCATAAGGATACAAAGAAACTAACAGACTGTAACTGAACAATAAATTAAAAATACGTACCTCATATACTTAGGTAAGTAAAGCTTCATTTAAAAAGCATATTAGTTTAATTTAGACTAAAACTTTGATATAATGTGAAACGAGTTCACTTTTCTCCATATCGGGTGTCAACACTTAGGCCTAATGATTTCAATGCACTTTATCTGAAAATCGATTACAAGAATTTATCTTATCTATGCAACCTTTGCAATCTTCTCACGAAATAATTTAATACTTTCATTCGAATTAGCTGCTTATGTCACGATTTCAAACGAATTACATCACGACAGAAACATCTTTTGCAGCACGTTGAGCAATAAGACTGTCGCTTCCTTCGCTTCAGACACGCTTTCAGTTGCAATCATTTGCTTTACTATCTCCTTAGAAAATATACAAGTCGATGGGACGCTAAGAAAAGAATGGATCAACGGTAAAATGTATGAAATAAACAAAATTTATGGTGTCATATCTTCTCACGTGTTGACGCCCAATCTAAGGATTCCTGTAGTTGGGCAGGGATCCCGAAGAGTTTGTCTTGGTATGATGCAGTTGTTGCCGTTGCTAATACACAAGCGGTGGCAGTGATTATTAATTGTGGAGATATTATACAATTAAAGAAAAAACGAAAAAAAAAAAAAAAACGAAAATCTGTCTACATTACCTCTGTCCACTAACGATTCACATTTGCAAAGATATAGGTTTTACAGCACGGAGCCCTTTGGCTAACGGAGCGTCTAACAGAAGTATTCGATGGGAAAAATGTTCTACCGGCACTTTCTACGGGACGAATCTCACAAGAGGTGGAAACTAGAAAAGTAAAATGTAATCAGAATTATACCAAGCTATAGAGCTTAAACAATATACGATTCAAACATCTTGGTTACAGGAGTACACAACTAACAAAAAGAGTAAAGAAAGATACAGTCACTGCAACTCCTCTGTCAACAATGTCCTACAGCAGTGATCCTCAGCACACTGCACCCTCGGGCTAGCATCTCTTACCCGCGGAGAAGACACTTGCACTATGGTCCTTTCGTAGTTGCTGGCGGGTATGCTCTATACCTCTTTCCTACTGCACGACGGTGCACAATACGTCGCTCCGCTTACCCTTTACCCATTTCAGCGAGTGCTGACGACCAGTGTCCTACAGTTTTCATTGGAATATCATATTTGTAATTAAAATTCTCTTCTTGTCAGCGAATCTGCATGAGTTCGATATTCCGTCCGTCTGGTGAATAGCTACAAGCTAAAGGACTGAATTAGGGACCATATTTTTTAAGGAAGAAGTTCATGGCAGGAGTAACTTAGTTAATATTACACTCTCAGAAGCTCCGAAGTTTCGTACGCATCTTCCTCTCTCGTTTCTCCTCATTTTATTCATGAGCACGAATTGTGAGGTCCCTCTATATTTCAACTTTCACCTCTTAAATATTTCCATTAGACACGAGCATCCTTCAACCAGAATTACAACTTCACTATTTTTCTCGTAGCAACATAAGGAGAATGCACTTCAGGGAACTCTTTCAAATTTAAGCAGAAATATACTGTATTTCAGATTTGCAAACGTCTTTCACTATTCTACAATGAAGTGACCTCTATTGACCTGTAAGGAAATATTCACAGGGGATTTTTTGTAGATGCACTAGTCTCCCTTCTAACACATCTATCTAAATCTAACTTACACCCAAGGACAATACAAACACACAGACCAAACTTACTAACGTGTCTTTACGTATCAATCACTCACGAAATAAATACATCTACCTACTTACACATTCCTCCTTCAACCTTTCATCTCCCTTCCCTTTCCCAGGCTGTATTCGTTTGTATGTGGTCCAAGATTGTTACAAATTCTGTGGTCAAGATGACTAAAATATTAACTAATACACTACTAACCCTCTATTCTAGACTTCTAGCGAACTGCAGTAGGCCTATATATAATACATATGAATTTTTGGTGAATGTACATAAAAGCCTAGATAGATTTTTATTTTCACAGTAATTGTGTTTAGATTTAAAGTTTTGAGTTTTAAATTTGTGTACCGTGACATTAGATATGATTGCTGCCTTTCCTTTTCCTCCTAGATATGTGAGGTGTTTCTGTGGGGGTATTAAAGGAACAATGTTTCACACCCGTACTACGATCTCTGCAACAACTACGCGTGAATATGGACTCAGTGATGGAAGATATAACCCCTGAACAGTGCTCCTATATTGTATCTAACATCATCAAACACATGGAATTTGTTGTTCTTAATCAGTGACACTAGTTCGGTTACCTTTTTTTTTTTGTCCCACTTTGTGTAACTTTTATTTATCAATAGCATGCACACAATTACATTTTTATTTTATGAGTAGGCCTACTAACATGTGTTAATGGAGTTGTTCAAATTGGTATCCGTCTATATTCCCACGTTCTACGTATTTCCGTAATGCTTACAATCTGTTCTTAAACATTCTCTAAGTTCATACTCGTACAGACACAGAAACAAAATTCAGATGGCCCAAATTTTTCTTCTGGGTCTGTACATAAAAATTATATTCTAGTATGGATTTGTGTAATGGTATATGAATGAACTACCGGAAAATTTAATGATCACAAACCTACACAGGCACACACGAACTTGCACTTTACTGAAAGCTGAAAATAAACTGACCTAAACATGTCTATTCTGGCCTTGAGCATAGTATGAAGTGACATATCAAGGTCATGGAATCATGAACGCAAGCATGTATGGTGAGCGTGTTCCCGCCGAAAGTCGAGCTGAACGCTCTGTACTTGCTAGTTCTTTTATCAGGATAACAAACCTACTAACAAATCTGTGGGTATTTACCCAGACATAATAGAGAGAGTAGGCAATCTTTCAGATCTAATACTATGCTACCATGGTGAAACATGGAAGTAGTTACGAAATACAGGATGATTAAAAAAAATGTTGACACATATGGGTGACTAAGTTTATAATTATGACTTAGCCTACTTTGTTTTTGTAGAAATGGCTATACGACTGAGTTTGGAGCAAAAACGAAAGGTTGCCGCATGGACGGAGGTGTTTCAGTCTCCCACAATGGTTCGCACCAGATATGAAGCCTACTTCATTTGTGTTCCACCATCCAGATTAACCATCTACCGGATTTATGACAAGTTTGTCAGAACAGACTTAGTTGCTGACAATTACACAGGAAACACCGGTCGAACACGAACGGGGCGATCCCTCTGTAACATAGTTGCTGAGCAAGAGACTTTCTTGCGTAGTTCAGGAAAATCAACAAGACGATACAGCGCAGAGAGTGGCCTCCCCCAGTCAACGGTATGGAAAATCTTAAACAAGGATCTTGGAATGCAACCATATCATATGCAGGTTGTACAAGCCCTACCTCCTGCAGACAAAGTAGCTCGTGTTACTGCTTGTGTGGATAATTGCAGCAAAGTTGGTAGGGGCATACTTCTTCCCAAAAGACATTATTACTGGTGCTGACATGGTTATGATGCAAAACTACGTAGAGGACCACCTATCATTACAATTCCTGCAGAATGGATACATTCAGATGGATGGTGCTCCACCGCACTTCGCTCGGGTTGTCCGTACATATCTTGACACATTTCAACGACGAAGGATTGATAGAATAGGACCCCTGCAATGGCCAGCACGTTCGCCAGATCTTACGCCCTACGATTTCTGACTGTGGGGTATGCTGAAAGATAGAGTATATGCAATCAAGCCACGTAATGTGCTAGATCTGCAAGGGAGAATAATGAAGAGCATTACAACAATTCCTCCCGAAATGTGCAACCTGGCTCTAGGGACCACATGGAAAAGGTTCCAGAAATGTGCTGACTACGGTGGAGAACAAGTGGAGACCCAATGATGGCAGTTGTGTAATACATAACCGTGTTTTAATCACAATATCTTGATATTTATATCCCCCATATAAGTGTTAACTTTTTTTAATCACCCTGTATTTAGGTATAGGCTATGGTGTAAAACCAGAAACTGTCGTACTAAAACTGAAGTACTTTATTAAAGGTCAATGATAAATTTACGTTGAAATAGGTAGTTATTTGACAGTTAAGTATTCTTTAGACTTTGGTTACCCATGATTATTTCTATAATGTACGTCACAAAGGGCCTTAAATTAAATGGATATAGAAACGTAAAGCGAGTCAAAGGGCCAAAATAAGGTTATTTGAACATTTACACTGGGAGAGCAATTAAATAAACGAAACCAGGTTGGACTGTAGCTACAAAAGTGATTATTTATCTTCCCTAGGGAAGAGGTCTGTGTCGTTCCTCGTGCATGTCTTGTGGTCGTAGAGGTGAACTTCAGCCATGTTAATGACATTACACAGGAGTCTTGTGAATATTTTAAAGTTGGTACAAATATCCTCAAAAGCATGAGAAAGACATGGGCCAAAACGTCCAATGTTTAAGACAAGGTAAAACAGTAAATGACAATTACGAATGTATTACTTATATTGGCCAATTCCACATCATTTTATTGAAGAATTGATGTAAGTCTTCTTCGTATTTACTGTCAATGACTGGAATATACATTCTGGCGGCTTGTTCAAATAAAAAATTAGGGATGGAAACAACCACTCTTGTGAATTGGTGTACTGAAAGCGACATTTTTGTGATTCCATCACTCAGAATTTTACAGTACCTACCAAAAACATTAGTTTAATGATCAGCGATTCTTTATTATTGTGGTTAGTTGCTTAACTGGAGTGGGTGAGTTCACAGTGCAGCCATCCCAAATTATTTTCAGGTCCGCTGATGTAAGTCAGACACTACGAGCCACATACGCTCAAAACATATAAATATTTAAACGTTTTATGTAGACCTACAATGTATATTTTAGCCAATGTATGCACATTAATTTGTAAAAATTTTAACACTATAACGGGAACTGCCATCGAACAAGCTTCTTGGATAGCTATTAAGACAAAGCATAAAGCATATCAAGGGCTGAAAAAGTTAATTCAGGCTCATTGCACCTATTATTAGATTAATACCCCTTTTCCCCCCACTTCTTCCTTTTCCTTGTTTCCATTCACCAGCAAGAAGAGCTGTGAAATCCTTTTCATGGAACAATTTCAATTTTCGCCTTGTAAATATTTCCGTAAAAGAAGCATACTTTTCTGCTATATTTATTCCACTACCTACAGGAGTAACAGGTCTACAATATATACAGCCTTAATTCCTCCCTTTAGTAAAATTTCCCTCGTACATAACAGGAATGGAAGCCCTGTAATTACCTGCAGCACGAATCAGATAAGCTGCAGTGTGGCCCCCGACCGGCTTCGTATCGCAGATTTAACTTATAACAAACTGTTAATTTAAAACGTGTTGCACAAAAGGAAGGGGATGTTCACATGCATACAATGCCGCCAACACAGTGCTTCAGTGTTGCCATCACGAGAAAGCTCAAGTTGTTTACTATTATAACGTAAAAGTAAATTATTTTGCAAAGAAAGCAAACTTCTTGTATTATTAACATCTACCAAATATCTCACAATAAAATATGAAACAATACAAAACGATACACAGAACAAGACTAATGGGAACTAAACTCTTATGCACTCCGTGAAAGGAAGCCAACATAAGATGACGATAATAATAATAACAATAATAATAATAATAATAATAATAATAATAATAATAATAATAATAATAATAATACTTACAAATGGCTTTTAAGGGACCCGAAGGTTCATTGTCCCCTCACATAAGCCCGCCATCGGTCCCTATCCTGAGCAAGATTAATCCAGTCCCTACCATCACACCCCATCTCCCTCACATCCATTTTAATATTATCCTCCCAGCTATGTCTCGGCCTCCCCAAAGGTCTTTTTCCCTCCGGTTTCCCAACTAACACTCTATATGCATTTCTGGATTCGCCCTTACGTGCTACATGCCCTGCCCATCTCAAACGTCAGGATTTAATGTTCCTAATTATGTCAGGTAAAGGATACAATGCGTGCAGTTCTGCATTGTGTAACTTTCTCCATTCTCCTGTAACTTCATCCCGCTTAGCCCCAAATATTTTCCTAAGAACCTTACTCTCAAACATCCTTAACCTATGTTCCTCTCTCAGAGTGAGAGTCCAAGTTTCACAACCATACAGAACAACCGGTAATATAACTGTTTTATAAATTCTAACTTTCAGATTTTTGGACAGCAGACTGGATGATAAGAGCTTCTCAACCGAATAATAACAGGCATTTCCCATATTTATTCTGCGTTTAATTTCCTCCCGAGTGTCATTTATATTTGTTACTGTTGCTCCAAGATATTTGAATTTTTCCACCTCTTCGAAGGATAAATCTCCAATTTTTATATTTCCATTTCGTACAATATTTTGGTCACGAGACACAATCACATACTTTGTCTTTTCGGGATTTACTTCCAAACCTATCGCTTTACTTGCTTCAAGTAAAATGTCCGTGTTTTTCCTAATCGTTTGTAGATTTTCTCCTAAAATATTCACGACATCCGCATAGACATTCAATTCCAAACCCTGTCTGTTATCCTGAACTTTCCTAATGGCATATTCTAGAGCGAAGTTAAAAAGTAAAGGTTTTTGCTTTAGCCCGCAGTGGATTAATAATAATAATAATAATAATAATAATAATAATAATAATAATAATAATAATAATCTGCTTTCAAAGCTGGAGTCCTTTGGCCGATTCAGTTCTTCACATTATTACTGACAATTCACTGTTGAAAATAGAAATGTTGGGGAGTTGTGTTGCAATAGTTCTTTAGCTGTAGCTAGAACAAAGTAGGCTATAATATAAGGCTCTTACAACGATGATGCACACCCGTGTATTTTTTATGGTTTGCAGAGAAAGGGCCCGAAGGCTTGCACCGCAGCCTAAGGCTTACTTTGCTTATCACTCCTATTCTGCGAATGATATTAATTTTGTTGCCGAACGGTCGCGCTCCTGTACGTACAAAGCACGCTGCACGTGAATTCAATCTAGGCTATGGTAATGATAATGATCCTATGTGAAGAAATGATGGCGAAATGAGCGGAGTTCAACGCTGAAAGTTATTCAGCAATTCTTCTTATATTGGTTGAGGGAGAACTTCGGAAAAAAGCCGAACTACGTAACTTGTCCCAACCAGGATTTGAACTCGGGCCCGCTCGTTCCACAGTCAGATTTACTGTTACTCCATAGCGGTGGACCACTCGTATGGGCTAACGGCGTAGCTCAGGCAGTAGCGCGTTTTCCTGCTGATCAGGAGTTGCGTTCGGGAGTGGGTTCGATTCCGAGTTTTCTCAAACCGTTAGGCGAATGTCAAGTAATCTATGGTGAATCCTCGGTTTCATCTCGCCAAATACCATCTCGTTATCACCAATTCCCATCGACGCTTAATAGATGATACAGCTCTGTTAAATTATCAAGTAAAAAAAACCCTATGCATAAAATAATACCGTTTCCTTTTCCCGCAACTAGCATTGTCGTGAACGTAAGTCACGTGAACTGCAAAGAATTTGAGAACATACTAGGTCTAAGTTTATGTTAGGAAGTGACTGCTGGGAAGAAGCGCCAATCTCTTTGACATTCTAGCGTATACGAACTCTGTGAATTATATTTTTTATATTGGATGTTATTGCATATACTGGATGTGTCAATCTAACGATGGCTATTACCTGTAGTGTATGCCCATCGCGCTACCCATTTTTCATTGAAAAATCCACGACAAATGCATAGTGACATTTGTGGCGGACAAGGTCGCAGTTTGGGTTTTTCTCGGGGTTCTCTCGTTTTTCCTCACATTAGGTATCTTCATCATTTCGTTACAATTTCTCCATTTAGTCACCATTCCATAGCATTCCTCCATCGCCGGCTAGCGATACACGGAGGGGGCTGGCCTAAGGGCGAGTGGAGTTGCCTGTTCGAAACCTGGGTACGCAGCGAACCTTAGTGCAGTTAATCGGTGTGGGTTTGGGAATGCGCCTAGCTTGAGGGTTAGCGTAACAGCTCGCAGTGCTGGGCCATAGTGCTCCCCTCCCTAAATCCCATTCCATGCCCATCCCGCATAAAAAATTAATTTTTTTTCTGGTTAACATGTAGAATTTGATATTCTGAACTCGCCTTGAATTACCCGTTTCAACGAAATGTCAATGACAAGACAATTCTAATCAGAAATAAGCGAGGTGTAAAAAATGGAATGACACAGTTACGAAAATACAAAAATTATCGTACCATTAGGCATATTAATAGCAAACACTAAATAAAGCACAGATGAAAATTTCATTAAAGAAACAGATTTATTTTAAGGAGGCACACTTACTCTTGGATACTGCAGCATAGGCTAAAGATGTTTCTCTTATACGAACAGTAAAGTTAGGCCACGCGCGCGACGTTCCATATCGGCCTGCGAGCTCATGAGTGGAGATTGTTTGAGAATGAAACCCGAGAAAAGGGCGACGGGGTGGTAAAAGCTTAGATGTGGGGGTGCGCCCATTGGCGTCGAAATGGCGCTGTCTTTACAATAGAGCCAGAGCCCGTGGCTCAATAACGCGGGACAACTGCTCTATCAGGAGTCAACCCACGTCTTCACTTAACGCGCGTGCCGATGTCAGTACCAGGTACTGACGTAACGTCGCAAAAAGAACTACCGAGACTGGCAGGAGAGATATCGATAAGGTGATAGTGGAACGATGAATAGTGGTAGGTATAAGAAAGCGAAATATTTGGAAAATATATGCCTGCCTCACGGCTACTCTGTCCAGTACAGATGGAAGGTTAATGAGCTATTATTGCTAAGTCAACATGTTTGATTAACAGCTGAGTGTATGATGTAGGCCTACAGCAAATCATGAACAATCTGCTATAGCTGACTGATTATACTGATGTACAAAGTTGCTGGAAGTAGACATAACAAGTAGGCCTACTTGGGACGGTCGATATTCAGCAAACCTAGAAAAGATTTGCTTTACCTGATTGAGCTGTCAAACTACTGCTAAGCGAAGATGTTGGAAAGATGAATAGTAATTATCATAATTGGATTGGGCATGTCCAACAAAATCTTGATCTGATTTATCTGAGTTAACTATTGCTCCACAAACACGATTCTCAGTGAGCTAGGATACAACCCGACTAAGACGACACAAAGGCATATGGTGTCTAAATTAACTGTACGAAAGAACAATTTTTGTATGTGTCTATTTTCCTTCCCATCGTTCCACCACTTCTCAACAGTTCATAATTAATAGGCTTATATGTGGCAGACTCTTTGCTTTCTGCACTGTATCATAGGCAGAGAACGTTCTAACGTGTCGCAGCTATGCATCGGCGGCAAGGAAACGGGATCTTTATTCATTACATTCGTTATCACAGATATTTTCCACCTTAAGGTAAACCTATGACTTGACCCTTATGAATCACTCTTAGAGGTTCCACCTGTAGCATATATATATATATATATATATATATATATATATATATATATAAATTTACCACGCAGAACATTTATACAAACTACACTGAAATAAATCAGTTCTGTTACAATGTAGGTTATTATCCTGTAACAACACAAAGTCATTTTTAGTATAGCCATTCTTTTCAACTGTTCTAATTTATGTTGCAACCAAGATAGGTTCAGTATTATTTTTTTATTAGTGGACGAAAGTTCTGCAGGGCCTATAGTAAAATAGCTCAAGTGACTAGTGTTTCAAGTATAAAAAATTACTAGACTTAGATTATAACTTGCTTACTGTTAAAAATGTTAACTTATGTATTTTATTATTAATACTCGCTAATTAATTTCATAGAAAGTTAGTATTCTTTGCATTTATTTACATTTCATGGTATTCGTACATCGTTTCACAGCTAGAATAGGGAACATGTCAAAAAATCTTAATAGTACTACAAAGTCTTAATTCATAATCACAGCCTAGTTGAAATATTATATTATACAGATAGAAATTCATGCAGCGTTGTTGAATGTCATAAATTCACCTATAGAATAGAAAGTTAGGATTATGTTCTGAGACGTTCAAGCTCTAGTCTGATAGTAAAGTTTAGTTTAAAAATGAACCACATCAATATGTTAAATAGTTTTAGAACTATGAATGTTTAAGTTTATCAGTGTTTCGTAAAATCAGGAAATATGGGCTGGAGTTTAAGGATAGTCTACATGGGCTATTTAAAACTGCAGCGTTGTACTAAAACGTTTACTTTTCGAAAACTATTTATCAGATTTACATGAAACAAATAGGGCCTACCATTTTAAACCTAAAGACAAAAAAACATCAAATTAAAAAAAATGACAAAACTGACCATTTTAGAGCACTGCAAATGTCGAGTCATACCTTGTGTGTGTGTGTGTGTGTGTGTGTGTGTGTGTGTGTGTGTGTGTGTGTGTGTGTGTCGGGTTAAGAAGGGTGAGGTTATAGGAGTCACAGAATAAAGTACAAAAAAAAAAAAAAAAAAGACCACCTCTAGGTCATAGATGTCCGAAACTCATACGAAGTAACCCCTGGCGTAAGCAACCCGTAGCGCATATTCTTTAAGGTCGTTTTTTCTATTTTATATGGAAAGTTATTGACAGCAGAGCATGCTTGACATACAATATCTCCTAGTTCTATAGGTGTTTGGACACCCATGCTCTAGGCCTATTTGATAGTAGCCCGAAGTCTTACTGTAGGCTATAGCCAACGCTTTTCAAAAGCTTCGTCCTCCTTTTCCAATAACAACAAATGCGCATTATATTTGGATGTTTCGACATCAATAACACGAAGCAAAGATCGAAAAACTATTGTAAGGCTACCTTAGGTCTATCCTCTCTAGAGAGAAACTCCATGGAACCACGTACAAGTTCTATGGACCAAGACTTCATGGAATAATAAGTTACATGGAGTTGACATCGACGTCTGATTTTTCAGGGATGGCAGTAGGCGTATGTATGTATGTATGTATGTATGTATGTATGTATGTATGTATGTATGTATGTATGTATGTATGTATGTATGTATGTATGTACCGTACGTACGAATGATGGGAGTAACAGCAAAGAAAGGGGTAAGAGGGGAGACTACAAGAAGAAGTAAATTAATTTACAGATGAATAAATAATTTGGGGAATCAGAGAATATCATTAGACGGCAAACTTTCTACGAACGCTTCACAAAAGTTAGGAACGAGAACGGAAGAGGCTAGACAGCGCTTCGGTCAAAGAGGAGAAGGGAACGTTCTGTTCATTAAGTAGTGTTCCTCTCTACACGTTGCATCAGGTCAGGTCACCAGATCAATATACACGGTGCGATACTCGTCACTTCGTCACTATGCCAACACACAAAAGCAGTGTGCATTGGTTTCATGGAAGTAATCACTGACCATGTAGACATAGGCGCTTGGATCTTTAATACCGGTTTGAACAGCAGACGAGACCCGCCTGACACCGTGAATCACACTTCGGAAGGTCTAATCCGGTTTGTCTGCCAACAACGCAACGTGTGGGATGAAAAGATTTTCCAATCATTCATCTTTAAAAGTCGCAACATTTCCAAGACATTTTTTACTTCCTCCGCATTACTATGCGCAGGAGTAGAGTTTCTCAGATTTCAAACGAAAGACAAGATCATTTTCGAAGTTGCGTCTGTGTGCGTGTTTTTTTTTTTTTGCCACCATGACTCAAATCGTAATTACGAACCAAAATCACTTGAAACTAGTATTGGACGTTTTTAATGAATTACATGGTGATATCATTTCTGACTACATATCAGCCGATTTGGAGTTCGATTCTCAGCATGAAGGCGGACTAAATACTTTTGTACCTCTTGTCTTGTATATTGTGTTGCTGCGAGAGATGATTTTTGGGCATGGTAATTACATGAATAGGGAATCTACTCACCTGAAAATGTTAAATGTTCATCGAAAACTCAAACGAGTATCGCCAACAGCAAAAGCCCCGAGGGTTTTAAAGAATAATAATTTATAGATGAGAATAACAGCAAACAAATTTCAGTAATTCAGAAAATTATATGTAATTAGGCCTACATTCATAATTTTTCCGAAAAAAAACTGTAGAACCATACCGGGAGGGGGGGAGTGCTTTTTCATTAGGAAGGATTTTAATACTAACCAGATCAAGAAAAAAAAAAAGAAAGGAATGTTAATGCCAGTAGTAGGTAAATTAGTGATGTCGCTTCATACCAATGTGCTGACATTAAAACTATTAAGTACGTACTGAAAATTATAGCAATAATAATAATAATAATAATAATAATAACGTAGAACGCTTAAGTGAGTACCTACCTATTAGGGAAGAAAAATGTCGTTGCCATTTCTGTAAAACTCTACGAGCATCTTGCTCTATATTCAAACCTACACAACCACACAACCATTAACCAATTAAAACGTTCCACGCAATTACAGAAACTACGAATCTCCTGCCATATTTTATAACACAGTTGCAATATTGTTAAGCGTAAGCCTTCTGAAGAGCATTTAAACATTTTGCCTGAATAGATGATGATGATGAGATGCCTAATAATAAGAAAAACGAAGTCCCAATGCCACAGGTATTCTGGAAAAAATAAATAATATAATCATGTTAATTGTGGTCGAAAATGTGAAAGCGGCGGATTCACAGAGGTTAAAAGTTATCGGTCCTGTGAAGTTTCTCAATATGCTCAGTCACTTCAAGAAAGCAAGGTATTATGATAATAAATGAATGAAGGAATTTTAGTTTTATTCTTTAAATATGCATAGATTTGATCCGAACAAATGTGACATTTTAAAATTCCTCTTCAGAACGTAAAGTTACATTAGTTCAGATCAAATTTCTGCACATTTGAAGGAAAAACTAATATTCTTTCAATCACTTATTATCATAATAAACTGGTCTCTTAAACTGACTGAACATATTGGAAATTAATGTAATAGCTTTCCCGAAATGCACTATGAAATTTTTCATATAAAATGTTTTTTTTTTTTCTCGAAAAGGAAGCAAACACGAGCAAAATTGTATTAAACTTTTTTGTTTGGAATATCTCAAGGCATAACCCTTTGAAATTAATGACATTAATTACGGTTCACCCTGTATATAGGTAAAATAGACAATAACTTTGAACACTCTTAGAAATAATATAAAATGATCATCCATTACAAAAAGCATTTACTATAGCTATTTATGTGCATTTACTTGATGTTTCATTCTTAATAATAATTTTTGCAATTTCTTACGACTTTGTTACGTTCAAATTAATTAAAACGTCCCTAGAGGTTCTGGCTAGGAAATCAGAAAAACGAACCACTGTGCGTTGTGCCGACATCGTCTCTTTTGGTAACGAGGTCCAGAGGGTTTCAACTCTGTCCTTGCTGTGTACAGTATATGGAAACTCTTGTACTCAATTTTCCATTCTCTAACTACTGAGCTAACTATACCTCCTACATCGTGACCTGTATTCTTGCCGAGGCCTATTCTACGAATAGCTTCCGTCCTTGTCCCATTTCAAAATCTAAGCCAGTACAACTCGACAAGAGTCCTTCATTTGTTTTACTTAACGACACACTTCCGGTAAATGCTGACCGAATTGGTGTGTAGATTAGGGACCAAGGCGGGTATATTTTTCCACCCCGTTAGGAACTGTGTCAAGTCCCTCTCATGACATCCAATTGTTCACACGACATTTTTCCAAGTCAAAGATGAAAATACCTAAATTTATATATGTAATAGCAATCGGAGCATAAAGTGAATAAATGAATAAGTGAACTAGTGATCAGAGAAGTAATGGACGATAAAGGAGCTGATGTAGGAAAATTGAAAGTGACTGTAAATTGGAGATAAAAGTGAAAGGTTACTAATATAGGATGTGTTCGTAAAGGATAGTGTACAATCAGGGAAATTTTAAATGTTAGGAGGAGAGGAAATACTTCAATGTAAATAGACAAAAAAAAAGTGTTGAAATTGTAATTAGAAGGTTATGTGGAACCCGAATGCAGACATGTGGTGGCGACCCATATCCAAATAAGAGTTGTAGAAATAAATATCATATCAGATCATATGAAACAGCATTGCCATCACATCTGGTTATGAGCTTGCAGATTCTGAAACAATACTCGTATAAGAACTGCGTACGTTTACTTTTTCTGAAAAAATTCGGAAAGCAAAGCATACTGTCGCAATAGCGGACTGCACGAAACTAATGCTTACTTAACACAATGAAAATAATAAATAAACAAAATGAACACAATACAACAGAAAAGCACCGCACTTCTTAAAATTGTGCCACACTGACTCAGACGTATAGAACTAATATAGATAATCTCACTTTTGAAAATATGGTGGATGCAGCAGTGTCCCATTTTGGTGAAATAATTATGGTGAAAACGGAAGTACCTACAGAAAACTCACCTTGACACCATTTTCATACATAAAACTGCACTTGAATTGTGAAAAAGGTGAACTCGGTTCCCAACGAAGAAAGTCGGCGCTCTAGTTGTGCATTCACCACGATACGTATTCATATATAAAACACGAAAGAAAAAAAAAAAGGTATTGAAGATCACAGAAAGGAATCGCAATGAACCATTTGACCTAACGTGTGCAGGGTCAAGAGAAAGAGAAAGAACAATATTTACGTTTGCAATGTTTGTAATATATAAATAAATAAATAAATGGATGACTAAATAAGTGATACCTACATGTGCTTGAGAACGAATATAAAATTCGCTCTTTCGATCGAACTGCGGTTTTTTAATTGAACACCCGTCATTCTGCCAAGTAACATAGCAACAACGATCTTCAAGCATTGTTCCTTTTCATCACTTTCAGATTACATCACGTGTGTTGAATTGTATAGATAATGACCTATGAAAACGTAACAAAAAAAACTTGTGTCTTTAAGAGTTTAATATGAAGAACAGTTATGGCGGACGCACGCTGGGACAAACATTTTGGTTTCTTTCAATAAGTGCAGGATGGAATTTCATCCAAAGGTTCGTTACACTCGTTAGCATTATAGGCAACATATTTCTTTCACATTTTTATTGAAGATGGGATTAGCAAATTGTGCCGAAACTGGTTGAAAATATTGGAAACTTTCATATTACAATGGCGTTTGATACAGACATGTATATGTCATGGAAAACGCCCACCCACTCGCCACAAACTAGTTACCAGATAAGCTTAAATGTAGCATTGTTGTTTTATATGCATTCAAAACATGCTACTTTACTCGTATAATTAAACACTTTCTCAAAACTACATCAGCAAGAATAACAGACTTTATTACGTCTGTTTTGCCAACAAAACTTGAAACGTTTCAAAATCAATAAAATTATTCTTATAAATCAGATCTATATACAGAGAAGTACATTTATTTTAACTAATAGATTCTATTTCTAGCTTACTAGCTAAATAAATTACTAGCTAAATTTCTATTTCTGGAGACCTTAAAATCTCACACAGACACAGAACGGATATTTAAATGCTGTCATCCAGAGATACTATTCAGCATGATAAGGAAGCAAAGGCGGATTACTAAAGAAAGATCTGGTTTGGATCGTTTTCATAGATAGTGAACACACAACTTTTCGAAGGCAGACCCAATCTCAGAATCGTTGAGAGTGCTCGTATAACTTACGACACCAGCCACGGGTGAAGTCCAAGTTACACTTCTTCAGAATTATTATTATATTATTATTATTATTATTATTATTATTATTATCATTATTATTAACCTACCTTTGCATTTATATATCTACTAACTCGATAAAAAGTGCTTATGCATGAAGCCACAAATATTAGCATAAACAGACACAGAATTAGAAAGCAAGAACACTGTAAAATGTTTACACATTAATAAACACAAATTGAATGTTTACTTAAAATAGTATATAGCCTATATAGAGACCGACTGATTATACATTAATCTCACAATTAAATTACACATAGTAGCCATGCACACAGCTCAAATTTGGTGAGAAGAGAGATGAACTACTGTGACAGAGAGCCATTATCTCCATCTTCATGATCATCTAAGATGTTTTATTTTCATGCTTCCAGATGGATGATCCTGTAACTTTCTCCGAACACAACAAACACGGAAATCGCCGACTATGAAACGTCCTTGCCGCTTCCCGGAAGAAGTGGCTGACGACATCGGACGGGATGCGCTCATCAAGTTCCGCTTAATTAGACTAGCCCTACGCATTGAGTTACGGTGGTTTCACACTGAAACCGCTCCTTTTACAAGACTCATTCAGTTTTATTACTGTTGGACGAACAACAATTGGAAATATAACGGAAATGGGCACAGATTTTTAACGCGGAATTTCTACAATATAACAGATTTACTTTGCCCAGAAGTAATTTATTTATTTCATCAATCATTGTTCACGTCATGGCGGATTAGATGTATTCCAGTTCTTAATCCGCCATCACTCTCTATACAAATACAATAAAGAATTAATACATTTGAACTTATAAGTATCCTCTGTTTACAATAATAATACTACTACTACTAATAATAAAAATAATAATAATAATGATAAAAGTAATAATAATAATCAACTAATAAGTATACCTCTTTTATTTAAAACTCCTACTCTCTTAAGAATTATTCTATTACTTCATTAACTACTCTTCGTAGTTTCTTATCATGTAACTACTTAACATTTATAATTCCATCTCCGTTAGAGCTTTGACTTTCTCTTCCCATCTAATTTTAACTCTAAACAGAAATGTTCCTAATTTATGCAGATTGCTTGCGTTTAGGTGACCATTCATTTTGTAAGCTACTATAGCGTTTATTTGTAGAAATTTTTTATCCACCCAACTGTTTCTCAAATCATTCGTTGCCTGGCACTTTAACGCAATATGCATTGCGTCTTCAGCTAGTCCACACAAAGGACTTTTATCCTTCTCTACGTTCCCTCTCCTATTCTTGAGTCTCCACCATGCCATTCCCGTTCTCTCTTCCCTTGAATTTAGTCTAACATATTCTTTCTGTTCCCAAAACTGCTTCACCTCCCTATAATATTTTAGTGATCCTAGATCTTTCATATTACTAAAAATATCTTGTCTTGAAATTTCGTTTGCCCTCTCTTTCACTATCTATTCTTCCAATAGTTTTCGTGTTTATAGACCCTAGTTCTCTCCATAGCCAATTTAGACCTAATCTGTTTATTTCACTTTCCAGCTCTTTCAGCCAATTCGATTTCCAATTAGCGGCTTTCATAACTCCCGAATCATTCCTACACAGAATATATATAACCTTTATCTCGAAAGTTTAAAAACATGAAAATGGTTTCAAGAATCAAATTAATTTATTTTTGCAACTGCCATTGTAGTAGGAATCGGGGTTGATAAGCTTCGAGATCGTAACAAGTGGGGATTGATGTCATGACCAATAGTATTTTCTGGCTTGTCTGTTATATGTATTGTTAAACATGTTCAAATCTGTAGCTATTTTATTCTACGTTAGATGGGTCCCTAAACCATTTACTGCTGATTAAAAGCAGAAAAATATAAAATGATGCCTCAAGATTATCCAGAAGATAAGATTAAACAAAGTTTTTGAGAAGACACGTAACTGTGGACGACACATGAATTCACCACATCGCATCGATCCTGAACAGAGAAACAAGACATCCCCCTTCTCTTACTCCAAAATATTTCTAGTGCAGTAATCAGCAGGGTAAGTTATGACTTTTTTTTTTCCTTTGGGCTGCAGAAGAAATTATCATTGTTGATTTCCTGGAACCTGGTGTCATTATCAACAGCGGATACTATTCTAACCTTCTAACACGACTGTAGAAAGAACTGAAGCTCAAGAGTCGAGGTTGAGCAAAAGAATCATCCTTAACAGGGATTTTGCAACTTATGTGACAATGCAAGACTATGAATAATTTCAATGGAAAAATTGTTCCGGGGCCGGGTATCGATCCCGGGACCCTTCGCTTTGCGCACGAATGCTCTACCGACTGAGCTACCCCGGAACCATACACGACACACAACTCAAATGGGCTGACAAGACGCCAGTAACCCAACTTTTGAGTGCACACAATCCTGTGTGACTTAAATTGTGGCTTTATGTTAACGTATCTACAGTAACGAATATATTATGCAAATCTGGCTTTCAGGTAGAAGCTCCCTGTGAAGCAGGTTTGAATAATTTCAAGGGAAAAATTGTTCCGAGGTCGGGTATCGATCCCGGGACTCTTCGCTTAGCGCACGAATGATCTACCAACTGAGCTACCCCAGGAACCACACACGACATCGTCACAATTCTTCCCTTTATATCCACACAACTCAAATGGGCTGACAAGGCGCCAGTAACCCAACTTTTGAGTGCACACAATTTTGTGTGACATAAATTGTGGCTTTCTGTTAACGTTATTCAAACCTGCTTCACAGGGAGCTTCTACCTGAAAGCCAGATTTGCATAATGCAAGACTAAGTTTGAACTTTTGTTTCACCATATTCCCAAGATTTGGCTCCATCGGACTATTTTCAGTTCCAAACAATACTTGGAAGGGAATTCGAGACCATTAATGACGTGATGAAAGCAGTGAATGATTCGTTTCAGAAAACAAAACAAAAAGCTTAATTTTATTTGAGGAGGATTGTGTTGAAATATAAATATGTAATAATAAAACCCTAGATTTTTTTTCCGGCAGGCTGAAAACCAATCAACCTGCCCCACTAATAGATAAAAGTAACTATCTGACATGATACTTCGTCAAAACTAGATATTCACTAGTCACACTCCAGGCCATGATGTGTGCATAGGGAAATACACTGATTAAGAAATTATTACAGTCTAGACATAGGATTCCGAGACCGAAATCGTACTTGCGACAGCTTGATTTGTAAATATGTACAAAACGTATCGTTAATATTGTTGATAATAAGTGAGGACGGATTGGGATAAAGTATAATAATAATACGTAATTTCTTAGATCAAAGAAACCAGTAGATTATGTGAATACGCTATCACGAAGTTTTTGTCCTCTTATCACAATTCCACAGCCGATGCAACTTCTCCGACACCTGTGTATAGCAGGTAATCTGATCTGGAGGCTGCAGGCGTATGGCTGCCGCACATGAGCATTGAATTACACGTGGGTCCGTGTGACAATAACCGACGATCGCACTGCTTTAGTCGTTATGGCAAACGCTGATACTACTTTATCTCTGATCGGCTCATTTTTATGAAGCACTTCAAACATGCATTGTTCAAGAAGTTTCACCGTGATAGAATTATTAACTTACTGATGACTCCGTGTCTGCGTCTAAGAATAAAAAATATCCCTCGATTAATTAACTTTTGGCTCTGACAAGAGGGGAGCGAGTTCGATCTCCGGGACATTAATTTTGTGATTTGGGATTCTGGAGTAAGAATGCGTCGATTTATTAGCCTATTTCTTGTATTTATTTATCAGATTACGTACAGATTACTGATTCATTCAGCTTCTACAAGCAATGAGGCTATTATTTTTTATTTAAGTTTAATTATACACGCTTTAACATATGTGGTCATATAGAGTGTTTAGGATCTGTGAGTATACAAGTAGGATTTTAGATTTTGATTAATGTTTATGATATTGGTGACTGAGGCGGTCATGAATCACTGCATTCAAATTTACATTTGCCTCTGTAGCTGAAACTATGAAAAGCTCTAGTCAGATTGGTAGGCAACGGGGTTTGAACCCGAGATCTCCAGAATGCGAGTCTCAAATGCTACCGTCTGAGCCAACTCGCTAGGTGAGGCTATTATTTTGATTGGTTATTTTACGACGGTTTAACAACTGCTGTGGTTATTTAGCGTCTGGATGAGATGAAGGTGATAACGCCAGGAAACAGTCGAGAGTCCAGCGCCTACAGTTACCCAACAGAGCAAATTGGTTGAGGTAAACTACGGAAAAATCTCAACCAGGTAACCTGTTCCAACCGGGATCTGAACCCGGGCCTACTCGTTTCACGGTCTTCAATGCTGTTACTCCACAATGTTGTACGCTATTATTATTGAATATGTGTGATCGAACGTAAACAATATTAGACATTCACTAGTAGCAAATGAATCTCCTTGTCCATGTAATTAGAATGCCACAAAGTCACTGCCTAAGACAACACAGGTCAAACATAATATCAGGACACGAATCTAGTTTTCTTTATTGGAGATAACCTTCTCTTCCCTGTCGGGAATCAACCTCAGTTTGCTTAACTGTATGTCGGATAGGCCTGCGCAATCATTTCAATTGCAGTGGACGAATATTAAATGAATTGATATCTGTGAATTTGGAAATGCACAGTGGGACATATGAGTAAGTTACCTTATCCTTACGAATTGAATATACCGGGTGATTCAGTAAAGAGCGAAAAAAATTAAGTAGGAAACAGGGAATTTTCTACTGATCATTTTGAGATAGGGAACTTGGGGTTTCCGAAGCCAGATTAAGGCAATGTGGGCTTATATCTCTATCGCTCTAGCACTGTCTCTATCGCTCTAGCACTGTAGCCTCTAATAGGCTTATTGTGCTTTACCACTCCTTTGCTCAATGTTTGCTGAAGCCCGAAAGGTCGCTTTTTTCGTATACATCGTATAACTGAGCTATGTGGTGTCATCTGTTCCGGTAAAGGACCATCAGTATGTCCTTTCAATTCACCGGCTCCGAGGACGGTGATGATAATATAATTTGAAATTCTTTCTTATAAATTTTTTGTAACATGAATTGTTGTTATATCTGTTAATTATTTAAATTTGAATAGCTTATGTTATAAGAGCGTAACATTGAAGATTTAAGTAATCTTTAAGTATTATTTATAAAAGTTTTCTTTACCACGCCTTCTGACTGCTGTCATCTGTACGCCATTCACAATATTACATCACACACAGACACTGTTTTGGTTAATGTTACTGTAATGATGATAATGAATACTGAGGGACGAAGGACTGATAGTGGGATATGAGAAAACTAAACTGATAAATGAAAAGTTAAGTTCGTATCAAACGAAAATATTATTCCTAAGATAATTTTCTGGTTTTCTTTGCGATTTAACTAAGTACTTATCATCCGCATTCTTAAACGACAAGCAGATTTTTATAATATCACGCTGTTATACGTGGATAATAGCAATTGGATTTATAACGGTCTGAAAGTACTGGTGATTATTTTATAAGGAACGTGTCTAGAATAACATAAATTAGTTACCGGTTTTTTTTTCTTTTTTTACTATTTCTGTAACTTTCATATGCTGATTTTTAAAGAAAAAAAATATTAGAAATTATTACAATATACGAATAGCTTTTTATGTCCATTTGCGCAAAACAATTATTACATAATCTATTTAAACGGCATCACTGATAAATAAAGTCAAAAAGTTATTATATTTTCTGCCTTTTGTGTGTGATTCATAGAACTAAAGTTTCTAATGCACTTTAAATAATATCAATAGATATGTACTCGTATTTAAAATTTAATTTCTCAATGTTTTAGAATTAGTGGTTACATCTGAGTAGAGATCGATGCTTCATTTCGTAGAACATCAGTATGTGTGAACTGACTCTGAAAAGGGTGAATTCCAGACTGGGTACTGCATCCTCAGAAATACAGGCTTAAAATAACGCTAGCCTACTACCGATACTCTAACATAAGTAGAGGCTTTGTGAATTAGAAGAGGGTCCTGGCATGTAATTTAATTATGATGTGTTTCATATAAATTCAAGAAAGAGAATTCCATCTAAAAAATTGTGAGTCATCTTTTGATATTAATTTTCAAAGTCATTTTAATAAGAAATTTTGTTTGTGATATTAAGGTTTCATGGTTGCTTAATTAGGTCATAGAAATGTTAAAGAAGTAGGCACAATGAGTGTATCTTCACGCTAAACTGATCCTACTCCCAAATCCTAGCTAATCTATCAGTTTCATTTTCGAGTAACGTTGTTCGTTACCTAAGTAATGTATATGATTTATTATTTACATTTATTTACACAGATGTCAACAAACAACAGCGCGCTCACTGGACAGCGGTAAAGTAATTTCAGACAAGTATGTCTAAGATAGTGATCGGCATTTCTTGACTTGCGAGTCAACAGCTTAGAGCGGAGGGATAAGACATGATCTCCATCCCCTTAGCCATCACTTATTCACTCAGCGTTAAGTAGTTCGGGTATCCTCCCCTACTACTTTCCCCTTTGCTGTGTATTGCGGGTTGCATTTATACGGTTATCTTTCCCGCCCACTGGTCTAAGATATTGCAAGAAATATTTTTGTCACAAATAAACATAAAATAGTTATTCGAACGTTAAAATGTTTCCTAATATTTTACACACAAAAATTGACATTTAAAGTTATATCGATAATAAAAATATTTATAGTTTATAATGACATTTCTTTGCTTCGGCAATAATATGTTTCTGTGGAAATTCACTCACGCATAAAAAATGGGATTTTAACTAGTGACCGCAAATCGTTTAAGAACGAGAAACCTTTCTTAACAAATTGGCAGGGTAAAAACGAACTATAAGAGCAGTAAAAATAATTCTGAAGGTACAAATATCCCCTTTACACGTTATGAAGCCGCATGGGGGATATTGAGGTAAGAACCCTATGCTTTTATGACCTAGGCACTAGAATGAGGTGATCTGGTCGGCACCACGCTCCGACCATCTTTTACCTCAAGAAAATACTCGTTATTCAATTTGATAGGGGTCTGAGTGGATTCGGGATCGTTCTGTAAGTTTTGACAATGAATAAAATCCCGCCACCACCCGGGATTAAATCCGAGACCTCTCAGTCCGTAGTCAGTTTCTATACCAACTGAGCTACTCGGCATCAGAAATAATTCTGTATATGACCCATCCTTCCAAAGGGGCTAAAAGCCAAAAACAAGTTTCTAAGATACTGATGAAAAACATACTGCCAAATGCATGTTGAAATACCTCCGACACCAACTTTAGCCGCACGAATGAGTCGCTTAAGTTGAACTACGAAAGTTCCTATTTAGCATGATATGCTCATATAGATATACTTTCCTTAGACTGAATAAAATGAAATTCGAAAAATTGGCACTTAGCCCCTTTGAAAAGAGATCTTCAATTAGCCTACTTTCTCTTCGTAAAACATACTTCTATTTCTTTATAAACCTTGCCAATTTACTATGATTTGATTTGAACCATGTGATTGATGTGTTTTCTTTTCAAACAATGATGCATTAATTTTTAAAAATATTAATATTTCCTGTTTATTTCTAATACATGACTCGTGAACAATGAATATGAACAAGTTCGTCTAACAGAAAGACGGAACGCTCAAAACCACCTTCTCGATATCAGGAATTACGAAAATGGACATTTCAGTGAAAATCTCAAAATCGATTTTCTGCAGCGCCACAATACCTTCTCTCTACTTTTATGTCATGAGAACGTAAACAGAATTGGTTGAATGAGCCAGGAAAATTGGAAATACCTAGGGAAAACTACACAATTACCGTCTCAGTCTACCAAAAAATCCTACCGGAAAGGTGACTAACTTATTGTGTCGTTTTTAGACCTGCGAGTCAAAGAACGATCGAAGTGCGTCACCTACATAGGTATTAAACGCTGTTCCGAGCCGTGACGAAATGTTGAACACATCGTATGATATCACAAACGAGCATATTTACACCTTTCGACATTTGCCGAAAGATAAAGCCGTTCCCACTTCGACAATGAGTCAGTCGTCTTCAAAGTTTACATCCTTTCTCACGCAGAGTTACAAAAAAATAAATAAATAAATAAATAAATAAATAAATAAATAAATAAATAAATAATAATTTTGGAAGGAAGAGAATTTTAAATGTCTCGCACCTTGGACCTACTTCAGTCTGAAGCGAAAAGATGTACATATCATATGTCTATTCGGTGTTGTCCGGGCCAGACAGGCTATCATTTCTTCACTTACCTGAAACAAAAGAAACAATTCTTTAAATAAGCATTATCTTAGAATTTTGGTGCAAGGTCTGTTAAATTCAGGGTGATCTACTTGCTGTTACTCGAACATCCTATTAAAGATATATATGTTAATATGGAGGAACTGTGGAACAAAACTCATAAAAAGTCTGCCTACAGCCACTATATCCACCTCACATTTATCAGTATCTGCCGGAAATTAAACCTTAAGCTAGCTTGCGTAGATATTCCATAATGTGTTTATTGCAAAAACCTTTAAAAAGTCCAAACCTGGTAATACTGGCATTTAATTTCGGAAAATTTCGTAAAAATTCCAGACGTTAGAAAAAGTTAACTTCTGTGAGAGTAATTTATAAATTAAACATTTCAGCCGTGTAGGGTATACTGTTACGAAATTTACAAAGCAAAAAATATTCGTAATGCGCTGTTTATGTTTCCCTTTCTTTCTTCTTTCCTCATTTAGTTCCTTCTTTTCATACAAATTTCTACTAACATATTTAAAAAAGAGTTTAAATTTAATATATATTACAACATAAGAAACAATACCCTTTTGATTAAAATTTTACGGGAGAATCAAATACATGAAAAATGCAGATTTGTTTCATTTGATGTCGTTAATATGTACAGTAATATTTCTGTTAATGAAACCATAAATATAAATCCAATTTAGAAGATCAAAATATAAGCAAAATTGAAATATACACAGTATAACAATAAAAATTATGTCACTTTCAATAATAAATTTTGCAGACAAAATGATGGTTCACTCCTTTCTAGCATAATGACAGACATATTTTTTTTAAATAACTTGGAGAGTAATTTTATTAACTCCAATAAACAAAGTATCGCCAAATGGTTACGACATGCCGACAATACCTTTATAATGTACCAACATACCACACCACACGCCCTATTAGATAATATCAAAAAATTACATTCCAAAATAGGCCTACAGTTTACCAAAAAAAGATGAAAAAACATAAATTAAATTTTCTAGATTTGACTATAATAAGAAATAACAAAATTTGTAATTTAAAATTTACAGGAAACATACCCAAACCGCCCATCTCAGATCTGCGCATTCTAATAAACTCAAATTTTCATGATGTTCACAAACTCAGCAAAGTTGTAAATTTCCTGACTGCTAAGTTACATATATTGGGACTTTTTATAAGTAGATATAAACATAATAATACATTGCACATCAGTATGTTTACACTGATGTAATACTCTATTTCACTCTTCATTATAGATATGTTATTTTATTTATAATTTCAATAGATTCAATATACGTAAGTTTTTTTCTTTTACAAAGTTGTTCAGGCTACTGTAGATGAGGGAGCAAGCTTCGAAACATGTATAGCTATGTAAACAATTACACAATAAGATTTTTTAAAATTTGTTACAATTTTACGAGTAACTTCATTTTAATATGTTCAAAAAAATGTTTTATGATTTTAACATTTGAATATAAATATACATATTAATTATTTCCACTCTCTCTTTTTCTTCCACATACACATTTCTTTCACAGACATTTAGTTTTTTATATAATTAATATACCATTTAAAAGATTTTTTTTTATAATTAATGTACCATTTAAAAGCCGTGAAAACGACTTGGGATTTCAAACTTGTTCTTTGGATTTCGTAATTTCTCTTCAATAAATGTGATTGGCAACAGCAACGCACTCGGCTGTACATCACATCCGTAATTTACAAAGCAAGAAATGACGTCCCATAGCAGAACTGAAGTTTAAACATGACAAGAAGTTGACAATTGTGACGTCACGAACGCCACGTTTCAGTCGCTCTTCGTTGCTGTCATTTCATACAAGAATCACTTGGGACACAGAAGAAGCATCTAACTTAAACTTCGTTTTACTATACAATAAATATAAACGGATATTCGTGCGTATGTGTGCATGAATGTACAATATATATATATATATATATATATATATATATATATATATATATATATATATATATATATAGGCATGCATTGATGCCCGTACGTATAAGTTATATAGAATCGTATCGACTTATGAAACTAAAGTAGGCCTATCAGCGACTTCTAAACAGCATCGATCGATTCTCTAGTGGCATCTTAAGATGCATCTGCAACACTTTCAGATGTTACCTTGTCGTAATTTTTGCACGCTTTTAATGAATCACCCGGTGTATTCCGAAATCGATTTTTTGTCTTATTGCAGTAAGTAAATTGGTACCAGCAAGAAAGGGAAACGAAATTCTGATTGTGAATATACAATTTAATACATCGAGTAAAGCTGAACAGTATAAATGTTATAATGTATGAAAATGAAACGACAGATCCACAATTATGTTCTTAAGGCTTTTCAATTACGACTACAGTCTATCCAAATACTATAGTAAGCCTATAGCATAGGAACATGCAGAAATAAAGTAGGCCTACTAAGAAATGCCAGAGAAAAACCAAAGGACACAGAAAAATCTGCCTTCCAGCCACTTTCCTCACTACAAATCTCACGGGATCTGCTTGGGATTAAATTTCAGTTCTCTCTGGTGTAAAGTTGTCAGATAACTGAATTACGGCTAGAAACAAAAGTGGAAACTCCACTATGCTATTCATATGACAACTTCAGTGCTTTCGCCCTCCAGTATCTCATAATACAACTAACACAAAGTGTAATGAACAAAGCTCGGATTTATATGCGAAGTGCATGTAGCATGCAACATTATGCAATATACGCAATAGTGGTATCCAGTAACAGTTCTGTCTTCATCGATGAATATGAATAATAATGAGGTATGTACAGTATGCATGTATGTATGTATGTATGTATGTATGTATGTATGTATGTATGTATGTACAGACGTGGACAAATTATTAGCAAAATGTACGATTTTTGTGACATATTTTTACAAAATTTGACTTTTCGATTTAGACTACTATTGGCATTTTTATGATTATAGTACTCAGAAATATGTAAAAATGTCAACTGGAGTCAAAATTGAAAAGTCTAATTTGGTAAAATTATACCATAAAAATCGTCAGTTTTGCTAATAATTTGTCCACGTCTGTATGTATGTATGTATGTATGTATGTATGTATGTATGTATTCACACTGCAAATGGGTAAATACCCGGTGGCAGTGGTAACTAATTACACTCAATAATGACAATTAATAATAAACAATTAATAAAAAATACAATTAATAATAATAATAATAATAATAATAATAATAATAATAATAATAATAATAATAATAAGCATCCCAAATTAAATGAAGCACGATCCCTTAAAATAACACTTAAAGTAAATCTAATTTGTATATTAACCCTAAGTTCGAACTAAAACTCACGATTATGATATATTCACACTTGCACAAGTGCCTTTCAGCACTACACTTATTTCTCTGTCAACTCACTCACTGCACTAGAACTGCGACACATTTCACTGATACTATCCTAATTTCACTAACACTTCAAAAACATTTCGCTGTTCAAATACTTTGCACTACCACTATAAACTATAAAAATTCACTGACACAAACACACTTCACTTACACAACACACTTCTACACTGATAATAAAGAAATAAATAAATTTAGCCTGCTAGATCCCGTAAGGGCAAAGGCCTCCTGATTGACAGGGCTTGGCTCAGTAGACTTCACTCATTAGGTGAGCTGGTCCTAATACAATACTTCAAATAACAAAACATCAATTACACACTTTAACTAGTGTGTATAATATACTACCGTCTATTAGTAAAGTTCTTAAGTATATTTTTAAATACATTTTTGGTTATTGGTAAAGCCTTTAGTAAGTCTGCAGGTAAAGCATTCGAGTCCCTGATAGTACGGTTGAGAAAAGAAAACTTTCCAGTGTCCGTCCTATGTCTCATTTCCCTCAATTTATATGGGTGGCCGTTCCTTGAAGAGTAATTTGGCGGCTGCAACCTGAGTAAAATATCGTCAAAAAGTGCATATGAGACGGTAATAATTACAAGCCCCATTTGTCCCATGAATACATGTTCTGTTGAAGTGTTCCTTTCAAGAAGACCGAGAAGATCTACAAGATTAATCAAGATTACGGCGCCCAATTTCAATCCGAAACGAAGAATAATTAATAAAAAAAAAGTCAGCGACACTAGCTGTGCAAACTGAACGCTGAAATTACGAAAATACCCAAAGGTGATTCCTATGTGGACAAGAAAACCACAGGCAAGATTTAATCTAAGATTTACTTAGATGCAAGAAAAAACTACACACGTGTTTGTTCTTCACAGTTTTAAAGATCAGCAACATGATCGCATTGAATATCTAGCCAAAAAAAGTAGTTGGAACTGTTACGAGTAGAAGAAGCACAAAATTCTTGGAATCAAACGTGATAGGCGATAGAAAATTGTGCTATCACATTTACCCTGAAATGAAGTGCCTAAAGGAAATTCGGAAAATAGACTTTTCCATCAGAATTTGTCCCTTTTACTCAGACTGTCAACGGAGAGTAAGTAGGCCTATCTGAGAGTTTGGGAACGACTGTGGAAGCGAATTGGTCGTGTGAGGCTACGATATGGAGAACCAGACACCGGTTTTTGCTCATAGGGCGGCAGCTATCCAGAAGTTTCTGACCCGAAAACAAATATGTCTATACTGCTCAATCACCATGTTATCCAGACTTGGAGCCCTGCAATCTTCTTTCTATTTCTGAAAAGTAAAGCTTCCGCTGAAAAGAAGACGTTTCGATGACACAGAGTCCATTCAAAATGTGGACATGAGCTGTTTCAAAACAGGACCGCAACAAATCTTCCCAGTCCATAGTTGATCGTGCCACTCGCATCGAAGCTAAAGAAATGTATTTCGAATAAAGCGTCCACACCTGTGGAGTAACGATTAGCGCGTCTGGCCGCGAAACCAGGTGGCCCGGGTTCGATACCCGGTAGGGGCAAGTTACCTGATTGAGGTTTTTTCCGGGGTTTTCCCTCAACCTAATATGAGCAAATGATGGGTAACTTTGGGTGTTGGACCCCGGACTCATTTCACCGGCATTATCACCTTCATCTCATTTAGACGCTAAATAACCTCAGATGTTGATAAAGCGTCGTAAAATAACCTACTAAAAATTTTCGAATAAACAAAATTGATTTTGAATATAATTTTTATTGATTTTTAGAATTAACTCAGTCGCATTTCTTACACTGCATAGAAAGTTATCTTTTTTTTTTTTACAAGATGATGCATATTTCTGAGAATTTATTTAGAAAATGCATTTTGTTTTATGGACATGAGCAATGGAAGAAAATAGATAATCATATCATATAAGTAGTTTATGCTTTCGCAAACGTTCAAACCCACCACTTTTCGTTTCTGTAATCTGGTATACCGATAACATCTTGTAACACAGAACATTAAAGAAAATTTTTACTCTACAAAAAACCTGTCAGCGACAGGCAGCAAATTCACCGAGGAAAATCTAAGAATGATTTTCACTGCATAGTTAAAGAACGCTGTAAATTCATTAGCATTGTGGAGATACAAGATGTTTGTGTTTTTATACAACTTATAAAATGAAAGATTAGACATTTTGGAGCTACGTATCGACACCACCATCACATAGCATTAAGGGAACCAATTTATTGCATAGGCCTACCTTATTAAGGCCAACGGCGGCCAGGTAACTCAGTTGGCAGAGCACCCGGCTACGACTGGAAGGTTCGGAGTTCGATCCCGAAAGATGGCGGGATTTTCTCATGACCAAAATTTCTAGAATGGCCCCGAGATTCACTCAACCTATTAAATTGAGCACAAGGTCTTTCTCGGGGGTAAAAAAGGCGGTCATCTCATTCTAATGCCTAGGTGGAAGAATGCACGACACTCTACCTTCATGCCACCATGTGCCTCATGGTATGTATGGGAATACTTTATCTTTACCTTTACTAAGGCCAACAATGGAGAGCAGCTCTTGGTAATGGATCCACCAGATAGGGTCTCCCTTTTTTGTCTTCCCGGATAATGGATTTTTTTTAATCCGCTAATTAACGACATTACACCAAGTACTAATTTTTCTAGCGTCGATGGAATTAGTAATAGTGAGATGGTTTTTCGGAGAGATGAGTCTCAGGATTCTCATGAGCTTACCTGATATTCGTCTTATAGTTGAGGGAACCTAAGGAAAAGAGGGATGAAACCCCAAACACGTATTCAGTTCAAGAGGCATTCGAAACAACGTCCGAAAGCAGTCTTGAAGCAAGAGTTCAGCTCGCTGAATCTAGACCATCTCGGTGGCGACGTTGAATTTTTCTGCATCAATAACACAGTGCAAAAATCCAAAAAAATCTTGCATCATGTTGACATTGTGGATCTCAAATCGTACTTAATGGTGTGATGTCTATCACCTTAAAATAATGTTATTGCTTTAACTAAATATGTATAGTGCTTATGTTAGTAAATTTTTATGCTATGTGAACGTTTCAGTATTTGTCTGCCTACATAGGCTATCCGGATTCTTGTAATCAAATTACGAGTACAAAGTAAAATGTTAATGGTAGGCGGACAGATATGAGCAGTATGATGTTTTCTTGCATTCTACCGTTATTTTTTATGCAAACACAACACAAATAAAATACATCCGTTCAAATTCCAAGAGTTTGGTGTGTTTTATAGTCGCCAAGATACGCCTGTATAGCGTTTCGGAAATGTAATTCTGATCTGATTTTCCTTTATACAAGGCGGAGTGGTGCACAGGTTTCTCAAGTTTCGTTTAAGTGGTCGTAAAAGCGAGCGTCGATAACTATTCCATTGTGGAAAATAAAACAATACAAGGGCGGTAATGTGTACCGCGGGTAGCAAGCTTAGGCTCGAGAGTCGTTTACTCTTCTACTACCACAACAACGAAGAACACTGGTACTTCTCACAATAAGAACAAAT
Organism: Periplaneta americana; assembly: GCF_040183065.1. Taxonomy (NCBI): domain Eukaryota; kingdom Metazoa; phylum Arthropoda; class Insecta; order Blattodea; family Blattidae; genus Periplaneta; species Periplaneta americana. The sequence goes on from NC_091133.1 coordinate 58,003,695, forward strand.
TGGGAATCAATAGGGATGAGGGAGAAATGGTTGGCCACTTTCCTCAATTGAAAGTCATTATTTCACTTAAGGTACTCACAATTTTAGGCCGAAAAGAACATCACCTATAAGTAGGGTTGCCAAACCTCTTGTATTTCCCGGGATCTCCCGTATTTGCCCTTAATTTTTAAGTATACCGGCTTCCGTATTTTTCTTCTTTTCGAGCATTTTTCTCCCTCATTTTTGCATAATATAGAAATGATTATTTTAAACATTTGATTTTGCGATAAATGATTGTTTATATGATGAATTTTGTTGTTCAAAAAAAAAAACATTAAAATATGCATTCTTTGTAGGAGGTAATGCTTGCCAGAAATGGATTTTAGTGCTCACCTGTTTAAAATGAAACAATATTAAAATTATACACAAATAAAAACTGGTTAGTTTTGTTCAAGCACACCAAGCAGTAATGTTCATACAAAGAGGATGTTTTATCTCGAACAATAATTAGACAAATGTTCAAAACAGGAGCACGAGATATCTAATTAAATAGGAGCTGCACCCTTCAGTCGATTTTAACTATTACGCGAGACAAAATCTCTCTCAAAATACTCTTAATTTAAGCCTAGCTGGCGAAGTGTAGAATAAAGTTGTTTTTCGGTAACTGAATTGAAAATTTTCTATGTGAAATTTCGTCGATTCCTTAATCTCCCGTATTTCCTTAAAAAAAGTTGGCCCCTACCTATGAGGTTAACTTAATCCTGGATGGAAGGCCGGACTGCCTCGAAAACTTTGAGCACGATGTGTAACTACTGTTCATCCAACATAGAGGACACCCCTGAGGGTTAGACTAACGAGTTTCATCTTTTCTCTATCCAATTAACGGCAGCTTCTTTTGCTCTTTTTTAATAATTGATTTATTTTACGACACTTTATCAACTGCTATAATCACCTAGCGTCAGAGTAAAATGGTGATAGATAATGCCAGCGAAATGTGTCCACGGTTCAGCGCCAAAATTACCCAACATTTGTTCTTAATGTGTTGAGGGAAACCGCCGGAAAAAAACTTCAACCATGTAACTTGTCCCAACCAGGATATGAACCTGGGCCCGCTCGTTTCACGGTCAACATGTTAACCGTTACTCCACAGCGATGTACTTTCTTTCACTCTTGCATACTATTAGAAATTGTACAAAGGCACTAAGATCTATTACTGCTCGCCTAACAGTTAAAGTGCTCCGGAAAGAGTTTTCGAAGGTTTGAGAGGGCAGAGTGGATGTCGTGAGAGGGTTGTAAGAAACGGTAGACAGAAAAGAATTTCGAGTAGCGGGAGAGAGTAGGTACTTCAAAAGCGACAATGTTGCTGTAAAAATCTCGAGAACCGCCGGGGTGGACTGTAGCGGTAAGCGTGGAAATCCTCAATAGTTCTGGGAATCGAATCCAGGGCTGCGTGTATTGTGTTGGAGTCCAACCACACATCTGTAAGAAGGCCGCGCATATGAAATGCGAGGGCCAAGGGTGCTATATTTAAGAAGTGAATACTGTATTTTCAAATTTGAATACTACTGAAAGTGTTTATGAGAGTTGTGTAGGTCAGTGACCTGACATATCAACGCCTTAAAATGAATACTAAAAGCTTCTTTTAAACCTCGCTGTAGACAGAGTGGCTTTACCATGCAATAGCCGGTTTCTACCTAAAAATACATGACATCACTAAAATAACAATAAATATTAAGGCCCTCGACATCCAAAGGTCAAAAGATTGGTAAACTATAAAAAAATTCAAAAGAAGCTCTTAATAGGTAACTTATCCCAATATAAAGATGTCAGTCGAAAAGAGCCATTGGAGACTGGCAGGATTATAATAATCTCATTTGCCGAATATAAAAGCACAGACAAGAGATCGCAAAACGTTTTCTTCAGTGCAAAGTTCTAGTAATAAAATATATTCTTTGCGATATATTTTTTTAGTTGGTTATTTAACGACGCTGTATCAACTACGAGGTTATTTAGAGTCGATGAGATTGGTGACAGCGAGATGTTATTTGGCGAGATGAGGCCGAGGATTCACCACAGATTACCTGGGATTCATCTTACGGTTGGGGAAAACCTCGGAAAAGCCCAACCAGGTAAGCAGCCCAAGCAGGGATTGAACCCACGCCCGAGCGCAACTTCAGAGTGGCAGGCAAGTGTCTTAACCGACTGAGCCACGCCGGTGGCTTCTTCGCTATATATATTCTCCCGAAGAAACTGAAAACCCTAGCACCTATTACATGCCAAAGGAATAGAAATGGGACAACAATGACACACAATTAGATATTTACAAAATAATAAAACGCAACGTATACGAGACTTCACAACCTTAAAACTCCGATGATTTATTTACTTTGTTATTTAACGACGCTGTATCAACTACGAGGTTATTTAGCGTCGATGGAATTGGTGATAGTGAGATGATATTTGGCGAGATGAGGCCGAGGAATCGTCATACATTACCTGACATTTGCCTTACGATTGGGGAAAACCTCGGAAAAAAACCCAACCAGGTAATCAGCCCAAGCGGGAATCGAACCCGCGCCCGAGCTCAACTTCGGATCGGCAGCAAGTGCCTTAGCCGACAGAGCTACGCTGGTGGCAAAACTCCAACTCCGATGATGATGATGATGATGATGATGATGATGATGATGATGATGATGATCTAAATAAAAAATTAACATCCACGCACTGGCCGAGATTCAAATCCACGATAGAGATTAAAATAACAAGGGTTTAACAATGTTACATAATCAGTAAAGTGTAAGGTGAACATACGTAAAAATGTGAAAAGATTTAACATCCGTGCTCTGGGCGGGATTCAAATACGCGATTAAGAGTACAACGCAATGTCAGAATTGTGTCAACCTTTGTCTACATCACGGCTAGAAGATGTGAACATTGGAACGTTTGATAAAAAATAAAATAAAGAGGCAAGAATTCAACACGGCCATTCGACTGAGTGACAGACTACAGATTCCAGAGTCATGCAGGAATGTGTGTGGCGGAGATTTGACATGAATTCCAATTATCGCAAGACGCGTCGGAGAAGACAGTGACTGCAGAACACTCGAACTTCCTGTGAACCTCAATATGGCCAATATGCAAGATCGATGGCCTCACTTTTAAGTACTTTAAAATGACTAGAGTATAAACTCTCTGCTTAATATGCAAGAAAGCTGTTTCGCAACCTAAAATGAAGAGTACTACAAACACTGTAACCACCCACCATATGTATTTAAGTTTTTCTTCTAAACAAACAACGGCTTCAATGGAATATTTTTACCGTATACTTCATACTTACAAGTACTATTCAATGGGGATTTATCAAAGTGAAATGTTGTTAGAATACATCACAAGAGCCAACAACGCCATTTTAAAAAATAATTTTATATCAGTTACTACAAAAATTAAATAAGCAAAAAAGATTGTTAATGGAGAAAAAAGGACTAAGTGTAACGCATGGGCATTCGACGGTGTGGGGAAGAATTATTTGTAGTACCATGGGAGTATAAGGGTACAGTGCATCAGTTATTCATAGATTTCAAAAAGGCATCTGACTCGGTTAAGAGAGACGTTTTATACGATATTCTTATTGAATTTGGTATTCCCAAGAAACTAGTTCGATTAATTAAAATGTGTCTCAGTGAAACGTACAGCAGAGTCAATATAGATCAGTTTCTGTCGGATGCGTTTCCAATTCACTGTGGGCTAAAGCAGAGGAGATGCACTATCAACTTCACTTTTTAACTTTGCTCTAGAGTATGCCATTAGGAAAGTCCAGGGTAACAGAGAGGGTTTGGAATTGAACGGGTTACATCAGCTTCTTGTCTATGCGGATGACGTGAATATGTTAGGAGAAAATCCACAAACGATTAGGAAAAATACGGGAATTTTACTTGAAGCAAGTAAAGAGATAGGTTTGGAAGTAAATCCCGAAAAGACAAAGTATATGATTATGGCTCGTGACGGGAATATTGTACGAAATGGAAATATAAAAATTGGAAATTTATCCTTTGAAGAGGTGGAAAAATTCAAATACCTGGGAGCAACAGTAACAAATATAAATGATACTCCGGAGGAAATTAAACACAGAATAAATATGGGAAATGCCTGTTATTATTCGGTTGAGAAGCTTTTATCAGCCAGTCTGCTGTCAAAATATCTGAAAGTCAGAATTTATAAAACAGTTACGGTACATTGTTCTGTATGGTTGTGAAACTTGGGCTCTCACTTTGAGAGAGGAACTTAGGTTAAGGATGTTTGAGAATAAAGTGCTTAGAAAAATATTTGGGGCTAAGAGGGATGAAGTTACAGGAGAATGGAGAAAGTTACACAATACAGACCTGCACGCATTGTATTCCTCACCTGACATAATTAGGAACATTAGATCCAGACGTTTGAGATTGGCAGGGCATGTAGCACGTATGGGCGAATCCAGAAATGCATATAGAGTGTTAGTTGGAAAGTCGGAGGGAAAAAGACTTTTGGGGAGACCGAGACGTAGATGGGAAGATAATATTAAAATGGATTTGAGGGAGGTGGGATATGAAGATAGAGACTGGATTACTCTTGTTCAGGATAGGGACCAATGGCGGGCTTATGTAAGGGCGGCAATGAACCTCCGGGTTCCTTAAAAGCCTGTAAGTAAGTACCACATTCCCGATAATTTTATTAGTAGACTATCAGCACCAGACTTTGTCAGCTAGAACTCTGATATTTTCTTACATATTTAAGGACTTCACACCTGACCAGCCACATGGAACGTCAACATATAAATAGGTCTATACACAGAGGGGTTGACTCTCAAAAGTTTTCATGTCGAACATTTTTTAATACACAGGAACAAAAAATAAGACTTTAATCACGTTAAGTTAGCGTGGAGGCGGGCCTCCACCTACGATAATGTAAGATGTCTTAATAAGAATGGACAAAGTATATGTACTAGACGGAATTCAAAGTCATGTAGTTTGCATCATCAAGGTCGACGGATGTTTATTTGGTTTATACCTAACATCAGTGCTAAAGCAAACTCATTTTACTGCTCAAAATCACCCTGACACATGAACACACACATACATACACAGGCACGAACTAGTGTCATGTTCACAACACACCAAGTTTGCATGCGGCATGCCGAGAAGATACGAGAGTGACTTCTGCAAGCTTACGCATTCCTGCGTTACGAAACAAACGTTACGTTTAACTAGAAATTAAATGACAATGGTAATTCCTGGAATCTCCATGTAGGTGTGGCTCCGCTCCAATTAAGTGGGATTAACTGCTATTCGCGTCACACTTACTAACGAATGGAGAGAAACAAAAGAATTCAGACAATGCCAACTTTCTTAAAATTCGTCACGACAAACAAGAAATGTCCCGCTCGATTGAAAACGACTACATGTCATTTCAAAATACTCGCTATAAAAACATTACAGTTTAATATTTATTATTACATATATAAGTTAATTAATTCTGCACATTTGAACTTTGTGTATTCACATGGGATAAGGGTAATGTATGTTTGATGGCCATAAAAACTTTGGAAAGGGATTAATTCAGGAAGGGATTTTTGTCCCGCAGGAGTTCTTTTACATGCCAGTAAATCGACTGACATGAGCCTGTCGCATTTAAACACACTTAAATACCAGCGATCTCGGCCGGGATCGAAGCCGCAACCTCGAGCATAGAAGGCCAGCGCTGTACCAACTACGCTACCGAGGGCGACACAACCGCTCAATTAACCCTCAACATATTGTCTCTGAACAGTCTCTATTGTTAAAAAGGGAGAAATAATTTACAATCAAAATTATGTTTTAAAAGTTTTGATCTGAAACCTGGTTGTTTTATCAAGTGTCCCGCCAGAGAGACTTGTTTTGCGGGTGCCCTGTAAAGGACACAGTAGCTTGATCAATATTCACTGGCTAAGCGCTTTCAGACTTTACCAAAGTTTTTGCTGTGCAAGTGAGCGGTCCATATTTTGTAAAATTAAGGCCACGCAACAAGCATCCTGATGCGATACAAACCGACACAAGAAGAGCTATGTTAATGAGCTGCGGAGTTGTCCCATGTCACACCATAGGGAATGTCATCACTAATACACAGATTTTGGCGTACGAAGATAAGTAACCAAGAGACAGTAGGAGACAGGCAATAACTGAAAGACAAGAGAAGACTCTGCAAATAGAAAATGAGGAAAATCGAATGTGTGGCGTCAGAACTTTACTAATAACGTTATTTTTTATCTGAAAGGTAGGCAAAAAAAGGGAAGTATAAAACACAGTATTACCACAGCCTAGTATATACAGTCACGAAGCTCAATACGTAGTAAATATTATGCATCCATAGATAGTTGCTTACCACTAGGATCGCTATTATCGCCTCATTACAGAAAATGTGAAATAGTACCGGCACAGTCTATTGTTCCTAGCACCCTCAAAACTCAAGCTTCGTAACTGTAAATACTAGATAGACTGTAGTATTACTTGCAACCGCCATAGAAGTAGTCTAAATAATACTTCTGGAGCCTATCTTCGACAGACATCCGAAAAACAGCTTGCAGTTCAGAAGAAACGCAACTACAATAAAGATATGATATGAAGGGTGGGCCCAAGATTTGTTTAAATCACAATAAAATAATAAAATTACCAATGCCCTCACTGGGCTACCAACTCTATAACCAACGCATTTAATTCCGTTCTCGTCGGATTTTTTGTATATGGAGTCATTCGGATGTAATAGCCAAATGTTACTTCATTATAACAAGTTTGAAGTGCAAAGTATTGCACGATGCTGTAACAAACAGATGTCGAGATTTTCGCGCAAATAATGTTTTCACCATCTCGGATATAGAATAAGTTATGGGCATGCTGAATGTCTTGTCCGTAGATTGCGGTTTCACCCGAATGGAAAGATTATTCACGTTTGTACCTTTCTGCAATCACTCTTTTTTTCAGGTAAGTCTCTACCATGTAAATCCTTTGCACTAATGTAAATTTCTGTGATGACATGTGAATAGCTAATCTAAACATTTCACCACCAAAATCAGAAGAGTAACACGCAATTTAACATCAACATAACCAATCCTAGAGAGACACAGAAATGGACTGCCGAGCATGCGGGAGATGGCTTGCCGCGTATTGCTAGGCCTTCGTGCCGGTCGCGCGACGATCGGTCGACTACAATATTATATAAGCGAACTCTCTGTAGGTGACACCGCGTAGTCGTGCCTTACTATACCTAGAATCATGGCAGACGGCATCCAGGCTCCGCTACCTGATAGAGGAGCAGTACTGCATGTGGGGTTTTGAATTCGATTTGCGTTTCGTTCATTTAATGGGTAAGTATAAGTTGGACATTAATAATTTCGAGTAGTATTCTCTGAAAAAAAAGATTCTATATGTTAGTGTTAGGTAGCCAGGCATGTGCTATGCATGAAAAAGCCAAAATAAAAGTCTCACAAGTAATCCCTTGAGTGCGAGGTCGCAAGTTCAACCTCTAGTAAGGCTCATTTGAAAGTGTTGTGTTAACATTATGACAGGAAAAATATTAGATGCTAATGACCACCATTTGCATCAGGAGGGCGATAGAAAATGAGTGTCCGGAGGTGCAGAGATCAACCCTCTATGGGATGCATGTATTACACTTCACAAAATGGACATCGTCGACATTCAAGAAATGTTCAAAACAAACCATTAACTTACACAATGAGCATCGAATGAAAAATGACGCGCCACAGTGATCACAAAGGTTCGCACCATCAAGATCGAAGGCGAACTTCTTGGGAGTTACAAACCGTTCAAGACGTTCAGCTAGGTAGCCACTCTTAAAGAATGTATATAGAATCATTGGCATAACGTGGTGACGAGAACTGATGGAATGTGATGGCATGCAACCGAATGCGAAACAGTCTGTCGTGGATTTTATCATGAAACTGGCTATCCTTTAAGGCGTAGCTGCAGATGGTGCGATAATATGTTTTATAGGTATGGAAAAAAAATATCAAAAGCTGAATTTGTCCAGTGGTTCCAGGTGATATGAACTGCAAAATAACTTGCCTTTGCTTGATTACTGGTCTGCGTATAAAAATCATACTCCTTTAGAGCAAAATATCCCTCCTCAAAAGTTTGTGATATTGATGTCCCTTATCTTGTGTCTGTCACGCCTTAAACCATGGCCTAGCATTACGCTGATCCTATGATCAGGCAGATCCAGTAAATGCGATTGTCTAGTGTCGGTTCAAAATCTTCAAAAGAGGGCGGGGCAGAAACAGCATTATTATTATTATTATATTAGGGTCATTATTTTATCATCAATGTCAAGCTTCACAAGAGTGGTGGCAGCCGGGAAGGTCAGCTGATAGAGCAACTGACTACAGACTGAAAGCTACCCGGAAGGTGGCGGACTTTTTTCTTGACAAAACTTCTATAACGGACTCTGGGTCCACTCAGCTTCCTGTCAAATTTACCTGGGGTAAAAGACGATCGGAGTTGGTGCCGACCACATCACCTTATTCTAGTGCCGAGGTTATGAAATCATGAATCCCTACCTCAGTACCTCCATGCTCCCTCTTGCGCCTTAATTTTATGTAAAGGGTTACTTTTATCACTACAAGCAAGCGATACTTCTTCCTATTGAACATGCTTGTTTTGTTCAGCTTCTTAAAGGGTACTAAACGTTTACAAATAACGGAAATTGCCTAATTATAAATGCTAGGCTTCGTACATGACTACCGCTTACAGCGATGGTGAACAGCTTCTCTCGGAGAGCTTAGCTGCTTCCGTTATCTCAGTTGCTGTTGACAACATGAGTTCCCCGTCTCTGGCTTAAGACAACATAGTACAAACACAAGATAAAGGATAAACATTCCGCCTGCAGAAAATCCGTATCGAAGAAAAAGTTTCACTTCCTTGTCGAAAATCAAATCTGGGCCAGTTTTAGACTAGTAGCTGCTAATGTTATCACTTGCAACCAGTTATCACTGTGAAGTTCACCCACTACTTACATGAGTGACGCGCGTAAGAAGCTTACTACGTGGCGAATGGGTTGACTCCTCCTCTCAAAAATAGAAAGAAAATGAAAAAAGAAGAAATGGTCAAATACGTGGTAATAAATATGTATCATACATTAAATTACAGGAACGGGTGAGATATGTTTTTGTTTTAAGAAGCTTCCCCCCCCCCCTCTCTCCCGCGGCCGTGTCTTGACAAAAGGAAATGTCAACTATTTTCAAGGGCTGTTAATAATTAACTGTTTGGCATTAAAACATGTTTACCAGTATCTTCATTTCCACACCACTTTATTTCATGGTCATCAGCAACAAATCTCCAACATCTCAAAGAATTGGATTTTTGTGGTGGTTGTGTACTCGGAGAGGACTCTGATTCCACAACTAATTCAACATTAGCAAGATTTTTTCTAGGCGACATAAGTACAACTAAAAAAATAACACAAAGTACCTGCCAAAGTGAAATAATATCCAAGTCCTTGACGAAAAATGAACTTTTTGATCGTTTAAGGTTAGACAAAAATCAAAGAGAAATCTTTATAACCATATCACAGCCTCTGTATTCCAGATAATCATTAATTTGTGACTCAAGTATCGATTCCCTTATCTTTCAAACAAAAGCAGAGACCGACACTGCTATGACGCCATAATGAAACAAAATTACGAACTGCTAGCCTGGAAACGAATTAGCTACGCTTGTACAAACTAATTACTACTTCAAAACTCGGTCTCAGTTACTGGAAACCGTCGATATCTGTAGCGTTTGAACCCTGCTCTTTCCGCCCCTGAATCAGTGCCAGACTGATCTATTTGGACACAACAGTTCACAAGCTGCATTCCTAACCTCAATGTAAACTACTGTATGTCAAGCACATCGGAAATAGTGGGGATCTTTAAGAAGAGAATCTTTATTGAATAACTGAATAGGGTAATAAATGATAGAATTACAATGGGTGATTATGATGATGATGATGATGATGATGATGATGATGATGATATTGATGCTATATAAATGGAATTATTCCTTAATACACAAAATTTATGTACAGCTCAAATAGTTGCCCGAATGATTTATAAACTTTAGCTACTCGTACTATCTAACGCAGAAAATTTATTATACACAGGATGTAACAAGTTTTCTCATTTCTAATTAGTTGTGCAAATATTTTTATGCTCGACCATGCCGAAACGTAGTAATTATACACCTGGTAGCAGACCTTTAATGCATGTCATTAAAGTACACCTACTCATTAAAGGTCAGGTCTTTCAGCCAATGACGACTCAGGTTACAACTGTTCAGCCAATGACAGGTCAGCTTTCTACCGTTATAAAACCGCAAGTATCGATTATTCTCGGATATGCAATCGAAAGAGAATTTAGCGAAAAGTCACGGAGGCTGGAAATCCAATACTGTCGCAAAAGGTTATGTTCTGTTACTATAATAATTAGCGTTAATTGTAAATAATATTCAAATAAATTCAATTTGTCATCTCGTTTTTCAATGTCTAATTTAATTTCAATGTTATCTCTGTAGGTTCTTATGGCCTAGCAAGGTCAATGTGGATATCTGTTCCTCGGAAAAAATCAATACTTTCGCGTCTGCGCACATCTCACAACATACGGAACACTGCTGAAGGTCAGATACAATTAAAATTAATAATATCAAGTTAGAAATATGGTCGAGCATAAAAAGTCGTATGAAACTCGCCTATAATGGTAATTAAGAAGCTCGTATGAAAATTATGAAACTCGCTTGCGCTCGTTTCATAAATCACCATACTCACTTCTTAATTACCTTCATTATAGGCTCGTTGCATAATGTACTATTAAATTTGCAATTTTTATCGAAAATATAAGGCATTTTATGCAACATTTTTGTTGCTTACAACTACAAATTCACCGTTACAAACGTCAAAGACTCTAGTTAAAACCCTGGAGTCCAAATGAACTTGAGTCGACAACGAATGTATTGGTCCAGAGTGCTCCCATGTGCTCTGACAACACACTATCTCTTTATTAATATAGCCCCGTGAGAAATGCCAGACTTTGTCAACCAGTACTGTAACACATTCCGGCACACAACAAGGATTTCGAATTACATAAGATCCTTAATCTCAAAAAGGAATAGGCCTTGTATGTATGTATGTATGTATGTATGTATGTATGTATGTACGTACATACCCAATAAAATTTGTAAAAGGAGGAAACTTCTGCAACGTGAACAAATTAATTCCTACGGATAGAATAGGTATCACAGTGTTATTTATTCCGTATATTGCGAAATCTTTCCCACGCGGAAACAGACAGCAATATCTCAAAACTTTATCAAAAACTACTTGTATTTATATAATGCTGAAAGAAATTAAAAACTTGTTCTGTATTTTTGTACACCCTATGTTTTACTATTTGGTATGAAAATTAATCCTAATCGGCGAGTCACTGTTCTCATAAATACGTTCATAACGCAAGAAAACAAAAAACAAGGTACAATATGTTTAGTTTTCTATTGTATCGAGAGGAGGACAGTTAGGGAAATTGTCAATGAAATTGTTTTCCCACAAAGACGCTAGCCATGACTTTACTGATTTTCTTAGAAAATCGTAGATGATGTTTAGAAAACAGCTAAATAAACAAAAAAAAATGCTGTTTACTTGTTTTTATTACAATAGCACCGTTTAACTTCAAAATAGGCCCAGGGTCGCGCAAGTTTATCGTCCAGTTAACTTAGGGTCTTGGTCAAAAAAGGTTAAGAACCCTGTTCTAAAGTACAGACGTGATAGCCTAGTCGCCATGTTGGATTCATTGTGCAAAATAGAGGATCCATCAGATCTCATTATGAAAACTGCAAAAGTTCCAAAACATTGATGTACTACGTCCAAGTATACGGTATAAAACCCTAAACTTCTTGTCTATTCATAATCTCCATGAAAATCTATTCTAAAATATCGTAAAAAATTACGTAATCAGAAAAATACTCGTAAGAAATAATTCTATTAGTTCTCGAATGACAATTTCCACTGATGGAATCAACTTTGTGCTGACGAAGCAAGGTTTTGTGCACTACCTGTATCATGAAGTCGACTAGTGATAGGCCTAAACGGATGTTACTGATACTACGAACAAGTTTTACAGTGCAGCTCATTGCGATGAAAGAAATTTATCTTTCACCAAATGAAGTCAACTTATCGTGTTTCTCTTTGTCTAAGCGATTCGGTCCTCAATCTTGAATTGCCGTGTCACTTCTCTAGCTGCAAAATGTTTAATGTGGAAATGAACCTGTTCCCGCCACTTTTAGTAATGTGAACGCTTGTGTACTTTCTGGAGGGAATCCGGTGGCGCAGTTCTCTCAGTGGTACCCCAGATCACATATGTAGCCTATATATGATTTAGGGTGATACTCAATTATTTCGTGTAATACTGGAGATATTACACATAGTATACTGTTAATCGGTCTCGTAGACCGCACGTCTGTGTAAGTGAACTGTTTTTCTCCGTTCTCGCAAAGAATTCTACACAAAACTTTAGTGCTTGAGTGGACGGAGGATGAGGATAGTGAAGTTGACTCTGCAGATGAATAAGATTTCGTCCTTGAGAGTGATCAACAATGATTGCCCATCGAAAGTGTACTGTATATAAAGTAGGCAGTGTTTTGAATATTTATATTTTTTTGCTTTCAAATATATTATTTCAATTTCATATATTATTCAGCTAATTTCATTCAAAACTTAACTTTAATACATACTGAGTTTTGATAGATGCGTCTATACGCGTACGCCTACTCATTTATTTCCAAGCAGTAGTTGTCACAACATTAAGCATTTATGATTTTCTACATAAAATATTGCAGTATATTACATCTCTGCTTTTTAAATTAAGCGAAGAGATGTAAAAGAACACCACCCAAATTATTAAATTTCACATCCATTGTTTTATTCTTGTGCCGACAACAATACTAATACAATAGCGGTATCACAGACCGCACGTCTGTTATTGAGAGTTAATTTTACGTCAATATTACAGTAACAGATAATATCTCTGCCGGTCTGTAGCGATTAAATTTCAAGTGGCTCATCTTACAATGTGAGCGTCAGCGTATTGAACTTTCTTCCCATCGCCTCACATCCCCATCCCAAATGTGATGTTGCACAGAGGCAGAGATAAAATACATGATCTGTAATTATAAATGGTCGCATTTAATGACATGTTTTTTTCATGTCAACACGTTCACTCTCAACTTTACATTGTGGATGAGACAGGTTCCCTCCGCATGCTACGAGTATCCTATTCCACTATCATTACATTACTGCCATATTAAATCTCAATCTCCCAAGTAGCTTCCACGCGTTTCTAATAACATGGAAACGTACTTGGATCCCAGCATGGGGGCGTGTAATTCACACAATATGAAGTCATGCCTTGCACAACAGGTGTTGCTAAGGTCTAAGAACAGGTGTTTCCTTTGCCATCAGTTCGAATCCCGTTATTACATCTACCAGAGGTTGCAAAAACGGTCTTGATTGGCAGTACCCTTCAAGAAACGAGCGGTTTGTTATTTAGCTTGTCACTTAAGGAGGCATTCAGGCACGCATCCTTACGAATACATTTAAATGGAGATATTTCTGAAAGCTTGTAATTATATAATATGCAGTCGTCTTCGTATGCTTACATTCATAGCGAGTACATCAAATGATTTCCATGCATTTCACAAAATGTATACACATTCTTGGAATTGGTCATAAGGCCACAAACCCTGATGCAACAGCTGAAGAGAAAAAGTAGAAACAAGACGGAGAAATTTTGAAGATAAAGGAGAAGAAAAAAGACGAAGATGGAGATTATGTACGAAGTGATGGCACAGAAAACGTGTCAACAATGCCGCCATTGTTAGCGGCCATTTTGCATTAGTTCAAGCACGAAAAAAATCATAATTTTCTGTTGAATATATTTTGTGTTGTTTAATTTTGAAGTTAATGTGTCTAACAGATTGGCAAAAATGGAAAATATCGAACTTCGTTCTGTCATTTAATATTTCATAAAAAAAAGAGAATGAGTCCAACAGAAATTAAAATAGACATGGGTGTTACATGGTCGATAGTGTGTGGAAGATGACCCTTGCATGGAGGTCCAGTGACCGAAACAAGTGAAGAAATCGTAGAAATAATCCATGATATGGTGTTTAATGACCGTCGACAAAGTGCGGGAAATTAGCGAGGTTATGCGTATCTCAACTGAAAGGGTGCGCCACATCTTAGTCAAAGTCTTGGGCATGTCTAAGGTCACCGCAAGGTGGGTTCCGCTTTTGTTAACCGGAACGAAAGCACGTCCGATGTCAAATTTCGAGGGATTGTCTGGCCGATTTTTGAGGCGGTTTGTGACCACTGATGAAACCTGGATCCACTACTACATATCAGAGACAAAACAGCAGTCGAAATAATGGAAGAACAGTGATTCTCCGCCTCCAAAGAAAGCAAAATCTGTTTAATCGAATAGAAAAGTCACGGCGTCCGAATTAAGACATCTAAGGGTAAAGTCATGATTAATTATCTAGTAAAGGGGAGAACAATAACTGGAAAATATTATTCAAATATCCTGCAATTTCCTGAAAGGGAAAATTAACGACAAGAGGCCAGGTAAAGCCAAGAAGAAAGTATTGTTTCATCATGACAATGCACCTGCAGACACGTCTGCAATCGCGGTTGCTAAACTACACGAACTATGGTTCGAATTGTTGCCGCAACCCCCCCCCCTTCCCACTCACCAGATCTCACACCTTCAGACTTCTTTCTTTTCCCAAAACTCAAAACTCGCTTGGCTGGGAAGAATTTTCCGTCAAATGAAGAGGTTATCGCAGCAACAAGAGGGTTTTTTGCAGACCTCGAGAGATCTGTGTACAAGAAGGGTTTGGCAGCATTGTAGCACCAGTGAACCATGTGTGAATCTCGAGGGAGATTATGTTTAGAAATAATCCTAGTTTAATTTCCATGTCAAGATAACCTTCGTAGAAAAAAAGAGGCGGGGCGGTGGATCTTATGACAATAAATGGTAAAATACGATGATAATGTAGCAAGAAAGAATGGAGGAATTAGTACTCATAGGAAACGCCTTCCAATTGCTTGTACATCACAAATATTAAATAGTTCACTTTAATTTTTAGAGCATTATCTTTCCATTATTACTCCATTATCTCTAAATCATATAACCGATTTTTTCGCTTGAAATATATTTTAAAAAGAAATTTTAAAACCAATTTTTCATATGTACAAACGCGCAGCACAAAAAATGCATGCCTCCTATCTTACAGTAACTCATATCACACAGCACTGACCGTTTCCAAACCGAAGTCGATGCATTGGGGGGCTAGGGTTCGAGACGGTCGGACATCCTACCTGGGGACTACTCTATCACATCCACGGACAGGGAACCACGCCCTGCGAGGGGACGTTTTATTCCGCTGATACCACCACGAAATGTCGGTGATCACCTGAGTGGAAACACTGCTGCACGGCCTGCATACACCCTGCTTCCAATATGCTGTGCCCTATCCTACCTAAGTTTACACTTTCCGACACCTTTTTTTTTTTTTTTTTATATCTTTTTTCTTCTTAATTTTAACTTCTTATTTTTAATACTCCTTTTTTTTTCTTATTCATCTTTCTTTAATTGGTTTCTTAACGGCGCTGTATCAAATGGGCGGTTATCTAATGTCGGTGATGATATTGTAGCAGTGTAAGTTTGAGGATTCACTTTGCGATTATCTCACGTTCGCCTTACAGTTGAGAAAACTCTCGGGAAAAACCTACACCAGGTACTCAGCACAAGCCAGAACGCAGCCTTGAAGCATGAGTTCCACACGCTAGCCCTAGATTATGCCGGTGGCTCTTATTTATACTATTCTTCACCTCTTGTTGTTCCTATTTGCTTGACATCACGACTTAAGTACAGTGTGTTCCGATTTATAAGGGAATTATTGAGTTTTACAATTAACAAGTGTTCGTTGAAGTATTCGGTTTAAGATATCCTTGGAGAATTTTACTTTTCACTGAAAATACATGTTCTTCTAATTCCTTTCTTCTCTATTTCCAACTAAGTGCTAATTCCATTTCGAAATAATACCAATTCTGTGCATTCATTACACATTCAGTAAACTTAATTTATCTCTTTTTTTCCCTTTATATTTCTGAACAAGTAGCAACGCTGGTGTAACCATAATATTGCAAAATTGATTTTGTCACCTTCCTTTTCTTCCCCTCTTCTCTTTCCTTTCATCCTCATTTATTTACTATCTTCATTCGTATTACTTTTCATTCTCTCCCTCCCTCTCGGTTCCTTTAGATATTAACATTCATAAACGATTAATGAACGAGTTGTTTTGCATCTAACTAGTATTCATTGAACTACTTGGTTTATATCATCTTCGGAGAATTCTACTTTTATCGTATAGACATATTTCAATTTCTTACTTCTCTATGTTCAATTAAATGTTTATTTCATTTCGAAATTGCACCAATTCTGTGTATTCATTACAACTTCAGTAAATTTAATTTGGTGTCTGAATTTTGTCTTCTCATTCATATTATAGAACAAACAGCAATGCTAGTGTAACTATAATATTGCAAAATTCATTCCGTCACCTACTCTTTCTTTCACTTCATTTCTTTTCTCCCATTTCTTCCTCATTCTTTCATTTGTTATCTTCGACTCCCTTCTCATTTTGCTCCTCGTGCATAGTACTTCCTCGGTTCCTCCAGATACTAATATCCAGAAATGATTAATGATTGAGTTGTCTCAGATTAAACACTACCAACTTAATTTACATTTATTTCTATTCACTAAGTTTTCAAGTATAGCAATCCTTTCTCGTTATCAATTGGAATACGTAACACATAACCACACTAAGCTTCAGAGGGTACTGATAGGAAGTGAACCGTTATAGTGATTACAGAGCAATGAACTAACAAAGATACAAAATACATGAAGTTTTCGGAGAAAACCTCCAGCAGCCCCTCTGTCAATAACAAATGTCACAGAATCTTCCGGAAATCTAACACTTTTGCATGAGCACAGAGTCGATGACACGCTACAGTGTTATTAACACAAAGAACAGTTTTATTTTGTTTTCATCCGGATGCAAATCGTTCTTGTGGAAAGAAGTATGCGGTGACGACATTTCCGGCTCAGCCAGACACACGGACCACGTGGGAAGGAGTGACGTCACCGTATTGATTCTCATCTCGACACTCACAAGGACACGGATGAGATGCTGTGCGTCTCAACTGCCTAATCTCAGCTACTACACGCTACTCAGAAAATATTTTAAGCTTCGGCCTGTTCACATCTCTTATCACTTGACGAACGCCGCCTGCGAGCATTTTGTTTTCACATGAATAGTAGATCCAAGGGTTGGAAACCACTAGCTTACCTAGGACAACATGATAAGAATCACTATAATAATAATAATAATAATAATAATAATAATAATAATAATAATAATAATAATAATAATAATAATAATAATAATAATAACAACAAACAAGGCGGGAGTCACCGGCGTAGCTCTGTCAGTTAAGGCGCTTGCCTGCCGATTCGGAGTTGCGTTCGGGAGCGGGTTCGATTCCCGCTTGGACTGATTACATGGTTGGGTTTTTCCGAGGTTTTTCCCAACCGTAAGGCAAATGTCAGGAAATCTATGGTGAATCCTCGGCCTCATCTCGCCAAATACCATCTCGCTATCACCAATACCATCGACGCTAGATAACCTCGTAGTTGATACAGTGTCGTTAAATAACCAAGTAAAAAAAAACAAGGCGGAACGAAACGAGCAAGGCTAATGACGAGTCAGATGCCATACTTAAAAAAGCAACTGCCGTGGGACAAAAAGAGGTCAAGTGTTTCAACTTCAGGAAACTAGCATACTCAGTCAATAAATAAATAAATAAATAAATAAATAAATAAATAAATAAATAAATAAATAAATAAATAAGGCAAAATTACCACTTCTATATTCAACATTAAAACCAGGTGATTTCTTGTGTGAAAAGTATTCTTGTAGTTAATATAATTGGAATATTTTTAATATCAGAGAGTATGATCATGAACACAAGACCACATGGAGTACCAGGTAGGCACGGCTTTGTCATCTCACATGCACGCACGCACGGTGTTTATCAAGCTCTAACAACTTACCCAATAGAAAATGACTTCTAGTATATATAGAATAGGAATTTTCGTGTATATATAGAATAGGAATTTTCGTATCTTGCCACTGATGTAATCAGGAACAGACTTTGCGATACGTATTTCACGTGATTAAATAATTGAAATATCGCGGGGAAAATCCTACAAGATATCCTTTTAAATTTAGCAAGTATTTAAAACTGTTCTCACAATTTTTTTTACATAAATCAAACACTTCTAATTCACAGAACTTTATCTACATCAACATCCCAAAATGAAATATCACTTCTGAAAATCTAACACTTGCCACATTCCTACCTCTCCCCCTTCCTCTCTTTTTAAGGAACTCTTCAAATTATTTATTATATCTTTCTGTAATCAAGACATACTTAGAGAGTCTCTGGCATTACTTCGGGACCTATCTTCAGTAGCAGCACATTTTATTTAACGACACTTTCAACTGTGGTGATTATTCAACGACGAAATTCAAAGTCAAGAGGAATGGCAGCAATTTTGTCCGGAGCCCATAGAATTTTTTTTATGTGCCGTGAATCACGACAAGGAACACCCACCTTTATCTCCCTCTTGGAATACGACATGCTAGGGATTTTATCGTTCTTTAAAATCCAATGTTGGATTTGAACACGGGAACTTCGATTACAACGGCTATAAGGTAATCACTAAACCAATGAGAACGAACTTATCTTTTTCATTTTGTGATAATGCCGAATGCGTTGCTGCTACTGCTGCTGCTCACCACCACCACCACCACCACCACCACCACCACCACCACCACCACCACCACCACCACCACCACCACCACCACCACCACCACCACCACCAGCGCCACTACTTTCTCTGTTACAGAATGATATTAACATCATTAATTAAAGGCTAAGGTAATGAGACTTAACAGCTGGAATCATTACGGTACATACAATGTGATTCAGTAAAAGCGTGCAAAAATAAGGGATGTTCTAGAACTGTGGTATTCAATCTATGGTACACGTATCCCCAGAGGTCCGTGGGGTTGTCTCAAGGGGTACGCATCCAACTGACAACGTATGTAAAAATCTTGACATATTTATTCAATAATAATAATAATGGCTTCATTTAACCTGGCAGAGTTAAGGCCGTAAGACCTTCTCTTACACTCAACCAGGATTAAAACTTGCTTACATAGTTGAACATATAACTGGATAGGAATTAAGTAATTACATAGTGATACGATTTAGGTATATAATGAGATCAAAAGAGGTAGTTACATAAAAATTTACCTCATAGCATAAAAATAAACATAATGGAATACATATTAATGTTGTTAGAATCAAATACGAATCACACAAAAACAGAAGCCGATAATTCAATAAAAAAATGTACACAGTAAAAATAAAAATAAACACATTGGAATACATATTAGTATTAGATTACAAGTAGGCCTAAGTAGGATTCACATAATTAAACCAGAAACCGACAATTCAATAAAATGTACACAATAAAAAAAAAGACTAATAATAATAACAAACAACACAGAAGGATACATATTGGTGTTAAGTGATAAATAAGCACAATTTACATGATTACACAATAAAAATAAGAAACAAAAAATAAAAATAAATATAGTGGAATACATTGCATTAAATATCTGAAATGCGTTAGGTCTGGCAACTCATAAGATATTTTTCTAATTTACATTTAAAAGAAATTAAAGTTCGGCAGCCCTTGACTTCAGGCGGCAGAGAATTCCAGTGACGAGAAGTAGCAAGAGTGAAAGATGAAGAATAAAGAGATGATGTGTGGAGTGGTATTTCTAGCGTGTTATCATATTGTGACCGAGTATTTACATTATGGTAACGAGAAAAATTGTGGAATCGGACAAATAAGTATTATACACTACTTGTCGATAATGCAGTTTACGTCATATACATATAGGCCTATATATTTTTTACAATATCAACACTTGATTTTCCTTGCTTCAATAACATTACATAATTTATATTGTTATTATTATTATTATTATTATTATTATTATTGTTATTATTATTATTATTATTACTATTATTATTATTATTATTATTATTATTATTATTATTATTATTGGAGTTCCCCAAGGATCTACATTGGGCCCTCTATTGTTTTTATTATTTATAGATGACATATGTAAAAGAATAAGTTCAAACTACCTGTTATTTGCTGATGATCTCAAAATCTTTCGCTCAATAAATAGTCCTGCCGATTGCCAAACTCTTCAAAATGATATTAACTCTATTGAACTTTGGTCTGACAATAATGGAATGAAAATTAATGAAAGAAAAACTTTTGTCATTTCGTACTCACGAAAAACTACTTCCATAAAATTTAACTATTCTCTTAACAACGTCTGTATTATTAGGAAAAATTCTATTAAAGATCTTGGTGTACTACTCGATTCTAAATTATACTTTCACGATCATGTTCAATATATTTATAATCATTCAATAAGAATGCTTGGTTTAATAAGGTCTACAATTTATTCTTTTTCTACTCCAGAGTCACTATTAATTCTATACTTTACTTTGGTTCGATCTAAACTTGAATATGCATCTGTAGCCTGGAATTCCATTACTTCAACAGATTCGGTTAAATTGGAAAATATTCACAGAAAATTTATTTCCTTATGTGCTTTTCGATTTATACCCAATTCCTCTGACTTTAACTATGAGATTACCTGTAAATATTTTAACTGTTGTAGCCTTTATTCTAGACGTCAAAATCTTGATTATCAATTTCTTTGCAAAGTTATCAATGGTGATATTGATTGTGAGTCTATCATAAACAACATCAGCCTTCGTATTCCTACAAAAGGTTTAAGAATTCTAAAATTTTTTTATAACAGAAATTCTAAATCACTTTCTCCAGTCTGTAGATGCATAAAATATGCCAATTTGCATGGGCAAAATTTAGATCCTTTTAAGGTATAGTTTCGTTTTGATTATTAGTATTTACTGTTCTTGTTATCTATTTTATTTATGTATGTTTTTGTTTATTTAAGATATTATTTATTTGTTTTTGTACCTTTGTATCTTCTGTTTGTGTATTGTGCTGAACTATAATTGGCCTCTGGCTGTTGTTCAGCACACAAATATTAATAATAAATAAATAAATAAAATATATTATTATTATTATTATTATTATTATTATTGCATCTATTACTACTGTATGTACAATAATAATCATTTACTTTATACACAGCATTAATTATTATAGCTTTTGTTACTTCTCACATAGGCTAATTTCATTGCAGTTAGGGGGTACTAAGGTAAATATATATTTTCGGCATATGCTAGGAAAAAAAAAAGATTTTTATTTCACTTATTATTTACATTTTATAATAATGTTCAATTCATTTACAAATCTGAGTTAACAAGGTACAATTCTGTACCTCGCAACAGGTGCTGGAATTGACGGCCACCAACATTTAGACTAGTATTTACATTTAGTATTATAAATTTAAATTCATATTTATCATCTGCATTTACTGTTTAGATTTATTGTTTACATGCAAGCAATCCATCATGTTTTGTTTGTTGACCTATCGTCCACAAGGTGATTCTATCTTATAATTTCAGGAGTCTGAAGTTCTTGACAATAAACTGATTAACTGTCTATGTATTGTATTTACAATGTCACATTACAAAACATAACGAGTCAACGACAGAACTTTTCGTATCATTCGAAACGTTAATCACAACATGTACAATATATTGTAAACTAAGATTTGTAAATATGACAATGTTTTAAAAATATAAATAACAAATGTACTTAATATGGAAAACAGTAAGCGATAGTCACAGCTCATATCTCCTTAATCTGACTTCGCAAACCCCAAGTTCCTTATTTCAAAATGTTCAGTCGAGCATCCTCTATTTCCTGTTTAATTGTTACACGCTTTTACTGGATCACCCTCTACGTGTACTCTACAGGATTTATCGATCTGTTTAAACTTCTTCGCCGAGTTCTATGTGTTCGCGATTTTTATAACTTTTATGCTGACTAAATAGGTTACTAATAGCTTGAAGGCACAATTTCGATGATATTATTATTACACTTCTGCTACTATTTCATATTTTTCATGAATTTTTAAACGCTAAATCCAAAACGGTTTAATTTTATTCATATACTTCAATGACAACTGAAGATTCTCCACAATACTTCGTATTTTTCGAAAACTCATTTACACAAATTAATGTTGACATTTTCACACTGTTTCCGAGTGATCTTCAAAAACATGCACAGGCTTCTGACATTTCCTTGCCTTTCCAGCATTATTATTATTATTATTATTATTATTATTATTATTATTATTATATAACCTTTATGTTCTAATTTCACTGTATGAACCACACTTAAGAAATTAATCTCACTTAACCGCTAACTACTTAAGGACTACTTACTAAGAGGAGGACTTAGTTACTTGAATTGGCATTTTTTTATTATTATCATTATTATTATTATTATTAGCCTATTATTATTATTATTATTATTATTATTATTATTATTATTATTATTATTATTATTATTTAAACCTTTACGTTCTAATTTCACCGTATGAATCCCACTTAAGATATTAATCTCACTTAGCCTAACTACATAAACACAACGTAATATAGGAGGACTTAGTTATCTGAATTGTCATTATTATTATTATTATTATTATTATTATTATTACTTACTTACTTACAAATGGCTTTTAAGGAACCCGAAGGTTCATTGCCGCCCTAACATAAGCCCGCCAGCGGTCCCTATCCTGTGCAAGATTAATCCAGTCTCTATCATCATATCCCACCTCCCTCAAATCCATTTTAATAATAATAATAATAATAATAATAATAATAATAATAATAATAATAATAATAATATTATTATTATTATTATTATTATTATTATTATTATCATCATTGTGGGATCGTGATGAGGAAGGGTCATGACAATTGGACAACGAGAAATACCTTTGAAAGACATGTAACTCTGGTGCATTTGAAGAAATAATGTTGCATTACCTGAAAAGTGAGGAAATCAAACAAACACATCAGGGTAATAGGCAGAAATCTGAACGCTCGTTGATGTAGTTTAGAGTTTACATGTGCATTGCAATTTCGATTCCAATGGAAGCTGTGACGAATTCGTAAACTTCCAGAGAATTGCGGTATGGGCTAAGAGGTGACCGACTCCGGAGTTCGATCCAACGACCGCACGAGGACACGCAACGCGTGAGTCACGACGATGGAAATCCTCAAATCACGTGATGGCTGCCATGCGGGCATCACAACACTGAGCACTAACAAGAGACCGATAAGCTTGTGATAACTCCTCACACAAAAGAAGTTAGACGGCGGAGAAGTTATAAGAGAACAATGTGTTATATTACTTCGCACTCACAACTGCAGAACGAATCTTAAAAAAATATCAAATAAGGCCACTGGCCTTCCTGGTTGTTGCTGGCAAATCTTTCTGGAATTTATATCATCATATCCGACTTTCCCTTAACAATGTTACTATATTTTTCTCATAAGAAATAATTGCTAAATTACTATAATTACTGTGAGCTCATTTTGACGTGGACAAACCGGTAATGTTTGCCTCGTGCCATAAATTCCAACTTTATTTCCTTTTGGAAGAAAACCACGATAAAAATGTTCACAGCTATTAAAAGTCCAACCTTCTCGGGCGAGTAATTTAAATCCGCGAACTCGAATCTAATGCAAAGCATGGTAACCAGTAGTTCTTTTTTTTAGTAGGCTATTTTACGACGCTTTATCAACATCTTAAGTTATTTAGCGTCTGAATGAGATGAAGGTGATAATGCCGGTGAAATGAGTCTGGGGTCCAGCACTGAAAGTTACCCAGCATTTGCTCATACTGGGTTGAGGGAAAACCCCGGAAAAACCTCAACCAGGTAACTTGTCCCAATCGGGAATCGAATCGGGCCATCTGGTTTCGCGGCCAGACGCGCTAACCGTTACTTTACAGGTGTGTACCACCAGTAGTTCTCTGATGACCAGTAGAAAAAATACAAACAACTGAACAATTCTTAAAACATTAGTCTAAGACAAGTGAAATTATAAGTTATAAACAATGCCCTGTGAATTCTTTTCAAAACGAATAATCTTCACACACACTAACAACAGAATATTAACCCTTTCCAGCCCAAATTAAACTGAAAAAAATATTTTTTTTTTTTTTCACATGAAGGAGAAACGCTGCCCGATAGTGTTTTGTTTCGGGATTTCAGGGGTGCCAGCTATCTTAAAAATAACTAAGAATATGGCTATGATAACATATGGAGTCATTTGGCATTTTACATGCATTCTCAGAGCAGGTAAAGTGTATGATGCCATATGGAATCATTGGGCTAGAAAGGGTTAAAACAATTAGTAAAAAAAATAATATAGACGTATTCAGAAAAGGTAAAAATCAAATTCTACACAATTTTCATTCATACATGAATAGTGTACTGTTCAAGAACGTGAGAGACTGGACCTTCCTCTTAAAAAGCTGCATGCGAGGTAGACGGGGAAGCGCAGGGGGTGTGGTTTATCTACACAATGCCACTATCTAACTCAATCCCCATCAGCGGTGGCTGATTGATTAGCACAATCTTATCGGATTAACTCCGCTGGCATGGCCGCCAACAACATACTATTGCAGCAAAACTTCCAGTTTCTCGAAAACACTCGAGAAGAGACGAAACGTAGTGAATTTATTACTCATACTTGCATAGGAGTTATTTATATTCAATATTAATAAAGGTCTACGAAAACTTGGTCCACAGAAATTGCGTCTACCACAAACCTCACACAATTTTTTCTCAGAGACTGAACCCTAATCTCTTAAGTTGAAGAACGTCAGATGACATATGAAAGACATGTTTTCTATTTTTACATTTTTTTTAATTTCGCTAAATGACATGTCCACAATCTTCTTTTAGATATCTTTCTGTTCTCAAATTCAGAATTATCCAACTGCGTTGAAAAAAATGACTCATTTACGTGCTGTCTTGTCCCACTGGTACAGGAATGGGCACAATGTTCCCGCGCGGGCACTGTATAGGGTAAAGTTGCCTAATTCTGTGATACTCTTAATTCCGTGATTTTTTTTTTTCACTGAATGTCATGGGGTTGGGTACCTTGCTAGGAAGTTCACGATGTCTCAAAAGTAGGCGAAAGATTCAATCTTTCGAGAAAGATGTCTGGCGCTATGGTCGAACGGCAAAGATTTGACTGACATTCAATTTAAAATAAAGTATCACGGGACAAGGGGTATCACGGAAATAGGCAACTTTACTCTACACCACCCCCTTATTTCTCCCTCCACAAATATTCTACCTGTCTTCATATACGTACAGCAAGCAGAGGTTCAGCTCGGTATCATAGCGTTTTAAGAAGGGATGTGTAAAGGGGTGGAATATGGCGAATAAATTGTAAATTTCGCTTTAATTTCAAAGAAACATGAGAACAAGACTTCGTTGTTATTATGAATAAAGCTAAAATTCAATACCTCAATTGTTCAGTTGAGATTTATATAAAACATAATATCAGATGGCCCTTCGCTCTTGAACGTAAGAAAGATTTTGGCGAACAAACTTATAGGTAAGAATAATTTCAAGAAAAAAATGTTCCGGGGCCGGGTATCGATCTGGGGACCCTTTGCTTAGCGCACGAATGCTCTACCGACTGAGCTACCCCAGGAACTATACACAACACCGTCACAATTTTTCCTTCATATCCACACAACTCAAATGAGCTGACAAGACGCCAGAACCCAACTTTGAGTGCACACATATTCTGTGTGACAGGGAGCTATACCTGAAAGCCAGATTTGCATATTATAGGTATGAGTTTAAACGGGATTGTTAAAAATGGTTTATATTAATAAAATAGTTGTTACATTCGATAAAGCAATGTGTTATCTTTATGTAATTTGTTGTGCAAGTTAAAATAGTGAGAACATTTTCAAGAATCTACAAGAATAATGTGTTAATGGAAAAGACAATTTACAATCACTACTAGTTGAAAATGCAGTCCGATCTTCAAATGCCAGGTAAAACCAGCAAGGAATTGTATGAATTATTTACCTAACGACAAGTCTCCTAATTTATGTAATTTCGCAGCTAAGATGCTGGCAATCTTTGAATCCACTTACGCTGCGAACATTTTTTTTTTTCTAAAATGAACCTCATGAAAAATATTGCGCGTACACGTCTAACAGTCTATTATCCTAATATAGACAGACTCGTCCTGACCAAACAGTATAGGTGATCCTCATGAGTGCTAAACCATAGTTACCGTATGAATGCTTATATTACATATTTCACTTGATTTGGAATAATTAATGTAATGGCATGCCGCATTAGTTTTGTACAGCCCTAAGCGGAAGAGAGCCAAGTTCATGTGATGTAAACACGTCCGAAATATTGTGGACGGGGTGAACTGGATCACATTTACCTCCCCTCCGTTATACCCATCCCTGCGTTGGTGCAACAGGATATAACACACTAAACCGAGCTGAAATTATACATAAATAAACAAATAAATCACTAAGTAAATAAATAAAACAAAATGAAACGTTAGGGAAGATTATCACATGTACATTTTAGATACATTATAATCACCTTATTTCACTTCTTGAGAAAGACTATCACTGATATTTCTTTCAATGTACAATATTCTACTTTTCTACAAATATACTGCGCAATATTTAGTATCTTCAACATAAGCTGTGTGCTAATGTGGATTGAGTACTTACAACAAATTTACAGGAACCTGCAGGCATTACAAAGGTGCCGCTGAAGAAAACAGAGTAGGCAACACATAGTCCGCTACATAAAGTAGCTATCCCGAAGTTAGAACGGAGCGTCTGCAAGAATGATCAAGTCCTAATATATAGGCCTATAAAGAGTAAATGTATAAACATTTTGGAAGAGTCATATAGTGACTAATTGGACGGAAAGATGTCTTCTTCCTTTCGCGAGGTTGGACCAGCCAAAGAAATAAATGAGCACATAAATAAACCGATTCGCTGTTCCATAATGCTTACTCAACCGTCACACATACTTGGCACATTCGGCGGAAGAAGTCGCAGAGTCTTTGCCAAAAATCGCAATTCGCTGCAACGAAATGTTCACGTGCTAGTTTCTAAGTCACGTCTAAACTGATCAGTAAATAAACAAATACATAAAAAAATGGTCGGTGTCATGAAAATGACACAATACGAGTTTCGCAGTAATTCAGTGCTTTCATCACATGACATTACATCGTGACAACTACAGTAAGAAACAAAATCCAGTTTCGAAAGTCAGCTGTAAGAGCTAGAGTATCATCGTGCTAACCACATGTTACCCCCGTAACGGATGACCATTCGCCTCTAATAAGGCGAGCAGTGGCTTGTCGGACATGGCCCTCTACCTATTACAATCATTCAACAGACATTATTTATAATTTTACAGTGCATCATCGAAATAACATGAACCTTCGTCTTCTGCACTGCACAAAAAAGTAATTTCTTTATAAACCCAGAAAGTGCTATAAGACATCAATATTATATCGGTACGAAAGTTTTGCCTACTAATTTTTCATCTCAAAAACTTCAATTGCTACTTTTATGACATGTAAGTAAAGTATTCCTACGTATTTCATAAACATATTATTTGTCTATGTATTCGCCGTCATTTTCTACGCGCTTGCGTCATCTGTGAAAGACTCTGTATTCCATCCCGGTAAAAATCCCTATTGCAATTCTGGAGTCAGCACGAACACTTCGTTTCAGCTCATAATAACAGGCCCCCTGTAACGATGCACAATAGAAAAATATCCCCCTCATTTGCATAACGCTCCAGAAGCTCCAAACCAACGTCTTTCCGGGCCTATTTTTCCTCTTCTGTCAGCATTTTCAGTATCCACCAGGAGCAAACGTTTTGTAACGAAGTTCCTTATTGATGGCTAACAAAACTGTTTTTTTATGCTTAGGGGAGAGTCGGGTAGTATCGGACATCGGGTAATATCGGACAGTGAGTTTCTTTCATCTACCACTCGATGATAGTACATGATTGACATGGTTACGTTTCTGTGATGTCGCATAGAGAAACGTAACCATGTCATTCAGGTACTACCATATGGTGGTAGATGAAAGAAACGCACTGTCCGATACTACCCGACTCTCCCCTACTGCATCACACAGTTCACGTGTTGTGATATTGAGATCATCTTTGATGAGTGCGTTGATTCGACCCTTGTTGCATTCTGTCACTGCCGTTGCTGGCCGGCCACTTCGAGGTTTGTTTCAACTATTTTCGTTTCTCCGCTTTCGAAGTGTCTCGTCAAGGGTCTAACTGTACTAATATCTACTGGCAACCCCAACAAAATAAACCAGGTATAGAAAATATAAATAAAAAACATAAAAGAAATATTAATGATTGAATTATTCATCAAGAACTACTCAACAAACATAAAGGGATTAAAAAAATTAAATATATTAAAAACTTTAGCATTGCAACATAACATATGATTGGAAATAATCATTACCATAACTACGAATTATAGAAACTAAAATAGATAAACCTAAAGCACCTTCACGCACGATACACATTTCTTAGGCGATTATGGACCTCAAATGAACTAATTTACTCCACAGTCAGGAATTTAATCACATCTCTTTGTTTTGTAAGGATATCGGAAACATTCGCCACTCTGAACAGCTATAGTTTCACTTCCATGTGATGTATCACACTGTCGCTCCATATGGTTAAACTAGAGACTTCTGTGGTCACTAAATGACACAACATTATGGGTTGCCAAGTTTTGGAGGGGAAAAAAAAGGAGACATCAGTTTTGTACCAACACATGTATATATAGATGTATTTGAGTTTGCAAAAATTCACATAAACTAGGGATGTTATATAGGGTGAAAGGGGTATAATTAATTTTAAGAACATAATCTTTAGGTTGTAAGTAACCAAAAAGTAAAATGTCATTTTGGTATTTGAATAACGGTTTAGCCGAAAAAAATAATGTGTCTGAAGTTTGAATCCCATTTATGGAAAAACGATTGGGTATTGAGACATACGAGTGGTAATACATCAACGCGAAGAACAAGCCGAAAAAAAAATATTCGTTTGTCATTTTTTCGAAGAACGCTTCATTTGTGTAATAACGTACAAAATTAACTGATTAAATTTCCGTTACACTGTAACTGCGTTTTTAGTTAGATTTTGTACGTTATTACACAACTGAAGAGTTTTTCGAAGAAATGACAAAGGATTTTTTTTTTTTTCGGTTTGTTCTTCACGTCGATATCTTACCACTCATATGACTAAATACCCAATAATTTTACCATAATGACATTCAAACTTCAGACTTTTTTTTTCCAGCTAAATCGTTATTCAAATTTCTACTTGGTTACTTACAACCTAAAGATTCTGTTGTTAAAATCAATGAAGTTCAGAATTCAACCGAAGAAATTTAAAGAATTGTGGAGGGGTCATAGGTAAGTATTTTGAGATGGGGAACTAGGGGTCTGTGAGTTCAAACTGGCATATATTTCGTGAAATATTTATGGACCAGTACACCACTGACTGAACCTGCACATGGCATAGCGGTACATTTGGAAATGTGTCGGATACGATATTATGTCTCTGTGGCACAATCGGTAACCAATGTAAATGGTTTCTGTCAGAGGATGAAGTGTAACGTTGAAACTTTAGCGGGTACTTTTTTTTTTTTTTTTTTAATTTACGGTATGTAACTTTAAACGTGTGTTGTCACATTAAAAAGCCAGTATGTAATAATGACAATTATTATTTCGAAGGGCGAAGAAAGCTTATATTTTTAGAAATGCATATACATTACGCCTACTCTGCACAAGTTACGAATTCCACACAATTTAAAATAAGACAAAATACATGAAAATAATAACACAGAACACAAAAAGGTCATGAACTCGTCACCTATGCTACCAAAGGTCAGCACGTTTCTAACAAATACCTGAGCTCCATAGGAGTTCAATACGACTGACTTGATCGTAAGTGAACTGTACTGAACCAGTGGCTAGTAGACGCTACTGCACAGCATACTCTTGCCGAAAACATAATTAAATAAATGCAATATGTATTTCGGTGGCTCAAAAAGAAAGAATTTAGAGATCGCATCAATAAAATAAGAGGCATTGGTATTTAAAAAAAATACCATCACCACGGACTCGAACGTTCTACCTTTTGCCTGAGGTCTGACACATTATTCGTTGCAACATACCTTCAAGAAGATAATTCTCTTCTAAAATAGGCACAATAACGAAAATGAAGGTTGAACAAGAAGTAATGCAGTGGCCTAGTGTCTCATTTTTCCGGCAATTTTACAGATTCTGTAGAAGCTAAATTTTGAAAACACGGTAGATTAGTTCTTAACAGGGTTTCATCCAATCCCTGGTAAGATCAGAAACCATTCTATGTCGTTCCATACCCCTACTTCATTTTAATACTGAATTATGAATCCCCATCACCACGGCATGGCGCATCCTCAGGTCACTGATACAGGAGGCGGCCTTCGGATATGGAGGGTAGCTGCGAATATATTGAATAAGCAGTCACGGACAGCCGATAATGGGTGGTCCTCCAGCTTTGGGGTTGGACGAAGGGCTAACAACCCATCACCGTAAAAAAAGCTTGTTACGAAACCCCAAAAATAAGCCTCGGAATGAGTTTGAGATGTGCAGGGCATGTAGCACGTGTGGGTGAATCCAGAAATGCATATAGAGTGCTAGTTGGAAGAACTGAGGGGAAAAGATCTTTGGGGAGACCGAAACGTAGATGGGAGGACAATATTAAAATAGATTTGAGAGAGGTGGGATATGATGATCGGGACTGGATTAATCTTGCTGAGGATAGGGACCGATGGCGGACTTATGTGAAGGCGACAATGAACCTCCGGGTTCCTTAAACGCCATTTTATATAATATATATATATATATACTGTATATAAGGGCAGGTCTTTCACTGCAAACCCAGCAATCCCCAGTATTTCCTATTTTCTGCATCCCTCTTATTCTCCGCATATGATCCATAATATATCTTAATGTCGTCTATTATTTGATACCTTCTTCTGCCCCGAAGTCTTTTCCCGTTCACCATTCCTTTCAGTGCATCCTTCAGCAGGCAGTTTATATATATATATATATATATATATATATATATTTTCTTACTTACAATAAACTGTACTTACTTTATAATTTTAGCTATTTACGCCAGAATCATACTAAGCCATTGTCTTCGTTTTTCTATAAATTAATATTTTCACTTTAAAATCACTGGCCAGTAAGAATTCAAATTCAATCGACCGATGATTACCCTTGCTCGTCAACAAATAGGGGAAGGAAGGGTATTGGCGCTCACCTTAGGAAAACCATTATTTGTTTTCAAAACAATGGTCAATCTTAATACTTCATTCACAAAATGCAGACATGAAATAGTCTTCTTTACATCTGAAATAGTATTACTTAAGAAAATATTATATTTAGGGAACTATTAGGAAAATAATGAAAATGAGTAATGAGCGGTATTGCCCGACACTGTAGGGCAATGGCGCTCAACATAGTAAATAACATTCACGCGTATTTGGGTGCAGTGATCGCATTTATAATTATGTGATCGATCAACCCCACTGCATTCCTTATGTGTCCAGTTTGCACATACAGTACACCGACACCACACTTCACCATCTTCACCGAATTCTCCACACACAGCGCAAGTCTCTTCCACTTCTGGAAGAAGTGTGTTTGGATTAATATCATCTAATTCATCATCGTCACACAAATCATCTTCATCCAGTTCATCTTCTGATGTACTTTCGAATAGCTTTCTTATGTTTTTTAATTTTCTTTGCCCTGATCTTTGATAAAGGAGCAATGGTTGATTTTGGTTTTTCAGACTTCTTAGTCTTATGTTTGTCAGCTTTGCGCTTCTCTAAGACTTATAGTTTTTCCTTCATCGGTGATGCTGTAAGTATCTCAGAATGCTGTTTGGTATTGCCGGATCTTCTTTCACTGGTGGTTTTTGAGGGGCCAGGAATAGGTGATATTTGGGTGATTGGTATTGATTTTCTATTTTGATTTGTTTTAATGCAGAAGGATGCGATGGAATTTGAGAGGTCGTCGGCTGTACAGAAGATATTGTGGGTACAGTCTTGTGACATATTGCCTTCACACTGGTTGATACTAGTTGCTGACTTGTTCCTTCAATCTGATTTTCGTCGTCAATCAATGAAAGAACTGAATCTTCACCTGGTGGGCTCAAATTCATTGCAGCCATAACATCTTCATCTGAGTAAACATTTGGGTTCAAGGGCCAAATGCCACTTCTTTTGAATCCATTGGTCGCTTTTTCCATAGAAGAAACTCTACCATATGCTTGATTGAAAAGCTTGCAATGTCGTATGGAGTAATTTTTTGAGCTGCACGAGTCTTCAAGAAAGTTTCGCATTCTTTGTTGAACGATGATTTTAATGGTCCACAGAAGGTGAGGTCAAGGGGCTGCAATCTGTGGGAGATATTGAAATGATGTGGATGCCTTTCTCTTTCCAAAAGGAATATGAAGAAAGTGATGTGTGACTGCTGTGGTTGTCCATTATAAGGAGAACAGGGTTATCGATGGAAGCACTGGTTTTCTTTGCAAAGTGTTGTAACCAGACTGTGAAAAGTTCAGACGTCATCCACCCATTTTTAGAGCACAGTTCTCCTGCAGGTCCATCACACGTAGCTGAGGTGACATTCGTTGGCGCGGGAAGATAAACATCGGGGGAATGTAATGTCCCGCAGCACTAACTGCACAACAGACCGTAATATTCTTACCCCTCTCCCAGCTGGTAATGGCGCCAACTTGTGTCGTCCCTTTAGATGCAATAATGCGCGAAGGAATAGGGAGAGTTGAGACCTCCGTCTCGTCTACATTGTAGATCCTCGTGGCTGGAAAGTTGAATTTTGAAAACAGTGATTCAAGATTGCTATAGGCTCGTTGAATTTCATCCTCATCAAATGCCAGAATACGGTTAACGCCTTTTGCTTCAGGTTTCCTTAAGCTCAATTTTGGATGCCGTCTTAGGAAACCATAAAACCAATCTTTTCCAGCTTCCCTTTTGTCTCTGGAAAAATTGTTTTTTATTTCATGTTTTTCTGCATATTCAAAACTATCTTTTTGAGCTCGGAAGCTGTAATATCAAAATATAATCTAGAAACCGTCAAAACATACTCTTCAGTTTCATTTTCTTGTTCCTCACTGAAAACACCTAAAGAGGGGGCATAAGGCTTTCCCGCTTTTACTCTGTCCTTAAGTGTGCTGAAAGAGATATTGAATTGCCGAGGTGATTGCCGAATTGATGTTCCTGAAGAAACTCCTCTAAAAGCTGTTTTCATGGTCTCAATTGTCCATGCTGCCTTATTTGTACACCTTTCTCTTTTTTTCGGCATCTGTTAATAGTCTAATTACGAAATTAATTAATAATAGAATGAATAGAGACATCGCACTTCGTTAAAATAGAAAGCATAATAATATTTAACATATTGTATGCTTTAAATAACATTTTATTGCAGTAATATAAGAATATAGGCTTAAATGGACTGTTTTCTACAAGGAAATAACCTCAGCTGGAGGGCAATACCGCTCACTTGAGCGCCACAACCCTCCGTAGCAATATTGAAAATCTTAACATGTAGCGACGAAAGAAGCTTATTACAGATGTTTATAAATATGTCAATGTGAAGCTGACTTTATCCCCTACATAAACATATTAATTGTTAATAATGTAAAAGGATATTTGTTCACATAACTTCAGTTTGAAATATGCGTGTTCTTATAACAAAATACTAACAAAAATATTCTCGTTCACAACAAAGAAATGTGCCTTCCCACGGTAACCATTCAACTACTATGCACTTAGTACAGTGTCCGCAAAATAGCATCACCTCCTGAGCTCTTCAAAATTTAAACCAAGGAGATATATTAGCATGAGCGCGATTGCCCTCTGAGCGGTACAACCCTCCGTTCCCCTAAGTCTCGTAAAATGTATCACCACCACCACCACCACCACCACCACCACCACCACCACCACCACTACATCCTTGGCGACTGCTGACCTCACGCCAACGTGCCTCAGCAGATGTGAATGATCACTCAACCAGTACGAGGGTAATGTATGGTTAGCACGATAATTTTCTCCTCCCCCCTTCCCGGCCCTTGTAGGTGACTTACGAAACCGGAATTAGCTACTTAGACCTACTATTGCTCCCCAAATTCATCACAATTCCGTGTGGGCAGCGATCTCATATATTGGCCGAAGATTAATGACTCACTGGGGCTCTACCTCCATGTCCCCCAAGTGTCTTCATGACGTGTGACGGGGATACCTTTACCTTTTACCACCACCACGACTACGGCCACCACCACCACCAATAATAATAATAATAATAATAATAATAATTATTATTATTATTATTATTATTATAAAGTACGATATGCCTATATGCACACAAAGTTTAGTCAGATTTGGTTAACGTACTCAAAATTAAAAGAACACAAAGACAAACATCACGCATTCCGTTAATTGAATTTCCTTGAAGGAAGCCCGTTAACGTGAAATGCATCATGAGGATATTAAGTTTCCATCATTAATAGCACAATATCTTGCAATTATCGCATTACCAAACGCCATACACACAAAAACTACAGGACACGAGTAACTACACAGACTCATCTGTGATAGAAATGTCGGTCAGGTCAGGTTCTCGTGAAGGACGCACTGAACAATCGAAACATAAACAGAGCTGCTCCGCAACCGGAGTTGAATGGCCGCAACCAACGACTAACGGCGCTCTTGCGAAATTAGTCCGACCTCACGCACAAACGCACAGAGCTGGTACACCTGTATTCAGGGATCTAAGGTTCAAGTCTGTTTCTTAAGGCTGGATCTAACTTCAAGTTAGAAAGTATGTGGAACAATAGAATGGGTGCCGTAAAAACGGACTAACCATCATTTGCTAATAATGGAGAAAAAAATGTTTTTTTTTTAATTCGAGTAAAAACAAAAATATTAATGGGAAGGAAATAAGATCTTCTTTATTTAATATCAAAATATTAATGCAAAGGAAAACAAATCTTT
This sequence comes from Periplaneta americana, assembly GCF_040183065.1. Taxonomy (NCBI): domain Eukaryota; kingdom Metazoa; phylum Arthropoda; class Insecta; order Blattodea; family Blattidae; genus Periplaneta; species Periplaneta americana. Next base: position 58,039,065 of record NC_091133.1, read on the forward strand.
ATGAATTCAAAAGTCCTTTTTTCTCCAATATTTCCAAAAATGATGTTTAGCCCGTTTTTGCGAGTATCCATTCAATTGGAAGAAAAGAAGAGTAGCAGTAGAAACAGAAAGGGAAGGTGCAATATTGCGTTGAAGAGTGGGACGAATCGACGTGCTCTTATGGTAATTATACCCATCTATACTACCTCCAAATTGACACGGGAGAGAAATGGCAGATGAATTTTGCCTAGAGCAGGCTTGCAGAACTGGGCGACAATTGCGGCGTTACGTCACTCATCCCTTCCTTCCACCCTCCCTTCATTGACTTGGTAGAGGAGGGGATTCGATGTGATTGCGTACGGGCCACAGATACATCATTCAACGCCTGTGGACGGGGAACCAACGCTTTTCCCATGCTTTCCACCCCTCTCTCGCCAGTTCTGTATCCCTGGCCTGGAGTCTTCTTATTCAAGGAATTTTTTTTCCGTAAAGCAAACGTACGACATGGGTCTCTCAGATTCGCTTCCATTCCAATTTTATCGCCCTTGCCTGGGTTTGAACTCGCGAACCTCGAATTCAATGACAAGAATAGTAACACTAGCTCACCGAGGACCAACAAAGAGGATGGAGGCAAGGGAAGAAGAAAAGATGGAGCAAAGAAGGAAAAATAATAGGAAAAAGAGGCCCAGAAGATAAAAAGAGACGAGGAAATGAACAAAAGAAAAATATGTGCAGAAGAGAGAATACGAACAGAACGATATCGGTAGAGAAAAAGATGAGGAAAACCAGGGGGTGAAGACATTTGATCAATAACACTGGCTAAACCCAACTAAATGGCCGACAAGTGAAGGAAGATCGATTGCTCCAAGAAAATCTGTCTCACAGTCTCTTTCTCCTCTTATTGGTGAGCGTACACGTACTTCTTCGGTGCGAAGCTTCTTTCACTTTGACGTACAGTAGTGGCGAATTGAGCCTTGTCTGATCACACTCCTATGGATTTACACTGAAGACATGATACAATGCAGTAGTTTCCCGCTGATTTCTGTAAAGGCAATATTAATTATAAAGAGTTGATACTCTAAAGGTGCATGAAACCATGAAACCGGAGTATACCGAGAAAGTTGAGACTTTTTCACGATAAGCCGGTTATGTAGCTCAAATTTTCCACACAAAAAAATGGTTAATAGTCAACTCAAATTATATAGGTATTATTAATCATAAGTTTTATCTCTGTCCTCAGAATGCACTTCCAGGCTGCAAGACTCCGCCCCAGTTCCAAAATAGGAAGTCTTGATTAATTTCCACTCACGAAGGTCCACTTTACCTCATCAGCTGAGGGAGGATTAGCATCAGCCCCTGCATAATTCAGAGTCTGAGCGCCGAGGGCCGCTACAATCGTCCGTATACGCGCGGAAAGGCAGCTATAACCCAACTACACAGGGTTCAAAATGAACTTAGCGGTGCATATGTAACATAGGACAAATCTGTGGTGCTGGGGTAAAGAGGGGACGTCATTTTTTGTGTAGATGAAATTTTGTTACCCAGAAGAACACACAAGTTAAATTATACAAGTGTGTAAAAATCAAAAGAATATTTACAGTTGATGTGTTTTATTTGTGTAGAAAATTATTCCCAATAAGGGTTCCAAGTTTAATTTTCATTTATCTCCAAATTCATTTTTATGACTTATCGCCCTTTACCCAAACACAGAAATGACACACACATCTTATTGTTATGTCATTTTTATTAATATACAGTACCTCCACAGGTATTGGTATTGGATATGTTTGTCTTTGCTATCTTAAGCGATGATATTGCGCCATGCTGGCCGCATGACCTGAAATACAGCTACTTGTGTCTATTTAGTGTTGGTTCACGATCAAAATGGAAGAAAAACCACTAACAGCGATTTCTTACCACCGGTGATTAAAAAATTACGATCATTTCAGTGGGTGAACCGTTCATTAACCGGTGAATCAGCCAACGAAGGTGATTGACTCTCTGCAACACGAAACAACTGCAAAGCCACAAGTACAATGATTACGGTACATCCAGTTAATTTTGTAAATAAATGTTACCGGTACTGCAGTAATTGCACCATACTTCAATAATAGTAATTAATTATTGATTTCGAGTTAAATTTTAAATGAATGATATTAGTCTATTATTGTAGTAACTCAATCATATCCACTGTGAAATGTATAAATAAAAAAAAGAGTGAGGTTAGGATCGTTAAGGTTAATATAACAATGTATTTATAGAATTATTTTGTTCAATCGTTTATTATACAGGGTGTTCGGGTGAGTGTGTGACGAACTTAGAGGCGTGATAAGGTGGTGTCAAATAGAACAATATATATTTTGTATCAACAAAAGCCGTCCTAAATAAAGTTTCAGTAGATCGGCCCACTAACCAATTCAGAATGAACAATTATTAAAAACAATTATGTATGTGACAATTTGAAATAAAACAAAAATTAAAATATATGATAAGAAAACATAGGAAATCATTTACAATAGAAGTTTCTTGGGTACAAATTATTACTAATTATAACTAAGGATGATTTTAACACATGAGATCCTATGACATCAATCGTTGCATCAGAAATTTTAAATTGTTTAAGCTGATTTCAAGTTTCTCGTGGGATCGCGCCACGGGCACCGGACAGTAATAGTAGTAGGGTTTAAAAAGGGCACGTCAGCTACTATGGCTATTTGCGCCCTTGGCACCGAACATGAGCCCAAAAACTGTCCAATGTGTGATGTGGTATTGTGCTCCGAGATGCTGACAACAAGGCTCACATATGACTTGTTTTTCACGATACACCTCCTGTGGCTGTTGCTCATGCATCTCGAAACGGATTGTGGGATCAAGAATGACACCCTTATCCTTCTGCCGAACAATTACGATATCAGCACGCCTAATAGAACCATCAGAAGAGACGCAACCAACCTCCTCGTAAACCTCATAGGAAGCATTCTGACTTATAAACCCATATCCTGCAACGCTCCAGTACAAAGCTACATAACCCTGAAAACAGTTTCACCCATGACTATTATTCAATTAGTTTCTTCTCGTTTGCAGTGTGGGATGCGTAGAACGATGAAATAATTACTGTTTTGTTGAGGTGACTCTTTTCAGCTCTCCTCTATTTACAAGTCACAAGTGCGTACATGTTTTCAATAAAAAATGTACTACACAAATTACAAATGATTACATGTCAGTACATGTTTACAAAATTAATGTACGAGTACATACAGTACATCACTATGGTTTAATTATGGTTTATTTAACGACGCTCGCAACTGCAGAGGTTATATCAGCGTCGCCGGTGTGCCGGAATTTTGTCCAGCAGGAGTTCTTTTACATGCCAGTAAATCTGATACGAGCCTGTCGCATTTAAACACACTTAAATGCCATTGACCTGGACCGGGATCAAACCCGCAACCTCGAGCATAGAAGGCCAGCGCTATACCGACTACGCTACCCAAGGCGACTCGCTTGTGGTTTAAAGGCGGTTCTCAACATGGCGCCCACCCAGCTCGTTGCATACATTGATTGCATCGACTCATCATTGACAATTTAAATGTCATGTTGAAAATTCAGATAAGTTCAAATTGTAATATAAAATAGTTTTGTACAATTTTCAGTCTATCACTTATCTAAGTGTGAAAAGCAGAAATAAATTCTGTTACGTCAATTAAAATATTATATTATGTATCACGAATATTTTCGTATTTTTATATAAGAAGGGTACACGGGAAAAACCATCAAGGTCCATCAAAAATCGAAATTGAGTTAATAATGCTATCTTATAGTGGAAAGGAAGTACTATCATGTGGTCTAGCTAGTAATAAGAAATAATCGTTCTTGGCATTCCACTCCGTCAATTTCTATTAAATACACACATAAAGTATTAAGTGCTTAAACTTTAAAATTCGTTTTTCTCGAAACTTTCTAAAATGGACCTTGATCGTTATTCCCGTGTAGCCTTCAAGTCATCTTCAGGTGATAGGGGAGAGTCGGGTAGTATCGGACAGTGCGTTTCTTTCATCTACCACCATATGGTAGTACCTGAATGACATGGTTACGTTTCTCTATGCGACATCACAGAAACGTAACCATGTCAATCAGGTACCATCATCGTGTGGTAGATGAAAGAAACTCACTGCCCGATATTACCCGATGTCCGATACTACCCGACTCTCCCCTATAGTTAGCTGATAAATACAACGTAAAATTTAGCAATTTCAATGATATATTGGTACGGTAAGTGTAAATATTGAGAATGAATATACGCGTATATATATATATATATATATATATATATATATATATATATATATATATATATATTTCCGTCTAATTACCTAACCTTTCTTGTAAACCATAAAGTCAATAAATTATGACAAATATGGAATTTATTGGTGAAGCTACAAGAGACACCTTCACCAATAAATTCCATATTTGTCATAATTTACTGGCTTTATGGTTTACAATAAAGAATAATTAGACGAAAATAAACAAATATACATGTATATTCATTATCAGTAAAATTTAGTAGTAATGAATGAGAAACCGTCCAAAAGATTTTGCGACTATCATGCGGACCGCAGGACAGAAGTCAGTACAGCAACTGCGGACAATGAGAAATGCCACTTAATGTTAAGAACAATAAGCTGCATCACAAGGAATGGTAGCAATAATTGTTATTAAATATATTTGATAAGATCACGTTTCCGGTTATAGGCCTACGTCACAAAAGGAGTTAACCCAGTAGCTCTGCTAGCTTACGGTAATCATTTAACATCCCGTTACAACTTCAGAGCATACTCAATAGGAAGTAAAATTATACAGCGATAATAGAACGAGAATGACAGAAGAAATCGAAACACTATGGGAAAATCTGCCTCACAAACACTTTGTTAGTAACAAATCTCATGGGACCTGCCATCGAATTCCAATCGTTATATAGTAGCTAACTTTGATAATATACATGTCAAACGTATGTGGACACAGAAACCAGAGACGACTGTCACATTTAGGAGGACTGTGTCATCGATCCGCTGACACAAGCGACCTAGCGCCTAAAATTCAAACGTCCGTGCATTATTTACTGTGCAACTAGTGCAGACGGCGGCTGATTGGAAGGCGCGGCGATGTGTCCCTTAAGATAGACTCTATAAAATATTCACTTAATTTACACAAGAAACCATGAATGATTTGAATTCTAACCTGTGACATGCATATGGTGTACACGGCTACAAGACGACGACGATGATGATAACAGCAATAATAACAATAATAATGTCAATTATAGTAGCAGTAGTATCTTATTTAACGACGTTTTCAACTGCACAGATTACTCAGTGTTAAATTCAGTGCGAGAGAAATGGCCGGCAAATTTTTCCTCAAACCTACTATCAGGGGGGGGGGGGAAGAGTTATCTTCCGAAAGAAGCAATCCTGGGGTTTTTATCGTCCTCTGTCACCTCTAAAACTCGGCTAGAAAACTAGTTCTCGGTAGAACTCTTAGAAATTAGAAGTAAAACATTAACTCATGACAAGCATCTAGCGATGAATGACATCGCATGAAGATACATTACCTACTTTCAGTCTTTCCCTTTCACATAGAGGAGAGGGGAGTCAAGGAGCCGAATGTTCTCAGTTTCAACTCTTCTGTGACATCATCAGTATAATGTCGAGCTTATGACAACATGACACAAGGTACAAATATCCATGCCCGAGGTGGGAGTCGAACTGTCCATATAATATACAAGTCAAACTTTACCATGTTTGCTTGCAACTATTACAACAACAATAAGAAATGAAGATCAGTCAACTGGATCGTTTATTAGTACCGTACTTCAACAATCTAGATCAAATCCCTATTTATACAGTTTGAAGGCCTACAGTACGACCCAAGTGTAGCCTATGTTAAATGGACTAGTATAAGCTCACGCAGATGAACTGGTGCGTAAATTCAATAAACTTATGTGGGCTATTAGCGTACGGTGCGTTAATCGTACCGCAATGCACGTCATTAGTTATCTCGTGCTAACAGTGTGGCAAGAAGATAAGATAGACTTACTAAATCTGTTCACGAAACACAGGATTCGCCGTCTACAATATTAGAAGTCATACTTCATACTCCATGATCTAATGGTTCCGTGTTCGTCATAGGAACAAGAAATATTTTTATAAACGATGAAAGACAGTAAAGCACGGTTTACTACTTAGATTTATGACACGTAAAATAGCTATCCAGAAGACTAAATATAACGGACAAGAGTATTGTATGCCTATATATTTCTCTGAAGCATTAGAAATAAAAATTATAATATGTCACACATGAAATCGATTCACGCGACCTATTACGAATCCATCGATCATCCAACCACCAATCAATGCCTACCAATCTATCCACATCTATCGTTAATCCTAACCACTTACAAGGCATACTCATCTACTCTATTCATCACTTAATCCTACCTTCCTATTCGGTGTGTGTTCTAACCAACCACTAAGCAAATCGAACTTCAAATTAAAATTGTGTGTAGCTGGCAACTCTTTTAAGCTACAGGGACTATTTAGAATGATGGGAGGGTAATAGAACAGTGACAGTGAAATAATTACACGTGAAACCGAAGTATGGAGAGAAAACGTGCCCTAATCTATTACAAACAGGATCAAACCCTGGTTCCTTTTAGTAACAGCCGTCAGATATCCGAAATAAGATATGTCTATCTGTCTGAAAGTAGTATTATTCCAACATTTTCAGCCATACCCAAGACTGAATACTGTTCCGTTTAAATAACTTCATTTATAATCTTTTTAGAATTCTGTTCTATCACGCGCGCGCGCGCGCACATATATCTGGTTTCATATTCACACAACACAAGATACGAAACGATTATTTTACACATTTTAAACACTGCACAGCCTAGCCGTCTCAATCTATCGACTTTTCACACAGGGACTCAGTTTCAATCCCTTAAAAGTATTAGTAAGAATTTTAGTGTAAAGTCGTACTAATGAAGTACACAGATTGTTTAGAGACGACGATATATTGAAATTATAAATTAATGATGAAATAGACACAAATAAAATAAAAATCTTGGCATAAAACTTGCTTCGCAGACGCTCTGTCTATCATATATTACAAAGAATTCGTCCGGAATCGAATCCGGTTCCTCTTATTGAGATGTCAGCTGACCAAGATATGGTTGTGCTTTCTACAAAATAGTCAAAAGAGACTGCACAACAGGTTTCCAGAACTTTTAACAGTATTATAACTCGAAGGCTTTGCACAGGAGTAGTTAACTGAATGATTACGGGTACATTACCACTTTAACCTTCACATTTTGAGAAGACGATTCAACCGCATACCATCAGCCACGTTCCCACTTTAATTACTGCACTATTGAGCACTCAGAACCGAATTCAAACGCATTCCTTTTGTGCGATCAGCATACAAAGGCACTCTCATATCTGATATGTATTCGCCAGTCCCGAATTCGACCTTCTACATCTTCCTTTGTACCACATTCATAACGTGATCCTTGTCAGAGAAGCACACGAAAATAGAGCGGGCAAGTCGCCGTGGCACTTCGGCAACATCTCATACACACGAGACTTGCGTAGAGTCTAATAATCTTATGCACATTCACTTTTTCCTTTCATTCTTTTTCTTTCGATATTCCCTTACACAAGTTATAAACTGTGATGCTGCTGAAAAAATCCATTTCCATAATTTTAAAGAAACAAGCGCTTAAACTACATTGATTTCAACGGAATTTGAACCCAGATTTTCTGTATGGAAATCACGCTGTAACACTCTTGCTAACGCTGTACCCATTATTATTATTAATTTTTACAGCTGATACTATGTTAAAGTTTGGGATATTTAGCTTGTTCTACTGGATATCCATTTTTTGCACTATTACAGTCCTATCTCTTCTCCATTGTATTGCATGTCTGCAATTTAATTAGAATTCTTCTATTCACTGAGGGACGCAAGGAATGAAAATAAAAACTTACGCATATCTTTATCATGTGTTATAATTTCAATCTCCTCGCAAATTATTTGAACTGCTCTTCACCTCAAATAAAAGCACAATTTAATAAATTAATACCTAGCTGTCAATACATCAATGTTAAGAAGAAGAATATCGCCAGGACTGATTTTGAATAAAGTCCATTTTGTTTTTCACTTATATATATATATATAATATTCTTCACGGGATAATATCTACGCAAGAATTACTGTTTTGTTGTATTATAGGTTTTGAATACGAATAAAGTTTGTTCTTTGTTTTGGGGGCAAAGAATGCACGCAGACAGCATGTCAAAAACCGCTCAATACTGTGTTCGATAATGACGGAGTTTTCACGGATATTATCGTGAATCATAACATCTTCAAACCCAGACAAGGGTTAAAGCCAAGGCTCTTCATAGGCTGTAAGCATCATCGAGTGAGGATTGGACTGCAGAGGGTGGGTAATGAGGTAAGCCCAAGCACATCTATGCTCCCATGAGTCCATTCTGCTAAGTTAGCAGTACTAACTCCTTAACAGTTTCTCAAGCCGTCCAAGACGAGAGAACAGGACAGTGACACTGCACGTGTTCTGCAGTTTCGCTTTCTAACTTGCACCTGTGACAGAATTATCAGCTAAACTCAGTCTGTGCAATGCTTCGTTAAAGCAAAATGATCTATTAAAACGTCTACAATTTAATCACAGATTTTGATGCGATGCAAGTAGGCAATATGCGGTTGCCTTCGGCAAAGTTGCTGATAGCCTATATCAGAAATTCCTTCTTGACGGCTGATACTGTTTACCATTCGTTTGATAAATTTTTTACAAATACGATCGGATAATATTATTACCAAGAGAGGATTTCAGACTCTGCACCCAAAAAGTTTATATATAGCAACTTTAAAAATATGACAAAGACAGTCGTTACACTCAGCACTCTTCAAACATGTCACTTTATGACCTCTCAGGAATTCTAGCAGATATTTACATAGTAGGGTCCTTTAGTTAAGTGGTTTACATTCAATGTTACAGCCGGATAGGAAAAATGAATACGCTCAATGCCCATGGGAAGAAAATGAAACAACGTTCTTTTTCTTGTAATATAATCTACGATAGGATATCCACGATCGGTTAATAACAAAGCCATAATATTACAATTATGTTCGTAATAATTAAAAGGGGGAGAATACACCAAACTGAGTTAGCTAATCAACTGCGCTCCGGTATGACAAAACGAGCAACGCCCTTTATCTTCCACCCACTGGCGGATGTGGATATCTCGCCTTCCAGGTCAAGTTTACACCAAGCAACACGCAGCAGCAATTCTTCAAGGAACTGCGGACTTTGCATATTGGTGTCTGTATTAAACTTTGAGTGAAATTTCAACGTCAATATTACGACTGCCATATTTGTTAATATCGTTATTCCAATTATTATTATTATATTATTATTATTATTATTATTATTATTATTATTATTATTATTATTGCGCGTTACTCGAACGGTTAGAGCGTCGGCTTTTCACGCTGGTAGTCTGAGTTCGAATCCCGGTGGATCCATTTGGAATTTGTGGACAAATACGGTGGTAGTTTTCGCGGGTACTCTCGTTATCCCTACCGGCATTCCTCCCTTAATCATCATAATCATCATGTGGTGTAGACAATCTACTTTGGTGCACTCTGAGCAGTGCTACGCAAAAGTAAAGTACCAACTACTGGAAAAACTATTATTATTATTATTATTATTATTATTATTATTATTATTATCATCATCATCATCATCATCATCTACTTGTAAGGTTTGGCTACTAAGGCCCGTCGAGATTATATTGCGGGATGAGAACCAACATGATACCAGTTTCCTGTCTTTAAGCCGACGAAATAGGAAGACGTTCTTTGGACTCAAGAACTCGGCCTGGCCCTTGGACAAGGTTCGGACAGAAATCTCTAAGGATTTCTTGGGCTCAGATGGGGCATTTGTAACAAGAACAAAATATCTGATGGCCCTTTCTCTCGTGCCGTAATAGCATTTTTTTAACAAATAATATAAAGGTAACCCTTTACAGCCAAGAAGGTGCTTGAGAGGCATGGAGGTAGAGCTGCGTGCTTTCATCACGTCGGCACTATAATGAGATTGTATGGTCGACACGCTCCGATCACCTTTTTATCCCCGAGAAGAACTCAGCACTCAATTTGATATAATGCTAATTTTAATAAATTACTTGTTAATAATATTTCATCGCAAAAATGAAGAAACGGAAAATCTTTTGTTATACGCCTGCAATCGAGACTTACTGGAAACATTTGTCTTATGCCTCCAGGTGACAAATATTCAATCCGCATGTTTTATTAATTGAATGTCAATTATAACACGAGTGAATTCGGTAAACATTAATCTCTTAATTTTAGTCTTCACTGGGCTCCTTCGGATGTTTTTAAATTACGGGCGGACCCGGATATCACATTTTAAAATAATCTCGGGTTGGAGACGAGTTCGGGAATTCAGAGCTGAAAGGACCTGGACTTAAAATTTTGATCCGTGCAGACCTCTAGTATAGTAGGGATCGGATCTCGTAAGAGTAGTTCCTAAAAGTCTAATTTGGCCGTCTCTTCAGCGTTGCCAACTAATATCAGATATCACCAAAGAGAGTAAAATCACAACGCTACGTACTGATATAATAATAATAATAATAATAATAATAATAATAATAATAATAATATAATATAATATTAACAATAACAATGTCTTGCTTATTTACCACATCTCATCTTTAGTTTGCGAGATGTTTCGTAAATGGTTCAATAATTTATGAAATAGTATATTTTCCTCCCGGACTTCTCGCATATTATGTTGGTGATTAGTATGATCTAATATTAAAATCTATTTTGTCTGGGAACATGAAATTCATTGCTTTGACTAAACAGTTTACGATTCATGTGACCTAACCTAAAAATGTATTTAGGCTACTTGCTTGCATTTTCATCCGTTTCCTTTACTGCAAACCGAAATTGTTCCTGCCAACATAAGTTAGAAAACAACTGCCAGTTGTAGCATTTGACAGTATCCAAAACTCGAAACAAAGTTGGTAAAAGAAAATTCAACCTGGGAGCTAGAAAATCACTATAATCCACTAGCATATGTAGTAGGCTAATAGGGGACGATTGGTTAGGTTTCACCATTACAGTATTAAAATAACGTGATCCGGACTATAGCGAGAACAGAGCTGACATATTATGGGATAATGGAAAAATTTCAATGGGATTTCTCGTGCCAAATTCGCCTGCTAGAGATATCGGCTACATGTTCTTGCGGATAGTGCAGCAAAACTTAACTTGCTGAACCAGAAGTTAAATTTCGCGTTGCAGACCAATAATGACTTCGTGTGTTAAACATTTACTTTTATTACAGTTCAATGATACCCAAAATTTCTACTTGTACGAATCTTAAAGTGCTGAACAAACTTTTAATCTTTAAACAGTAGCAACAGTTTCGACTGTAGGTTACAACACGTTGCTTACGGTTTAGACGTTTAAATACTGAAAACAAGTAAAGTCATCGTTTAATGGAACTAGCTGATCATATGGTCAACTTGGCAATAGATCACACCTTAAATAATATACGAAATTATCACAAGACAAAAATACAACCAGCATCTAATAGGAGGTAACAGTACTAAGATTATATTACTATTATAATTTAAATTGTTACTAGTACGGCAGAAAGCATACCTCCACACTATAGGGAAGGGTTTGCTCTTCGTCTTGAGTTCGTTCTGCACTGTGAAGCTCTAGTCTTGGTTCACTATTCTCTAAGGCCCAGGAGCGAACGAGCTGAAGAGTATATTCCTTGAAATCAAATGTTGGTTCGTAAGAGGTCATTCAATGACTATCATGGTTGCGAGATAATCTGGCTTAATATTATTTTGATATTCACCTTGAGATGACCTGGCATTCGTTTACAGTTCAGTTGGAGAAACCCTTAAAATAAATCTAGCCAAATAATCAGCCCAAACGGTATTCAAACTCAAGCCGGACACAACGTTGGGTTATTACGTATTATTGTCCACACCTGTGGAGTAACGGTCAGCGCGTCTGGCTGCGAAACCAGGTGGCCCGGGTTCGAATCCCGGTCGGGGAAAGTTACCTGGTTGAGGTTTTTTCCGGGGTTTTCCCTCAACCCAATGCGAGCAAATGCTGGGTAACTTTCGGTGCTGGACCCCGGACTCATTTCACCGGCATTATCACCTCCATATCATTCAGACGGTAAATAACCTAGATGTTGATACAGCGACGTAAAATAACCCAATAAAATAAAAAAAAAATACGTATTATTAATTATTTATTATTAGTACTAGTATTATTTTGTTTTTTATTTATTTATGAACCCAAATCAAAAAGATTTTGGGATGGAAATTTCAGCACAAAAATCAAAAGTAATGGCATTTTTAGGACAAGACCCAGTCAGAAGTAAGATAATACACAATAGCCAATGCCTCGAACAAGTACAAAATTTCAATTATCTGGGTTGTGAAATATCTTATCAAAATGAAAAAAATGTGAACAAAAAAATTACCAAATTTACACAAATTCTAGGAATAATAAACACTACATTAAAAGCTAAATTAGTACAAAAATCTACAAGAATAAAAATATATAATACACTAGCATTACCCTCCCTTTTATACGGAAGCGAGATTTGGACATTAAAGAAAAAAAGACATGAACAGAATCAAAGCAACGGAAATGAAATTTTTCAGGACAGCAGGATATACTCTTTTAGACCGAAAAAGGAATGAAGAAATTTTAGAACAATTAGAAGTAAAGTCAGTAGAAGAAAAAATCAGCAGATACAAATTGAATTGGCTAGATCATGTAAGAAGAATGGAAAATGCAAGAATCCCAAAAATTATGATACAATATAAACCTAGAGGACATCGTCGACCAGGAAGACCTTTTAGAAGATTGCTAGATGGGGCCGAAACAGGTCTACAGAGGCCTAATTCGTGAAGGATGATGATGATGATGATGATTATTATTATTATTATTATTACTGTTATTATTAAATATCGGGTCTTTCCAGGGGTAAAAGGCGGTTAGAGCGTGGTGCCGACCACACTAGTGCCGAGGTCAAGAAAGCATGGGGCTCTACCTCCATTCCCTCTAAATGCCTTCATGGCATGTAAAGGGGATACCTTTACATTATTATTATTATTATTATTATTATTATTATTATTATTATTATTATTATTATTAAAACTGTTATAATCATTACCAAGAGTATTCAATTTCTATCTTTACCACTACTGTGTTGCAAATATATATAAAATTGAAATATAAGCTGTTGAGTGTTGGTGTCAGCGAGCGAACTACAGAACATGTATATTTTTTTAAATATATCAGAAATTCTTTTAAATCTTATTTTACTTCTCGGTCGGCGATACAAAATTTGTATACAAAATGTGTACTCATTCATGCAACATATCGTACCAGATTTCATTTGTATTTAATTGTCGAGAATGGGTGTGATTTCCATTTCCTCTAGAACTTACGTAATTTCGTCTTAGACCTAACAAAGTCGATCCAGTTGTTTTTCTGAGAGGCCTCACCTCTCCTGTCTTCGTCGTAGATCCTAAGTACTGTTTCCGGTGATTCCTACGAATTACACTGCCATACAGAAGCATATATACAGTTCTTCTTAGCTTGAACATAATAATCGTAGTTTGAAAATTATTTTCACTCTCATATAATTGCATCCCAGATAGTTAAAACACGTCTGTTCTAATATATTATTATCAATTAGGCCTATCGTATTTTTATCGTTCGTCCCAAGAGACTATTTACTGTAATTTTGTGGCAGAGCACTTTCAAAATATTGTCCAAGAGTAAGTATTCCTGTTTGTAAGTTATCTCCTGAATTAGACACGCTATGATAATCTTGTGTAATCTAACTTTACATTACGTTGTATTAAAATTCCTTTAATACAATTACTATATTCTCTTCCATTCTGAGGTTGTTTAATTAAAAGTTTCTGAAAAAAAAATACTGCTGCTCTGAAGACACAATTCCTAGTGATGTACGACTGTCATATTTATGCAAGAGAAAAACTTAGAGAATTTCATATTTCGAGTAATTCTTGTTGTTTTATAGGAGTTTTACATAGGCCTACTTATTGTAACGCTGTTTTTCGAATTAAAAGTCTTGCATTTCATATGCACACTTTCTGGATTAACCGACTTACAAAACATCAAATGCCATCAAAACATGAAACACAGTTTTGAATGAAAGGCTGTACATGATCTAACAAATCGTCGTCGTTCCTGCAATAACTCCTATGTGACATATTTATCGATTTTCAGATTTTTGCGCTATTAAATACCTTAAATAGTGATACACCAAATAAAATCTCCTGTATGTAATTATATTTCTTTGTTTCGAAAATGTAAGAATTCACAGTCTCCTATGTACTGCTACCATAGGATGAATAAATGTTTCTCTTCCTACTGAACAATTTTATATTTTGCACATAGGAGTTATTGCAGGAACAACGACGAAATATATAGATGGGACGAAATAACGTCCAACCAGCTATGAAGGCTTCATAGCGAACACTCTGCAGCATCAAAGATGAATGATACTGTGATTACAAACTGCAGACATAGAGCATAAACGTGGCTTATTAATTTATTATTTCAAACATGAAGAGCCTACATAACAGTACAGTTGTGGACGCTACGTAAAATAACGAGCAGATATTACGTAAAAACGTCGTTTATATGCGATTCAAAGACGCTATTTGATGTAAATATAAGAAACTCATTGTCAGACTGAAAGAAACATTCGTAGCTTAAAATATTCATAAAAGGAAAATGGTTTTGTTTATTCTAGAAGAGCAAGGAAACTCAAGATGAGAAATAAATGAAAACGTTTATTTTTTTTAACAAGACGGGCAATTGTTTCGTATATCACAACCAATTTCATTACTAACGCATGAAAACAATGGTCGAATGAAATACTTCACGCAGACTTTCTCTGCACCAAAGGGGTGGAGCTCGAATTCCGTCACCACGCCGGTGAATAATCAACGTGAATAAATGTAGTCTTTATCATACAGAGCAGGGATGTCCAATTCATAGCATGTAAGCCGCATAACAGAATTATTAAGTGGCAACACAGCCGAATATTCAAGCGCTATGTACGAGTACTTGGTTACTGTTATTAGATCCGTATGGATACCACGATTGGTTTCCTGAGGAAGATGGTTCAGAGAAGCAGTTTTCTTTTGCTATTGCGCCAGAATAAGCTCGAATCTCTGAGCCTTAAAAACCGGCGCTAAAGACATTCAGCTACACATTCATGCCCATGATCACAGGCAATACAAATATTTTTTAGTATATGAACCGCAAAGCACATATTTTAAAATGTATATTCCCTACTAAAACGAAACGTTCGAAAATGTACAGTGACAAAAACTGTAAGACACGAGTAACGAATAGATTGAAAAATAATTTCTGAAATATCAAACGACAAATCTAAGGTAAAAGAATTTGGGTCCAAGTTTTGAACCCTTCAGTTTCGAAAAACCCTGATCTAGAATATCTGTTGACAAGATCTGACGTTTAAAGACGAGGTCAGAATGATTAAGTAGCGTAAGTTCTCAAGTGAAAAAGAGTAAAAAAAAATCTTTTTAGACATTTTGATGGAACAATTTTTACTTAATAATGCCAGTTTATTCACATACTAGCTTAGCATTCAAAAGGTCTAACGTTCGATACCCGAGATCAGAGTTCCCAGCTTTAAGTACGCAGACAGTGGTCTCTTAACTGACGAAATGCGTTGAGTACAAATGTCATCTCACAAGTCACGTGACAGCTTAGCCAAATCAACTACTCCATCTCAATACTAATCACTGTGTCATGTTACATTCCGAGAAAGTGTTCATATCCTTAGTAGCGGTAGCTAATTTTGTCATATTTGTCTATCTACAGTTTGTGGGGAGATTTCGACATAGGTTTATTACCAGTTTCTTATTAGATAGCAAGCATTTCATCTAAATACCTCCTGACTTGTAAATTCGTAATCAAATGCATCCATTATAGACTACACATTATTTTGGTGATATAAAAAAAAACTGTGTAGTAAGGGCAACTGTGTGAAAATTTTTAAAATTTCGTCAGAATATATGACACGGTAGCTGAAAAGTAAAGTAAGTTTTCCGTGCCAGATATAAATTCCGATTACAGTGAATTAGTACGAACTAAGCTGCAGAGAGCAGACTCACTGACCCAGTTGCCTTAAAAATTAAACAATGAGCATAATACTATCGACTTAACGTCAACGTTGAGTGTGACAACGGCGGAGTTGTAACCGCAACACTGGAGAAACTAGTTGTCACTAGAGTTATAAATAGAGTTTTCGAAACGAAAAGAAGACACACTCACTTGATTATTCCTAAATTGCAATACCGTACCGCCCCCAGCAATGTCGACAAAAAAAAAAAAAAAAAGAAAAAAAAAAAGGCAGACTGCACCCATAGCCGTTGGCACAAATTCTAACTTTCACTCTGCCACTGATACGTTTTGAGCAAAAACTAAGAAAACCACTGTTTTATGGAAGCTGGCAATTTGTCAAGATTATAATTCTTGTATATTCCTCTCTCCCTCTTAGCTCAGAAATCTCTGATACATATTCTCTACGTCGACACTCATTCATTTACTCCGTAACCACCCCGCAACTTTTTGCCAATGTTCATTGTGTCTGTGAGATAATTTCGTTTAAAATACAACATCCTGTAGAAAATGTCACTTCTTATGGCACCTACATCACTTTTTCCTATATCCTCTAAATCAGTGGTTCCCGAAGTGTGGGAGGTTGTGTAAAGATATCAGGGGGGTCGCAAGATGATTTATAAAATAACACAAAAAAACGCCTTATTAATATAAATTTATTTGTATTTACAAACATAAACAATGTTTGACATAAAACTAAAAATATGTTTCAGTACTTAAAAAGTAAGGAATAATCAATGTATAAAATTGCCTTCTTTCCCCCCCCCCCCCCCAGAGAGTAAGAATAAGCATATGTTACACACGCAGTGATATCATTTTTAAGCTCAAGGAGATTTTTCGCTTTTATTTGATGACAATTATAGACAAGAAACTTATTTTGTATAAATATAAGGTCGCAAATGTTCTAAAAAAATTAAGAGCTTCTTTTGCAAGCTCGAGGTAGGCCTATTCTTTTGATATACTGTAAAACTGGTTTCTGCTTTGCGAAAAAAAAAAAAAAAAAAAAAAAAAGTCTGGTTTCAACATTCCATTATAATTTAATGAATTTTTCCCTCATATGATTTTTTTTTAATTTCTGTCAGTTGAACAAAACTGTCTAAAAAAAACAATTTATCTTTAAGAGTCGTAACTGTTTCCAGTTTTTTTTTTCTTTTCCGGAAAATACTCAAAAAGCTGTTGTTTAAAATCGTACTTTGAGTGGTACCCAATGGTTTTGAAAATAAAATCTTGTTTGTAATTTTACACAACTTGTATTTTAAGAATGGGGTCAAGAACCGGTATGGCAGTAGGGGGTCGTAAACAAAAGTCTCGCCCAAAAGTGGGTCACGGCTTCAAAAAGTTTGGGAATCTCTGCTCTAAACTGCTGTGCATTGTTTAAGTAATTCATGTAGATACAATTTCAGGTGCATTACGGTATATTTTATGTGTTTTCTTTAATACTCTTTACTATACACAAAAGTGTACACCTTTTAGGCATTTTTATTTGTTCTGGAAGCCTGGGTCGGAATCTCGTAGACTGAGAATGATCGATGAGTTTGGTGGAATGATGGTGTTGAGGAGGGTAAACGGAAGAACCCCGAAAAAAAAAAAAAACCTTCGCGTCCGCTTTGTCCACCACAAATCTTTTCGTGACCCAGACGTGTGTTCTTTCAAGCTCATTCGCTGACACTGAATATGAACAAAATCTGACAAAAATAATTAATAAAGTGCTTCACACAAAAATCACTTTTCCGGCCTCGGGGATGAAGAACACTTGTACTCAAGTGAAAAGTCGCTTTACAGTAACACAATTCTCTCTCTTTACTTTGTGTAACGAAAAAGTAAATACATTAAACTACAATTTTATTTGACATTTACTTGGTAGCACAGTAATATCATTATTCTATTTTATACTATTTGGTGCAATGCAAAGCATCTCGTATTACAACGCAATTCAAAACCTTGCTAGCTCGCTGAGATAAAAAAAACTCTCCGCAATCTTAAATCGAGAAGCTAAAATTGTGGAAGGAGAAAGATAAATCATATGTCATACAGAGCTTTCTGCGAAAGCATCGCCGCAAAACCGAAATCCAAGCCTTCGGGACATGACTAGATTCCAAAATCGCTTTTTTTTTTTTTATATGTGGTCAATACTGGGAAAACTGTGTAGACAGATTTGTAGAGACGAAATATGGTATTTCTGCACGAAAAATTATGTATAATAGTGAATGCAAGAAAATCCGCAGTGCATAGATCATTAACTAACTGAAAGACTTTCTCCATACAATCGAATTACCACGACCATTAAGTTTGAAACCATATATATAGCTACACACACGTGTAAAAAGTAGGCTACAAGGCGAGTTGAGTATAATGCATATGACAACTAAATTCATTTAAGATATATAACCGGTACACCGTTAGTCGAATGGCTAAAGTGTACGATATCTGGTTCAAACTCCAGCGAGTGCAAATCAAAGTTGTGTACATAGCCGTCGGTAAGTTATCTTGGGGGTAGGCTACTCCCATTTCTTCCCCACAATTTTTCTCATTTTCTATCATCATCTCATAACGCCACCTGACCTTGCCACAACACATATAACTCAGAAGAAGGTTTTGATCAGTAAGAGAAAATGTGCACTCCAGAAGTGTCCCTATGTTTTCATATTGATTATGTATTTAATAGATATGGTCCACACCTGGGGAGTAACGGTTAGCGTGTCTGGCCGCGAAACCAGGTGGCCCGGGTTCGATTCCCGGTCGGGGAAAGTTACCTGGTTGAGGGTTTTCCCGGGGTTTTCCCTCAACCCAATATGAGCAAATGCTGGGTAACTTTCGGTGCTGGACCCCCAACTCATTTCACCGGCATCATCACCTTCATCTCATTCAGACGCTAAATAACCTAAGCTGTTGATAAAGCGTCGTAAAATAACCTACTAAAATAAAAAATAAATAATAGATGTGAATAATTTTCGTACAACATATCATGTAATCATTTTTCAATGAAAAATCTCAGGCTGGCCGGGGACCACACAGCCACCGCAGGGGATTTCCATTCTTACAAACTAGAATTCAGATACTAGAAGAAAAACAAACGTGTCAGTCTTCTGTCTGCAAGATAGACCTAATGCAATTGGATTCGACCTGTCAACAATAAAAAGTGCATCTACACATCTCAAACCGAGGCAATTTGATGAATGATAGCACCTCTGATCGTCGGCTACTCAAGAGCTCTCAGGACACGCGAATGAGGTCAATCCGTGATTGGAAACATGTTGGCGGCATGCACGCTCGCACACAACACGAATCTGGCCTTACTGTATTCAAGACTTGCAACATAAAAGCAGTTAAATTATAATTTTCATAAGTCGATTCTCTCTTATTTGAGTACGCAAAGAAAGATAACTTTGTCAGGGTAATTTGGACTCTTTTGATTCGCTTTCTTCGACACGAACGTCAAAGAAAAATAATTAGTGTTGTCTGATGTACAAAACGTTTTTGATAAAAACTTACAGGTACAGAATATGTAGGGTGTCTTGAATCAAAACCTGCAAAGTCCAAAAACCTAAGTTATCGGGAAAATAAAGAAAACGTTCTCTACATGAACAAACGTTCTTGGAATATAAGTAATGATTTTATGAAACAGTTTCCTATAATTAAATGTAATCGCGTTCTTCGCGGAAAATAATATGTTTTTAAGATTTAATTTGGACTTGTTTTTGAAGTTTAAGTCGATTTAGAAGTTTTTGAAAGTAAGGAAATTATTTTCGAACATAAAAATGTGGAAAAGAGCAAGATATTATTTTAATTCTAACAATAGTAAATTGTGTAACAAATGAAAACGAGACAGAAAGTAGTTATATGTTTACGTCATAATATAAAATATTAACTTTACTTTCATAAAGAATGCCATCTACAAATCAGTATCAATTTAGAATACGGAGTTAATAATATATAAAAACTGTACTGTCATATTCCTCTTCTTCAAGATGAATAATTTCATCATCTTCAATGACATTACTTGAATTTGTGATCTCCACATAAAACATGCCAACTAATTCAAAAGTGCTTCTCCAAAAGTTTGGTCACATCTCTTATTTCAGGTATTTTTCAGAGGAACTTCAAGACTTAGAATATCAGGATGAATAATCGAAATTCTTCTGTTTTTCTTGTTACTACCTTTGGTACACTGTGTATGATTTATAGTTAATCTCACCTTGCACTGTTATACGAGTATGTTCTTTCAATACAGATCTTAAAATGGGACTGAATTTGATGTGCCAGTTTTCAGGAGTGTTTAATATTTTGCCTGACTTTTTTCTTCCAGTCTCGAAGAGGTACGTCTTCGCCGAGGTTAAAGACTTTTCCATACTTGCCAAATATGTTCTTATATTCTTGAGAATCTACAATCACTTACTCTGAATACGCTATTGGGAGAAAGAAACAAGTGTCCGACTACAGGAAATATAATTTCAATTTTATCAATATTTGCATAAGGTTCAGTGAGTAACCACTTACAGCACATTCCAGTCATATTTTCATTTTGTGCTCTTGCTCATTGTATCCATAACTTCAATCACTATTTAAGAAGAAATAACAAAAATTATTTATTAATGTTTGAACAGCAGCTGCTTAACCATGAAAATGAATCAACAGCCGACTGCAGGCTTAGGCAATGCAATCCTACATTGATTGGCTGAAATGGATTTAGCGGGTTTTGAAACTAACAATGGAGAAAATCCAGTTAAATCTATATAGCAGTTACTGAAACTATCTCAGATTATTGTCTACTATTTTCAAAGGGATCTAGCAAACTTTGAATAAAAATCATGTCAGCATTGAATTATATGTAAAGCAACTTCACCGCATCTTTTCCGCCAAGAATTTTGATTCTGGGCATCTCATGTCAAAAATACATTAAATTCAAAACTACTTCGATCCTAGATTTACAAAATGAAACGGATCTAAGAATATGAATTTTAATCACAATACAACTGTCGTAGGTTATATTTGTTTTGTTCGATGCCTAGCTGAAAACTATCATCTCCAAGGAATACCATACTCACTTGTTCCGCAGAACGTGCTTCGCGCATTAAGTTGCCTCCTGGCGAAAGATGGTACGATTCGGCAGTTTCTCCTTCTTATTGTACCGGAGATAAGAATTACTGTGAATTAACGATCTCTGTTCTATTTTATCATATGAATGATTTTTTACAGTGGCCGACCTCAAAAACAAAATTCAAGTGACCAAAGTAACAAGATTTGTATGAATAACAGTCTTGGTATGATATTTTGTGAAAAGGAAGTAAAAAGCCCAGTGTCGTATATTTAGAGTACGTCAATCTATCTACCATAGAATAATGTTATTACCAGTATGACGAAGTTCACTGCACGAGAAAACACACTCTCCAGTCTTTATAGAAGGAATCCTTTCTTCGCTGGAGTCTAAATTACTGCCACGTAGTCGCAAGCACTGTTGCCAACACTGTGGTTTACCCACTAAATCTATTTTTTTTTGGTCCTCTATCGATGGCTAAAATTCATTAAGCGATAGGTAGTGGGATACCTAGTTTATTTTTAAGTCATTGGAAATGTTTAGTGATTTTGCAATAATTCTCAAACACTTCTTTAAGGCAGATAGCCTATAAAGCACGACTCTTTCGATGATGGCCATTATTTTTTCAAAATACTTGTCTTGCAATATTAGATGTCTATCAATGTACTCTGCAGTTAACCGTATAACCCAATGGCTGGAACTGAAAACAGAACACAGTCGTAATACACAAAGTGAGAAATTAACTCGAGGACGGGCGCGTTGTTCCTCCAATCAAGCAACTGCTAAAAAGACTTTATGAATGTATGGAAATACTGAAAAATGTTGCTAGACATTTACATTATGTTCTACAACAAATTAAGGTTTTTTTAATTCAATACAACCCAAAATGTTACTGAAAACTTTTAAGTATAGTAGCGCGTGATGAACTTAACGAAACGAAAAAATTTCATCATTACTACTACTTGTAAAGTTTTCCAGTACAAAGAGATATCAAATAAAAACCCGTTAAAAGAATTATCGAGTTCGCGCCATTAATGTTAGGGTCTATGTCTTGCTTGGTGAAATTCAGAAGTGGATTCAAAGTATTATCATAAAACCAAAATAAGAAACAGGATGGGAATATCAGTAAATTTTGAAATTAGGGCTGCACTAAGACGAAGTGGTGTATGTTATAATTTTTAATTATTATTATTCATACTATTATGCTGTATCTTATCTGCGCATTATTTAACAATTAAGTGCATAAAAAATCTACAGGAACGAAACTCTTGTGGGTTTTATGACATATTTGGTGAAATTTTATAAGCGTGCCGTGTTTTCTCGCAAATTGAAGTTGGCAACACTGAACGCAAGAGGCAACACTGTACTGCAGAGGACGACTTTATGTTTCTATACAAGAATTTGAAACTACTTCGGTATCGACAGTTACGTGAATGTATCAAAGGAAAAGCTGCATTCCATTGCCAAGGTTGTTATTGATATTGTCACCAATGTCATAAAAACTATGTTAGTAAGTAAACTAACGTCCTCTATCATAATTTACGGAGAATGATTTTTCTTTATATGAATAATTTCAAGGAAAAAATTGTTCCTGGGCCAGGTATCGATCCCGGGACCTCTGGTTGAACGTACCAGCGCTCTGCCAACTGAGCTGCTTTACAGGGAGCTTCATCTGAAAGACTAGATTTGCATTTTTCTTTATAGTTTACAGCACTCACAATGTGCAACCCAACTCAAAGACCGCGCGCCTAGACACTACCTGGCAACTCTGTCCTTTTGCGAAACGTCAATCCCGAACTAGTGCTCGAGCAAATCTCCGTCAGGTGAAGCTCACCCATTCATTAGCAGTCGGACGCGGAACCATACGCCGATCTCTCGGGGAGAAAGTGCGCAGGGAAAAGTACCCGGAAGCTCTGCGTCAGACTTCGTATCAAGACCAAGAACAATCCTCATTTACATATTTATTTCGTTACTCATTCGTTTTTAATTTAATTATTACAGAATTACTTGTTAGTTTATATGTATTCGTTCTCATCATATGTTAATTTATAGGGAACAAACCTGCAATTTCATTATTTTTTTTAGTTTTTCGTAGAATAGCTCTATACATACACATTATTAATTTATTATTATTATCGTTATTATTATTATTATTACTATTATTTTGGAGTTTTTTCCATCGACAGATTACGTGATGAAAGAGCGCAGAATCAAAGTCAGATGAATGCGGAATTTTTCATTTTCCGAATCTAGCTTCATCTTCTTGCTTCCTGTACACCTCAACGGCGTCTACACGGATAATTTATTTTACTTAATTATAAATAACTATATTAAGTATATTTATAATTTGTGGACTGATTTCCTAAGTTACCTAACCTATAAACGCAGATCGTTATATTACATTAATGGACAGACAGGATAAAAAATGAAGCTGTGTTGGAAAGAATGACCGAAGAAAGAATAATGCTGAAATTGAGCAGGAATAGAAAAAAGAATTAGTTGGGTCATTGGCTGAGAACAAACTGTCTACTGAAGAATGCACTGTAAGGCATGATAAATGGAAGAAAATTCGTGGCAGAAGAAGATATCAGAATGATGATAGACGACATTAAGATATATGCATCATATGGGAAGACTAAGATGGAGGCAGAAAATAAAAATGATTAGAGAATGTTGAGTCTGCAATGAAAGACTTGTTCTTGAGCATAAAACTATGTATGATGAATGAATGAATGAATGAATGAATGAATGAATATGTATGTATGTATGTATGTATGTATGTATGTATGTATTTATTTACACTGCAAGTGGGCAAGCACCCGGTGGCAGTGGTATATACAATATTAACAATACACAGTTAAAATGATAAGCTATACACAATAAAATTTACAATACATAATACAATTTACAACACATATACAATTTTATACACAATACAATAAGAATACACAATACAATTTAACACAATAATAATAAAACATAAAATAAAACACCTAATTTTACAACACAACCTACATAATTATGTATAGGTCCTACATAAGTTTCAATAGTCTTTCACTTTACTCTCATCTCATTCCCTGTAGTGGCACTATGACGCATTTCACTGACACTTTAGCACACATTTCACTGACACTCTGTAACACATTTCACTGACACTATAGAACACATTTCATTGACGCTATAAATTATCACTGATCGGAACTGTTCACTGCACTGTAAAACCATAACTTCACTGACTCACCTCGCTTCACTGATACAACAGTTCAAATAAGTCAAATAATTGCATTCTTATGCATACTTATAAACAGAACTACATTTAAACTAAACATTTCTAGTCTAAGGCCCTCTTACACGCTATTTTTAAATAATTTACAATTCAAACCAAGGAAGTAAACTCGTCAGGCTAGATAAATACATGTCACCTTAAAAAATTAAATGTTGAATGTCACCTTAATTTTAATTTTCACTTTATACACAACTCTTTAAATTATTCTTGAATCTCCTTAAGGAAGGACAGCCCTCAAAGACCGCTGCAGGTAGGTCATTCCAATCATTTATAGTTCTATTTAAAAATGAGAATTTACCTACATCCGTTTTTTCCTACATTTGATTTTAAAATCATGATCGTTCCTACCATAGTACGTTGGCTTTTCTAACCGAGCCGTTATGTCTACCCATGCTTTCTGACCTAGATGTGCTCTATACAATGATGTTATTCTAGTTTTCCTACGTCTGTTTTCCAAAGTTTCCCATTTAAGTTCTTTTATCGTATCGTTCCCATCTTCTCTTTTACCTTTAACAAATTTAGCTGCCCTATACTGTATTCTTTCTAAGGAATTTATCTGATATATTCTATAGGGATCCCAACACGTAGTTCCGTATTCCATTAACGGTCGCACTAATGTTAGATATGCTATTTCCCTCGATTTGGGGCTAGCCTTTCTCAAGATTCTCATAATAAAGTGAAGTGCCCTCCATGCTTTGCCTTTAACATTATCAACATGCTCTCCCCAAGAAAGTTTGGAGTTTAAATACATTCCTAGGTATTTACAACATTGTTCTTGCGGAATTACAACACCACTGAATTCGTAATTAAGACTAGTCTCCTCTCGGGTTTTACAAAATGTTATAGATTTACTTTTAGAACCATTTATTTTCATCCTATGCTTTAACGCCCAGTTGTAAATGTTATTCAAGTCTGTTTGAATAGACTCTACATCTGAATTATTTCTAATCTTTCTATAGATAATGCAGTCGTCTGCAAATAGCCTCACATTTGATGTAATATTCTGGCATAGGTCATTTACGTATATTATAAAGAGTAATGGACCCAGAACGCTGCCCTGTGGCACCCCTGAACTTATATTTCCAATTTCCGATATTTCATGACCTACTCTAACTCTCTGGGTTCTACCTTTTAAGAATTCTTGGATCCATAGCACCACTCTTTTATCTATTCCTAGCCTACTTAACTTATCTATTAATATGTCATGTGGCGCCAAATCAAATGCTTTCGAAAAGTCAATCACAACTGCATCGATTCTTCCGCCTCTATCTACCTCTTCAGCTAGATCCTGAATCAGCGACGTAATTTGACTATCACATGAGAAGCCTTCCCTAAAACTATGCTGGCGGTTGTAAAACCAGTCTTTCGCATTTAGAACATGACGAATATAATCCGATATCAAATGCTCCATGACTTTACATACGACAGATGTAAGGCTAATCGGTCTGTAGTTTCCGACATCTAATTTATTTCCACCTTTATGTATGGGTACCACTATAGCTGATTTCCAGTCACATGGAATAGCTGCATTGTTTATGGAAACATGAAATATACGCATTAAGTATGGAATTATGGCCTCGGAACCTAATTTAAGAATCTCTGTAGCAATACTATCTGGTCCTCGAGACTTCCGATTTTTCAATTTCGTTATTCTCTCTCTAACCCCTTTGGAAGTTATTTTGAAAGTCGAATTTGGTTCACATTCACAGTCTGTGACACAACCACTCCTATCAGCGGGATTATTATTATTATTATTATTATTATTATTATTATTATTATTATTATTGAAAACCGAAATGAAATAGGAATTTAATAAGTCGGCCTTTTCTTTGTCATCAGTTATACTTTCTCCGTTCTGATTTCGTAAAAGCACTACTCCTTCATTTTTCCCTTTTCTCCTGCGTACATAATTATAAAACTGTCTCCAATTGTTACTTTCATCTTCTTTTAAAATAGTTTTTAGAAAATTTTCCTGAGCTAACCTTTTTTCACACTCAAGTTTCTTAATTAATTCGATATATTTTTCCCAATGCTCATGGCTCCGTTTACGTTTGCTAAATGCGCGCCTTGTCTTTTTCTTTAAGTAGCGAATATAATTAGTGTAATATTCTGGGTCCGGATTTTTCTTAATTATTTTAGAAGGTACACATTTTACTAATGCCTCGAAAATTATACACTTAAATTTATGCCACACATTTTCCATATTTCCTTCAGTCCTTAGAAAGTCATCATGCTTTTGTCGTAGAAACGTTTGTAATTCATGGACATCGGTTTTGTTAAAATTCCAGACAGACAGTGGACTTGACCTCGGATTTACTGTGTTTTCCCAGAAGATTTCTAATAAGACGCTATTGTGATCACTTATTTTATGAAGACTTTCAGAGTTGACAAAGAGAGAGACAGGTGTTAGTAGGTAAACATCTAAGAGGGCATTGTCACGCGTCGGACCATTTACTACCTGCTTGAAATCTTTACGCCAGATCAATTCATTAACAAGGGTCTGTGCATCTGAATTGGTATCTGAAATCCCGTTCCAGTTAATTTTCGGGAGGTTTAGATCCCCAGCAATTACTACGTTTCGGTCTTCTGATACTGTATTAAGATATTCATTTAGTTTGTGCAAAGTTAAATTGTTTAATTCACTGGGTGGTCTGTAACATGCTATTACATCTAAGGTTTCCCGCCCATTTCTTATCTGAACATTCAATATTTCAACTTCCTCATGTATCCACAGAAGATTGCTACTTATTTCTATCTTAGTACAAACGAAAACTCCCCCTCCCTTGTCACTTCTATCCTTTCTGAAGACTCTATAATCCGACCTAAAAATTTCAGTCATTTATGTCTTCCCTAAGCCATGATTCCGTCCCAATTATTACATCTGGATTATAAACATCGACCAAGTACCAAAACGGAATAAGTTTATTTCTAATACTTCGGCAATTAACCTGCAGTAGTCTTAGTAGGCCTGTCCTTACTTGAACATTCTGAATCCCCGTGGCACCTCGCCGTCACTGCAGGTCTACGCTGCCCGCGGATAGGTCTTCGACCGCACCGCCCGCTGGTAGTCCCTCGACCCCTCCACCCGCTGGTAGACTCACACCCCCGCTGACCGCCGGTAGTCCCAATAATATTACATTATTATTATTATTATTATTATTATTATTATTATTATTATTATACAGGAATAATTGGAAACATGTCCAAAGAATGGACCGATACAGTATAGCCTACTCCGTCAACTTCTGAACTTCCATCGTTAAGAGCAGGAAAGGTCACTTAAATGCTGGCGAAAGACCGTAACAGGCCGAATAGCCTAATACGTGAGAGGCTGAAGAAGAAGATATTATATTACATTCATACTGTTCTATTCAACAGATATTTCACTGCAAACCCAGCATTCTCCAATCTTTCCTATTTTCCGCTTTCCTCTTAGTCTCCGCATACGATCCATGTATCTTAAAGTTGTCTAGCCTATATTATATTATAAAGAATCTGATGTTACGAAACCGCAATGAAGAACATCGATTAATTTTATTATTGGTAAAATCATCAGAGCGAAAGAAATAAAGAAGCTACTAAGAAAATTCCAGTAAGGCGAAAACCAATGGGACGACTTTGCTTCAAATTTTTTAACAAATTGAAAGGAATATATATACATATATATATATATATATATATATATATATATATATATATAATTTTTCTAGGATTGGAATATAATTTTTAGCAATGTAAAGCTGAAATTGACCATGAAAATAAAGTAGTGGGAATTATTTTAATGATAAATAAAAATAAAACTTATAAATCTGTAATATACAAATATTTAGCCACAGAAGCGAAAAACATAATGGAAAATTGAATCCCTTAAAACAGCAACAACATATCAGTGGAAAGTGTAGTTTTTTTTTTTTTAACATCTACAGAAATGTCATATCGACTTAGCTTATATCAGTTCAAAGACTTTTAGTCCTACAAGCATGACATTGTGGTATAGTGAGGAAGTTCCTTGCAGTAGAATGTGATAAATTCCTCTGTTGTGATTCATCCAAGAGAGACTGTGCCAAGACTGATACATCACAGCGGTTGTAATTATACTAATTTTATTTTTTATTATTGTTATAATAATAATTATTTATTATTATTATTATTATCATTATTATTATTATTATTATTATTTTCGTGCTCATAGTGTTATGTGAACAACAGGCGAATGACCCACATAGCCTACTAACAGTAAAATTAAAGGAAATGATATGGTTATCATATTACGACCGAAGAAGCGAATTTAATAAACAGTGGAGAGAAGCAAACATTAAAATAATAACTGAAGAACAAACAACTGAAATCCGAGTTGTCTGAGAGCTTTCACAAAGCATCCCTAACACATCCGAACAGGGTTAAACCGAATGGGAGAAGAACAATACTTAAGTGTGCTTGAGAAGAAGGGAGAGGTGGGGGGGGGGGGATCGCTGTACATTCAAAGCCGAATGTTACGACACTTTTCTCACTCTAGGTCACAATAAATGTGGAAGGACTTATCTTAGGATCACCAATAAATACTGATGTATTGAAAATCTAATGAAACCATATAGTCGAATCATAGGCCTACATAACTGCGAGAAATAATAAAGAATTGTTATACATCGACCATGAAATAATGTTGTTTATTAAACAATGGTCGGAAAAATTACACTTCACACATCAATGGTCACTGCATATTAGTGCATTATCATTTTAGTAACTTGGGTACTTGCTATTTCCATCATGCTGTCTACAGAGCTGAAGAAAATTTACAATGTTTAAACTAAATTAAATGTTCAACTTTGTAACTTGTTTCTGTTATTTTCGACTGTGGCCAGTAGTAATAGTGGCAGTAGAGCAGTAGTAGTAGTAGTAGTAGTAGTAGTAGTAGTAGTAGTAGTAGTAGTAGTAGTAGTAGTAGTAGTAGTAGTAGTAGTAGTAGTAGTAGAAGTAGTAGTAGTAGTAGTAGTAGTGGTGGTAATAATATTGGATTGGTGCATAAGTTCATAGCGTTTTCCTTTACTTTCATTCATTTAATAGTACTATCACAGGCTAGTATATAGTCACGAAGCTTGAGTTGTGAGGGTACTAGGAACAATAGACTGTGCAGGTACTACTTTGCTTGCCTGTGATTAAGCGATAGTAGCGATCCTAGTGGTTAGCAACTATCTATGGATACATATTCCCTACGTATTGAGCTTCGAGACTGTATATACTAGATAGACTGTGGTACCATAGTGACACAGCTACCATAGCAACGAAAAACGCTACGAACTCATGCACCAATAATAATAATAATAATAATAATAATAATAATAATAATAATAATAATAATTATAATTATAATTATAATAGTTACAGCCCAGCGAGACAACACGTGAGCGGAATTTTCTCTCTACATATAGGCCTTACATAGCAGATTTCATTATTGTAACTCATTGTGACAAAATCGTACAATGACCTCAATGAAATTATACTGAATAGAGGAAACTGTAAACAAAGTGATCTACTTAATGTGATCGTTGATGTCTGGCATGTACCTAAAGAAATGACGCCTGTAAATAAATCAACCTCGCCTTTTATCGAGCAAAGCCTGTTGACAACTGGATTTCAGAAATCTTAATTTGCGTATTGTAACTGTATTCGTGCTGTTAAAGTACCAGCAGCACTAATATACCCCGAATAGTATGGTTCACCGAAATTAAATAAACGTTAACACAACCTTTTTCTCCAGTTTTATTTCGTCACAGTCAGATTTTGTTTGACGAATATTATGTTAAATTAACTATAAATTTGCTAACATCTCAGTAAAATATTAAATGTTTCGTCAATCTCGATCAACGGACAATCTGTAAAGCTGACAATTTTCACTTCATGTGTGGGTATTTAACATGCCCATGCCTATTTCGTAGAAGCGTTGTGACTGGTCAATCGTACTACGGAGTATCTGGATATAAAACATTAATAAAATTGTTACTTAAGTCATAGGCCTATATGAAGGATTTCAACCCAGGCGTGACTATCCCATCCCACAATATCACAAATTACGTTTCTTATCTTAATCACACCTCCTTATCTTAATCTACCTTATTGTAAGCATGAATAACGTTTCCTTAACTGCTAAAGGCTGCAATTGTGAGATTAAGTTTAAAAATATATGTATAGATTTAATTGTTCGCAGTTGAAATTAAACATTGCATATCTTCGAAATTACTTCATGTGGATTAGTTATGTCTGGTATGAAACCCTTCATATTTTCTAGATATCCCAAGTACAACACCCCAGCATCAAAATTACCTACTATTATATCACAAAATTTGTACAATATGTTAGAAATAACATTATCTCCTTTCATTCGGAATATTCAAAATGGCCATATGCGTAATACTGCAACGATATGACAATAGTTAACTAGGTTGTCGGATTAAATTGACCAAAATAACCTAAATATGACTATAAAATTTATTAATGTTTTGATTTATTTAAAAAATATATATATAGTTTATTTAACGACACTTGCAACTGCACAGGTTATATCAGCGTCGCCGGTGTGCCGGAATTTTATCCCGCAGGAGTTCTTTTACATGCCATTAAATCTACTGACATAAGCCTGTCGCATTTAAACACACTTAAATGCCATCAACCTGGGCTGAGATCGAACGCCCAACCTCGAGCACAGAAAGCCAGTATAATTTTTAATTTTGATGAAATTACAATAACATTTTCGATAATGTTAACTTATCTTGATCACAATTTGTAAAATTGAGGCGTTTCGAAAATAAAGAGCGAACTCAATACTGAACAATTTGTTTTTTCGTTAATTATATTATGAGTCATGAAGAACAATAATGTGAGGCAACTTTATTTAATTTACACTTCTTTCCTTTCGATGATGAGGATTGAAGTCGAGCAAATATTTTGAGTTATATGGCTGCGAGTATGAAGGGCAAACTCAACAGCATCTGTGTTGTTTCCGAGTACACCCACCCCATCCCCATCCCTAAGGCCGCTTGAGCCGACGAGTGCCTATTTCAATATATATCAATGAGAATACTGTGTTATTTTACATTGCCTGTATATTGTTTACCTATGTGAAGAGTTTTTGTATTGAATGTGCATAGCCTCCTGAGGCCTGAGAGTATAGTATACTATAATATACTTCATATATGATTATGATATAAGATGTATGTGCAAAAACCCGAAGTCTAGTATAATGTGCCTGCATGTGTACCGTAACTGTAACCTGCAGAACTTTTTCAGAATTTTTTCCTCATTTCAGTGACTTTTTTTTTAAGTGTAGAAATTATAAATAACTTTAAAAATAAAACAACAAATGTCTCGAACTCAGGAGGATATTGGTAAGTGTGGAAGAGTGCAGAAAAATAACTATGAAACCTGAAAAGTGGTTGTCAAATATCAGTTAAAAGAAACGAAATGGTCAGGATCAAGGAAAACAACGAGAGTTGTGCCTGCTCGTCAACTTGGATCGTCATGTGAACGCGGATGCTTTGAAAAGGTAGTATAAAGAGTTCGTAATATTTTTTTACGAATTCTGAAAGATCGCGGATTACGATGCGCAAAGCGTCCACTTACCGAAGATTGTATAAAGTACAGACGTAGAGAGATTCTACGTTAAAAATCGACCAAGCCGAACGTTTAGACGTACATACAATATTTTGTAGTGTCATCCTGTAAAACCAGATGTCTAAAGCTTTTTACAATATACATGGTATTAGTGTGAAGCGTGTTCGCACTCTTTTGGATAAGGTGAGTTCAAATGGAACAACTGGTACAGATTTAAGAGGAAAAAAAAGAACCAGGAAATAAAATCGGTTTCAAATGTTTATCAAATAGGTCTCGAAAGTTGATCAAGAGTTTTGAAACACATTCTGTCCTTGCTGTTTCTAGCCATTACAGCCTTGCAGAAAGTTCCTACCGGAAGTATCTCCCTGTGGGACTCAACATACACTCGCTGTATTCACTCTAAGTTGAATGGCTAAAAGAACATTGTCCCGAACTTCAGGCTGTTACAGAGCATTGTTATCACGACACATTTAACCAGGAATTTATATCGGATATGAACCTCCAGGAAGTGACACTTGCCATTTTTGCGATAAAATAGATGTTATGATCAAGAACTTGAAAACAAAGCTCAGTTTATGGGAGCGAAATTTAAAAATGTTGCAGAAAATTACTTATCTTTTGTTCAAGATGCAGTACAACATTATCATTGAGCCAATGCTCAGGTTACACTATAGTCTGTTGCAGTGTATTATGTATCAACCTGAAACTCCATCTCAACCAAAAAGTCTTGCTTTGTGCATTATTAACGACTGCATGTCACACAACACAAGCACATCTTATGCCTTTCAGAATGCTTTAAAAATTACATTAAAACAATTTATAACAATAAAAGAATCATTTACTACACTGATGAAGCTACATCACGATATTGAAACAGGAAAAATTTTGGCAATGTACTGAATCATAAAAATGGTTTTCAGATTGAAGCGAAATTTCTTTGCCATCAATCACAACTAAGTCCATGTGACTGGTGCAGGTGACACAACAAGTAGCTTATAGCCAAAGCAATCAAAGACCACATGATAAAAAAATTCTTAAAGAGAAAATCGTTTTAATTTTGCTGAAGAAAATATTCCAAGCATAAAAAATTTTGTGTCACTCAGGCAGAAGTATCAGAAAATGAAGAAGAGGTCAAAGAACGTATCTGTAACTTATTTTTCCCGAAATCCTCAAGGTGTTCCTAGAGTTAGCGACTTGTCGCTGAAGTTGGCAACACTGTGCATATATCTGGTTTAATCCGCGATTCGGGAGAGAAGTAGAAAGAGAAGAGAGAAATGTAAGAAAGGAAGAGAAGGGAGAGAGAGAAAGAGAGGGGGGGAACAAACACAGAAATGCAGTCTCCTAGATCTCTGTGGTTTCATCACACAACGTTTAAATTTCATAAATGAAACTAGGGACTATTTCACTGAACTAAAAGAGAATTAGGAATGAGCGAATCTCATTTGGAAGATAAACCCCAAGTTTTAATTTATCATTGACATTAATAATAATAATAATAATAATAATAATAATAATAATAATAATAATAATAATAACCATTAAACTATAATGCCGTAACTTCTTGTCGTTCGCAGTGTGTAACATTTCACAGTCAACATGTTTTGTGGGATATTTCAACCGTGTGCTATTTTAATCGGACGATATCGTATCAACAGCACGGTTATCTAGCGTCGATAAAATCTGAAGCGTAAACGGGGAAAGAGAGTCATCAATATTTTCTAAATTTTACAGGCTGCCTTTGTAAAGAGAAGGAATTCTGCAATATTATCAGAACATACACGGAGAGACTGTATTTTAGCATGTAGGCTTTACGGCCATTGTCTGTGATAAAGGTTTTCCGGGCTGAGATGCCGTGGTCTACCAGTCCTCCAGTACAGCGCTGTGACGTGACGGGCTTGTTCCGTGCGAGACTTTAAAGGAGTGTTGCCAACTAGACGGAAATTCTGTCAAAATTGACGGAATTTCAACATAGCGGACGAGAAAAAATGGCTTTGATGGGTGACGAATTTTCTGGCGGAAATTACGATTTACACAGTCTTTTGACATTTTTAGCTGCTGTCATTTTTAATAGTTTAATTTTTGGGAGATTTTACTTTTTATTTGAACAGCCCTGCCTGTTCCGTACTACAGAATCCCCTGTTTCAGATTTCCTCGTAATCAAGTTAGATGTTAACAAATGATTATTTTAATCAAATATGTAAGTTGTGTTGACGGATTCTGGCGGATTTCCAGGTGTTATACTGATTGGGATACAATTTATGTGTTGGCAACACTGCTGTGAAGCCCAGTGCGATCCAGTGCGGAAGCAGCCCATGGGCTGGACCGTTGTGCAGGTCTCTGGACCCATATCCGGAAATACGTAGTTTGGACGATGTGGGGCATCAAAGTACGGCAACGCTTCAGATTGGTGATGGGCGTGCGTTTCACATTTTGTCAAGAAACCTCCACCAACCTAACAAGAGAATCGCATCATTCATTAAATTACAAAAGGGGATCGATTTATCAATCTCCAACTCGATTTGGCCTATAGAGCGTACATCTGCGGTGCAGGGATTGATGCACAGGCCAAAGATGTGCGGTTGTGTGTTGAGTATTTCAATCGCTGCGTGAATTCGTGAGATAAGATTCTCCTCTGATGTTACAGGAATCTCGTACACCATACCCTTCATAGTATCCCAAACAAAATAGCCAAGAGGTATAAGATCTGGTGACCTTAATGGCCATGGAACATGTACTCTTCTACCAATGTCATCCATTTTCCCTATGCAAGCAGCATATCAACCATTTCTGTAGCTGTTTACTGATACATGTCTTACTGATGTCAACAATGTTACTGGAACATATCACAAACGACCCACATGGAATGTAGAGCATGGACTATAGAGTGATGTCGCTCAGGCACAGTTAGTCCATACACCTTGTGCTGGTGGCTAATGGATTGCGTAACTTCAAGGACACCAATCAGAACTAACTTTGACGCCCCATTGTAGCCAAACCATGAATTCCCGGACATGGGTCCTGTCTTCAATAACGAACAGTTTGCTATCCTGAACAATTGTCGGTGTTATTTTTAATCACACTGTACAATATATCACTGTTAATATGAAAATGAACAGAATTGTTGCAAAATGCACAGAGATTGCAAGTTGTGTGCCATCTTCAGGACACCGTTTTTTTTTTCGTTATATAACACTATTAACTGAAACTACGTTGATAAAAATGGTTCCTCCAGATTAATAACTGTCATCCACGAAATTGTCTCACATACAAAACACTTGTGTTTGCATATCTCGGATAAATTTATTCTTATATTAACAAAATTCATCAACGGGAAATCGCTGTCTATAGAGAGAGATAGATAACGTTTAAAGTCTTATTTATTCGATTGCGATCACAATGTTCCTTACAAAAAATATCAGGTGCACTGTTCATGACGATGTTGTGACGTAAACCAAGACGCTACAATGAAGACTTTGACCTCGGTTAATTCATTTCAAATATATTCCACTCGCATACAGAACTGCTCATTCTTATTATCAAAGCATAGTAAATCATGATAGAATGTGCCCATGGCAACCAGTTCCTGGCTGTAATGCATTATACGAACTTTTGAAGGGCCCTGAATTCGGAACAGGCTCCAGGATAGCATTCAAGGCGAGTACGGTCTACATTTTCTGTGATGATCCGATGAAGACATATGCATTTAGACGCAGATTTCTGAGTATTCCATCATACGCTGAAGTCAACATCTTCAACGTTTCGGTACTGCAAACAGGTTCCATCTTTAGGGCAATACAACACGACCTGAAGGGTCCCCTACTCTGTTGTGTATGAAGCCCGGCTGCTCTCCAATGGCCCAGTTAAGGGTTGGGTAAAAATTGACCACTTTCCAGTTTTTATGCCATAATTTTAATAAACTCATTTCAAAACAATCTGGACAACCATGGCAAACAGTGATCAATTCATTATATTGATTTTGAACGAAAAGTCATACAAATCTAAAATGATTAGATCTATCCTTTAGAGTAGGGTATTTGCATACGTCAAAACATACGATATGGAGTTTTAGGGTATGTTTTCACTTTCTTATTAGATGAAGTATAACAAGACGTACTGTATGCTACAAAAAATTTCAATTTTCATGGAAATATACGCTTCAGTATTCCTGATAGTGATTTGGGCATGCCATCTGTCTGCCTGTATAGTATAGCGATTTCGCCTTAGCCTTGGTTGGATTTTGTTCAGATTCAGTATTTGTAAATCAATTGATCCCTAAATGATGCATAAGAACTAAAATTATTTGAAAAATGAGTCTTTATTGGAACTCAAAAACATCCAGTGACGACCCATAAGAATATTTTAAGTGGAATAAACTGACAAATGGAATGGAGCTAAGCGAAAAAAATGTTCACTATAATCTTTTCGCTGTAAGAAAAATCCTAATGTAAACAACAGCACGTGACTGAAGTGAGGCTTCATTGGCCATTATTTGGCGCCATAGATTCTCAGTACATGTTCCCGCCTACTGTTGTACATTCTGTTCCATGTTAAACATTTCCCGTTACTCATCAAGTAGGCCTAACCTCACTACTATGCATTCGTTTGCTTAGGAAACATTTACTTTATAATTACAGTAATTAAATTATTTTTTAAGTCTTACGTCTTCACATTGGACAGTTGAGGATACAGAAGCCATACTTCAGTACCACGTGCTTACGTGAACTACGGTACGAGCTCAAGTGACGCCAGCTTGTTACAAGAACAGACTACCTCGGTATTACTGTTGGTATTCATCCGCATTCATAGTACATAACAAAATATAAAAGTAGCTTTTCTTTTACATAGCGTTTTACATATGAGTGAAGTTAAATATTTCATCGTATTTAACAACTAGAATTCAATTTTTTATTTACAAATAATACAAGATTATGGTTTCCAAATACGAGCTATATTTTCCTGCGTCAAGTGAGTGTTTCGACTGGGAGCCAATCACGGGTATGACAGCCACGTGCTTGTGTTTACATTAGGATTTTTCTTACAGCGAAAACAGTATAGTAAGAGAGAAACTGCTGTACGTACAAATAGTTATTTCTATTCTCTCTTCCGAATTTAACCAAGCTTCTAAATGGTTTGAAGTAAATAGTTTTTACCTTAACTCTACCAAAACTCAACAGATTTTATTTTCACTAAAAAAATCTTAATGATAATTTTCAACATGTTAAAACTTCTAGGTATTATGTAGGACTCTAAATTGACGTGGAAGTCTCACATCGATTGTTTGGTCTGGAGTTCTAGACTTTCCAGTATTAATTAGGCCTACCTATTAAACCATTTAAAAATCTATTATCTAATAATGAGTGAAAATAAATCTATTGCCTAACAATAATATGTGGAAATAACTTATCATGCACTCTTCAATAGTATTTTGAATTATTTGGGAAAACGGTAGTGGTATTTAAAAAGTTCTTTGAATACAAAAAACAAGCTACTCCTATTTTGACTGGTTCACGTTAATATGTACATTGCCTATCTTTTTTAATGAAGAAGAAATTTTACTATAACTAATATATTTATATTTACTGTAAATGTTTTATGAAGGTCAAATTACATTTGAGTGATTACAATAAATTGGCCGACATACAGTACATCAATACAACACTAGAAAGAATTTTTATTTGCTTGAACCCATTCGTAGTCTAACTAAATCCAAGTAAGCGTACCTTTAATTTCATTGCAATATCAATGTTCAATAACTTCCACGTGAGGCTCATACAATTAACGATAAAGCTTTCGAAAGGTCTTCTTTTTTTTTTTTAGTTGTATCAATTACTAGGTTACAAAGATCTCTTAAGCAATGGTTAATTTTGAATCTATTTTATAATGTCAATGGATTCTTTGATTCATCTATAAATATTTTTTAGTTTTTTATATGCATGTTTATTTGACTATGTCTATAGCTTCATCACTTGTTACTTGATGCTCTACGACTGCTATTTAAATAGTAAACTGGTCCAACCAGAATACTGGGCAGGTAGGCCGGCATTCACGAATTGTAAAAATCGTTGATCAAAGGCTGGTCGTAAATCACTCTTATGTCTATGGAAATTGTAATTTGAGACTTTCACGGTGAACAACGTAGTCAGATTTTTTTATTATTACTATTTGTATTAGGAGTCACAGAAATTTATTCACACATAACAAGGTCTTACAATAATTATTCATATAAAACAAAGAAATGCGTTAACAATCTCAAAAATAGGGACCGGATTTTTAGGTTTTTAAAGAGACCATTTTAGGTTTTTTGGAATAAGTGAAATAGGTTTTTTAGGTTTTATGTCCAACCTGTGAAAGGGGTCGTAAAAACTGCCAGATCGTTAAAAATGTGTTCTTACAATTATTCTTAAAAAAAATATATATATATATATATATATATATATATATATATATATATATATATTTATTTATTTATTAAGGCAACATGGACCGACCACGAGATTGATCTTTTCAAGAACCAAACTATTTATCAAAATTTATAAGATTCGAAAATTTTGCTCCTTTCCCTTTAACATTAATTATAGTTTGAATAAATTATTGTAACTATTAACATTTTATATAATATAATTTGCCTTGATATGCTTACTTACTGGCTTTTAAGGAACCCGGAGGTTCATTGCCGCCATCACATAAGCCCACCATTGGTCCCTATCCTGAGCAAGATTAATCCAGTCCTTATCATCATATCCCACCTCCTCAAATCCATTTTAATATTATCTTCCCATTTACGTCTCGGCCTCCAAAGGTCTTTTTCCCTCCGGCCTCCCAACTAACACTCTATATGCATTTCTGGATTCGCCCATACGTGCTACATGTCCTGCCCACCTCAAACGTCTGGATATATAGACTTGTAACATTCCAAGTACCAAATCTCATAACCTTATTCCTTTGCTGTGGTCGTGCCAGAGAATCAGTCCCATTCCGAGGCTTATTTTGAGGTTTCGTAACAAGCTGTTTTTTTACGGTGATGGATTGTTAGCCCTTCGCCCAACCCCCAAGCTGGAGGACCAACCCTCATCGGCTGTCCGCGACTGCTTATTCAATATATTCACAGCTACCCTCCATATCTGGAGGCCATCTCCTCGATCCGCAACCTGAGGACGCGCCATGCCGTGGTGATAGGGACCCACAATACATGGATGCCTTGATATAACTACATAAATTTCAATTTGCAATAGATAAAAGGTACAGTACACACTCAACTTTTGAATTAAATTTGTTCAAACTTGATCAAGAATTATTTGAAAAAGTAACAAACCAACAAAACAACATTATTTACTGGTACTGTTCCTGGTTCCAATATATGACCAAATACTTCTAAAGATTCTCGACTGAGAATCTATTGTCTCTCAAATACATTTGAAGATTCTTTTGACGCACATGACGTCAAAGTTTCAAATTTCATCGCTGCCACTGCAGCAGGTACCCACGGTAACTAACAATTGAAGCTTTCCCCCTGGAGAATGGAGCACATATATTTCATTTTTTCAAACTCTAGATTCCTCTGCAATACTTTCTTCAGTTTTAATGTGACGGCTTCACCCACGGGTCCTGGTACTTATTTGTGTAGAAGCGAGTCAATGACACCAATTGCATCTTGCAGTTGTAGCGACGAAGATTCCAAGTACTGAATATATTTTGGAAGGTCACTGAAATGTGCCCTAAGGAAAGCAAGAGAGCCATAGATGTTGTCACTGCTAACAATAAGTACAGATTTTGCCTTAGGGATTGAGGCAGCCTCCTCCACGTCGAGTGTGTTTTTTCCTCTCTCTCGAAATGTATATTTATCTAAAATTTTATATATATATATATATATATATATATATATATATATATATATATATATATAAAACGTAGTAAATACAGGTTAACGCTTATCAACAATGATTTAGGTTTTTTAGGTTCAATAGAATTCACATAATAAGATTCCTATGATCATGATTCGGAAAGTGTTGAAGAAATTGGGAGTTCCGAAGCAAGGAAAAAATAGATAAAAACCTACAAATTCGGTCCTTATTCATAAAACACATTTTATCAAGTATATAGCTTTAAATGTCGATTTTCGTAAATTGAAAAATAGTATGAGATGTAATTACAAAATACAATAGTGTCCCTATGTGAATCTGTACAAATTAATGGCATACATCTACTTGCATACATCTATTTAGGTTGATGCGTATGTTCGTAGCGTTTTTGTTCGTCACAACACTGCGTTGTTAGAAGATAATCATTTGTCATTTTTGTTATTTGGAGTGTTGTGGTTGTAAATACGCCTTGAATTCTGCGAATCTGAAAAAAGGCTGTGCTATTTGTGAGCTAGAGAAAATGAGAGTTTCAAGAGAGGAAAAAACAAACACTTCCGGCATATTCTTTTGTTTGAAATTAATAGAGGAGCAAAGGCAGCTCAAAACATTTAGACCGTGTTCGGGGGGGAATGCCATTGAAGAAAGCACTGTAAGAAAATGGTTCTGTCGTTTCAACACACAACATTCTATATCAAAGTTAGTGTCCATCCATAGAATATTTTGTTATGAGTCTGATGGGATAAAGAATGCGTTATATACTAGGAATTGCTTCCCAGAAATGTAATCTTAAATGCCGACATTTATTGCAAACAACTCGGACACCTTTGCGGCCGCAACTGAAGAAAAACGACCGAGAAACTGCATAAAGTACTGCTGCAACACGATAATGCACACCAGCACTCCGCTAACATGACGAAAGCAGCTATCCAAGAGCTTAGTTGGGAAGTGATTCCACATCCCCCATATTCTTCCGATTTTACATTAAATTTTCACATTTTATATTCTCTTTCCAACATTCTTCAAGGAAACTCCTTTGATAACGAAGATCCTTTATAAACTTGACGTAACGACTACTTTAACTCTAAACCAGTAGATTTCTTCAGACGCGGAATCGAAAAACTACCCCAACAGTGGAAGAGTCATAGATAATGTACGAGAATATATTATTGAATAATTGCTGTCCTCCATTCTCCTTAAAAACTTCTGCCACAGCGAAAAACCGCTACGAACTTGTACCTTGTAAGTCCTAAGGCCCAAAGAACCAAGATCTTAAATCCAAAATCAGCATCGGAAATCGCAGTACTCTCAAGACTTCATTCACCAGCCAATTTTTAAGTTCAGTAGATGACAGATAAAATGAGGAATATGCTGGTGGAATGACTGAGGGAAGCGGAAGGAAAAAAACTCTGGAATGTCGGCTTTTTCCACCACAAATTCCACCTCGATCAGGCTGAGAATCGAACCCGGACTGATGGAAGATCAGAGCTCTATGCTCTGCTAAAGACGAGATCCCTACACTCCATACACTATGTCAGGGATTCTCAATCTCTTTAAGATTGTGAGCACCGCCCACAGGCAATACTAAGTGAGCGAGCATCATGAAGTCGAATAGGTTTAATATATTGTATAAATAAATAAAATATCAGATAAAGGATACATTTTTAAAATACTCGCCAGGTAATGAGACTCTTGAACTTGAATGTTATTCCAAATTTCAGCCATGCTCTAGGGGAGGTCGCTTAGATGTGAAATCGTGAAAGTCCTTTCTTACTGAGGTATTTCATAAGTGAGAAAGTTTTCTTGCATAGGCGGGTCGTCTCGAACATACACATTTGAGACAAACATTCCGTAGTATTTGGAACCTTTTTGTATCTTCTGCTTCCCAAAGGCCAGGAATTTCTCCTTTTAAAACAGATATTTCAGCGCTGAGGACTAGAGGTCTGTCAATTCAAGTTCCTCACGAGCAGCAATCTTACTCTCCTGAATGATTTTGATTTTTCTGACTAAGCTTACACTGAATTCAAAGGGATTATATTGTACATAATGAAATACGGAAAGGTCTATTAGGCTGTTAAAATAGTATAATGAATGGATAGGTACAGTAGCGGCTAGTGGTCAAAATGATGAGTGTGCTACAATCTCTATGTCGGCCTACTGTACACACTTATAAGTATTTATCTTAATTTGAGACTCGCCTAGTGACGAAATATGAAGTCCATAAGACGTTCCTTCCTACTGCAGAACTTATCAATTACCCTGGTGTTAAACCCCTCCATCTTGGACATCACACTCTATTCTGTTGACAGAATTGCAAAAGCAGTGAGACGATCCTGGGACATAGTGTTCCATAAAAACATTTTTAAGTATGCGTTTCAAGCAAGAAAAAACATCTTTCTGGCTCAGCAGTGGTCATTGGTGTTGTAACCAAAATATTTAACAACTTCGTACTTCACAGAATGGACCCTGTAAATTGTTGGACACCATGTATTGTAACAATTGAACAGCCATCTATATTTCGGAAGTTCGGTCTTTTCCGTATAGAACTCTAAGTTGTGTCTTTAACCCTCTTTTGTTCAGTACAGATAGCTGTTGACAGCAACCTCAAGTTCGCGTTCAGGAAATTTATGCGAAAAATTGTCAAACATTTTGCTGTTTAACAATTTTGTTGCGTCTAGGTAGCTTAAAGACTGGAAACGGTGGATAGCTTTCTGAATTATACGGTCACATACTTCCTTGGCTTCAATTTTCTGAGATTCCGTTTTCCGTCGCTTGCTGGCTGATTTAGGAGGAACCTCACAGATAGATGGCAACAGCAGTCGGATATTTGAATTACCAAACACCAATAGTTCCGAGTTCTTCCACAAACAAGCATTCTTTCGTTACGCTTTACTTTTGCAATCTCCAAGCTATGTCGTGCTGAAGCTGACTACAGCACTTTCCCGCGTAAAAATAGCCAATCAGAGCAGTGATTTCAGCTTCGCACATGCGCATAATTGTCTACATTCTCATGTAAAGTTCTGAGTAGCACAACGAACCCCCTGAGGCACCGAAGAGCGAAGACTAAATACTCTAATAACGCGTCATGAACTAACCACGTGAAATAGTTCAAATGACAGATCAAATATTATGGTATATTACAAATACATTTGAGCAAAAATTATCATTGCACTGTAGCACATAAGGACTGGCCGCCTCTAGATAGGAACATTATTTGTTCCGGCTGTACGACGAAGATACATTGAAAGGAGAACATTAGGAGCATTCGTGCTCGCGAGCACATTTTTACTCACATCACAAGAGCACCAAATGTCATTAAAACAGAAAAGATGTAGTCTTTTTTCTGAAGTTTTAAAAGGTGTTCCTTATATTTGGTTTACAAGACCAAAATTTTTGTTAAATTATTAAAACTAATGAAAATTATCTTTTTTTCTATTATATTTTTTTCACAATGGTGCTCGTGCTCACCAGGTTGAGAACGCCTGCACTAAGTTAATAGTCGCATCTCTATATAAATATGCTTTATATTCATTGTTATAATCACTTTCTATTTTTATTTCGTAGCACCAAATAAAATTTACTTCATTAACAAACTCAAAAAATGTACAATATGGTTATCAAAATTAATTTAGTAGGAATTCGAATAGTCGCAAACACATGCGAGAACTGAACACTCACGTGAATTTCGCACGCACGCAAACGCAGCTACAACTGGAGCTGCCATCTCTGTTTTCTTCCCTTAGGGTAAATATCTACAAAATATGTGAAAACACAGGCTTTTACAGCTTCCCACTCAACCACATCTCCTCTTTCATAAAGCAATATCTGTTAATACAACACTGCTTATCTTGACCAAACATAAAACAAAATATATAACCCACTTCCCGCGTACAATAGCGTGCAACAGGCTAGTTTACTGTGTTATGAACTGGGAAAATTATACATAATTTTATCTGTGTTCAAGTAATTGGATAAAAGAAATGTCTCTCACGT
Source organism: Periplaneta americana (assembly GCF_040183065.1). Classification (NCBI taxonomy): domain Eukaryota; kingdom Metazoa; phylum Arthropoda; class Insecta; order Blattodea; family Blattidae; genus Periplaneta; species Periplaneta americana. The sequence continues at coordinate 58,083,142 of NC_091133.1, forward strand.
CAGATGAAGCAATTGTATGGATAATTCTTTACGTTGAAATAAAAAACCTAAAAGCTGCATGCAGACGAAAGACCTACCATTAAAAAACCTTGAAATAGGTACGAAAGCATAACAATTTCGCCATATACTTATATTAACTTAATAGCAATCAATAGTAAGTTATTTTGATATTCGATGGCACTAGTTTCAAGTGAATTTATGACTAATATATTCCAACAACTGGATTCGCGTATATTGTTCGTTGTCACAGTACACTTTAATATTCACAAAAAATCGGTGTCATGTAAAGGACACATACTTTCTCATTACGCATTTTTTACACATTAACAAGTAACCTTGTGTTAAATGTACGCAAACACTGTCTAAAAAATACTTGCCAAATCCCAAAATTTTCACAGTTTCGGAAAAAAAGATAATTTTAGTTCAAAGAACGAAAATCTCAAGGTTTTCTATTATTATAATGAAATTATAGTCTCTTTAGGAAAGCAAACCTTACACGAAGTGGACTTTAGATGGAAGTCTGTTGTATTCTAAATGAACATTTACATTATTTCAAAGATTCGTCAAGCTCCTTTCCATAGTTGCTTAATTCGGAGAAATATATATATATATATATATATATATATATATATATATATATATATATATAAGGTGTGGAGAAGAGTTCGAGGCAGAAGAAAATATCAGGTGATAGACGACATTAAGATATGTGGATCATATGCGGAGATTAAAAGGCAGAAAATAGGAAAGATTGAAGAATTCTGGCTTTGCAGTGAAAGACCTGTTCATGGGCAGAACACGTATATATGTATATAGGATGATTCACGACCAGTTACCGCCACTTACGGAGGATACCCTCGAAGACATTTTGAGCAAAAATTTCATATAAACATGGGTTATATTCTCAATACTTTCAGAGTTACACTAGTACGCTTCATATGTTTTCCCAAATATACCGAAATTATTTTTTTTCGATATTACAATACTTTCTCACTACACTTTGTATAAAATATTTTTAAAAATTAAAAAATTCTGCTTAACAAAATTCAAAGAAATTTCATATCGTAAATAAACTAAGTTCTGATTGACTATTTTACAAGTTTTCTGATATTAACGTAAGGGTTGCTTTCACACTATAACTTAAATGTTATATGATTACTTTAAATATACTACCATTTCAAACCGAGATAAACTAGCGACTGTGAAGCAAGAACGGAAAGAAAAAAACATGAAGAAACCTACAATGTCAACAAAATACCTCATAGATGTTATCTTCACCATCCCACAAACTCACGCCTAGTCACAGCTGAACTCCACTAAAATGTAGTATAACAGTGGTTAGTTTCATACAAATATAAGTACTAGGTCAGACAGAATTCGCAACAGTGGCTGTGTAGCCTTGAAAATATGTTTACACAGAATTCGCAACAGTGCCTATGTAGCCTTGAAAATATGTTTAACTTTAAAAACGCTATTCCTGGCCACTTATATTACAAGACAAGGTTTAAGAACTCTCACGCAGTACATTATGCACAAAGAGATTACAATTGTTACATTTGAAGTCCAATAACCTCCAAGATCGCGCTATTATTAAGAATTAGCCTACTCACATTTCAACTAAAACAAATTCTACTTATTATTATTGCACTTTCAACATCTTTCACAGAGAGGTTGCCATTAGTGCAACAGCTAACATCAGTACACCGATGATTGATTTTTTTTTTTACATAGAGAGAAAAGGAAAGATCAAGGAGTGTGTGTATTTTTTTTTTTTTTCCTATTTCTTTCTTAACCTGTTTTCAACTAAAATGGCTGCCCATAAATGAAACACAGGACGACATAATTTTGATTGGCAAAGTCAGACACATCTCATAGATTCATGACGATATAATAGAGAATTTGACGGGCTGTCTACCGAAAATGTGAAACAAAAATAATTAGTTACTTTTTAGTTACCACAACTTAATAATTATTTTAGGCACAATGAAAAAACAAACACATTTCAGTCATCTTACGATCTGTCATCACACTTGTTTCCTTTTGCTCTGATAGCCAGGTTGCATTGGGTGCACTAAATCGACTCCAGGTTGGTTAAAGAATGCAGAACTACCCTGGAAACTCTATCCAGAAGAAATAAAGCACAACTCATCTGGGTCCCCGGACACAGTGGAGTGTACGGTAATGAACAAGCCGACCTATTGGCCAAGCATGGAACCTCAATCCAATGCTATGGTCCAGAACCTTGAGTTGGCATCTCTAAGTTTATACGTAATCAAACAGGCTCTAAAGAAGAATATGATGAAAGAACTACTAGGAGCCTGGAAATCTGCAACACCTATGAAACACGCTAAACTTCCTATCGCAGAACCAAAACTAAACTCCTGCCTTGGATAGGAGAATTCTACGATAGGTTACTGGGCTTTAAACTAGACATTGCCATATAAATAAGCACCTTCACATTTTGGACCTTAGTAACGACCCAATTTGTAGGAAATGTGAGATGGAGGTAGAGTCATCACCTCACATATTGCTGGATTGCCCAGTTTTAAGCCAAACGTGGCATAATTATCTCGGGAAACATATACTGTCTCCTGAGGAATTTCGGGAAATCACAGTTGTATCACAAGGCTTGTGTCGCACTGCGGTCTTCTAGGTTGATTTCCAGATTATGAGGTACACAACAGGTCTTTTGTGCCTAAGTGCTATAGTTTAATATCCTTAAATCAGAAGAAGAAGGCTTGTTTTTTAAGTTCTCTGATCTTCAGTTCAATGGAAGCGCAGCCAACTTCTCTCCCAGCCTTATAGAATTCTAGACTGTATAAGATTCGCATATGTAATGACTACGGGGCGGATTCATAATGTGGTAACCGTGCTGGAAGATTCTCGTTGCCTCGGGAGTCTACGCGCGCGTCCGGCGGAGAGAGGGCGCAGGAAGGCGAGGCTCGAGCTTCGGTGGGCACTGGGACGCGGTGCTAGGAGAGGGAAAACTACGAGACGCTAGCTGCTGTGCGAAGTGAGAGGGGAAGAAAAGCGAATGCGACTGAGCGGAGAAAGCAGGAGAAGTCTCTAGAGGCGCAATCCTGTTGACGTTTCGTAGAAGCTACGCGACGCAGTACATTCGAGAATGTGTGATCTAATAAATAAAAGGGGCAAGTGAGCCACAAAAACGAGTCAGTTTAGTTTAGCCAGTCAGCTGCGACAGAGCTAGTTAGCGGAGATGTATACAGTGGATCTGAGTTCGGGGTGCAATGAACTTGAGTAGGTCCGCAACTGTGGCAGCGTCCAGGTCAGTGCGGCGTATCCTGAAGTCTTGGGTTCAAAGTGCAGTGAATTGTATCTGAAAGTCTTCGGTTCGAAGTGCAGTGAACTGTTACCTGGAAGGCTTGGGGTTCGACGTACCGTGAACTTGAGTGAGTGAGCTAGAAGAACTAGACAAGGCGAACGAACTGTGAACTGATCAACTGAGAGTTTTGTTTTGTAAATAGTGCTTTGTGAACATTAGTTGAGATTAGGAGTACATTGTTGTTCTCAATAATCCACGTGAATAGTCATTGTCGTTCTGTAGAGTGCAATAACGACTACTGTATTGCAGTGTTGAGTGGAATACCCATTGTTGACGGGTGTGTGATTAAAAGTAATAATTAAAAACCACATTGTTGCTGTTTAAAAAGCTACAATATGCACTAAAAACGGCAAAACATGAATTCACTTAAAACCATGATATATACGCTAAAAGTAACAAAATATGCACTCTTAAAATTGAAAAAAAAAAAAAAAAATTCTATTATTGATGGTTTTTGTTTATATATAAGAATGTTTTTTTTACTTGGTTATTTAACGACGGTGTATCAACTACAAGGTCATTTAGCGTCGATGGAATTGGTGATAGCGAGATGAAGCACAGGATTCGCCATAGATTACCTGACATTTGCCTTATGGTTGGGGAAAACCTCGGAAAAAACCCAACCAGGTAATCAGCCCAAGCGAGAATCGAACCCCGCCCGAGTGCAACTCTGGATCGACAGGCAAGCACCTTAACTGACCGAGCTACGCCGGTGACATATAAGAATGTTTAGACACCGTTAGTTGCTAAAGTTGAGTATCCTTCAATCCACTGCTTAAGCAGTACACATCTATCATATTTTTTGTTGGGCATCTTTGATAAAAATAATTCAAAATTGATCATTTTCTTGCAGCTAAGCTGTTCTAAAATACAATGTACTCTACACACTGTCGAAGTTTCTAAGACCTGCCACTATAATAAAATGAAATATTCTGATTTGCACATTGGTAAGTAAAAAGCAGAAAACTGCATTATCGTGCCTATATTATTGTTGACAAGTGCCGAAATTCGAATTTATCGAGTGCAAAGAAGCCTATGAACACTTACTGTCTGACTTTCTTCTGCATTCCATTTTTCGGATTTTCCGTATTCTTAATCTTGGTTGAAGCAACACATTGCTAAAAAAATAACAAAATATGCTTTTATATGCGCTAAAGGCACATACATTAACCCCTTAAATATGCACATATATGCATTATCAAATCTTGACCTTTGGTTAGAAATAATTTGAAGTTCTTTTATATAGTAGCAGCATATGATTTGCAACTAAGGAATAAAACATGCGAATATGCTAAAATCCACCCCCTCACTGACTACCTATCACCACAGCTCAGGCAATGCCACCAAGATTAAATAAATGAAGCAGTACAATATAAGTAATTTCGTTACCCTCTATCATTCCAATCCTTTAAATTTGTTACTTTCATCATAAATTAGTTACCTTTCGATTATTTTCGTGTCTTTCGTTACAAGTGGACACCTTGATTTGAGTAATATCAAGAGCAAAGTATCCTGAGAAAACTTACCCCAACATCTCAGAACAAATTTCACTTGCACTCTCCTAAATTTGTCCTTGGACTAGGTGACTATTAGTGCGCCAATATACAGAAGTGTAAATTGGGCATAGCATGCATGTAAACACTGGATATACCTTTTCGATCACAAATTGTAAATCTGCCTACTTCTGTATCCTTCATGAATCAGACTCTGTAGATCTACACTTCATCAATAGCCTAAGTCACGGCTCTCTTTCTTGTTTTATATTTGTGTACTGAGAAGCTCTGCTTCCGAAGTCCCCTTCCTCTCAACGTCCCCCTTTTAAGCCCCAGTGCATGTCTGTTGACTAGTGGCCTAGATCATATTATACCCAGATTGCTCGGCCTTATAGGCTTTGACGGTAATAACTTTTGTCAAGATTACTATGCTGCCATCTAGTTGTTACATAAGGAGTCACGTCACAACTCCAATTTGAATTGCATTACCGACTGCACTGCCATCTCGTGTTCGTTTACGGTGGACTGGTGTCTGTTCTCTTCAAAGTGCTACCGATTTTAACATAGGGATGAGCTATCTGTTATATATTATCTAGGCTAGTGGTAACCAACAACTCATTCTGCGTTTCTCATAATCAGTTACATTACATTGTTCTTGCATTTAATAGTATATCACCCAAACATTGTGCAATCCTATGAATTTCTTGTGATTAATAAATGAATCATAAACAATCTAGTAAACATGATTAGCTTGATTATCACCATCACTCTGATAGCAAAAGATCACTTGCCAGGCTGTAGTGCCATGAAATGGCAAAAAGTTATCTGCGAGAACTGGTGATGTTTGGTAGATATCAATCAGGAGTGATAGTCCCTTAAGTTTGACTTGTCCTGTAGTTTTATATTTTAGTCACTGAGTAAGTGGTTTCGATAATAATTATGAAATTATATTGATCCCACAGCTCTGACTCATGCAGCAGCCAAGTATTATTATTATTATTATTATTATTATTATTATTATTATTGTTATTGTTATTAAACTTCTTTCCCAAAAGTAAGTTAGGCTATGCCATTTACGAAAGCAATAATATTAAGTATGAACATAAGAACAAAAACATCCTAAAATAAGAGATTAAGATAACTTTGGTAAGAATGACAGGAAGAAGGAAAAAATCCCTATACAAAATACAGTATAATGGGTATGAAGGCAAAATCTGGTGAAAACATTACTGACAAATTTTAAAAATAAAGTGTCGTGAGAATGATGTAAAGTAAGGCCACTAAGACAATGTTAAAGAAGTGTAAACACAGAAAAATTGCAGCCAAATTAAAAAAAAATCTCTACAATCTTTCATTTCATTCATTCACAGTTTCTGCCAAAGGGAAGATCCTTCACTGCAAACCCAATCTTCCCTCTTTTCCATTCTTAAAGAAAATAATTATCTGCACTTCTAATAGAATTTAAATCTTGGACTCAAGTGCACAATACCAGAGTGGACTTATCACAATTGTGTAGAAATCTTCAGTTGTTCACATCTGCCACTTCTGGACTACTCTTACATCTTATAGGCATTACTGTTAACCCTGACACTTGTATCTATGTTATGCACTATATTGGTTTTTGACGGTTTAGGCATAATATAGAAGGATTATAGCGAATATATATTGACGCTTAGCAGGAGGCTTGCCCCCTGCAGTATCATACATAAATATATACATAATAATTAATTTTAGTACAAATCTTATATCTAAATCGCTGTCTTCATTTGTACTGTTGAATTGTCAATATGAAGTTTTGAAGTAATAAAAAACTAACAACTTATAACAAATATCATTTGAAAATTTTGAATTGAAATCATTTCAGTATTACATGACAGTTGAAATGCATTATCGAAGGTATACAAGAGCGTATGCAAGGGGGGAGAGGGTTACCCGGTTTGAACTTCCTGCCCCTAGAACTTTTTTTAATGTTATATTTACATTTAAGAATTTTTTTCCATAATTGTTTCCCCTTTTATAATTTTTCACTGTCAGAGTAACAAAATCTACACTGACATAAAGCATAGTCCTCCTACAACTTCTTCAATATAATCCCTGTGCTTAGTGTTCAGGCACGTTCAAATTACAGCAATGCTATCTTTATTATAGAGAAACCTACCGCATAGTACCGACATTGTAATAAAATGAAGCTGACACAATATAAACTTTAACTTGTGAAACTTATTGAAAAGATTGTTTTGACAGTTCTGCAATGGAGATGTTAAATATTGTGCATTGTCGATTTTAAACTCATTTTAAGAAGGGTATTCACCAGTTCGTTAGTTTGAATTCTGACTTCATTGTGAAATGTTTAACATTTTGTGCATTTAACAGTCCATATTTTCAATATAAACTTTTTGTGTAAGTGTAATAATAACGCAAGCATTTTTTATTATACAACATTAAACAAGTTAAAATTTGTTAAGAATTGGATGGGTGTGAAAAAATTATGTTTCAAAGATTTTATATGGATATTCATGAATATGTTCTATTAGAACATAGCATAATATTAATGAATATACCGTAACATAATAATAATAATAATAATAATAGTTCAGTCAACTGTCCAAAAGTCTGAACCTCACAAGTGATACAACAATGCACCACTTACAATATGAGGCAACTAGTCCAGGAGATAATGGTGTAGGGTTGCCAGTTCCTTTTCTCCTCCATTGCATACATGTTACACTAATCAGACTTCAGATGTAGACAAACAATTTGTTCTTCCTCTGACACCGTCGAGTTGTACTGCCTGATATTAGATGTATATATCAGTCAGAACCTCAATCAGAGGTAAATAATAATAATAATAATAATAATAATAATAATAATAATAATAATAATAATACACAAAATTTAAAATACCGATAATATAAATTGTAAACAATATTAATGACTCCTCCCCCCACCCCCATCAATAAAATTCTGCATACACCACTGAAAGTATGTCTTGTAAAGAATTTTAACGTCGAATTTGTTAGCAATTTTGTGATCAATTAGTTACGATGAAAGACTACTAAACAGAAGGTTTCTGGATCAATTCCTGGTGATTCTAGCATGGTAATTAATTATAATTAAAATATATATATATATATATATATATATATGTGTGTGTGTGTGTGTGTGTTGATATAAAATTGCAGTGAAGGTAGTAGAAAGTAAGAAGAGACGGAGAAAAATAGGAAAATGGTAGATAAAAGATAAGAGTTTTTATTCCCCATCCCGTAATACACTTGAATTAATGCATATCTGGCATATGTGAAAATCTAGCGGCTCCAGTATTGTGCACTTGTTCCAAATCTTGTTTAACCTGTCAACAAATAAAAATGCATACAGAATTCAAGTTAAAATATCAGAATACACACCAATGAGAAACACAAGAAGCAGAAAGGTAGTTTCTTTGTTTTCTCGATCTTGGCACATGAAGCAGATATGATCCATTCCATACTCTGATACTCTGACTACCTTTCACCCTAAAAATACCCAGTACACTCAATTTGTATAGGAGAATGGGTGAAATCCAGAGCTATTCTCGAAGTTACAGTATGAAAAACAATTCCCATCTTGCCATGTCTACAATCTATTGTTCTAACAACAAAGACAATCCAGTTTCCCCATTGTACAAACCTTTTACTCTACTTCCTATGAACAGACTGAAACTGGACAATAAATTCTAAACATGTCAAGCCATACTATTTTCACTAGATCAGAATGTAGGGTAATTGTCGAAGAGAGTATCTTAATGTGATCACAAATGCATCTGTCAAAAGCTGAGAGTCAAGCATCCCTCCTTCCTGAAGATCAAACACCTCTCTTGCTTTTCTTGCACATTTCAAGTTAGTACGAAAGACAAGAGACAGCCCTGATTATTTTTCTCAACATTTCCGTAAGAAGGAAATCTATTACTAATTCCATGTGCTATTTCTTCTACCTCAGTCCATCAGCTCGTATTTAGTGACTGAACAACTGGTTATCTAACAGAGGCCCATGGACTTGGAGATTTTGAAGAGGATATGGAGATGGTTTGACCACAAGCTACAGAAGGTTACCTACTGAAGAAATATACAGGGACACTTTCGAATGCAACACACAAGAGCCTGAGAAAGAGGACAACCCAGAAGACATGTTAATGAAGCCTGAGAGAGAAAATGACAAAATTTAACCTACCTACTGTTTACATGGAGCAGGTCAAGACAATGGCAGGTAGTTGGAACCAATAGGAGTCCTTAATTCTGGCCCTATGTCCTCATGAACCAGGCTATAGCAACCAGTAGTCAGCCCATCAGCAATGTATCTGATAAGCTTAATTAGTGCCAGTTTACTGTAAGAGTTTTATTGTGCTGTTAATGTAGTGTGACTAAGAGAACTGACAAAAGGCAAGATATCCATATACAATTACGTGTACATAGGGCAGGAAAATACCAAATGAGTAATTATCTGAGTACTTGTTTTGGTGTTTTATGAATTTAATGTTTTAAAAGTTTATCATTATTATTTCTAATGTGGAAGCACTTAGAAAAAGTGAACGGAAAAGAATCATAGTTAGATTTATTATGTTTACGTACTTATGGATATCGGCCGATTGGAAGTGGTGGTGAGCCATTTTGTTTTTATGTTTATAAGAGAACAGGAACAGTTTTGCTGTGATACATGTGGTGACTTGTCACGGAGTGTCGGGGTGGTGTGATATTTACTACGTGAATTTATTTTCGCGTATACATTTCAGATTAAATCAAGCAATTTCCTTCGTGCTGTGGTTACACATCTTGCATATACGAAGGTTAGATTTGGTTAGTTCAGGTTTTTATTAACTAGTCCGTGCAAGATTCTATCGCGAGCTAGATGTGTATAAGTCGATATTTGATGATGTAACAGTTCGATATTGGTTGTTTTCCTTTTGACTCTGTCACTTTGACATTAGTTCTGGTGATGGAAGGAGAACAGTATGAAGGAGCATGTACTTCTACGTCTCGTGATAGTGATTTCTGTGGAGATTGCAGTATATGTGCTATGGAATTTATATGGTTATGTAAGGATGAAGAAGAATTGCGTGGGTTTTTCTTTCGTCATGTTGTTTTGTGTGATAAATACGTATGTGAAAATTGTGGCTCAAGTTTGAAGGCAGATTGGAAATCTGGGTAAATATCTAGGCCTGTAAGTAGGCCTAATTACTGGTTCTGTCCTGACAAAAAACATTCCAAAACTCCCCGATTTTTGCCCTAAAAATTAATGCACTTAGAAAAAATGAGAGGAAAGCATTAAAATTTATTTTTTGTTTTTGTACTTTTGTGTGTTTTTTTTTTTATTTTATTTTTGAAGATACTTGTGAAAATTGGAAGTTTTCTGATTTTTTTCTCTTGAATTTTTTTCGAAATTTTAAAGCTTTCCGCTCATTTTTTCTAAGTGTATTAATTTTTGGGGTAAAAATCGGGGGTTTTTGGAATTTTTTTTTCGAAAGGACAAAATCAGTACTTATAGAGATTTACCTGAAAATGGAGCTCCAATGCTTTCTAAGCCTCCGGACAAGATGCGGTAATGTGGTCAGCACCATACTCTATACTTTACTTCCAGTGAAGTGAAGACAAATTAGACCTACTCAATTTTTATAGAAGGTAGAAATGATCATGCAGAATGAAAAATCAAGCCTATCTGGTTCTGAATCTGGGCTCTTCCAGCCTAAAGTTTGTAACTCTGCTCATGGGAACTGTTACTGGTTCATGTGAAACTTCCACTCAAACTGAGCACATAGTTACATCTCCACAACAGATATACAAATATAAAAAATTAACTGCCCGAATTAACTGTAAAGATGTGAGAACTTACTTAAATACTGCATTAAGAAACACCAGCGTATACTTAAACAGAGTGGTTGAGAAGCCTTTATGTGTGAATTTCTGTCACATGACGTGCTGTGACAGGTGAATAAGTACCACTTACTGATGGCTCAGAGGTAGGCCTACTCAATTTTTCGGTAATATTTTAGTCAATTTTACAGACGCAGTTTTTTTTATATGTGTATCTCCTTTGTTAATCTACAGTATATGAGCAATACAATGAAAGGTTTCAATATGAGCACATCAACAGTTCTCTTATAAGAGTAAACTCAGTTCCCGAAAGGAATAACATTAGCATTAATGAAAACAGGAAACATACATAGGCTATACAAACAAGGTAATAAACTCAGTAAGACAGCAGTGGTATGCTACACATCTTTGTCGACAGATGAATGAACATTCTCATAGGCTATTAACATACTTGAGATTAAGTATAATTAATAAAATAATACCAGCAATCAGGTTAGTTTAAATTTTGTGAACTATAGCTAATCTTCAAGCACACTGCCAGATTCCAACACTGACACCAATTCTAAGATTACATGCGACTTATTTGTTTCATATATTTCACCTAAGGGTGATGTCGTTTCCTATAGTTTAAGAGTGTAGGCTTACCCATAAATTTTAGAATAATATTTCTCCAGATGGATCTATTCGGTATCTGACAAAAGAGCTTTAAGAAGACTTAATGAATGTTCTTCACTTAAAAAGTTAAAAAATTATATAACGAAAAGATACTTAGATATTCGCAACTCAAATAAAATGAATTTATTTGGAGAAGATACCACATGACAAATGATAGGCCAATAAGATTGAAATGTGACAGTCTGACGTATGCAAATTAATCTAACAGTAGCACCAACCAATCTCACAAAAGTTAAAATAATTAGTAAACAGAAAGCGTTACTTAAATAATAAATAGATAGGCTATATAATAACAAAACATAACCACTTGATTTCAACAGTACACTACCCATAACTACAAAACGACACGCAGGATTCTCGACAAACTGACGGAAAGGAATATGTTCTTAAACGTAATTATTTACTTTAGCGATACCGTAGGCTAATTGATGACGTGCCCAATATGCCCCTAGAGAAAATGAAGGGAGAGACTTGGAACAGAGGGTTTAGGGTGGGGACAAACTTGAGACATCTACACAACAGTGAGGTAAGTGTAGCATCATTCACATAGTGCATTGTGTTTGTGACATGGCGTCGTTTAACATATAAGTAAATAACATAACTAACCTAACCCAATCTAACCTAACTTAACTTCCGAAGAGTAAGGAGTAGTCTGAAACAAAGTTGGATGACAGTCACACAGGAAGAAGTGCAGAAATAGTCGATATGAACAGTATAGCTAAAGCAAATAATTACGAACTTAATTTTTACTCCCGGTACTTATCACGTTTATGTTTTAGGCCTAAATAATACTAAAAATAATGTCTGATTACGATTAGGTCTACAACTGACATGCATTTAAGTTAGTTCTCAAAAGAACGTGTTTTTTTTTTTTTTTTCCATTCAGAAATGAATGCAAGTCTTCTTGATTTGTCTGTACACGTGTCAAAATCATCAGTCAACTCATACTTAATAGGTGAATTTAGGTCTATCAAAATTATTGTTAATAAGTTACCCATAATCATTTAATTTTATTTTAAATGTTAGATTTTGATATCATATGAGAAGATAACCTACAATATGTGTAAGAACCTAATTGCAGTTTATTTTTGCCAGTACAGTATTACAAAATTTCTGGATACAGGTATGCTGGAAAATACTAACCCGTAACAACTGGTATAGGGGTACTTTCAAAACGTAAGTAAAAATACAATTATTACAAATATATTGCAGACATTGAAACTGTTATAATTTTCCTGCAAAAATGATAGCCTAACCTATCTAATAATATATTAGTTGTGAATTTCAGTGTATCCTCAATTTTTGCACTACAACTGATAATTCAATAGTTTTTCTTTCGAATCAACTACTTAAAACTTCTCGTTTGTCTTCTATAAAATGTTTTTGAGATACAGACTTATAACGTAACATCTGTCAAAACAAGAACTAAATACAGAAATCATAAATAACATATCCGTAACTCAGAAGCTGGTACGTTCAAGGTTATGGATGATAACTTCTCATATATTAGTCCTCTATTTTTACAATTACACTGTAACAAATACACGCATATTCACATGAAATCATTACTTTTGTTAAACTTCATAACAGACAGCAGGCTCATAACCTGAAAACTTCATTTTCATACAAAAATAACAACTTGACACAAGCAACAAGGTTCGACCTAGTTCAATTTACTCTCTCACGAACCTTCATTCATTGAAAACTAGTCAACACAATGGATATTCACAAGAAACAAATTCCAAGACAAGTCAAGAGACTTCAAATTACACTTTGCTTCCACTAACTTTCACCAATACTTGGGCAGCACCCATCTGGTCGTAACGTTTTTAAACAATTAATAAAATTTATGTATGGAATGGACGGATCACAATGATGGCCCATATTGTTAATGAAATACTATACGTATATGTACATTAATTTAAAACGCCCCCTTCAGTATGACACTCGGATTATTCCAAGATACCGCTATTAGTCATTCACACATTCCCGATCATGGCGGTCACCTAACGGAAAGTGAATCAATGGGGAAATGCACACGATACTCTTTCATCACAAAAATTTCAACTTATTCACTTATATTTTAAGGATCTTACGCTACGCATGCTAAATACGAATTCAAATATCAATCCTTACCTCTAAACATTTACAGACTTCAAGAAATTTACATCCTAAACGCCCTCACACTAAAACACTCCATCCCTGCCATTCCTGCTGCAAACATAGCTGCCCCCAGCAGGGAGAATTTTGAAATAGCAGTTTGAAACATCACCGATAGATGAGAGTACTGTCTGTTAGACATCGAAGTGACACGTTGTCTCAATTTTTACTATAAATTGTTCATATTTAAAAATCTGATTTGCCGGTATGTATTCACAGAGTATATTATTAAATAATTCACAAAATTGGTTCACTACATTAAGTGATCCCTTGTATACCACTAGAAACTACTTTAAATGCTTAAAATATTATATAAATTCAAATATGGAGATATGCGCAAGTGATGCGGCCGGTGCGTTATATTATGTAGTTTAGTTACAGTTCCACCTTTGATTCCACATAAAAAGGCATAAAATGATTTCAATTTAGCTTATATATAACGCTGAGACATTACTCCCTCGTAGAAGCAAATGTTACATTTAACTTTGTTATTAAATTAGTGAAACGTGTACCCGCACGTGCACGTTCATGTGAAGTCTCCTACTGTACTGCATAATTTACAAAAGTACGTAGGTAATTCGTTTACAAGCAACATTACAACTGAAGTAGTAACATTATAATACAAAAAAAATTCTACCACATAAAATAATATCGGGATTACAGAAGAATACGATACACCATATCTAAATTATGTAAAAAAATATAATTACAAACATTTTCACATGAGTTATTGCAACAAAATAAGTTTACATTTATGTGCATATAAAACTGTATTTACAGTATATTCACTTCATTTTTATAGAGTTATGATGTAATTTATACAACCAAAGAATACAAAATTAACTTTAACAATTTCACATCATGAATTCAGTGTCAGTCAGCCTATGAACACAATATGTAGCCTATAATGTTCACGCACCTGTGCGCGTGTCTGCTGTAGCTATAGATTACCTGACATTCGCATAAGCACCTACTTTTGATTTTAAATACGGGAACAGGAAAGGATGCATGAGTTATCAGATGGTAGGCCTGTATGTATTTATTTCTCATTAAATTTCGGCCAATGTATGGGACCTGTGCCCACTTAGCATCGTGATGAATTTGGAGAACTAAGATAGATACCTACAGCAAAATCCGGTTCCACAAGGCAGCTATAATTGGCTGGGGGATCATCGTGCTAACCATACGATACCTCAGTTTTGGTTGGATGATCGTTCACCTCTGCATCATCATTATTATTATTATTATTATCTATGTATTTATACTCATGTGATACCTACTCAGCTACTACACTTAGCCTCAAGTTATTAAGTTCTGCTCATGTTTAGCCTATGTTACATTCAAAGGCGACTGTTGCAGAATTCAAGCGACATATTAACTACAATAAGAAATTAAAAGTCTATTATAACTGATTAACTGTTACAAGTTACTTACCGGTACGAATTTCACTCAATATGTTCGGACATTATTAAAAAAAAATCACTGGACAAAAGAACTTTTTCATCCCTTATCCAAATGAGCGTTGCTCGCCCCCACCCCGGAGTCGGCACGTAGTAGTACATATAGGAGTTTTAATGTTTCAAATGGCCAACAGTTCTCGCATGCAGAAACATTTCGTAACAAAAATATTAAATATAAATTAAATTGTTTAATCATAATTGATTTCAGAAATGATATATTATTGCCTGTTGTTTTAAATAGGGTATTAATTATACATTAATAATTTCCAAACGTTTTGAAACACACATATTCAAAAGTGTGTTATAGAACTGTAAATACAGAGTTTCATTCTGCTAAAGTAATAACCATCTATGCTTCTCTAACATGCAAAAAAAAAAAAAAAAAAAAAAAATGTATGCACATGAAAAAAGGAACAAGTCTTCGACCTCACTGTTTTTTTTTAAGTACACAGTGAATCTTTGTGTGTATACATGTGTTTAAAATATATTTTGTCCTAATAGCATAATTGAAATGTTATCATGTTTGTCTGAATTTGAATCACGTGTTGTCAATGTGGAAGCAGAAATACATATTATCTGTGTAGATGATTCTGGTATCACGAGTTACATAACATAATTCGCATAATCTTCTAGTCAAAGCTGTGCTACCAAGGAACATTGACATCAGAGGTAATTCCAGTGCTCTGAAACGAGAATATTCCTTGCTTGTAATAATTTATTATCATGAGTATTATTATTATTAATTGAACAACACACACTATTTCAATAGTGCAACAATGGGCAGGGGTTAGGAACAAGATTTACCCCCCAAAAATTAGAGAATTTAATAATGTAAATTTTCCCTCCTAAAATATTGGAGAGGTACGTAGTATAATTTTTACCATTCTATGTGACCAAAATTTCAAATTTATAATTTATTTTAATGAGATGAAAGGACTTCAAAATCACTTTATAATAACAAATTCGAACCATTGCAGCAGTCACATAAAACGAATGCTCATTTTGTCTGTGGTTCGATAGACCACAACAGTGAATTCTGAAGCAGTTTCAACATTGTTAAAGTTGGTCATTCAATGGGCTGTTTCGTGTTTGTGTTGATCAGTTCATTTTTTAGTGTTACCTGTAATTTAATTAATTTGTTTGTAATTGAGTACTGATTACATGCTTGCAGTTACAATAAATTACTAAAGCTAATATCAGAAGTGTGAGAAAAATTAAAAAAAAAAAAAACAAACAAAAGAAACTGAACACAATGCTTCAAATGATATTTTTTCTAATTGTATACAATCTTATATATGTAAAAGTTAATGTGACTATATATTTATGTACTTTATACCAGTGGTATTCAATCTTGTTTGCTAGCGTAACCCCTAAAATACGTTTTTCTTAACTTTGTACCCTCAGGCTGCCTTGGAATTATAGAAAAAATAACAAAAACTGATTGATGATATATTTAAAATATATATTATTATTATTGGCCACTGGCTGTTGTACAGCACATTAAATATAAGTAAATAAATAAATAAAAATAAAATTATTATTATTATTATTATTATTATTATTATTATTATTATTATTATTATTATTATTATTATTATTATTATTTTCTTCGTCATGTTTGTTTTGGGTGGAATAAACTTATAAGAACTGTATGGTGTATTTGGAATCAAAGGGAAAATGATTTCAACAGAGAAAATATATTGAGTTCTGATTTTAATAAAGTTTCTTTCTTGCATCTAGCACCTCGGAATAGATGAGTTAACACAAAAGATCACCTGATGTGCGTAGGTAAACAACCTTGTAGCTGATTTTTAAGATTGGAATTGTTAATGAGCACTAGGAAAGATCAATTTACAAACAACTTACTGGTACTTAACCATCAAAAACATTGTTTGTGACAGTGATCCCGAAAAAAAATTGTGCAGTTCTGAAACTTCATTAGAAGTACGTACTGGAATAAATAAATCAACCTATTATATTTGTTGCATTAATAATTATATCTGCATAAAGCACTGTATTACGCATTTTGACAATAATCCTCAGGCTATCATCTTTATCTCTCTCTCTGGAAGTTGTTGCATACTCACAAACCAGTGAAATATATATTTAATATCTGTATGAGAAGGAACAACATTAACAATTTCTAAACTAGGTTTATTTGTATTTGACTAAAATGGTCCGATTCTTCATGTCTGTGTTTAAGCTCTGAACAGGGTTCACATTTTACAAGCCAAATGATTTATTTCGGTGTTTACACTATATATCTTAATGTGTGCAGTTGTAAACGTTTTCGTACAGTTATGGGAACAATAATATTAAGCTTCTCTGCATGAAGATTTTCCATGTAGGTACACATAAAGAAAAATCATAGAGAATTTGGTTCCCCTTTTGTCTCGGCAGTCTACATGAAGTGAAATAAAGTGTAGTTCATTTCTTTCTTTTTAGTCTCAAGAAAAATTAAAATACTTTTCAGAACCCAAAACTGTTATAATGTTATTTTAAAACTGGTGACTATCTACATACAAGTGAACTACGATTCTACATTCTGTGGAGTGTAAAAAAAACTTTGCTTTATTTCAGATGGCTACTCGATGGGGCATAGCCAGCGCAGGCAAGATAAGCCATGATTTCGTGACGGCACTGAGCACACTGTCATCTGATGAGCATCAAGTTGTCGCTGTTGCAGCTCAACAGCTCAGCAGAGCAAAAACGTTTGCATCAGAACACAATATTCCACATGCATATGGTTCATATGACGAACTTGCAAAAAACTCTGATATCGGTAAGTTAAGATTGTTCTTGTTCTTGATTACTGTCCACACTGTCCATTACATCATCATCATCATCATTATAATCATCCAAACAAGTAGTATAAGGTCCAAGGCCATTATATTTTCTGAAATAAACACAACCTGACATCTTATAAGAAACATACAGGAAGTTCCTATGCCATGGATGGCGAACCTTTTGTGACGAATGTGCCAATTTAAGTGTGGTATTAACTTTGTGAAGTCAACAGTTAGAAACCTTTTTAGTTGAGACCTAAGTGCAACTTGTGTGTTACTGAAGACAACAAGTTATGAACAACCTAACATAAATGACATAGCTACTAAGATTCAGCAACAAGTTTCACACTAAATGTGAGAATGACATTTCACTTAAAGTCCATTAGTAATATTACTTTTTTGTTTGTTTATTTCTAATAACACTAGTTAACAAATTTTAACTTTGAAAATTGTGCCGAAATGAAACGTTACTATCACATATTTGCCATAGAATGTATAAATGTATTTTTTCTTCCTACTGAAAAATTGTATATTTTGCACATAGGAGTTATTGCAGGAACAACGATGATATGTAAAAATATTTAGACCTACTATTCTCTCTGAAACACCTTTCATATAATTCTTTAAAAGCTGCTCAGGTGACATCTGTGAGGAGGGTATGTTTATAATTCATAAGCAAAAATATTCACATATTGCTTCAATGAAAAATTTTAATGAGAAATTCTACTATTTATGAGGACAATAATTGGATTGCAACCGCAATACCTGTTTTTAATGTATTATTTATATATATTATGTTCATTTGTAAAACTGTAAATATCTTAATGATGTAATAAAGTTTTGTATAATTAAAAAAAAATACAGTGAGTGTAACACCTTCAAACAGGAGATGAAGTGAGTCAATTGAAATTTGTCAGCAGATAAATGCTGATCGTCAAGTAATCCATTAATATTGTTCACCAATTAAGTTACCTTCATCTATGACAGTATCAAAAAAACACTCTTCACTCACATTGGCGGTCCAACAAAAATTTACATAGTTCTGTAAAAACAAATTTCCAACATTGATCTTTTGTAACACCTGGTGTGGTATGATAAAAAAATCACTTGATTAGGCAAATACAAGAGATGATTTCATCACTCAAATTATTGATAGTGTTGTCCTCATAAAGAGTGTTAAGACGAATTCAGAGTTTTAAAATGTAATGAAGTTGGCAGTAGGATTTTCCAACTATGAATTGTTAATTATTTGTGTTCTGTCAGTCTGTCTTTAATATATCTCATAATAGCTTTTTACGCAGCAGATTCAATTATCAAATATCTTCACATCCTTTAATCATTGAACACATGTTATATGATGAATTATTGATACTAACTTAATTCATCCGCTGTGCAACAACTCATTGAGAGCCAGGACTGACCAGCTGACTGCTGGCCTCACATCCACATGCTTCCAATCGATACTACAATATACAAAAATATTTACTACTATTGAAACACATGCTCTCTCTCTCTCTCTCTCCATTCTCTCCCTCTCTCTCTCTATTCTCTCCCTCCCTCTCTCTCTCTCTCTCTCTCTCTCTCTCTCTTCTCACCTGTACCGGTATATGTTTTTGTGTTTATGTGTTCGCATTTTTTTAAGCTGTCATGGTGTTTGGTTTTGTAGTGTATTACGAGAGGGCTTTTATGGCATAAAATAAAATACAATTAAAAATGAGTTAGGTTAACCTTGAGCACATCTAAGGAACCCATTATTTCTCACATCTAAAGGTCATTGGCGGCAGACTCCTATGACACGGACATACAAACATTGGTGCACCGGTACAATAAATGCCTCAATAACAGTGGTGACTATGTTGAGAAGTAGTCAGTGAATCTCTGTAAATAGTGCAATAAGTATTTCTTCCGTACTGATGTTTTTGTGTTCTTTATCGGCCATTGGAAAATACTTTCTGGATGAACCTCGTATCTTTGTCCGAAAAGAATTTTCATTTGACTTCCCAGTTTTCTAACCAAAAGTAGATATTGAAATTAGCTTATCTTTCATATACATTTGCGTAACTTAATGTGGTTGGCCTAACAGAGAAATTGACAATATCCAAACCAGAGTTGAAACTGTGGGAAAAGCAAATAGAAGAAAATAAAGTGGTTTCTTTCCTAACTTAAACCTGCTGACGAAAACATTGAACTAGCTGAAGTTAAAAATGTAATAATTGGGCATCTTCAGAAAATAAATTTTGAGTTTGATCGCTACATTTAAGAAGATACTGCCAAATACAGTTGGGTCTGCAATCTGTTTGACATTGACGTTGAAGACTTGCCGAAAGACTTTATCTAGACATTGTTAGTCTCCAGGAAGAGTTCATTGAAGTCCAAAGTGATGAAGCCTTGCGTTACAGTTTTCAAAACCAAATGGTGTCATGATATTCATTTTGGATAAAGCTGAAGAAACAAAAACCTAATTTAGGCAATGAAGTTATAAAAGTGTTACTTCTATTTTCGACTACCTATATACGTGAAGCTGGCTTTTTGACACTTTCTGTCACGAAAACTAAGATCAGAAGCCATAATCTGAACATGTCTTGAGATGCTGCCTTTCAAAGATGCAACCATGGTTTGAAGAACTTTCAGCACTAGGCCAAGGATCGCACTGAACTAATATGAATAATTAGTGATGACATTTTATTTTATAAAAGGCTTGAATATTCATTTAGGCCTCTTATTACATATTATTTATCCTGCTATATGTTATTGCTCATACCTTCCCACTATGAGATTACAGTTACATATTACAATTCCTTGTTAGAAAATATTAAAATTCTATATAATAATAAAAAAATTCTACACTTATTTGTACGATACTATTACATTAGCATTGTTTAACTTCAAAATAGACCCATGGGTTGCACAATTGATCGCTAATCAATTTTGGGTCTTTGCTAAAAAAAGGTAAAGAATCCCCATGCTAAACAATTGATATCTCCTAAAACATAACAAATCTTTTTCATAATTACTTTGCAAGTTTCTTCTTCTAGTCCAGAAAGTCTACACTTGAGATTTGCAGCAAGGAATCCCATCTTGTGCATGTATTTTCTAAGGTTGCACATCAATAAATCTATAACAATTCTCAACTTTATTTTATTTTTTTTTTTCGTGCCAAGATTTGCTTAGTGATGTTCTTAGAGTCTTCCAATCACCATCGTATTCTAGTCTGCTTATTCAGAATCACATTTATGCCAGTATAAGCATGCTTCTGTCACAACGTGGATCTTCAAAATACAACTCAAGGAAATGTAATAGCTAACTTTAAACCATATGTTGTATGGTCTTCTCACAGCAGATTACATATACGTATTTCAGATGTTTGTATCGTAACTAAATAACTTTAGCCTATGATGGGCTATTATCTAACATGTAATCTATGAGTGTGACTACTGGTATTTAAGTATTAACCATGGTGGCTCGTTAAACAGTTGAGCCACGAAGAAGTTCAGTTATGAATTATCAAAATGTCAAATAGAAGCATTATAATTTTAGAATGGAAAATCGGACACTGATTGAACTGATATATCACATGTCAAGTAATAAATGAAAACTTATATATTTTTTTAAGTTGGTTATTTAACGATGTTGTATCAACTAGTAGGTTATTTAGCGTCGATGAGATTGGTGATAGTGAGATGGTATTTGGCGAGATGAGGCTGAAGATTCGCCATAGATTACCTGGCATTCACCTTGCGGTTATGGAAAACCTCGGAAAAAACCCAACCAGGTAATC
This sequence comes from Periplaneta americana, assembly GCF_040183065.1. Classification (NCBI taxonomy): domain Eukaryota; kingdom Metazoa; phylum Arthropoda; class Insecta; order Blattodea; family Blattidae; genus Periplaneta; species Periplaneta americana. The sequence goes on from NC_091133.1 coordinate 58,104,680, forward strand.
AGCCCAAGCAGAGATTGAACCCGCGCCCGAGTGCAACTTCAAACCGGCAGGCAAGCATCTTAACCAACTGAGTCATGCCGGTGGCCTCAAAACTTGTTGGGTCAGTGAAAATAAAGAAGCATTTTATATTATTTCCACAGGAAAACTATGGCCTAGAGTTCCCTCCAGCAGCCGCCACTGAGTCTAAGAAGAATAGATCATTTGGAATCATAAGTTAGGGGCATAGAACACCATTAAAAGAAATTGTGAGAGAGCTACTGAAACTGATTAAATTTCAGGGCTAAGTAGCCCACCTCTTGATGTAATAGATGGGTTCATTGAGGCTGAAGTGCTCAAGGCTAACCTCTCCCATTCTGGTTCTGTTTTATTTCTAAATAACTGTATTGGGGATTGGTGGACTTGCAGAGGTGGTATACATTGGCACCATCAACACGATGCACTTTGACATCGCCAAGCTGATGCTGGAGGCAGGGAAGCATGTATTGTGCGAGAAGCCCCTTACACTCAACCTTAAGCAGACCAAAGAGCTGGTCAGTTTGGCCAAGCAGAAGAAGCTGTTCCTTATGGAGGCTGTGTGGTCACGCTGTTTCCCTGCCTATGAGGCCTTGAGAAAGGAGTTGGAAGCAGGGACAGTGGGAGAGGTGCTGCAGGTCATTGTTAGCTTCGGCGTTGTCATAGACGAAATCGACAGGCTAAGGTATGTTTTTATTTTGTAGGGTGAAAAGAGCATGAGTTTTATTTCATCGTAAATTGAATGTATGGTTTACTGAGAATGAACTCATGTACAGTCAGAATGAGAAACTTGCATTATTTATAGAGTCTTTTTAATCGAAATATTTTCATTTTATATATATATATATATATATATATATATATATATATATATATATTTATTTATTTATTTATTTATTTATTGGATATATTTTATTTAACATGAAAACTATTAGAATACTTTGTGACTAAGGAAAGGCGTTTTTAATGCTCTAATGCTATGATAAACTTAATTATAAATAATGTTATCTTTTGTTAGATTGCTTTAAGATGTCATTTTTTTATTTATTGAGATATAAGTGTTTCTACTTCAAAGTACTACTTCCTATCATCTGTCCTATCTAATACCTAGTTCAGGAAATCTTTAATTGAAAAATTATATATATAAAATGAAGGAAAAAAGCATTGACATGATGAAGACAAGTCATTTTGTATAATAAACCTTTGTTCGAAAATGTTGTTTTTATCATTAGCGGACACATCGAAGTCGACAGTATAGTTCTTCTTAAACAGGTTACAGTGATTGAGGCCTAAGAGTAATGCGAATGCTAGGCAATTTTGCTTCTGACTAATCAAGTGCAAAAGGGAATGGTCTACAGAGCTTGCATTGCTTACTCGTCAGGATTATGATATACTTAATGTAATGTAATGTAAAATGACCGAAAATTATAACATATGATGTAGAATGGTGCTATTTACGATTGGCAAGCCAAATACCAACTTGATAATTCACCAATGTCAGGATTTTCTATCCCATCACATTTCCAGGACCATGTGTTCAACCTGGACAAATCGGTATAAGTTTAATGCTCTTTTTTATTTTTCTTTATTCTTTTGTTGATATTTCAGGGAATAAACAAAACCATTTCAAATATTCATGGACGTAAAATACAGTGAGTTCCAATGAACGTTCCCAATGTTTCTGTAGGCCAACCAATGGCAGGTCCCCCTCCTACCACCACTGCTTGCATTCACGAACTCATAGCACTTCGTCAGATTAAAACTTATATACTATGTTACATTCGGTATGCACCCTCAATCCCCCTCACAGTAGCTGCTGGAAGTGTTACCCATCTTGTGTGATATACAATTCACATCACGATGTATGACTTGAGGCTTTCCCGGCGTTTGATATTCTTCAGTGAAGAAGATGGCAGAGCTAGCCATCGAAAGCTTGGAAGCTAATCTCCAACTCACCTGGCTGAGAACCCGAGAAGAGTTATTCAATTCACATCATATCATTTGCAGAACCTGTTTCATTAAACCTATTCACTGAATTTAGTATCTTTTTCTTAGCTTACTCGTCACTCCTGACTGGTGTTTATGTTATCCTTTAGGCATAAGCTCTTTTTGTGGTGGTAAGAGAGGGGGAATGAGGTAAAGAGAAATAGAGATCAACATGTGGAAGCTGCATGGTTGGTGAATCCCTGTCCCGCAAAATTAGCTGTCCCAGTCAGTAGTCTAACTTTGATAGGCAGCAATAAACACAAGGAATGACTCAGCTAAGAATAAGTGCAGTTTATTATCTTGTGCTGTTTTTTTGCATTGGTTACATATTCAGTACGTGAACGTGTACACTTTTTGAGAATATACAGTCTTAGACACAAAAAATAACTGCTCTCCTGTAGCGTGAATTTGTGTAAGTCCACTTTGAGCAGCATCTGGTTCACACGACTCTTCGCCATAGATTACATAGATTATTTATAATACTTGACCTGTAAACAGACAGAAAAAGTGACAAACAAAACAAAGAAAAAACAGAGTGGAGTTATGCATAAGAAATTCCTTCACGTGTAAACCTAAAGTCTCATGGAATCAACTGAAGTCTTCCAAACGGGACTTAGTGTATGGTAGCTGGTCATTTTTTATCTAAGACTTGATATGTGGAAAAAGAAATTGTGTTGTAGAACAAGGGAAAACTTAAGATGTAAATTTCCCAATTTCCTAGTTCCATGTAGAAAAACAATATTAAATTCAGTGATTAGGATTAATGAAACAGGTTCTGTGAATGATGTGATATTACATAAGTGAAGAGCCATGAGTTTATGGATGCAAACAGTGACAGTAGCAGGAGACATCTGCCATGGTTGGTCGACAGAAATGCTGGAAACATTCACTAGGTCTATTGCACATTGTCAACAGCTCTTCTTACAGAATTCAGGTGAAGATATATGTCTAACCACAAAATATAGTACAGTGAAACCTGTTCAAATCGGAACCTGAATAATCCAGAATCCTGTCTATTTCGGAACAATTTATTGGTCCCGGCAAAATTTGTATGTATTATGTGTAATTTTTCCTGAATAAAACGGAAACTGTCCAATGCGGAAACGGAAACTGTCTGCTACTGTTCAAAACGGAAACAATATTTTGGACACACTATATTTTGTAACTATATTTTGAAACAGCGTGTAACTTCAAGAAATATACGAAATATGTAGGGCACTAAGATAAAAACAAGTTTTCTTTGCAAAATTCTAGAGAGTACGAGGGTGTGTTGGCCTGTCGGTCATAAATTTTATTACCCTGTTGACTAGGCAGACGAGTCCCTTGAAAGATTTTCAATGCTTCACACCCGTGTACTGTCGTAGCTAAACAGAGCGCAAGTGTAGTGATTTCCAGGTAAAAAAAAAAGTTGCATAAAATGCGGCATTAACATTAAGTGATGAAGTAAAAGTTATCGAGATAAAGGAAAATTAGAAACAAAGTCTATGTGAATTAATGTTGAAGTACAGTTGTGGAAAACTCAGGTGTGACACTTTAAAAAATAAAGATCATAATGAGTTAGTGGCACGTGACCAATATTGGTGACACAAAAGGAACCAGAAAGCAATTGTTTATGTGAAAATAAATGAACTATTGTGAGAGTGGGTTCTTCATGACCTTTCAAAGAACAAGCCAATTTCTGGATCTGTTCTGCAAAGCAAGCTATTGAACTGGGAAAGAAATGAAATAAGCCAGAATTCAAGGCTTCTAATAGATGGCTCCTAGTCCAATTAAGTAATAATGTGCAGTGATATGCAGTACAGTATTAGAGTGTAGTGTTAGATATTAAATATGAGATTAGTAAACTTTAGTAATGTTTAATGACTAATGAGTGAGTTACGATAATATTTATACAGAAAATGAGATTTTAATCAAGATGATTCACCAACGTAATAAGCGACAGAAAGCTGATTTAATGTGATGAGTGTTAAATGGAATATTTTGTACTTATTGCAGTTTGGGACATGCCATTTTGTTTTTCATGTATATGAATGACAAAATATTCCATTTTAATGTCACACCTGAATAATACGGAAACTTGTCCACAATGGAAAAAAAATTAGGACCATGTCACTTCCGTCTTGAACAGTTTTCACTGTAATTGAAATGTAAATCTCCTTCTCCCCCCCCCCCCCGGTTTTAATATTAATTTATAAACAAACAGTATCAGTGTATGCAAAATTTACTCTCTTATTTTACACTGTTGTTATTGTACTTAACGAAATACTGAGTTTATTGTGTTCATATTTATGGACGTATGACTGGTTGCAGACTGAAGGAGCTGGGAGGAGGTACCACGTTGGACTTGGGTGTATATGTCCTCCAGTTCGCGCAATTGGTTTTCGGACCATCGGCTCCAGAAAGTGTTGTGGCACAGGGATACCTGAATGAGAATGGAGTAGATACAAGCACCAGTGTCACCCTCAAATACAAGGGAGGAAAGACTGCAACTCTTAACACACACAGCAAAGTGAAACTGCCAAATGAAGCCTATGTCATCGGGACCAAGGGCACTATCAAAGTGAGTGCAAATCCAACATCTGCCTCTATATTGAATATCGATGATCTGTGCAATAAAATGTGTTGTGGCTCTTGCAGGTCATTGAGCCATTTTGGTGTCCCACCACGATAACGACACCTGAGAAGACGAAAGAGTTTATTCTGCCAACTGCATCAAAGCCTTTCAACTTTACCAACAGTGCTGGTTTGCGTTACGAGGCAATGGAAGTACGACGTTGTCTCAGACAAGGTTTGACAATTTTATTACCATCATCACAATTGTCATTGTCATAATCATCATCAACATGTCACTGCATGTGTGGATAGCATGTTGTTACAGATTAAGTGTTTCAGAATATTAATTATATTAAATAATGATATAAAAAAGAAGTCCCATGGGGGATGTAGAGGAATCTCCATACCTTCATGACATTAGCACTTGAATAATGTACTGTATACCTAGGCCGTTGTAACCTTGCACCTGACAGCTTTACGTAATGTTAGTAGTGAGAAATACGATGTTGCGACAATGACCACTCACTGTACAACAGCTGCCTTAACTTACGCAGAGTTTGCTATTCTGCTCCATTAATAATAAAAAATAAATAATCCGAGGCACAACAGCCCATGAAGAGCCACACCCGACCAGCCGGCTGCTGGTCTCACGTCCACACGCCGAAGCAGAGGTGGACGATCATCCAACGAGAATGGAGGTATCGTGTGGTTAGCACAATGATCCCCCCCAGCTGTTAATCTATTAAATCAAATGGTAATTATTATGTAACTCCATTTTTATTACTATCCTCTTAAATAGACTTAAAGCTTTTTATGTCTGCTGTATTACATAATCTGTAGAAATGGAGGACGCCTATATGAAGAAATTCCTTCTGCTGCTCGTAAAATTGACGAGTCATTTGCACCAATTCTGACGGCTAACAAAAAGGATTCTCACTACATGAGTTACCATTTTCTTAACAATGTATTTTTTGTGACATTTCATAGAAGTGCTACAAATTATTTATAACTAACTGTAAGACTAACACACGTTACGCACACAGTATGTAGGAAACCGACAACACAGCAGTGTTATGTGTAGCAGCATGAGCAGCTGATACAAAATGCTGCATTCTGATTGGTTCAGAACGCTACTGCACATCGTTTTTCAACTTTTTTATAGGAAGAATTGCCAATGCAAATAATTGTCAAGTGCAAGGTTATGATGGCCTGAGTATACTGTTATCAGTAAGTCCATTCTGATCTCCTTTTTATTCCCGGGTAATACACACTACTTAATTTGGCAGGAGGCTGAGTGGACCCTAGGGCATTTCTGGAAGTTATTTTTTTTATTTTATTTTCTGCCATCATGGAGAATTGCTCCGAATCAACAGACATAATATGGTTCATTCTCTCATCGCAGCTTCAATCCGTCAGAATGCTTCCTATGAGGTTTATGAGGAGGTTGGTTGCGTCTCTTCTGATGGCTCTACTAGATGGGCTGATATCATCATAATTGATCGGCAGAAGGATAAGGGTGTCATTCTTGATCCCATAATCCGTTTTGAGATGCATGAGCAACAGCCACAAGAGGTGTGTCGTGAAAAACAAGTCATATATGAGCCTTGTTGTCAGCATCTTGGAGCACAATACCACATTACACATTGGACAGTTTTTGGGCTCATGTTCGGTGCCCGTGGCACGATCCCACGTGAAACTTTAAATCAACTTAAACAATACAAAATTTCTGATGCAACGATTGATGCCATAGGATCTCACGTGTTAAAATCATCCTTAGCTATAATTAGTAATCATTTGTACCCAACAAAATTTTTATTGTAAATGATTGATTTATCTTAATGTTTTTTCTTTTTCTTTCCAAGTGTCACAAAATTGTTTTGTTTACTTATTATTCTTTATGAATTGATTAGTAGGCCGATCTATCGAACCCTTATTTAGGGCGGCTTTTGTTTATACAAATTATCTTTAATGCAGGGCTTTAGAGTTTATCTTTAGCCAAAGTGCTAATGGCAACATGCAATATTCATAGAAACAAATAAACAAATGTACAAACAAACAGTGAAAAGAGTACATAAATAGATATATAACATGAAAGGAAGAGTAACAAATTTTATATTTGGAGGGCCATCATCTTCTCTCTTGCTTCCCAATACTTCTCTACCAGTGTTGTTGAGGACAGATTGGGACAATCCAGTCTGGAAGTTTGGCAACAAGAAAAATTCCAGTATAACAAAGGGAATCAATTTTTATAGTTGTGTTTTTGTTTCTAAAACACATTTTGGCAGGCGAAGCATCATCCTGTAGTAACTAGGACAGAATATAGTTCAAGCCACATATTTCTGGAATAATCCCGCCGAATCTAAGACAGGTAGCAAACCTGTATTGAATGATTTTCAATATTTCCATATTTTGTCATTATCTAGAACCATTCTAGAATTATGATAGCTTGACATAGACGAAATTTACCATATATTATATTACCTTTGAAATAAGATAATAGGCGAAAATTGTGATTAGTAGAGTTAACTGTTTTATATGGGCGAAAAGTGGTGGGTAAAGTTTACATTAAGTCCACTAATTCACGAACACGATTATTTTATGTACCTACGGCCCTACCTTAATCTAAAATACAGGATCGATGGGCTTACTTCTGCTATGAAGAAAGCTATCAAAGAATTTATATTGCTGTAAAAGTTTACTTGATCACTTACGACGACATTGACAGTAATTTCTTTCGTAAGTTAGGAAAGGTGTAATTCTGTGATGATATGAAAACTTTTTTTCATATGCAGATAAAGATAGTTGAAGATGAGTGAGAGATATTTATGTTGGTAACATTGACTGTAAAATTTATGATTGTTGCAGATCTGCTGGAGAGTCCAAAGATCACACACGAGGACAGCATCATTCTGGCACAGCTAGAAGACGAAATCAGAAGACAACTTGGTGTTGTATACGATCAAGACTAGCGGGGCCTGCGCTTATGATAGCAATAGAACAATACATTTAACTCTTTAACTACCACTCTGTTTTCTGATGTTATGTTTGTACTGTATGGGACATTGTATTGTCAAGATGAAATGTAGGAAGACATAGTGGTTTATCTACAGGAAGACGTTTTCGTTATACTTCCACTAAGAAAGGGAATTATTCGAAAGAAAGCCTTTTCCCAGGATGGAATATGTTGTATGTTGCGAGAGATAGCTATCCTAATATATACCGAATGTAACTGACAAGTACAGAACTTAATGTGAGAGAATCATGGTGCAGAAGGAAGAATTTCAATACATCAGTAGTACATAATGAAAATGTGTGTGATTAGAAAATGTTAGTCATATGGCAGATTCAAGCTCATAAACCATGCTCCATAGCATTCAGTTTTTCACATATTGTTTAAATGTTACATATTCGCTTATATAAAATGTATAACAATATTAAAAATAATGTAAATTACTGGTACCATTTTTCTGTGAAATATCTCGTAACTGAAAACCTCTTTCCTGTGTATGAGTTGAAAATATAATTATGTTAAAGTGACATAATTATGGTATAATTTAAGGTGAAATTAGTCATTTTTTATATAATCTCTTTTGAAAAAAAAAAGTTTGTGATGTAAGGACTACATGTTAAGGATTTTGTAGTTCTCTGGTGCCATGTGAGAATGATCTGTTGTGTATAACTGAAAGTTCTAGACTATTTTTTAACAACCTATTCATGCACTGCCGAATTTGGTGTCAGTGTAACTTTATATACATAAACTAATTCAACACCAGAATATGTAGAAATTTAGATTAAAAGTTTATATTCATTTGTTCTACAAGTAACTTAAATATGTTTATCACACTAGGAAATAACAATCAAGAAATGTAACATAATTACAGATCATTACTGTAAATGTGTAGGTAAAATATAACCAACTAGGAAATATATAATTGTATATAACAATCACATAAAGTTATTTGGTTATGTGATTATTACGTATTTCTAATCTCGACATGAGCTGACAGTGCTTCTTTTTGTAATTTACTGTAAATAAATCTATATAGAGTCAATGGTAAAAATTAATCCCACAGAAAAGCAGATAATATTCTTCGCCAGCTTTGTCCTTTGGTCCCTAAATCTCTATAGTATAGAATTCTTTAGTTGGCAGAGAAATTTAGACAGAGAAAGATATATTTCTTACCTCTCACTCACTCAGTGGCTGACCGGACATCTACGGGGGAGGGATGGTGGCAAGAGACAGACACTCTCCATAAAACTATTTGTATGTGCAGTGGCGGATTCTTCTACTTCTACTTCCATGTTGTCGTCACCGTCATCGTCATCACTATCAGAGTCCAAACTTATTACGAAACGATCCACCACTTTGTCAATCATTCCATCCCTTTCCCAATAAAAAATCCTCTTCCTTTTTAACATGTTCACACGCATTTTTCCAATTCTCTGGCGTGAACTTGGACAACGCTTCTTCAAATAATTTTATGACTTCACTGGATTTGAAAGATACATTATATTTAGCGACATCATTTGTCACTTGTGTCCAGATGAACTCAATGACACTAAAATTACAGTGGTATGGTGGCAGTTGCACTACGGTACGCCAGTGTGGTTCACTTTGAGCTGAGGTATCCAGTTTGTACCTTACCATTTTCTCCTTTTTAAAATTTTATTATGTCGTACAATACGATTTTTGTCGCCTTTGGGTCGTAGTCTATGTTGTTCTGACGTAACTAAGATCGCATGTCTGATTTAGAAGATGCAAAAGTGGAAGCTGTACAGAATGTAAGAGGCGTTGTCCATTACAATGATGCTGTTTTGTGGAATGTTCGGAAGGAGTTTCTTTTCGAACCAATGTTTGAAATTAACAGCGTTCATTTCTTGACTTAAAACTGTGATAGGCTCCTGGCATAAATCCACAGGATGATCCAGCATGCACAATAATAAATCGTCCCCCTTTTCCTAAGAGCACGTTCAGAGGAATGTCACCATCGTCACAAATCAAAATTTTGCTCTTCGTGTGATTAATGTTTATCCATGTTTCGTCTAGGTAAACGATAGGGCGGCCATTATTCTTAAGTCGCGCATCCTCCTTAATAATTGGAATTGCTTAGCAATTATATCGGGTTTCTCTGTCAGAAGCTTCCGTCCGAAGTTATTCTTAGCGTGACGGAAATTAAGTTTTTTTAGTCTTTACCGCACCGATCATTTGCTGCCATAAAATAGCCCAGACTTATCGAGAGCATCACGAATATCTTCCACACTCGGACTAAAATCAGTCTTGCAGAAGGAGTAAATCTGTCTCTTGATGGCGGCCGCAGTGAATGAGTCTACAGTATATTAGTTTTTGTGGGAGTTCTTTTCGGCCGCTTTTTGCCCGGAGTTGACACTTTTTTTCCTGATTCATCTGCTTCTCTCTTTTCATTTAGGATACGGTAAACAGTGCGTTCAGATACTCCACACGCAGCAGGAGTTTGCTTTGCTACTTCGACTATGTTTATTGTAGGGTTTCCGACTTTCAAAGCATCATACTCCTCCACGAAAAACTTATGTACATTGCACACTATTTCCCTGGCATCAGACTGTAGTGGCTTTCCTCTTGTTCCTACACCAAGAATCACAAACACTAGGACAAGTAGGCCTAATATAAAGCACAATACTTCTAACATTTTAATTATAAAATTATTATAAAGGCCTTCTCAAACTACACTGAAAAATGTTGTTAACACATAGTTGTAATAACATCCACCACTGACAACCTTTCCAGATGTCCTGGTGAGGGAGGGGGAGGAAATAAAGAGGAAATGCTGTTCTACAAGTGTCTGTGTCATAGGATTAGTTCAACTCACCCTTCCTGACCCTTCCCAAGACATCAGTTAGCTCTGCCAATTCTAGTATATTGTTGTCCTTTTAAGTGGCCTAATATGACAGTCTGAGTAGAATAAATCCAAGTACTGCAGTGTTAATACTGACAGGCCAGTTCAAAAGGGAAACAACACAAAATTTAAAGTTTTAAGAAAACTGCATTTTAAAGTTTCATATTGCTGTTTCAATCCAAAGATCACTGAAATTACTCCAAATCCTAGTCATGATGTTTTATGTATAGTTACTTACTTACAAATGGCTTTCAAGGAACCCGCAGGTTCATTGCCACCCTCACATAAGCCCGAAAAGGCTTATTGTATGGATTCATAACAAGCTGTTTTTTACGGTGATGGGTTGTATTTTTCACAGCAACATGAAAATTTAAAATGCAGTTTCTTTCAAAACTTTACATTTTGAGTTATTTCCCTTTTGAACTGGCTCGTCGATATTACAGTACTGTAATTTTAAAAGCACGTATCTGCTCCCTGTTAGAATCACAATGAGAAATTAGAGATGGATTACATTAGTCCTGAACACTTCAGTCGTAATGTGCCCTAAGATGAAAAGGGTGGAGTTACAAAGCCTTCAAACTTTTATTCAATTTCAGAAGGTGATTCACAGTCCTTTATTCTCTGACGCAGATTTATTATGTCAAACAATTGATATCTCCTGAGACTTAATGAATCGCATTCACTCACATCTTCTTCTGTCTGACAAAGCCTGTTTCTAACCTGTGCATATGTTTTGTAGGGATACATTACATCATCAACAAATACACTCCAGTTCTCAAATGGGGCTCCAAAACAAAGGCCTGCTTTGTGGTATACTTAAAAAGATTCTGTAGCCATTCCCTTGTAATGTCTTATGCCCATACAAGATATTCAGTATGAGCATACTCCATTTCTCCCATTTCTTCACTGCAGAGCATCTCAAACTACATTTATTCTGGTTCAACAGGCATATTTCCAGGCACATCCTTTGCCATGAAGTCGGTTGTCTCATTGTCAGCTATGTCAGACGCCCAGATGAGTTATATAGGCTGTTCTCATATTCTTACGAAACAGGCTTCTATTACAATGCCTTCTGGCTGGAATGCAATGAATGAGAAACTCCTCAAGATTGAGTTTAATGTCTTTCCTAGATCTCATGCCATAGATTCCAGCAGCAACTCTGTTATCCTTCGTCCCCTGACACATATTCCACATTGCCAGTTCTTTCAAGTGATAAAAAACTGATATAAATTGAAATCTTTTAAAATGATTGAGAGTGAATGACAAGGATTCATATACACTAATTTAACATGCATACCATACAAGCAAGTTCAAATATGGACTTCACATATGTGTGCACATGCAAGTTGTTTCGACAGACTTAATGTAAAGTGATGTAGAAGTAAGAGAAAAATTCCACTCCTGCCTTATCTCTTCAGAAACTAGTATAAACAAGGAGAATGTTTATGTATCAGATTATGTTAGTGTTATTTTATTGGTTCTGTGTTTCAAAAGTGTGTAAGTATGAATTAACATATAAATATTCAAAATGAAATGCTTTTTTATGTTAAAACGAGAATTTAGTTACAAATATTTACAATGCATAGTGTTCACTTTCAGTAGTCTAGTTTTCATCATGCTTGCTTGCTATAGGTTCAAAAGTTCTTACTATGGTTTCTTTCGGAAGAAAATTAAAGCCAGAGGTTTCGTGTCATAGATTTAAAGCATTTAAAAGAGCCTTTCTGAATGAGAGGATTCCAAAAAAAAAATTTTCTGACTTTCTCTCCAATTGCAAAAAATTCAACTCTTACTAGTCATCATCTATTATTCTATCATCAGATGGATACTATTCGTCTTCTGAGTTCTTCATCATAGAAATAGGATTTAACATTGCCACACTGGCAGAGTTTAGGAAGTCTGAAGGTACGGTCACACGTCGCTACTTTTGTAGCGATGCAGTACAAAAAACTGCGCAACTCTTGTACTGCGACGTGTGAACAACGGTGCAACCCGAAAAGTAGCGGCTGCCGAACCTGCTGCCCGCTACTTTTCCATGCTGCGCGCAGCTTAAAAGTAGCGGCGTGTGAACAGGGTTCTCAGGGTTGCACCTGCAGCATTTTTTATATCGATTTTGTTGAAACTTTTGCTGCGGTTGCAACCAGTATTACCACCCAAATGTGCCAATGATACTTTTATTGTTTGGATATATTTTAATGTTAAATGTGATGAAAATAAATTATTTGTAACAATTATTAAATACACAACACAGTCTGAGCATAATTGCTGACGATATAATTCATTTTTAAATTTTCCGTAGCATAGTTCCAAACAGGAGGGTTGCCAACATTGATTACATGAATATACTGTTGGTTATCATTTAAGTATATAGGCGTTTTTAAAAGCTTATAGTAAAAATAATGCCAATTTCTGAATACTAGATACGACAGAAAAGCAAATAATAGATAAGGAAGCTTTCGCATGAGTTTCTTAATAATGCGAACATAACCACAAAATGTATATTGAGAAGTCAACACGGAGATGGAAACCTGCAGCATGACTGCGGCTGCAAAAGTAGCGCCTTGTGTGTGAACAGACTCGCAACCTCCAGTTGCAACTTTTGCAGCACTCGGGTTGCGCAGCACGAAAAGTAGTGTGCAGCGCGCTACTTTTGGCTTATGTGTGAACACGACACGCAACTTTTGCAGCTGCAGTACAAAAGTTGCACTGCAAAAGTAGCGATGTGTGACCGTACCTTCACTGACCATATTGGGAGGCACTTCAAACCAACAATACTGGATAGCTTGCCATCACCTTATTACATTTCTCTGTAAATAGGCATTAATGGAAATCTATAGATATGAGAATTTCTGCTGACTATGATGGGTTCCACTTTTTATATATTAAGAATAAGAAAACGTTATCTATATATGAGCACAGGAAAATAATATTTGTAGATTATCGGACCAAATCTAATGACAGACTAGTTGTATAATAATATGAAAACATTCCAATGATTCTTGCTTGTGCTGTCTACATTGACAAGAGCAGGAGAATAAATTTATTTTTGTTGATGCCTCAAACTCAACAGAGAAGTTCGTAGCTCAGTTACAAGACCTTTTATCATTATTGAGTTATATTTGTCTCTCACTGGGACAGAGCTTTAAAATATTCTACTTATCTTTCTAGTCACAATGATAACACAGTTGTTGTTAATATGGATCAACTTTCTCTTATAGACCAAGTCTTCTCTTCTCTTGTGTTCTATTAAAATAGATAACTGCAAATTGATTATGTATGGAAATAGCTGATTCGTATTTATTTAATATATTGTGTAGTTGATGGTATGATATGTGCGGTATAGAGATCTATGTAACGTCAAACAATGCCTTTTAATATTCACATATTAATGTGATATTTATATTATATCGGACAATTTTGGTTTCATGTTCATATAAAGATGCTATACTATTTTGTAACATTTAAAGATATACAAATAATTAAATGATACCTATAGATAAACAATTATGGATTATATAATACGAAAATGAAGTTAATAAAATTGTTGTTCATTCATATATATTACAAAATATTCTTATTTTTGACACTCAGGAAGCTACAATAAATCCTTTATTTTACCATGTACAGTGTAAGATGAATAAATGTGACAGGGACAGATTACAGTAACCTGAAGAAACACCTACAAGTCACTTCTAATTCTTTGTCTAGGTCATATGAAAATGAAGAAGATACCTTAAAATTTTCCTTCTTCCAGTGCCATAAATTGGGTGGAGTCTGGTACTAACAGTTTGAGAACTGCTATTTGGTTCTGATGAAATTAAAGAAATGTGACAATAAAATCATACAACAGGCCTTGACATTCAGTTATTTAGACTTCAGTATTTCATGCAGCCAAAATATATGAATTGCTTAGAAGTCAATCAACTTAAGTTACTGTTTGAATATTTCGAGATATTTAAGGCTTTACAAAATAGAAAACAAAAATTCAGGAAGAAAAATAGTGATATTTTATTTCTGTAATATGTTGCATAAAGGCTGCACTTTTATGTAACATAAAAATTATGTGTTAATGTGGTATTATGAGTCACAATATCAAAATAATCTGACATAAGTGTTTTGCCCTCTAATAATTTTAGCAAACTAACAATACAGTAACACAGTACTTTATGGAAAGTAGTGTAAGAAACACCCATAAACAAACAAAGTACATTGGTATTAATACTGAAAATTCTTACACTACTGATAGGAAAATAATATAAATTTGAAATACATATGAAAGTAACTCAAATTTTATTCAGATGTTTGCTAGACTTTACAATGAAGTGGTCGCAAATAAAATTATCCTTTTTCACACTGCTGTCAGATAGTTATTGTGAGGAAAATTGTTGATTACATTTTTTGAACTGCTAGATGAACTGATCAAATTTTTTTTCACGACCAACAAATTTCATTCACAGATTTTTTTACAAGATAATTTACAGAGTATTTAAAAAAGGTCTAATATTTTGAGGGATCATAGTATGCATCACAACATGAAAAAAAAAGTCCTAAAGTTAATAGTTTTTACGAAAAACGTACTTAAAATTCGTGTAGTAACAACAGAATATCTTCTAATATCGATGCTTTGCTTGTTTCTTATTGGATAGCTGATATGCTATGGATAACAAGGCACAGTGTATTCACTCACTTCTATTCAGTATGAAAGCGTTGTTGCAGCTGCAAAGTTACCAGTTTCCAGTTACCCACAACCAAGTCATCGAACTATCAGCTGATAAGACAATTGCAATTTACATTGGAAGATTTACATAATTTTGGCTTGCTAATCACAGAAACCTTGAAAATATTAATCCCTTTCACCACGTCTTACCTATGTGTAAAGAGTTTTTTCTCTATAGTAGCATTAAAAACTAAATACAGCAATCGTCTGTTATCACTTGAAAAAATTTGCTTTTGTGTTTCTAATGTAAATCCACATATGGGCAAACTTTTAAATAAGAAAATTCACTGCAATCTCATTAATTTATGATAACGTTACGTATATAGTTCAGCTTTCCGAGGTTTACAATTTTATCCTGACAATCAAATTCTCTTGTGAAAATGCATCCATCACATACATAAAAATCGACAGGTGCATAGCTTTATTATGCTCAATATCTTTACATAGAACTATGTGTGGGTGTTTCGAGAAATAATGAAACAAGAAGTGCAAGGGATCTCTCTGTGTATTTTTATTTGTGAGCAGTAGCAGCAAGAGGGGGTTGCATTTTCATGTGACAGTTAATTACCAAGTGAATCGCTTCATAAAGAAAGGGCATCAGTCACATTTTTTTCGAAATTGAGTTAACATTGAATTTCCCATCTTGAATGCTCAACACATCATTTTATCAAGAAAAGAAACCAGTCCAACATTTCTTTCATCGTGATATTGTGTTCGGAATGTGAGCGTTTTGTAAAGGAAGAGGCATCAGTCTGGACAGAGTTTTTCTCCATTTCTCACAACTTAGCTAAACTGGACTGAAGCCCTTTCTTTATGAAGTGATTCAAGTAACCCCTCTTCCCCATATCTAGTGAGGAGAAAGACGTAGTTCCACGTCAAAAAATTTAATTTTGAACTGCATAAGTTTTAGCGTTGGTCTTCCATCTAGGCTGCCCGGGTTCAATCTCCAGCCAGGTCATGATGGAATTTGTGGTGGACAAAGCAGACGTTGCAAAGGGTTTTCTTGGGGCATTCCTGTTGCCCTCTATCATTCCACCAACACTCTCCACTTCCCCCCTCATTTCATTTATCATCCGCAATAGTAAAAATAGGGCTGCAGTGAAGTCTTGGGGGTAGTACGGGTTTCTGATGCTGATATAGGAAGGGCTTGGGGTTCCGGGCCCAGATTACTAGCATTTAGACTGGACCTGGTTCTATCAGGGGCTGAGGCAGGATGGCCCACCTGTCAGCATCAGCTGATCAGGAAAAACTTGGGGCCCCAGGACTCTGGAGCTCATCAAGCTACTCGTTCGTGAAGCAGGACCTGGCTCTAGGCTGAGGTAGGTTGGCCCACCTGTCAGCGTCAGATTCACGAATTCCACCCAGGCTACCTGTCAGACTTGGACAATCATCGCATATAAGGGCGCATAAAGAGTCAAACTGTGCCTATGTGGTCCAGCCATTGTAAAATCCAAGCAAATGTAGGTTTAATAAAAATGTGTTTTAACAATCTTGTATCTAACAAATCTGTTTTTAATATATTTGTACATTTTTCTCAGAAATTATGTTTCAATTGCGGTATTGTGTACATGTTAAATTATTTTTATTTCGCTACAGTACCCCATTGACTTAGCACCACGACTAGGCTGACCAGATTTTTTATGGTCCAACAGGGGACATCGGCAATTTCAAGAAAAACCACAAACATTACCTAGTCACTCTCTGTTGAAATGTTGCAGAAAATACATGTAACAGTAAATACAATGATAGAACTTCATACACTAAATTTGTAGAATATCTTAACTTTTTTAATTAAATCCATAAACACACATAACTCCTATACATAATCATAGCCACTAAGAATAAATTCAATTTCAGTACTGATGCATGCATGAAAGTCTTTCACATAATATTGTACACACTGAACTCTAACACATTTTACAAGTATTTGTCTGAAGAATGTATCTTTTTAAGGATATGTTCATTCCCATACAGCTTCACACTAAGTTTTCCACATGAGAAATGACAGTTTGTTTTCACTTGTAACAAAGCTGTAACTGTTTTAACTTCATTCTTGACTTTCGATGAGTCAAGATTGAGTTCATTGTGGAGAAAAGTCTTTCGACTGATGAATTACTGACTGGAAGACATGATTAATGACACTATTTTGAGAAGATTTTCAAATGAAATGGAATTTTTTTTTTAAATGTTGAAAAACAGACAAAGCTGCTATATTTTTCTCAAAGAGTGCAGAATGTCTCATACCATGTTCGCTGGTTCTTTTGTCTGATAACCTCCATTTTATTTCATGGAATGCAGTTCAGTGACTCCTTTGAACACCCACTTACAGATTTATGACTTCCTATGCAAATACCTCTGACAATTCCATCCTGTCCCCTCGTCCCAACATTGCACAGTTGCCACAATACTGGTGACCCTCGAAATGAGAAAGTGAGACTGACGGGATTCTTGGAATTCGGAAAAGATGCGGCAACTCTGCCTCTACGTGGATTTGATGGGAGCCTGTCAATTCTTCTAAACGAGGGTTGTGATTGGTTACTAACAGGAGAAGACAAGATTTCCGTCACAGTAAGGAAGACATTTATTTATGACAACCAATTAGTAGGGAGCAGTAGAAGGTCTGTCAGCAAAGTCCTTTCTATGAAACTGCACTCCATGAAATAAAATGGAGTATACTGACTACTGAGAACCGTTAAAAAATGTGCATGAATCGCAGCAGTTCCAGTAAAATGTTATTGAAACAAAATCAAAGCTTCTGGGGACATTTCGCGGGTGCTCGTGTAAAGGGGGTTAAGTATGATTTGGCTAAACTGGAATAAGTACAGATTTGAACTATCCACAATTACTTTTCTTTTCTGTTAAAGGGGTTAAGTCATTCTTCCATCTATGATGCAGTTACAGTGCTCCGTATTTTGTGACAAAGGAATTTTGTTCAGTACCAAAGGAGAGAAGTTTACATACCTTGCAATTTGACTTAACCCCCCTTTTACACGAGCACCCGCGATTTGCTCCCTGGGGACAGCAACTCAAAACCGGGGACGTCTGGTCAGCCTAACCACGACCCCCCTGGAGGTAGCAACACAAGTTTGAGAAACACTGCCTTATATATAAGAGCTAGATCATGCTACAATTATTCTCTTAACTGTAATTTTCAAAATGACTCTGATCGATTAAACCTCATATTAACAAAGTGCAGGTTAGGAGTGGTGGAAGTGCAATACGTACTAAACACAGACCTCCTCTTAGTGCAGATATTATAAAAGGAGCTCTAACATTCTGCATCTGTTTGGCCTTTTAGCTGCATGTGAGGCGTATTTTGTCTTATAATGCTCTTTTACTTTCCTTACTTTAGAACTGGACAGTGAACATAAACATAAGATAAAAGTGGAAAACATTTATATACCTACCTACAATAGAGAATGGTTAATGCAGCGCAAAAAACAAATACAAACTCATTATGACATTGTGTTTCCAAATAATGTGCTTTCTTAAAAAGAGGAATAAAAAGAAGCATTTTAATATCTAGATGATCAGATTTTAAGAGTTTGTTTTTGCTTATAATTTATGACCGAGTAACATAATACCCCAGAATTAAACATGTGTTACGAATGTAGCCAGACGGAGATATAAACTTGACCTTCGCAAGACTTGTTATGCAAGACACAAACAAAATCGGAGCAATCTCACATCTGCTGATTAGATTGCAGGTTCTCTGTCATCAGTCTTAGAGGTGAGTTCTCACATATGCCTGAAGGTTTAGGAATTTCTTGATGAATATGCCTGTTTCTAGTTCTACTTATTTCAGTTTTATTGTCATACAATCTGTTTATATTTTCTTAAATAATGGGCCACCTACTGTTGCGATCTCTTATGTTTTCTTTAAAGTCAACATTTTAAGAAAGTTTATCATGGATAAAGGAGTTATGCACTTGAAAAAATGTGTACCAGTAATGTAACAGTTTATGAATCTTATTAACTGAAGAAATATTATTTGAAATAGGCAGATGAAATTAAAAAAAAAAAAGGTACCGTATGTAAGTTATTCAGGATTCAAGTATAAATAGAGGGAACAATTATATTAACAGAATTTGTTTCATTTTTTTATACGTTGGTATTGGTTGTGTTGTGTACATACATACAGACTCTTTACAATTACAATACCAGAATCTACATTACACATTTTAGAAATATCAATACACTTTTATACATCTTTGGTGTCAGATATTAAGTGACTAAAAACATACCGGTACCTACATAAGGAAATAACAACTTATTCACAAACAACATAACATTATTTCTTAGTTTCATGTCGATTATAATTTCAGTGCGTAAAAAACGAAATGATTAATTAAACAAAAACATAACACTGCCGATATCTTTAGAACTTCATGGTTCAGAGAATTGGGAAGTAGAAGTGATAGGAAGTAGGCCTACATTAGAAGGAGGCCGGATAATTGAGAGGCTGGACTACTGAGGGCCGGATTAGCAAAAATCTAGTATAATTTATTATAAACGAAAAAATATATAAGCACTGATGAAAAGAAATCAGTCTTTTCACTTGGGATATACTGTTTTTCAGTCATTATATGTTGCATTACTGTCTGTAGGCCAGTTGAAAAGTTCTTCATAAAATGCTGTATGTTCACTTGAGACATAGGGCCTACTGCTTCATTTTTTCCATGTCTTGCACTTCTTTCTGTTTTATTGACATTTTTCATGCTGGATAGACTGGGCTTGTTGGTGGAAGACCAGATTCTCGCAAAAGTGCCATGAAGAATGCGTGGCTTACTAATTCATTGATACTACTAGATACTTTGATGTACCCAACTCTGTCATGTTTATACTCAAAGTGGAAGAGGCTACACACGGCAGAATTGATTATCTCACTTCTTCGTTTATTCCCTCTTTCTTCAGAAACAGCAGTTTTTTTGTAATGTTTCTTCTGTTTTCAGCTGTTCGCACTCAGTCACCACTGCCAATTGAAGAGTTTTAAAACAATTCTTGTCATTGATTACTGACCAATTAAAATAAATTGCGATTTTTAACTTGCCTCTAACAAGCCAACTAACAAGCAAAGACGAGTTTATCGATGTACTTTCGAAACTACGATAAAAATGAAAATGTCAAAAATTATGACTTACGCCCTTTTAAAAAAATTCATTTCAAGTGTAGGCACTGCTGTTGATGTAATTTTGGTTTCCTTTTTGGCTAAGAAATCTGCTCTCTCATTAGTTTGCTACCATCAATTTCTCAATGCGAGGGGATGGGTCCGTGCTTATGATATGGCCAACAATGATATACTTTATTTATTTATTTATTTATTTATTTTAGTAGGTTATTTTACGACGCTTTATCAACATCTCCAACAATGGTAATTGGATGTATAATATACAAAACTGTTTCAGATTATCACATAGATAGAAATCTAGAAGCCTGAAGACTGATGAATTGAGTGGTCATTCAATTGATCCCCTACGTCCAATTCATCATCTGGCAAGAACTTCAGCCATTCCACTCCTCGGGCAAAATGATAAATGAAAATACTGTTTCCCAGTCACCACTCCTTCCAGGAATATTGGTCCCAAAAGAATGTCTCCATGTATCATTCACCACATGATTTTCCTGGACTAATTTGACAATGGTCATCAACTGCAACTTGAGCATTTTCCTGTGGCCATTACACAGTGTCTTGGTCATGTTAGTTTATATGTCCATCTAAGTGAAAAGATACCTCATCACCAAACATATCGGTTACAAAGTTTCCATATGATGTAAGCCATTCACAAAATTAAACTCAGTGTTCTGAAACGTCTTCATGTAGTTCTTTGACAAACTTTTGTAGGGATCAGATTATTTTTTATGTTAAATTACTCGGTTCACAAAATAATAAGTCCCTGACACTTCAATTACATTTGCAATCTTTTCTACTAACCATAGGGTACCAGTACTGCTACTTATAGTTATTTTCCCAAATATTATATTATATAACACTGCTCTTATTAACAATTGAAGTTCTCAAGGAACTTACTTTAAGATACTCCCACTACGGCATACACATTCACCCACAGAACGTTGTCCAGTTCACGAGCTGTCGAAATGACAAGAGTGAATTTTACAGGTACCTGTCAGTTAGTCTATCATTAGCAAAGACCAGACGCATACAGTATTGCAAATTCTACCTTCTCCTGTACACTGTTACGCCAAATTAATTTCATCCATATAACACACTCTGTTATTTTACCAGCAATAATGATGTTCTCTATGAGATTGCATTTATAGAACACTCTGTATACAGAGTGGAAGTGAAATAACCCTGCAGATTTAAAGGGACGTTATGTTTTGTGATTAAATGCACGGTTAATTAGAAAATTAAATTGGAAGTTTCAGTAGTCTGGCAACATCGCCATTAACACAGTCGTCTGTCTTCTCGCAATAAAAATCCCAATTTGAAGTTCTGAAATTATCTTTGTCATACCGACTTTTATGAAATTTCATGAAACTGTAATAATCACATAAATTTATATTGCTATAAACAATAAGCCAAATTAATGACAGACTACAGAAATACGAATTATCAAAATCACAGACAAAATGGAAAATGAGGCACATATTTATAGAACACATAAGAAGTAAATGGGAGAATCAGAAACAGAGAATCTGAAAGGATAATGCGTAAAACTGATTTTAGACTCCATACCTACAGTAGTATGAGGAGAGATATGAGAGGACTCAAAATGAGATAGGTAGACCAATAATTTTATTTTTGGAGCGAGAATGGGTACTCTGATCTAAATCATAATTAAGTTACTGTACTGAATATCATAACAATGGCCATGATGATAACGATGTTGATATTGGATGGCAGTAGTGGTGGTGGTGGATGATGATGATGATGATGATGATGATGATGATGATGATGATGATGATGATGATGTCAAAGGAAAGGAGGCAAAAGAGAAGAGAAGGATGACGTAATTAATAATATAATAATGAAATGAAGATTGTTATAATTTCTTTCTCCAGATGGCCACCCATTGGGGAATTGTCAGTGCTGGTAAAATAAGTCATGACTTTGTGACAGCTTTGAGCACATTGCCATCAGATGAGCATCAAGTTATCGCCGTTGCAGCCCAACAGCTCGAGAGAGCTGAACAGTTTGCATCCGAACACAAGATCCCAAAAGCATATGGCTCGTATGAAGAACTGGCAAGGGACCCAAATGTGGGTGAGTACGGAAAAAACATTTATTAATAAATACAATGGCCGTGTACCGAGAGGTAAAGAGAATAGTAATCCATACCAATATTACATGGTGCTACTGGTACATATCCAACAAAACATGTCACAGTAATTTATTATATATAAAAATAATAAATATATAAGGGAACAGTAATTATTGGCCGCCTATCAATCAATCTGTAGATCTATTGATACTAAGTGATTATAAACAACAATAAATACTCAGCACAATTATTTGATGACGTTTGATACCTGTACTAAAAAAATATTAAAATATGTAAGAAAAGAAATCACATTAAAAGTTCTTTAAGATGATTGCAATATCCTATAGAAATGAAACTTGGGTGACATGAAGACAGTGAAGTAGATTGCATTCAATCAATCTGTACGAAGAGAAAGGCCAACAAATAAAAATAAGATTTACGGAATTAACAAAAAGTCTCAATTTCAGCTATAAAATATACGATTATAGAAGTCAATGTCAAGATCATTGGCTTGAAGAAATAGAAGAAAAATTAACCCTTATACATATTTACCTTACACATTTAGTGTTATTAATAATAATAAGACATTCAACAAAAACAAGAGTGAGTTCCTCAGTCATCAATTTCAGGACAACAGGGAAATTATTCTTAGAATAATCTCAATTAATTCTACTATTATATTAAAAGAGGTGAATGTGCTTGTATTTTATAGAGGTGGTGTACATCGGCAACATCAACACTCAGCATTTTGAGGTGGGAAAGTTGATGCTGAAGGCAGGAAAGCACATTTTGTGTGAGAAACCCCTCACCCTGAACCTCAAACAGACCAAAGAGCTTGTGGCCCTGGCCAAGCAGAAGAAGCTGTTCCTCATGGAGGCCATTTGGTCTCGATGCTTCCCAGTCTACGACGTCCTCAGGAAGGAGCTGGAAGCAGGGACTGTGGGAGAGGTGCTCCAGGTCATTGCCAATCTGGGCGTCCTTAACG
This sequence comes from Periplaneta americana, assembly GCF_040183065.1. Taxonomy (NCBI): domain Eukaryota; kingdom Metazoa; phylum Arthropoda; class Insecta; order Blattodea; family Blattidae; genus Periplaneta; species Periplaneta americana. Next base: position 58,128,026 of record NC_091133.1, read on the forward strand.
CACATGTCGACAGGGTCAAGTACGTAGCTTTATAATTTCATTGGAAATGGTTGGCTACTACGAGACAAAATTTCCATACTTCTTGATTACACACAACACACTTTTAACATTTAAGATTGGAAACAGGTAAGGATCTCACTAGTTCTGAAGATTGCGATAGTTGTTTTCTTTACAGTCTGACACGGTTTAATAAACTAGTATGAGAAATGAAGTTTTGCCAATTTAAGGGTTGTATTGTTTAAATAAAGCATACAGAAAACCGGAATTTTTTATAAAGCTGGAGTGATTTGATATTCTTGTTTTTATTCTGTAAGCAACTGACTTGGCAATAAAGCCATTAAATGATAGAAAATGAGTTAATGGGGGAGCGAGTTTCTGAGTTTGTTTGGGTCCCAAACTGTCCATACTGTCCACGCGTCTGAAACTCCCAAGGGCTTTCCGAGCGAGTTAGTCCAAATGAACCGAGACTGTCTTATTCAGTACCATACAAATGGGCGAGCAATATCGAGACCTTGAATAGCTCTACTAAGTGTGTGAATCTCAGGGGGAATTATGTTATGAAATAAAGAGTGTTTCAGAATAATCCTACTTTAATTTCTATGTCAGGCTATGAACTTTCCAAACAACCTCGTTTGTTTCTAATCGTTAGGAGTTCAAAGTTGATATCTGTACATCAGCTAGTTTTACAACTGACGAGTCTCTAAAATAATATCAGGCATAGAGATATCAGTTGCAAAGTAGTACCTAACTAAAATTAATTCGAGACCCTTTTAACTTGTAATATTATTGGGGTGAGTGTTTTCCGGGCTAAGAGACTGTAGTCTACTAGTGATGTTACGTCCGGACGTTTTGTCTACAACTGTGGTAGACATCTTCAGTGGTGAGGTACTTGAGAATGTAGTGATCTCTTCAGTGTGCCAGGGATGACACTCGAGGGCATAGTGTCTAGTCATCCCTGGCACACTAAGGAGATCTCTGAACGTAACATACGAGAGAGAGAGTAGACTACGGCCTCTTAGTCCAGAAAACACTCACTCCATTGACGCCGACCGTGAAAGTCTACATTCGAAGATTGTAATAATATTGTTTCTGTCAATATGACCATTATGTAGCTTCTGTCATATCATATGTTAAATAATGATGATGGTGACGATGATGATAATGATGATGATGAACATAATAATAATAATAATAATAATAATAATAATAATAATAATAATAATAATAATAATAATAATAATAATAATAATGTTTTAGTCTTTTTCTTTGTCTATTTCCATTTGTTCTCATCTTACATTCCTTTTTCTTGCCCATTTCTTCATTTTAACTCTTTTCCTGTTCTTCTTCATCTTCCATATCTTATTGTTGTTGTTGTTGTTGTTATTATTATTATTATTATTATTATTATTATTATTATTATTATTATTATTATTATTCTCATCCCTCATTTCCTTCTCTTTATTTATCTTCCTCATTCATATTCATCATCTTATTCTTTCCCATCTTGTTTTTCGTTTCCTTCTTCCCTTTACTGTCCTCTTCATCTTCCTTTTTTTTTCCTTTTTCATCTCATTCTTTCTTCAAGTATTGAGAACGCGTATTTGATTTCCTGCAAATATCATTCATCAACATATCAACTAAATTCACAAAACCTAGTTTTTGGTCATATACATATGCAGGACAGCACAGAGCAAACACAAGATACCGGTAATGGATAATCTCTAGACTTCATAAATCTCTACTTTTGCCATTGTGAATCAATTTGACATACAGTTTCAGCGGAGGTTTACGTTTTTCAGACTGAAAGAAATGGGTGGAGGAAACATTCTCAACCTCGGAGTTTATGTTCTCCAGTTTGCTCAATTGGTGTTCGGTCCTTCGCCACCTGAAAATGTGGTGGCAGCTGGACAAATTAACGAGAACGGCGTTGATTATAGCAGCAGTATCATCCTCAAGTACCAGGGAGGCAAGACAGCAACACTCACGACACACGGGAAGGTACAGCTCCCGAACAACGCGTATGTTGTGGGAACAAAAGGCATCATCAAGGCAAGTACCAAAATCAAGAAAATGTAGATAATCAAAACAAAATCTTCATTTTTCGTATTAATAGCAAACAGGGATTTTAAGAGCTTCTTATTTAAGAAACAAAATAAGTTCGATTTGGCAACTCAATTTTTATCTCAACTAATGACTATAAAAGGTTGTTTTCTACGGCTGAAATAAAGGCGCAAATAGCCAGAGTAGCTGACACGCCCTTTTTAAACTCCACTAACTAACTCTATGGCTGAGAAGTTATTATGCTCGACATTAGATCAGAGTTCACTGACTTCGAATGTGGGTCTAGAGCATCAGATATTTAAGCTATTTAAGGACAATAAATATTCTTAATAAACATAAAATTTCTTCAAATAACTGGAATACAGTGAAACCTCTCATTTACAGATATCAAAGGGACATAACAATCTGCCTGCATCTTGGAGGTGTCCTTTATTGGGAGGGAAGCTCCCCAATCTAACAGTAAATTTATAATATGCATTATGTATCCCTTCACGCTTTAAATGAAATGTATTACTGTAATTTAATTCTAAATACAGTATACTACAGTAAATTCCTTGCAACTTTGAACTACAGTAGATAATACCAAAAAAGGAAAATACAGTACCGGTACTGTGCCATGCAATTTTTATTCTAGGTCTGCAGTTATGCAGTACAGTAATTTACAGTTTTCAACTTACGAATAATGTGTAGTAGACCTACAGCATTACGAAGTTTTCTTAAAAAAGTCAGTCAGGCTACTTTGTCGAGCACACCTTGCACTAACTATTTTCTGTTCAAAAGTAGCCTGCAACTTTTGTATCAATTGAAGATCTTCAGTATCACTATGATCGATCACAAATTTCTTCAATGCCTCAACTGTCTGATAAGCTGATTTATAGTTTGTTATAGAATTTTCAGAGATCAAATCATCATCTTTTTTCACCTTCTCCCTAACTCTCACTATCACTATCACCGGTACACTCATTGTTAGATTATGTTGCCCTTACATCCTTCACAATCTCACTTATATCCAACAAACTGTCGTCAACACCAACTTTTTCGCGGATTCTCAAACCTTTACGTTTAGGTGCCATGTCTCTCGAAACAGACCAACTGATCAAAGTGAAGAGAATAATCTTACTAACCCTATCATGTGTCACAATTTCACGATCGCAGAATCCTTGGACCCATCAGATAGGTCAAATTTTATGACTTTGTTTATCCACCCGCTTCCAGCTAATAAGGGGCAGCCGGCTGGGCTAGCAGTAGCCTGCAAGACCCATTGTCTTCTTTCATGTTAAGGCATTTCACCAGCTAACAGTATTATCTTCTTTCATGTTAAGAAATTTCTGTACAGTTCTCAAAGCTAAATTTTCCATTTTTTTAGTACATTAGGTCTTGAAATCCAAGTTCTGTCCGCAGTCAGGAGGTAAAGCAAGCTTTAGGACTGTGAGACAGATACCCGTGTCCATGTCTGAGAGTGTCTGTAAACGAGAGTTAAATTTACCATTATTTCAGTTGGACATAAAAATCTGTCTGTATATGAGGAGTGTCCGTATCTTGGGGGTGTCCGTAAGGAGAGGTTTCACTGTATTTAATAAAGCCCTAAAACTTTCCCATGTTCAGAAACACATAAGATTAAAAGTATACCGGTATAACACTTTGGCAATAACAACACTACTGCACGGATATGAGATCTAAATCCTTTACCATTTCAGCAGAGATTAAATTCATGTGGAAGAACAGAACAGAGAAACCATAAAACAAACGAAGATATATTATCAGAGCTTAAAATCGAACCAGCCTTGAAAAAAAAGAATCCATCAGTACAGGAAGAGATGGATACTACAACTATTGTCTGACTGAATGGTTATGTCGCATCTCAGTTCCCTCCTACTCATTTCTGCTGGCTTCTCGGTAAAAGCTAGTGGCTGTGCTGTTAAGCTTTTTCCTAAACATATTTGCTGTATGGAATTGGAAGTCTACATAATATTGTACAACTGTTTAAAATAATTTAGAGAAAAGTATCTTGTTAAGTAAATAACTGTCACGTGATTTCTCTCGCCTCAACTGTCTTGCGACATGACCATGTGGACTGACAGTACATGTTGAAAGAATGACGAGGAATAGTTACCAGTACCGGTACCAAATTTAATTTTAAGTATCTACCTTTACCGTGATCAAAATGGAACCAAAGTTGCTCTTTAAGAAGAATTTTCGATGAACAACAAGATCGAAACAGGCTAATTGTTGGATGATGATGATGATGATGATGATGATGATGATGATGATGATGATGATGATGATGATGATGATGATGATGATGATGATGATGATGATGATGATGATGAAAAATTCTTAATATGGTTTTCTTCAAAGGAAAGATAAAGAAATGTAGATTTTGGCACATAAAAGAACCTTGGAGCATAAGTGTGGTCTAGAGGTTAGCAAGTGGGAATCATGCTCAGAGTCTATTCTCGAGCTTGGGTTCGAATTCCGCTTGGGCTCATTACCTGGTTGGGTTTTTCTCCTAGGGTTTTCAACTGTAAGATGAAGGTCAGAAAATTCCATGGCGAATTCTCTTGACCCATCTCGCTATTAGCAATTTCACCAGTGCTAGGTAACAGCGCAGTCTGATATAGCGTTGTTAAATAATCGATTAATGAAAAGAACCGTGCCCTTGAATCACTGAATGAGAAGGCCCAGGATAAAATGACTGGTCATTTATCACCAAACTTTCCTAATTTACAGACATGTCTGTGAGAACACAGAGTGTAGAACCTATAAAACTGAAGTCGTCATCAATAGTCTGATGGTCACTATGTTAGCTGTTACATATTTTTCTGTTATAAAAAAGTAAAGACAAATACTGAAGACAATGATGAATAGTAAAAGTAAGGTTACCAGATTTTTTTTCACAATTTCCAGGGACAGATATAGATATATATAATTTGCCTTTCACTTATATTGTTTTTACACAATTTAAAGAATTAAAATACTTATAGGCCTACTTAATCAATTTACTAAACTACTATTTTTTTTCAGAAGAATTCATTTTTTTAAGCAGGTACGGTACCGTATTCTCTAGATCCCAATTTTTAGCAAATTCCTGACAGGTGAAGTTAAAGTTGGTTAAGATAGCAAACAAGGCACTAACAATTTCTAAACTCATTCTCAATTTCTGGAATGTCCACAACACGTTCATTGAAGATACTCTTTCCACTGAAGCATTACTTCCACGACACAGAGATAGTCCAATCAACTTCTTAAGTTGTCCATAGGGAATCGTGTTCTCAAAAAAAAATAATAAAAAATTTCACTCCATTTTGAGCAATGAATAGCATTTTCTTCATTCCAATTTGCCATTTTTCTCAAGTCACATATTTCTTTCATTCAAGAAATTTCATAAAGCAAATTATCTTTAACCAGGTCAAGTCCATCTACATTTGAAGAAAAATAATGTTCTGTCTCTTCAAATTTTTCTCTTTCTAGAGGAGTCTCAGAAATATAAATACCGTACATTTCGTAAATGTCTTATCTTGTGAATGAGTAACTCAGGCACTGGGGTATTCAACAGCATTTTCATAAAATTCACGAGAGACACTAAGAATTCTGTTGTGAAATAAGAGCCACTTCTTCTAAAAATGCCCAAAAGTTACTTGATTGGTGATGGAATAAATTTATCTTTTTCCTTGAAGTTAAATTTTTTAAATTAACTTCGATAACAACGGAAGACTTGACTGTAGTGTTACGTCCTCACATTCAGTTTTAATAATTATGGCATCATGAAAAAGCGGCAAAATTGCATTAGCAAAATTTATCATAGCAATATGCAAGGATCATTTAAAGTATTAAATCATATTAATAATCTATAATGAAAATCCGGTGATATCTAGAGAAAAATATTAAATCCAGGGACATTCCAGGGACGAACTTTGTCCGGGGACAGAAAGCAAAATTCGGGGACTGTCTGGTAACTTAGTATAATGGGCATTCTTTTTTCGATAGGAAAGAAACTAAAAAAATCAATGTAGTGAATGTATAGTCTGAAACTTTGTTGTAGTTTACAACCATACTGAATCTTATGAAAATCAAAGAAATGTGTAAGAAATGATAACTTTTTCTCATAAACGAATCTCCACTTTTTACAAGAAACAATTATGGAAAACTGATGACGAAACACAATTTTTTAATGGTACAGGTTTCTTCGCCTTTCTGGTGTCCAACTGTCATAACAACGCCAGAAAAGAAGAGTGAGTTTCATCTTCCGACTGCGTCTAAACCATTCTTCTTCCCAAATAGTGCTGGCCTAAGATATGAAGCAATGGAAGTGCGGCGTTGCATTGGAGAAGGTAATCAAAAGAATTTCCTCATTATTTATCATTCTCAAACATTTGTTAACATTACTGAAATAGAAAAAGAATTAAAGTAGGATGTGGAAATAATGTTGCAGTAATGCTCTTTTCAGTCAAATACACAGAAATTATAATCATAATTACTATCATATTATCATAATCACAATAAAAATCATTATAATAAGCATCCATTTTTATAGGTCTATTGGAGAGCCCAAAGATAAGCCACGCTGAAAGTTTGGTTCTAGCCACTCTGCAGGATGAAATCAGAAGACAGGTCGGTGTTGTGTACAACCAGGATTAATCAAGAAATTGCAACCTCAACAAATACTCAATGAACAATGCTCATTAATTGTATTACTCACTACCTGAATCCAATCTTGTGAAAGCATTACTGCTGTGTATAAACTGACTGACGTGACAATTAATAGGTATCAAACACTGGTATGAACTTCAGTTGTTTAAATCAATACCAGTAACCAATTAACTGTCGACAGTGCAAATAAAAACTTTCAATCTCTTACAGAGACACACAAGAAGATTCTCCATATTAACATGTCAATTTACAATTAACTGTCGACAGTGCAAATAAAAACTTTCAATCTCTTACAGAGACACACAAGAAAATTCTTCATATCAAACATGTCGCTAATAAAAAGGAAATTATAATAATGCTTTCCGAAAATTTGTTACAAATGCACCATTACACGAATATAAGTACAGCATTGGCTTTCCATATTGAAAACTCAGACTCAAATCTCAACAGACCAAGCGAAATTTATGGTGGATAAAAATGGTAAGGGGACAGATTTTCTTAGGTTACTCCTGCTTTCGTTGCTATCATAGTTTCTCTGTAATTCACAATTAGGCTACATAATTTATCAATGCAGAAAGGACACTATTGTACCATATTATCTACCGAGGAGACTAACTTCATTGGATCCTACAGCAAATATTGTAAGTACGAAGCAGCAGCAACAAACGCGACAAGTATACATACGTGTTAAAAGAGTGTAACCAGGAATGAAGAATAAAAATAATCCATCAGATGAGTAGAAGGTATGAATGTGGAGAAATCTTATTAATTCTGTTGTAAACTTTTTCTCTTGGCCTTTCAATGCTTCAAGATAATTAAGCAGTGCATTAGAGACTAATAGGCTTATGAATCTTTTTTATAACAGCTGAAGCTAACAGAAGATAGATGGAGATCTCATTTGATTTATTAATTAAAATTATGAATGTTGTATCTTGATTTTCAACATAAAACATCGTCAGGGAAAAATTTTACTCACAAGGCAAAGTCAAGGTTTCTAATTTTTTTCAATTTTTTTATGGTACATGATATCCTTTCATACACATCTGTCACATCTGTAAAATAAAAATATGTTTAGTTTCAGATGAGTTAATCCAAAATATTTAATTAAAAAGGTAAGATATTCTACAAATTTAGTATGCGAAGTTCTATCATTATATTTACTGTTACATGTATTTTCTGCAACATTTCAATGGAGAGGAGACTAGGTAAACGTTTGTGGTTTTTCTTGAAATTGCTGATGTCCCCTGCTGGACCATAAAAAATCTGGTCAGCCTAACTATGTTAATGGTTTATAATGACACATTAAGTACCATACATTACTTACCGGTATTTGTCAAGTACCTAATAATACTATGAACATAAACTGGCTCGAGCGAAAGTTGTAAAACATTAGGACTGGCCTATTATCAATTCTGCAGAGCTTGGGAAAAGTGGCATAAGTCAGTTTCCACAAAAATGTTTTATTAATTTATTGACAACTTACGGAACATCTGCTCGTTTGGGAAAAGAGACATAAGTATTTCTCAAAATTAGAATAATTCATACAGAAGAAAATCAAATCGACATAAACTAGTGTGAAGACAGTTTTTTCTTTCTGTAAAATGAACATTTTTGACTTGTGCCACTTTTCCCGAGCGCTACAGAATTATTTGTGACTTACCAGCCTTTAAAGCTGAATGACGATTTTTGAAGAGGATATAATCACTTGTAATGCCAATGTTGGATAATTCTACTTAACTTTTAAATTATTTGCGATGAAAAGTAGGCCTATACATTTGAAATTTCGTCAGAAAAGAAAGAAAGTTTCTACAAAAAAAATAAATGATTTTTAAATTACTGCTCTTTTAATGGTTAGTGTTACTTGAATTAAAAATAATCTATTTAAATTCCTTTAAACCTGAAACATGTGCATGAAGAAGTTTTCAATTAAAGACGTACACACTTACTGTACATCTGTAATAATTACATTTTACAAAAAAAAAAACTCTCTATTTATGTAATGGTTAGGGTTACATTCATTTTTTAGGATCGCCACAATGGTCAGTCGGGGGCTTCAAGTTCTAATCCCATTGCACTCTGAATTTATAACTTGTGTTGGGCATGCCAGCAGTCAAAACAACACTGGGTTTTCTCCGGGTACTCTGGTTCTCCTGTGACATCCCAATGATTTTCCATCATCTTTCACTTCAGTGTTTAGTATTCAGTACGAGTGTAATGTAGATCCACCACTACTTGTGGTGCAATCTCGATAGTTTCTGACGAACTAAAAGGTTTATTTTCTCGTCATTAGCGACATCTATGAATCTGCTCATAGAGTCGGGGCACCGAAAAAAAAAAAAAAAACATTAATTTTAGGAATTTGTATAAATATTTCAGATATAACAATAAGATTTTTATCTAAAGAAATGTTCAATCAGATGCATAAGTTTATTTGTCACAGTTTCTCCGAAACAATCAATTCTGGATATGCCTACCACTTTATCTTGTGTGAGGAAAATATTCAATAAAAATATCGTTCGAGTAAATCACCATTTCTGCTCCCTCCCCCCTCCAAATAAAGACCCAGTAAGTTACCGTTTTAGTAAAAAAAATGTATTTCATGTGCATCATTTCCAGATGAATTAGTTTTTTGTAGGCATTGATGATGAAAAAATCCATCCATTAGTTTAGGAGAAAATCGTTCTACATAAGACATACAGACAGCATATTACAAATATTTCCTTTGGTAAAAGGGATGCTGAAAACATGTAATATAGGCCTACTGGTAGTATTTTATACTTGGTATAATAATAGAAAGTAAATCATCACAAAAGTTGGAGAACTGTCATCTAATATATGTTCATATTATGGTAGGCCTACCATATCGCCATGTAGAAAATATTTTGTTACAGTTGTTATCTAAAGCAGTTCATATCTCAGTCACTGAGATAAAAGTTGAAAAAAAAAATCTGAAAAATTCACAACTCGAGAGATCGTACTATATTTGTTTATTAGGAACTTATGTGATAACTTATCAACAAATTGCATACCGTATTTCAGATTTCACAAATTAATACTGAATACTGAATGGGCGCTACGAGATTTCAAATAACAGGTAAAATTCTTTTATAATTCTGCTGGTATACTTTGGAATAACTATGATATGTGCATCATTAGCCAAATGGCTAGAACGCTAGAGCATTGGCTTTCCTCTCCTCTCTGGGAAGTCAAATTCAAATTCCGGTAAATCCAGGTGAAATCTGTGGAGAACAGAAAAATTTTTCGTGGAAATACAGTACCGTTTCCTCTGCCATTATTTCACCATTTATTCATCATTCAAAATCGTTTTTATTTCCAGTGCAGTATTAACATCGGAAAATTACTCCCTTGAAAGATCAAATCCATCAGATTTTATATTAATGGTTTTAACAGTCCATAGATCTAGTAGAAAGTTCTGAACTTGTAGTACTGACGCCAACAAATAATTATCATTTATCAATAAATACTAGTAATTCAACAAAAATCACTTGTAAGTACAGCATGTTTAGAAATAGATGGTTTTCTTATTTTTTGTTCTCTCTCAAGGTCTTTTGTACATGAATTTTTATGTGACCACCCCATGACATTCAAAACTTTCTCTTTTGTTGCTGCACGAAATTTAAAAAAACATATAAGTAACAAATAGAAATAGGCAATTTTAGGCTCTAAAACCTTAAAAATAGGTCTCAATGGGCAAAAGAGGCATTTTTAGGCACCATAAAACTGCTTTCAAACATCCATATTTTATATAAAATGTGAAGATATTTAACTATTTTTAGTTTATCCCTACTGAAAAAATAGGTTTAGTGATAACTGATAATCCATAATAACCCTGGTGTGTGTCAGCATGTAACAGTCGATCATAGGCAAGTGGTGATATGGTTGAAGATTAGTGACAGCAGAGACACAAAGACAGTCTTATCCGTCACAAACTGCAACAAGAAAAAGTCACGGGGTTAAATCCGGGGACCGAGGTGGTCACGGCATTAACGCGTCATCTCCTTGTTCTGTGCATATGCTCTGGAATCCTACTCGAAATAATAGCTGTACAGTTATAATGGACGAGGCTTTTGAGTAGAAATTGCAACACACAAAATGATTGCTCATGTTTACTGAATGCCATATTTTCTACTGTATCCTAGCGGCAAACTATGGCAACTACGAGAGCGGGCTTTTCCTTTAAAAAAACTTGGAGAGTTGCTCTTTCAATCGGCATAAGAATTACCATCATCCATTGCGTAATTTATTTTGTGGTGAATCTCTAAAATGTTTCACGGACTTATGAAAGATCTATATTATATTATATATCCATAAGTAAACTATTTAGTTTTTATTACGTAGGTATTCAAAGAAAATAAAACTGGTGATGGGCAAAGACTGGATAGGAAAAGTTTTTGTGGATACTCTCATTTTTATTTACTCCACCACCGTCACCACCGCCACCACCGCCACCACCACTGCCACCACCACCACCATCACCACCACCACCACCACCACCACTATTAGTGTATAGTAGATTCCACTTGGAGCACCAAAGATGACATAAAAATGGTAAAGTAATCAGCTGCTTCAGTAGACTTGCTCCTAGATTGGGATAATTGATTTAATGATAATATCGCGAACCCACGATTAGAAATACATTCTTACAAAAAACATAACAGCAATTATTGAATTTTTATATTAAAAATATAGAAAGCAGCTTCCAATTCTTACGATTTCAATTTTACTATAAAATTATAAAGCACATAACAATTTAAACATTTTATCTTAGAAGATTCGCATATTGGGCCTTTATTCACTATAGAATGGAGGGGGCTGTAACACAAATATATTGTCAGTTTAATCTAATCTAATCTAATCTAATCTTTTCTGACCTTAACAAATGCATGAATGTCCTACGTATTTTTAGTGCATCTCAAAATATTGCTAGGTACTGAAGAATTGAAGATTCGAACTAAATAAAAATAATAGCTAGTTGATCTTTCACACTGATGATGTAACAGCAATACAAGATAAGATGTTACTTGTCACTGAGTGCAGTTATATAAACTTATGTAACGACGACTGAATGGTTTATAACACCCATTCACTGACATGTAAGTTGCTATTATCATTATTATTATTATTATTATTATTATTATTATTATTATTATTATTATTATTTATAATCATTATTATTATCATTATTATTAATATTATTAGTGTTATTGTTATTATTATTATTATTATTATTATTATTATTATTACTACTACTACTACTACTATTATTATTATTATTATTATTATTATTATTATTATTATTATTATTATTATTACCGGTAGTTGCAGTAGTATTAATAATAATAATAATAATAATAATAATAATAATAATAATAATAATAATAATAATAATAATAATAATAATAATAATAATAATAATCAGTGCTTTTCTTCTCGAGAAAAAGGTACCGTAGTGGAACTCAGTGTAGAATATACTATGGCGGATGGGGAGATGATTACTATCCAGTTCACGGAAATTTTGTTGTTTTTAATCTCCTTTTCGTCCAAGACTTTCAAGAGTCAAAAGAGAGATTATGAAAATTACGTTAAAACCAAATTATTAACACATTCTCGGTCCCATGAAAAATACAACAAAAAGGTGCCGAAGTTCCACCAGAAGAAAACCAAAAGGTAGTAAAAGAATAGATAACATTATTACACTAGTGAACAATACTTCGGAGACGAAAGTAATCCATCTTGACTAAATTTGGGCCACTGATCACGAATGTGGCAGTATATTCATCAATTGGTTCTGGTTTTGGAGACATACGATATAACTGAATTTGCTTCGTTCTTCATAAATATTAGGATGGGACTAACAAGACTAGAGTTTCAAATAGTTTCCCCTCTCCCTCAGAATTCAAGAGGTTAGTTTTATGACTTCACGTTACCTGTCACTGGTTAAAAGACCTATCCCAACAACACCAGTCAGTTGTTGAAGATTTTGTGTGTAAAAATATGGAAAGTTAAGTTTTCATGAAAAAATACAGTTTCTGTCTCGCTTCATTTTCTTAATCTCCGCAGTTTCATTAATTTTAGGAAATAATCCATGTACTGCAGGTATCTTGAAGTCCCAAATTCTTGTGTAGAGATTTTGATCGGGGATGTACTGTAACTAACAATCAGTTTCTCTCAGAAAATGTTTCTGAGACATAAATACTGTGTATAACATTTCATTTGCCGGTACCGGTACTACATAGGCCTATTCTTGTGTAAGAAACTATTTCATGAAACTATCATTGCCGGTATAGTCGACTTCTCGTAAATTGGCTTTTTTGTGTCTTTTTAAATAAAAACTCGTAATTATTTAAAATAATATGACTACATTTCATGTGATTATACCTAGGTGAATTGACTCTTCTTATCGATTCTATCCTCAGTAAAAAATGAGTTTTTTTTACATATGTGTTTTTCAACAGTTTACTTCTTTATCATGCTGCAAGTGATTTTACTGCTTATAGTTTATTTTCTGCAATTACTGAAAGAAATGCAAACTTAAATGAAATAATTTACTATATGCTAAAATAGAAAATACTCTTTTGTTTTCTGGATTGCACACAAAGACAATCTTCATAAACCCAAAAAAAGAAGATTTTTGATTTCCATCAATTGTACAGCTTAAGTAGGTATACTGTAGATAATGTGAACACGATACTACCATTCAGACAGATATTTTGTTAAATCTAGTGTAATTGCTTCATTCTGTGTATGAGAAATTTTACGTTCTTAATACCAATACTCACATAAATATAATTTTTATTGTCAGATATCCCATTACATTGAGTTTGTACTTTCCACGCTGAAGAATGGCCACGAGGTGGGGAATTGCGAGTGCTGGAATGATCAGCCATGATTTCGTAGCCGCACTAAGGACTCTGCCATCTAACGAACACAAAGTTGTGGCAGTGGCAGCCAGACAGCTCGACAGAGCCAAGGAATTCGCTGATGATCACAACATACCTGCCGCTTATGGTTCGTACCAGGACCTGGCTAATGATCCCAACATTGGTAAGAATGTATTACAACTTCTGCTAAATCAATAAAAAGCATATGATGATAATTATGACAATAAAATTATAATCATCATGATCAAAATCTGGTCTACTACTGTTACTTTTCTCTGAATGAATACAACGATATAGTATATAGTGTATTTTTTTATGTTTATTTCTATTATTGTATTTGTATTCCTGGTGTTGTGGAAGAGAAGGCCTGATGGCCTTAACTACACCAGAATAAATAAATAAATAAATAAACAAACAAACAAACAAACACACAAACAAACAATCAAACAAACAAACAAATAAATAAATAAACGATACAAACTCACAAAAAAACTTGGACATATCCATTAAGTTGTAAAAGGTAGTTTATTTGGTACATGTAGACAAAAAAACACCGCGATAATATGACAATTTAATTTAATCTTTTTTAACACAAATTTTTTAACAAATGGCGGGTATTTGACTGTTCGTCACTCACCCTATGAAGCCATTTGTGTAGACCAATTTACTGACAGAGTCGTTGCCCCGAGTGAGCCTTAGGAGGGTGGTCCAAGCTACACCCTAGATGAGACGAGACGGGATAGGATGGGGTGGGGTGGAGTGGGGTGGGGTGGGGTGAGATGATGTAGATTTTCTGGGATGCCATAGGTGAACTGGAACTCCAAGAGAAAACCTCTGTGTTACATGAACCACGGGCTTGCCCAACACAAGTTTTAAATCGGAGGTATACTAGGGATCGAACCTGGATCCACAGGATTATAAATTTTGCGCTCTAGCCACTAGACCACCATGACGGCTAACACATGAAATATAACCAAATAAAAACTTAATTTGCATTCATTTTCCAAAGCTCAGCGCAAAAATAGCTTATTATTCAAATCAGAACAACTTCAGCTTAACATTTTGGTTGTTGTTGTTGTTTAGTCAACTGTCCGGAGACAGGTTTGAACCTCACAAGTGACACCAATAAGGCATCACTCATAAAGCAACTAGGCCAGGAGATATTGGGGTAGGGTGGCCCTTTCCATTGCCTGGACTTCCTGGTCTTTGTAAATATTTACCCATTTAATGTTTCTCAAGACCTAATTATAAATAGATAAAGAAACTGTATTAAGAACATTTTTTTCAATTTTCTGAACCATACATTTCCATAAATATCATCAGTGTAATACAGAGAGCACTAAGACGACTGTTTCTAAAGATACCAGTACCAGTACTAATGTGATAGGTTCAGCAGTGGTTTAAATGTAGTTCGTATATTTTTATTACTGGTACTGGTACTTATTATTTGTGTCACTCGATTGTAAGTATTTACATCATCTTTAATAAGAAACTATTAGTATTACTCTTTCTGTAACACAGAAGTATGTCTGGCATGTAATACCATACTGAACACTTCTGTTCATTGTGTCTCATTAATTTACCACTAACTTGATGTGTTTCTGTTTTCGGGTTATTAAATTACTGTCGTAGTTAAGAAATGCTTATTTCATACGTATTTACGGGCTTAGTACCTTGTAAGTTTGCTATATGTATAAGTTATGTTTTGAACGAACAAATGAACAAACAAAGAAACAAACAAATACATAAAATAAATAAGTAAATGAGTGAGTGTGTAAATAGTTAAAAGAATAAATGAGTAAATAGATAGATAAATAAATAGAATGAATCAAATAAGTAAATAAATAAATATATGTCCTCTTATTTTCACTTTCTCCTTAAAACATATATGTGTCACTTACGAATAATTTATTATCTTTCCGTTTTAGATAATATTAGATCATGAAATGTAGGCTTTCATAGCTGGCGTCATTAGGATTGGTATTATCCAGGCTAGAGGTCCGTGGTCTGTTGCTAATGCAACCAAACGTTTCGTCCACTACCTACTCCGGTGAACTCTTCAGTGGTGTGGTACATGGAAACGGAGAGATCTGCTGTGTGTACCAAGGATGACTGGTATTGGGACTGATAGCACGTCAATATTTGAGGTGTGTGAGTGTTGTGGCTGGTCACTATCGCCACAGTCCGCACCATGGCTTTAGTGTTCTGATTGGCTATCATAGTGTCCAATTGTCGGAGAAAGGTTTGGTGTGTATGTGCTTCTCAGGGCCAGGCACCATGCTTTGTTGACCTTAAGTCCTTCTTCCTTACGATTAAAGTTGTTTTTGTGTTTGTATGTTTCAATCACTTCCCAATGTAACCGGGCATAAAAGTGTGGCATACTGCTCAGGATGTCGGTGTCCTCGAACCTGATGTTGTGATCCTCCTTTTTGAATGCATGTTCGGCTATGGCTGACATCCATGTGACCTAGACGACAGTTCCTTCTATGCTCGATGATTCGGGTCTTGAAGCTAAGCTGTGTTGTACCTATATACATTGACTCACAGGAGCACGGGATTCTGTATACTCCAGTTGATGAAAGTTGGTCATGTTTGTCCTTAGCCAACCGTAACCAATTGCGAGTCTGCCTAGTGCCTAGTAGGTGTGAAGATAGTCTCTACGTTGTGTTGCTGTAGTATCTTGCTGATACAGTCTGTAACTTGTCTGTAGTACGGGAGGAAAACCATGCCTCTCATGGTTTGGCCTTGGCTCGGATCAGATGGTGTTTGCCTTCTTGGTTTTAAGGCTCTTCTAATTTCCTACACCTCAAATATTGACGTGCTACCAGTCCCAGTACCAGTCATCCTTGGTACACAAAGCAGATCTCTCTGCTCCCATGTACCATGCCACTGAAGATGTCCACCAGAGTAAAGGACGAAACGTTTGGTTGCATTACCAACAGATCACAGCCCTCTAGCCCAGATAATCCTAATATTAGTTCTGTTACCGTATTTTAGATTTTAGGGTGTCATTCTACATGCTCATTCAAGCATGTAAATATCTGTGAGCAGTGTATTAAATTCTTGACTTTTATGGAAATAATAAGAGACTGTAAAGTTAAGTGAACAATTCTGTAAACAAAACACTACAAAGATTTAAAAATGAACATTCTGTTTTGGCATCATTCCGATTCATGAATAATCCTGCATGTTAACGTTGCTGTACTAATTCAGGACTTAAAAAAAAAAAAAGGTAATTTTTAATAAAACTGACGGCTGTGCACAGATGTGGTGTACATTGGCGCTATTCACCCGCAGCACCTGTCGATTAGCAAGCTGATGCTGGAAGCAGGAAAGCATGTCTTGTGTGAGAAACCATTGACGATGAACCTCAAAGAGACTAAAGAGCTGGTGACTCTTGCCAAACAGAAGAAGCTGTTCCTCATGGAGGCCGTATGGTCACGATGTTTCCCTGCCTATGATGTCCTCAGGAAGGAATTAGAGGCAGGAACGCTGGGTGATGTACGTCAAGTCATTGTGAACCTCGGAGCACCCATACAAGACATGGACAGAATCAAGTAAGACGTAGTAACATACACTAATATCGTGGTATGCCACTTTCAGTGCTCAAATTTGCTGTAAGATTTAAGATTCGTAAGAACAAACCTAGCCAAGTCTGGATTTGTATTGTTATTTTAAGACTTTTTTACCTTTGTTATTTTAGAAATTTAAATGTTCTTAAGTATATTTTTTTACAATTTGATTAGTGACTCGAATCTTTTTTAATACAAATAAAAATCTTTCCTTCAGGAAGGAAGTAAAAGAGGGGTTGGGGTTTGTGTTACAAATATAAAATACATAAAAGATTAGAAAAAGAAGCTACTGAAACACAGAAAAGCATCGCACAGAGCTGCATACTACTTCACATTTATTTAATTACTTATTCTGACAGAATATTCAAAGAAGATTTAGAACATCTGAACTGTGGTATCAAAATAAACACAAAACTGAAAATAAAATCAGGTATGCATTGGTTATTAATGAAGAAAAATTCGCTCTGACACTGGGGATCGAACCTGGGTCACCAGTTCTACACACTGGGTGCTCTAACCACTGAGCTACTCCGAGGTTTAATTCACAGCACCAGATCGAATCTCGAGCCAAAGCGAATTTTTCTTCATTAATAACCAATGGTAACAATAACAGATAATTCTGTAGGCCCATAAAACTTGATCTTTACATAGATCATTTGCCCAACAGTGTATATATACTGTGGAGTCCCAGCCACCAAGTCACTCAAATGAGTGCACTCCTTGTGTGATAACAGCTGACTTAATATATGTGTCAATATATGTCGAACATGCAGTAAGGCCACTAAGGTGACTGTGCTGTGGATTGAGCCTTGGAGTAGCTCAGTTGTTAGAGTGCCCAGTGTGTAGAACGTAAATCTTTAAAGAAAAACTAGATCCGAATGTTGAGATAACTTAGGTAAAATGCAGAATAGAATTACGGTACTAATTTTTAAAATGTTTACCTCTAATTGAGGTTCTGGCTGATACATCTATTATCAGAGAGTATATCTCGCTTGGTGATTTGTGTCAGAGGAAGGACAATTCGTGGATGCGCATGAAAAGAGGGTTGTTGTTGTTCAGTCAACGAAGAACGAACACAGATCATGAATTATTGTTAACAACAATTGACTGTAGAAATATTTCATATTTGGGGCTTATCTGCATAATGATCATTATCGTGTTCTACAAAATGAGTATTGGTACGAATGGCAAGGTGGAAGGAAGGAAGAAAATGCGTACCTGGACGGAAATATAGAATGCAGAACAACTTTTTCGACTTGCTGAAAACTGAGATAAATTTGCGAAAGTGATAGCCAAAAGTCTAGGCCAATGACATGTTACTTGAAGGAGAAGAAACGATCACTGTCTCCATAAGACAGAACTTCAAAATGTAAACATTTTAACAATAATTTCTCATCAACATAGTTTAATCTCTACAGATCTGTAAGAATGCTAAGATTTCTAATGACATAATGACCAAAGTATATATACACATGTAGGACTTATATAGGAATAATGAGACTATTCTTGCATTAATGCGAAGGTCTTGAGAATTTATACAAGCAACACAACCAGAATAGAAACATTATGTATTCAGAGATGGACAAGATGGCATGAGGCTAAGCCTAAAATGAATCGATTTAATCCAACATCATGGTTACATGACTGCATGCTGACAGGCCTATAAATCTGGCTTTATAGCAGTTTGACTTCAATTACAGTACCAGCCATACTGGTAAGGCATTGTGCCCTGTGTATTTTATGTATTTCGTGGTACTGGTATAGTCATTAAATTTTAGAGAGGGAAGAAAGCGAGAAAGATAATTATTAAAAATTTCTCAAAATCACTTTTCTGACTTTGTAAAAATGCTTATCGTTTTTCATTTTTCTTTGATTTTTTTAAGCCTAGATTCAAACTTCAGAAACTTATCTCATCCTCTAGACTTTTAAAATGCACATTCGATTTTACAGAAATACTTACTTTTGTTAATTAAATAAGATTTTCTCATAGGATAGTACAACGCAGTATGTGAATCATCAAAATGTAAATTTCAAGCAAAAGAATGACATAAAAGTGCTAATTTCATTGTTTCAATAATTTTATTTTGGGAACCAGAATTGATTTACTGATTTTCTCGTTTACAACAAATTGGTCTTGATACTTGCCACTTCTTACCAAATTATTGCTATTTCACATCATCTTTCTGATGGTCTGATGTGTTCTACTCATGATTTATTTTAAAAAGACAGTTCGCGTGTAATCATTCTTTTCGTCTTAATTTTATGAATTTAAGAATTTTTATATCTATTAATTCATTCATTATTGAAAGTAAGGTGCGAGGCCACTGAAATCGCAATGTACTGTGAGAGGCACACTTCACACAACGGCCCTGATATAACCCAATCTATTCTTTCCTTCGATAAATGAAGTTCTCTGAAGCATGGCAACATCTTATTGAGAATTCCACTTTTTATCTCTATCAACAGGCAGAAAGATCTCGGAGGAGGAGCCATTATGGACATGGGAGTGTATTGTCTCCAGTTTGCAGTCATGGTGTTTGGAGCGAGACTCCCAGATCATATAGTTGCTCTTGGCCATCTCAATTCGCAAGGTGTTGATTCTGATGCTGCTGCAATACTCAATTACAATGATGGCAAGACAGCAACCTTGTCTATTAACACAAACGTCTCACTGCCCAATGAGGCCATTGTGCTTGGAACAAAGGGCTCTGCCAAGGTAGGAGCAGGGAAGTCTAGCAATAAGAAATATTGATCTATATATTTACAGACCAGTAGAAATATATTTCATCCCAAGGAAAAACAAATTTTCAACAATATTACAATAAAAGTGTCTTCTTCTCATAGATAGTATACTGAACATTGCACTTTCTTCTTTCTCATTATTAGTTTGACACAAAATTGTTTTGGTTTGATTTTTGATGGACTTGTTAGATATTTATCGAAATTATTCTAATAATACTGTATTTTAGTTTCACCAAAATTAACGTCAAAGTGAAATGCCTGTTTTTAAAACAAAAGGAATGGTTGACTTATAGTATTGAATCCTCTTCAGCATTGTTGGGAGGGATTGACAACAAGAAGAGGTGGAGGATGTTTAATATATTACTTAGTCTCTCTCTTTTTTTTTTTTTCCTTCCTTATTAACTACACTAAAGTTAATGGTAAAATAGTCTTGACATCTCGATTTCAGAATGGTACATGCAAAAAATTATTACGACTACAACAAACCATAAACAAAATTGTTATGCCGATATCACTAAATAGCATTCTACCTATGTAGAAGGTACTAGAAAGAGGTTTGGAGCATGCAGTCTGTCTGTCTGTCTATCTCTATGCAGCAATTTCTTCTAAACTATGGAATTTCTTGTTTGTGCTAGAAATAAAATTAATACTGGTTCCAGTATTAAAAATCTGACAAACTAAATTTTATTATGAACAAATTTACCCTGCGATATGCATATTAAATATAGCTTAATTTGAGTAAGAAAAATTCATTTTTATATGGAATCAAAAACATGTGACGATTCACTCTCAATCAAATCAGATTATTCTCGTCATTGCTTTTTTTTTTTTTTTTTTTAAGAATAAACTGATAAATGATACAGCTAATGTGCAAGGAAAAATGATTTTCTTAGAGAAATGAAATCACTATAATAGTAGAGGGACCAGATTTTTAGGTTTTTAAAAAGACCATTTTAGGTTTTTGGAATAGGTGAAATAGGTTTTTTAGGTTTTATGTCCAATCTATGAAAGGGGTCGCAAAAACTGCCAGATCGTTAAAAATGCATCCTTACAGTTATTCTAAAAAAAATAAATATATTATATTCATTAAGGCAACATGGACCACGAAACTGACTTTTTCAAGAACCAAACCATTAATCAAAACTTGTAAGATTCGAAATTTTTGCTCCTTCCCCTTTAACATTATTTGTAGTTTGAATAAATTACTGCAACAATAATTAACATTTTATTTATAGTCGCGACGCTGTTATTCCCGGCATGACCCCTTCTCTTTGCTTACGTCTTAGGAAGTGAAGGCTCTATAAAGTCTAGGTAGGTAGTATCGTTCGCTATTTTTGTCCTTTCGTTGCCGAGCTACCATACGAGGAATCTATTTGCCACACCGTTAAACATTATCATGTCGTAGATCCTATAATAATAAATCAAACGCACTATAATTCAGCAAATAATTGAGCTGCAAATAACTTCTTTGTGTGCTTTCTGCGAATGCCAACGAAAGAGCCAAAATGGCGAGCGATTATATTAAGTATTTATCGAGCCTTAAGAAATGAATAACACCTTCATGAGTGAGTCACAAGACTCACACGTTTAAATGTAGCCGATCTGCAACGCGATTGGCTGCCGGAAATTAGAGCGACGGGACTATAATATAAGTTACCTTGATATAACTACATAAATTTCAATTTTCAATAGATAAAAGGTACAGTACGCAGACAACTTTTGAATTCAATTTGTTCAAACTTGATCAAGAATTATTTTAAATTGTAACAAACCAACAAAACAACATTATTTACTGGCACTGTTCCTGGTTCCAATATATGACCAAATACTTTTCAAGATTCTCGACTGAGAAGTTTTTTCTGTTGTCTCTCAAAATACATTTGAAGGACGAAATGGTTCTTTTGATGCACATAACGTCAGAGGTACAAATTTCATCACTGCCACTGCATCAGGTACTCACAGTAGTTGACAATTGAAGCTTTCCCCCTGTAGAATGGAGCACACATTTTTCATTTTTTCAAACCCTGGATTCCTCTGCAATACTTTCTTCAGTTTTAATGTGGCAGCTTCACCCACAGGTCCTAGTACTTGTTTCTGTAGAAGCAAGTCAATGACACGAATTGCATCTTTCAGTTGTAGCGACGAAGATTCCAAGTATCGATATATTTTGGAAGGTCACTGAAATGTGACTTGAGGAAAGTAAGGGAGCCATAGATGTTGCCACTGCTAAGTGCAGATTTTGTCTTAGGGATTGAGGGAGCCTCCTCCACATCGAGAATGTTTTTCCTCTCTTTCTCGAAATGTATTGATATTTCTCTCAAAATAAAAAAAAAAAATCAATATATAACGCAGTAAATACAGGATAACGCTTATCAACAATATTTAGGTTTTTTTAGGTACTAAGGTCCAATTTAGGTTCTTTTAGGTTCAGCAGAATTCACATATACGACTTCTAAGATCATGATTCCGAAAAGTATTGAAGAAATTAGGAGTTCAGAAGCAAGGAAAAAAAAAATAGGTAAAAACCTACAAATCCGGTCTCTAATTATCTATTATCAGACAGTACATCTCACTTGATAATATGTGTCAGAGGAAGAACAATTGTTTGTATACATCTGAAGTCTGATTAGTGTAATATGTAGCTAGTCAGTGATGTATGCAATGGAGGAGGAAAGGAACTGACCACCCTACCCCATTATCTCCTGGCCTAGTTGCCTCATAAGTGGTGCTTTGTTGATATCACTTGTGAGGTTCAGACCTTTCTTCGGACAGTTGACTAAACAACAACAAATTATTATTTCACTATTTGGTGATATTTCAATCAAAGTTTCTACCCATTCCAATCCGATGGATATACAGGCAAGGAAGGAGAAAGAATTGCAATTACAAATTTTCCATATTATGCGTGGGTGAATTTCTATAGAAGTACTAACTAGAATTAAGGGGACACTCAACTATATTTTGGAACTTTTTTCCTATTTGACCAATCTTTTTCAAATTTGGAGAAAAAGTTTAATATACACATGGAAAGTAACACGCAAAATCTCAGCTCATTAGATTCAATACTTTTCAAAATAAAAAATATTTCAATTTTTAATCAATCATTAATTGAAATATCACTTTTAATTATCATTTTTTATTTTTTGGCTTTGTGCATTTGATTGTGACTTCTCAATGAATAGGGGAAGAATTCTGCGTATTGATTTAGTTCTGTCACGTAAATTGGTGTAGAAATTTAATTTTTCATTTCTATGACACTTTTCTTCCAATGAGTGTTCCCTTAATAAAACTTCTGTTTAAATGACAGTACTGCTCACATAATCTACTTACGCTCTACAATTTGTAAGAGATCAAAATCTTCTTTTTTTGGATTATGAAGAATGTCTTTTGTGTACAATCCAGAAAATAAAAGTATATCATCATCTTCTATTTTGGCAGGTAGATAGTAAATTATTTAATTTATGTATGTATTTCTTTCAAATTCTACCGGTAATTGCAGAAAATAAATGATAAGCAGTAATATAATTTGAAACATGATAAAATAAATGAAATGTTGCGAAGAGCATAATAGGTACAAAAACTCAATTTTTTTAAATAAGCATAGAATCCATAAGAAGTGCAGGAGGGTGTATGCTAGTTTTATCTAAAGAATTAGGATATTTCTCTTAAAAACAGCACTTCATGTGAGTGTCTTCCAGATAAAAACAATGTACAACTAATGTTTATTGCTGTGTCTAAGGTAAGTTATGGTCATGGATTTGAATCTCCCCTACAGCATGGATGATTGTCCGTGTGGAATTGAGTTCCAAATATAACTTAGGAGACAAGAACAATTTCTTAACAATCATTAAAATATTTATATCTTCAGGTACCTTACCCCTTTTGGAGTCCAAGTGAAGTAGTAATACTGGACAAGACAATACAATTGCCACTACCTAAAACATCACACAAATTCAATTACCTGAACAGTATTGGACTGGTGTATGAGGCAAATGAAGTCAGAGACTGCCTTAAGAAAGGTAAGCACAGCAATTCTTTAAAACTGAAGGTTTCTATAATGATAAAAGCAGTATCAACTGGGTCTTACATCTTATGTTTCACTTCACGTTGTTTTATGTAGTTGGCCTCCTAAACTCAAATTTTATATACAGTAATTATAGGGCCGGATTTAGGTATAATGCTGCCACTAGGCAGTGCTAAAATTTGCCGCTCCCAACTTCCACAAACAGTTCATGAGCAGTTATTGTACAAGTCATGTTTAGTTTAAATTAGTCTTAAATGAAATGTTACAATTCAGAAAACAATAAATTACTGGAATCAAAATACATGCATATTACTTGCAGTAAAGATTTCCTTCGCACTTTCTTCACAGAGAAAGCACTGATGATGTCATTGATGAAGCACATCAGATCAGACTCGATGCAAAAAAACATATTCATTGTTGAAACAAAATTGATTTGTGAAAGGCAGGCTATGATTTATTTCTAAACATTGGTTTTGTTGGTTGTGTAATTATTAAGAGTATTTCTTAATTCGATAGGAAGTATAGAGTACCGGTACATTGAAAAATAAACTCCAACTCTTTGCAGAATAAACCTTTCATATCGAATTATATACGGTAGTGCACATGCTGGAAAGTGATTAAATTGTATTGTTGACGATATATTAAATTGGAAATGTAACCGAGAGTTGTGATTACTATTCATAACGATAAATAATAAACACACATCCAATTTGATTCTCAACAATGCATTCTTGTTTATAATTATGAGCAGTTAAATTTAAGCAGTTTCATAGTATAATAACGTGATACCATACCCACTTTACAATATAATTATGCAGCTGCACACTTTCTTTTTACTCTCGCCACTACCATGACAATGCGAGAAATAAACAATATTCGACTTCCACAAGGTGTTCAAGAACAAATTTCAGAAAATATTTGCCAACAAATTTCACTGTAAAGTGGAAGAGAGACAGAGAGAGAGAGAGAGAAAGAGAAAAGGAAATAAAAAAGGAAAAGAGAGAGAAAAACTGCCGCCCTAGGCAATTATTATAAGATAAGAGTCGCACTTTGACACCTCAGTTGTTAAAGCATTGGTTTACGATGATTTCGTATCCAGGTTCGAATCTGGTGATGAAATTGTATTTGTGGTGGAAAATGCCAAAGTTTCTGAGGGATTTTCTCGGGGTTCTTCCATTTCTCTCCATCATTCCACTGTGCCACATTAATAGCAATTGTAATTTTTCACGCCCTTTTCTTTGTACATATGTATAATAATTTTTTTTGAGGATATACTGAGTCTGTAAGGGCTACCCTCAATGGGGGCAGTTTAATATTATTATTTTCCATTTAAATATTCATTAACCAAAACATTGTGGCATGATGTTAGTATTGTGACTGGCATACAGATGGCATCAGTCTGAGGCATAGTACGCTTTCAGAAGGAGAGGGGTGAAAGAAATTCACTGGAACCTTGAGTCTTCATGGCTGAATCAATAGATAACACCACATAGCTGAGTCAAGTTATCTATAAAGAAAGTAGCTTTTCCGATTTCAACAACATTCCTAAGCAAAGTAGTGTTAAAGCACAATTAGACCATTCAAGGCCTTCAGGCCCTTCCTCTCTTCAGGAAGACAAGAGTCGAAGTTCATGTATATGATTAATGATTATTGGTAACACTGCCAGGGATGGTCAGAGAAGACTCCCCTGACTTCTGCCAGGTGGGAAGTATAGAAAATTTCATTTCTGAAGTGGGTGCATCTTTAAGATATTATTTATTACCTTTAATAAAATGATCTACTTGAAAAGTAGGGCAAGAAATAGCCAGTGAAATTTGAGTGGAGTACTCTCTTTTTGAAGAAGAAAAAAAAGAAAGAATATTCTCGAATATCTAGGTTTTTTCCAACATTCCTGATCAAGTTTAAATATCTATACGTAAAATGTTTATGCAAGATCAAGAATGGTAGTGTTAATATTGTGGATTTATTTATGAATAACTAGCAGTAACCACATTGGTGACCACAATGTGCTAAGATCAGTTGCCACAGGTAGTACCCTTAGCAGAAGACTTAGACCTAGGATACCTCACCACTGAAGATATCTGCCGCAGTGTAGACGAAGCGTCTGGGAATATCACACCAGTAGACCACGGCATCTTAGCCCGGAAGCTCCATATCAATTACACTCATTATTATAAAAATTTTGTATTGCTACAGCAGGTATCTGTTATATATAGAAACTGATCTACTCTCCTTTTGTATCGCTAAAACTATGGAGACTAAAACTTTGGAGATTACTCAAGTCTTGAATATTTAGTAGGCAATAGTAGTTGTGCACTTTGTTACTTCACAATACATGTTTTCAACAGTTATTCTTCATTGATTCCATCCATAATATTCTAATATTTCTTTTCCTCAGGATTACTGGAGAGTCCCAAAATGACTCATAAAGAAAGCATGGTCATATCTGAGCTTGAGGATATTCTAAGGAAGCAAGTTGGAGTGAAGTACCTACAAGACATCTGATCTGATTGTACTTTTATGGCATGTTGTAATGGTATTCCATTATCATTCACAAAGAAGGAAATAAATTAATTACAAACGAGAAAAGATGTGTACAAAAATAAGTCAGCATTCCTTGTCCTGCTGTCATGCTCCTCTTCCCTCCCCCTCCTTATGTGGTAGTTATTAGGTTACGTCCATTTTCGGCTTTCCCCTTAAAAATTCTCTTAGAGTTTGTTCAGTGCAACAGCGAAACTCGGAGACAAGTGACCAAAAGGCTTGGAGCTCACATACTTCAGGTTTTCTCACTCCAAACTCTCTTCAAAGAACGCTTTTCGCGTACCTTTTAATGTTTCTCCTTCCATTCATTCACATGTTCATTACATGCTTCATACATGTCTTCAAGCATATGGCATGAGCCATGTTTAGGGTTTTAAATCCCCAAGATAGCCAGAATACTTATACAAATGCAAGACCAGTGCAAGATCAGAGGTGGCAAACACTCACTCTATGTGACCGAGTCTCTTTCATTCAACAAGAGTTTTAATCACATGGAACTTAAGTGGAAGATTGGGAACGATGCTGCACTCAATTCACTCACTACATCTGACTCCTGAGTTTACTCACGTTTTTATTCACGTCACCCGATGTATCACTGTTATTATAGACAGATGGATATAAGATATTGCAGATAGTAAGGCGAACTTGATGACAATACAGTAAAACCACAGTCTAGTATATACAGTCACGAAGCTTGAGTTGTTGAGGGTACTAGGAACAATAGATTGTGCCAGTACTATTTCGCATTGTCTGTGATGAAGCGATATTAGCGATCCTAGTGATTAGCAACTATCTATGGATGCATATTCCCTACATATTGAGCTTCGTGACTGTATATAGTAAACTGTGGTAAAACCTTCATTCATCGAAAACCAGGTTAACCGAAATGTTTAAGTCATGTAACTGAATTTTTATACGAAAATTCCAAAGTTACAATGTGTACTGTAGTTATGAACTACAAACTTTCCTTATAACATACAGTACACTCATTTTATAGTTATAATGTAGGAAGCATTGGCCAGCCCATTTTCCCACAATAGAGGTCCAGGACATATACTTACCAAATATAATTTATATATATATATATATATATATATATTTATAAATTCAAATTTCAACATTTCCTATGAGTGACATATTTTCAGCCTCTTTACAATCTAACAAGGGAAAGTATGTGCTCTGTACCTGTTGTGGAAAGATGGTGGCCTGGTCGATGCTTACTACATAATTATCCATTATATTTATTTTGGTGGAACAGTTACTTCTGGTGATTTCGGAAGTGAAAATCCTTCATTATACTACCGCATTACAGACCAATGTTGACATCACAAAACAAAAAATCACAAGCCTTTACTCAGTGTTTGAAAATCCTGCACAGATACATATATGCAAGGTATAACAAAAGCCTAAACTAACCTATATGCAATGTACAGCATAGATGTACAGTAGCGTAAAATTTTTGTAATGTCACGCTGGTGTGACTGAAGAGAGAGCTCCAATCACTTGAAGTATAACAGTACGAAGGGAACTAACTCTGCACTAGTTTAGCCTTTATTTTTAATTTCAACACTTTATGGGTAAATTCATAATCAGTATCAGTAGGCATTTCCACTCAGTTGTAGAGCCTCCTCCCCAAAGTCCCGTCTTGCCACAATTCCTCCTCTTGTATTCTTCCCCAATCATAGCCTCTCTTTTTTAAATCTATTGTGTACTTGATCTAACCATCTAGTCCAGGTTCTTCCTAATATTCTTACATCTTTGACTTTCATTTCCAATGCCCTTCTTGATATTCTTCTTTCATTCATCCTTTTCAAATGACCATTTTAATCTAATTTTCAATATTGTATCTTTTAATTTTTGGGGAAAACATCAGTATACAGTACCTCACTGCCAATAATTATCTTAAAAAAAAAAAAACAATGTCTGTGTTTGTTGAATGCGCATCATCATGCTTACAAAAAGGCACTTATCAGTGCCAATAATTTATTTTGTGTGCACAAGACTAGAATGTTGCGGAAAGAGGGGAAGGAAGGTAACCGTGTTCTGAAATGTATACAAATTTTGAACTTCTAATGTCTGTCTAATAACTTCATTTCTCATGTTGTCCCTTTTGTTTGTATGCGTAAATTATAGGGGCAAAGTAGAAGCAGTTCCAAAGACAGACGACACATCCTACTTTTTTACGAAAGCCAGCTAAATCCACCCTTAGCACTAAGCAGGCATGACAATGCTATCAGAAAAAGATGTGAACAAAAGAAATCCAAAAGGAAGTTTCCGACTTTTTCTTAAAGAAATAGTGAAGAATCAATGTTTAGATTTGGTAATGTCGAACCTACTGTATGTATTGTATAATTTTTTTTAAAATCATGTGATGCTTTCATATACAAACTTGTGAGTCAGTTTCTAACTCTATAACTCTAAAAAAAAAAAAGGGGGGGGGGGTATACATTTATTATCCGAAATGGGATCAGCCCTCTTTATTTCGGTTAACAGAAGTTTTACTGTAGTTCACTTATTGCCAATGAAATTGCTCACACTCAATGTTTCTCTTTCTTTCGAAAAGTAAAGGTAAATTTGCGAAACTCTGATGAACCTAGCATTAAGACAATATAAAGTCTTTGATGAGTTCACATTTACAATCTTGTAAAAACATAAGTCATAATTCAATTCTTCAGTTTTCAAACTATGTAAACAAAGAGACATCTAAAAGATTTACATATTCTCCACATCATGAAATCATAATACAATGATGTGTACAATCATAGAACACGGAATCCTTGGTTTGTGATAGGAAATATTTAATATACTAGGAGTCAAATTTAACATGTTAAAAGAAAACTACTGATAATCCTATAGATATAATATTTAATGCTTCTTTTATGGAATTCAACAATTATGTTTACATATTCTCAAAACTAAGTAAAATAAAACATAATCATTTCAAACTGAGGACACGGACATACTGTATTACGGAAATATACTTCAATAAATTCAGATGGAACAGTTTCACTTGCCTCAGTGCTAGGATATTTAACATCTTTTCAGTTTATACTTGTTATTTCATATTTTAAAAATTTCTAATTTGTTTCAACTTTCCTAACATTTACCTAGCACCAATAAAATATTAATTTGACCACAGGTAAGTTAACGATTTTCGGCAATAAATTAAAAAAGAAAAAAAGCAATCTATTAAAAGTTAACTGGCTATCCTAATGCTATATCCTGCCAGTTAGAAACTAAAATATGATATACAAAAACAGATGCTATTGTGAATAGTCTACTGTTAATTATCTACTTCAATACAGCCGTGCAAAATATACTGAAAATATCTGTAATAGTGCTAACAGTTATAACGAACTCTAATAAAAAATAAATAAAAATAAATGTATTTGATCTGAATATATCTTGAAACTAGATTAATATAAGAAAAAAGTACCAGTGCCAGAAATTCAAGCGAACTGTGTTGCTGTGATGGTATCATTGAATTCCATCATTAGTTCAAAAGAAGCAGGGATTAAGCTGTCAACTGCCATTATCTTTTTTAAATAAATCACAGCCAGAACTCTACGGAGCTACATGCAAGTACTCGGTAATCAATGAGAAAACTCCGCTCAATATTCTTCTGCAGTAATCGAGGTTTTAAATCTTCTCGAAATTATCAACAAACTCACCACGTCTGCATTCCATCATAATTTATCTCACATTAGAATCCCTTATTCATAAGATGAAAGATCATGAATATTTCAATGAAACAATATCACTGTTAGTGGAGGCACGATGAGAGAAGAGAACTAAGACACCAAGATAGAGCCATATGCTTTGTGTTTGCTTGTTAACAATTCTGTACTATACCACAGATTACTAACAAGTGTGTAGTGAAACAGGGTATAAAAGTCTGACATATATTATTATAAATACTTTTACTATTTTAATAAATTTAAAATACATCCATTGTAATTTATGAATCTTCTTTTGGTTAATATCACTATCTCAAAATTTTTGAAAAAAAAAATACTGTAATTATAATAGCTAGCATATCATCCATCAGTCTCGTTTAGTGTAAAAAAATTCTTCTCTGAGATTCTAATCAATGCCCGCATACTCTCCGTCAGTGAGATTCTGCACTAGTTAAATTGACACAGAAGCAAATACATAACAAAATATTGTACGTACCAGTACATTACTGTCTGTTCACTCCCATGATCTGTGAAGCAGGAGGAAGCTAACAATGAAAGTAAACAGATTCATGAAAGATCTAGAGAATGTGACCTTAATGTTTACATTTATAAAATAGCCTATCTTCCAAACACATTTTTAAATATTTAATATTTGAATTAAACATGCTTGCACTTCTAGTGATAATACGCCCACCTAGTTACCAATATCATACATCAGTCAATCGTGCTTTCAAATATTCTGTTTATACCGCTCAATTTTAAACATCATTGAAGTTCAGACCTGTCTTCGGAAAGTTGACTAAACAACAAAGCAGACATGGGGTCAATGTGACTCAAATAAGCCAGCATGCTTCGCGATATTCATTCAATACCATTCTTACTTATACTAGAGGCAGTATCAATGTGCTTCAGAAAATGTCTCACGTTTGCCCATCCCTATCATAAAGGTGACATTAATTCGATGTCAGAAAAGCACAAATAGAAAACAACAGAAAGTTTCAATATTATAGTAGCCTATTACATGTACGTTTTATGTAACATAGCAGAAAACCAGTTTAATATGATAACAGTACCAATAGTGGAAAAGAAGGAACACCCATCAGAGAAATGGAATGCAGACTAAACAAAATTTCAAGCCTGTTCACTGCTGGAAGAAACATTTCATTATACTTTATAATGTCATAAGTGTATTAGCTGGCTCAACTTGTCAAATCGTGAATTGAGCCAAATTACAGCTTAATCCCTTGAA
The DNA here is from genome assembly GCF_040183065.1 of Periplaneta americana. Classification (NCBI taxonomy): domain Eukaryota; kingdom Metazoa; phylum Arthropoda; class Insecta; order Blattodea; family Blattidae; genus Periplaneta; species Periplaneta americana. The sequence goes on from NC_091133.1 coordinate 58,159,444, forward strand.
AAATGGCTATAAATAATGACAATATTGTTATAGAAAAGTCTTGCTTTTTAATATTAGTAGAGAAAGGGACGAGAAGCCATCCAACAAGCATCAGGTCCCAAAGACTTAATTTTCACGAAGTCTATTCTCACAATATGTAAGGAGAGAAGAAAGGGAGCCAAGTTTTAGTAATAACTTCTACCTTCTCCCCCTGCAACAGCAACAAAGAATATTACACTCAAGGTCACTGATTTTATAGTCTTTGTATTTATTACCACTTGGTATAAGAATTAGTCTTGCTACTCATATCAGAAAGTTTTTTTTTTTATAAAAGATTTAGACAACACACGTCTAACTCACAGTCACTATTCTATGCAATAAAACATTCAAGGTACAATTGATCTCTCCATAAATGTCTCTCTTGCAAAACTGCAAATGCACTGATCAGAGACCGAACAAATTGACCTGGTAATCATGTAATCCGCTTTTGTATTTAAACTTTTTCATTTAATTGATAACCTACATCCACTTATGGAAAGGGCAATGTTACCAGTCATCATGAGATAATTACAAATTATGACAAGCTATTAGGAGTATAGAAACTTCTCTTCTGAGGTTGTTACTCGAGTGCAACAATCTAACATCTGCATATATAATCACACTTCATAGATATACTTTAAGTCACAAGTTCTGTTAAGTATAAAACTGTTGTTTTTAACTTGTTCAATTACTCTGGGCAACACTGCATAAACGCCTTTACAGCTAATAAAAAAACGAATCTGCATGATTATTAGAAACTCAAAAGGAAGTGTTAAAGAGTGAAGTAAAACTGAAAATTATCAATAATTCTGAATATACTACTTCACAAAAATTGCAAATACAACCAATCTATTACCTTTCAAACTACCAGTTGAAAATTTTGTTAGACCAACTTGATAACAGATTGACAACAGAAAAAGATAAACATAAGATACAATAAAATGACTGAAATTAATGTGCGCATGTATCTCAAGCACAACATCCACTGCTGCAGACCACAAAGGATTAAAAACTGTGTTCGAATCAACACAGGGCCATTTGAATCAAGGTCCATAAAATGATTATTAATGATGATCTTCCCATAATTGTGGGCCGGTTATTATGCCCTGCCATAGAATTCACTATCACCAAGGGGTCGCTTTGATGCCCCCGGAACTGGATTCCAGATGTATTAGAAGAGCCGACACCGGCTGTTCTTCTTCTTTTTCACCTGAAGAGCGGCCCTTGTTGCAGTTTCAAATACTTCTCGTACACCTTCCTTGCTCTTGGCTGAACATTCCAAATATGCAAAAGCGTTGATCTTCTCTGCCATTGCCCTACCTTCTGCTGGTTTCACAGGTTCCTGCTTCATTTTTCCCAGTTCCTTTATGGTGTTGGGATCATTTCGCAAATCTTTCTTATTCCCAACCAGAATTATTGGTACATTAGGACAAAAATGTTTAACTTCAGGTGTCCACTTTTCGGGAATATTTTCCAAGGAATCTGGTGAATCAATGGAGAAGCACATAAGGATAACATCAGTGTCGGGATAGGAAAGTGGTCGCAATCTATCGTAATCTTCCTGACCTGCAGTGTCCCACAAAGCCAATTCAACTTGTTTTCCGTCCACTTCTATGTCAGCTACATAGTTTTCGAAGACAGTAGGTACATACACTTCTGGGAACTGATCCTTGCTGAATACAATCAGAAGACAAGTTTTACCACAAGCACCATCTCCAACAATTACAAGCTTCTTCCTAATAGCAGCCATTATTACTATCTTTCTCAAATGTATGAAATAAAAGTTCCTTCTATCTCAAAACTATTCACTCAGAATCTCCAGGCTTCTAGTTCGGCCTTGACAGGATAACCAACATATGGTCTTGAAACGTCAAAAATGAAATAAAGCAAAATGCATTATTTTCACATTAAATGTGTTAATAAATTTTATATCTTATAATTTTATGTACATATAAAATGTGTGCTTTCCAAACATTTATTTAAACCCTCACAATGCAATAAATAGCATATTTATTTGCTTATGTTGCCGATCCTGACGCCACATTTTAAGATGATAAATTCATAAAATGGTAGTCACTTGAAATGGAGCCACACCTACCGAATTACGTCATTGCCAACGATCTTTCAGTTTAGCCAGAGGGCATATGATTCACCTCATTACCAATGTCAACCAAAGGGATTTTCTGGTATAATGTTGGTTTCCCTGAACAAAACAAAATAAACATCTGCGTTGGTATAACCGAAGGAAAGTGCCAATTTTGAGGTTATAATAACTGCCGAATCAGATTATGTAAAAATGGCACTTCAGAAAGCAAGCAAAACATTTTTGTTGTTAGGTCAATGCGTACCGTCAGTGAAGCATAATGCATCTAAGATTAGAGTAAATCGATTGAAACTGGATGAAAATTTATTGATGGTAAGCATTCTAATTACGAATATACTATTATATACATATTGTGCCCAACTTACGTTGTTTTGTTAGGTCTGCGTATCGTCGGTAAAGCATAATGCATATATAAGATTAGGATATATTGTTTAAAACTGGATGAAAATTTGATGGTAAGCATTCTAATTATGTATATACTTCATATATAAGCCTATAAGCAAGTCAAACGCTGGTATAATGAATACAGGTTAGGGATAGGTGAAACTAGCGCTGAGGTAGTTCCGTGAATTTATGAGATTTTAAGCACACACTATCGTGGTTCACTATGCCTGTTTCTTCTTGAGTGCATTTGGATTGAAAGAATTTCGCAGACATATCTTGTATGAATATTTACACTATCGCTTTGTTGGGGAATGGATGATTAATATGTATTATTGAATATCTCTTCGGTGCAAACACATTGTTGCAGCTCCTATTCATTGTTATAATCATCTGATGTATATGTATTGTGACAGCGAGGACAATAATATTAACACTACCGTATTACTATCAGCATGAAGGAGTCAACCCAATAAATGCTGAGGTCAGGCCAAGTCAGATTGTTATTAAAAGTCTGTGTTTCTGACAATGGAAACTGATTGCACTCAAGGGATATAAGCTTAAATTTTACTATTCATTCATTGTTTTTGCCTAAGGGATTTCACTGCAATCCCAGCATTCTCCAATTTTTCCTATTTTCTGCCTTTCTCTTAGTCTTCGCATATGATTATATATTTTAAGGGAACCCTCCACTAAAAAGGACAAGTTTTTCCTTAATCATTTTCTTTTTTCCAACCAACTTTTGAGAGCATGTTTACTATGTAAAGAACTAGGCCTAACAAAATTAATTACAAATTTTGAACTCCCAAATGTTTTTGGCTTTTGATTTTTTTTTTTTTTTAGAAATATTTTCAAACCCAAGTTTTTAGTAGAAGATCTCAATTATTAAACTTCCTTTTATTTTTATGTTACATTCACAAGACATAGAGAAACATTTCTATGCATTCATTTCATGAAATATCTCATTTATTCATTTTCAAAACAATTTTTTAAATTTTGAATATGTTATTTTTTCCTATAATTCATGAAAAAATATTAATAAAATAAACTAACAGCATTTCTTACAAAATATATGCATAAAAATATGTAGCTATCTCATAAATACTTGCAGTAAAAATTTCATCCAGATTGATTAATATTTGGCATAAAAAGTTGGTGTTAAATAAAAAAAAATAATAAACTTGTGGAAAAATGGATCTGAAAGTAAAATCAATGTTTATTATACCTACTAAAATTCTCCTCCACTACAGTCATCTAGTAACTTCAGGAAGCCAACTTTAGAACAAAAAGTTACAAGATGTGTAATCAGAAATCTGTAAAGTAGAATTCTTTGATAAAAAATTATTTTGACAGCCACGCCACACTCCCTTACAGCCTTCATTAAAAAAATGAACGTATTTCTAATCAGAATTGAACTAAATCTTTTGAGGTATGAAAATATACATTCTAAAAACGTGAAATAGCCAATAAATATTTTTTTGGAAAGTTTTCATGATTTTCAGTGGAGTCTCCCCTTAATGTCATCTATCACTTGATATCTTCTTGTGTCCCGAACTCTTCTCCCGGTCACCATTTCCATGTTTGCAGTTTTTTTGGGAAAGATAAATGTGGTAGCTTCCCGTTGCTTTCCGCACATCACTCTCTTTTTCGCATCTTAAAAGATTCCAGGGGACTCCAGCATGGAGGTGAGAAGATTGAATTTGACTAATTAGGCCCTCCGAAATTCACCGCAGGAGTTAAATATCAGTTCTGTCAGGGTTTTCGACCTAATCCCAATTAGCCTTTGCTTCCTAAATTTTACTATAGGCTATGAATTAAATGCCACGAAATTAAGAAATGTACACGATTATTTGTAAATTATAATAAATCTAAAATATTCAATAAGAGCAAGGAATGCTTAAGGTTATTTGTTATTATTTGTTATGTGCAGTATTTCAAGGAATACGAATTCTACTACGCACATGATCCAGAGAAGATCTGCAAGACAGGCGATCTGGTGCTGATACAACAGTTGCCAGAGAAACTAACGCGACTCATCACACACAAAGTGTTGGAGGTTGTGCACCCGCTTGGAGACATCACAGACCCCATCACTGGCAAGAAAGTTGTGGTCGACAAGTACAGGTATAAGATAGTGTTCTATGAGTACAGTAACAATACACTATGTAAGAACTTCCAATTCATTGGAAATTGTCACTGAAAAAGTTATTATCGTTTGATAACTAGTCTATAACTAATTTAAGAGTAATAGCAACATTCATTTGGAGAAAAAGGTTGTCGGCTTCTTACCAGTGGCACAGGGTTCGATCCCTAGCAAATTTGTGAAGGGGCAAAATGGTTGTGACAGCAGGTGTTCTCCAGATATTTATGTTTTCAATATTCTCATTCCATCATAATAAAATAAGTATATATAAATTTCAATCATAAGACACATCTGTTTTGCGAACGTATACGTAAGTAATCTTATAAAAATTTATTACATCCATCTCTAAAATAAATAACTTTACATCTTCTCTATTTCGACTATTAATTAATGCTTATATCAAGTATAACTATTACGATTTACAACTTTGATTCTCCCCACCTTTGTTTTTCAGTACACGATTGAAATTCTACATGTATAATTACAACCAATCGACAACATAAGATCCATCAGTCACAACACAACATCAATATTGTATATAGTACCCTAAGACATTCTTCGAACAATGTGAATTTAATTAATTTTTAAGCTAATATATTCATTTTATTCATAATTTTTTTTAACATCATTGATAAATCGTACAATTCTAATTGATTAATTTGTATTCATACTGTAACATGAGTTATATGTATACACAATCAATTTCAATTTAAAAGTTAGCATCACATTGAAATTAATTATCCTTCATTTTATTTATAGTTTTATACATAAAGCTCATGAAGATCCAACACCATGTATAATACAGTGCTCATTTGTTATTTGCTCAGTTTGATCAAGGTTCAGATTACATATTTTATTATATCTGATGATGCCCAATAAGGCGAAAACGTTAATATATTCCATATTCATATAGCAAATAAACATTTGCAAAACAGATGTGTCTTATGATTGAAATTTATATATACTTATTTTATTATATTACTAGGCACATCTGAAAATATAAAAATGAATTGTAAATCATTCCATCATGCCTCATTATAGCCTCTGTTACTTAATTACAGAATTCACATGCATTTAGGTTAACCAAATGACTAGCACATTGGCTTTAAATGTAGCAGACCAGGTTCAAGTCCCAGGCAGTTGATATTGGCATTTCTGGTGGACAGAGATCTGGGATTACTGGCACTCATAATTCACCTGTGTGTGTGGAAAGGGAAGATACATCTGTGTGCATGCGTCATACCCTCTATACTGTACATGGGGCATTAGTATCAAAACCGGCCAAGTCACAAAATTTAAGAAAACGAGTTTTAATTATAAACTGGTAGAAACCACAGTGAGTTCTAAATATATATCTATATTAAAGTGATCATCAGTATTCAGAATGACTCAGCTGATCCTAAAAATTTTTTGAAACTGGCATTTTTCTTCAAGGGATATGAGATTCATCAAGGGTAAAACGTTATCGCCAAATTCAGACCCTTATTTAAATGTTTTAGATACACTTCATATGTTTCTATATTCATCTAATCATAATTTTTTTTTTCACTTGGATAGAGGCCATCCAATTTACTGTTATACCTTATAGCCAAAAAACATGTCACTTATTTTATGCTGTAAGTCTTAATACTTCATATTTGGCATACAGTTAAAGATTTTCACTATACAAAACGAAAAAATTCTGCATAGTTCTGGGTAAAACTGTATGTCTGACAAGCCTACCATGTCAGTATAGATGTGGATTATGTTCCTATCTCAGGAGTCCTCTCATTGTAACTGGCATATGATATGACGTCATGACAATAGTACGAGGAAAGTACATTTTCACAGCAAAAATGTGCTTTTCGATGACTGTTAACATAGACAAGAATAAGGAATGAGTAGATGTAGAGGTGAATAAATTATTCTTCATCTATTCATCACTTCTGGCTGGCAAACTGAAAACACTTTTGAATTGCACACTCTGTGTTTCAGGGAACACATGGATGAAGAAAGGAAACTGTTCGGAGAGTCAGAGGGTGCATTCAAATACGAAAAGGCACCTAAGAGAGGCTGGCAAGAGGATAAGAAAGACTTCACACACAGAGAAACGTACATTAAATATCATGTGTTTGAAAATGACGATCAACCATATGCAGTGTGATTATAGTTCTGCTGTGAAATATGTAATAAATTTATTTGCACTTTCAAATACATGTAGCATATCTTATATCCGTGTGTAGTACTTATTTTAACAAGCTCACGATTTTACCTTACCATTCATGTAAGTTCGATATTACATTTCTTCAGCAAGGCACATATTCAGATGATGCTCCCAGTTCTTCAGGACACTGATTATTGTGGCTGGTTGTATTTGCGTGGCACATTCCATTATTCTCCCTTGCAAATAGTGTCAAGAATCTTGGTGGAATAAAACATTGCCTTGAGGTGACCTCATAGGAATTAATCCATTGGTGTTAGGTCAGGGGACCTTTTGAGGCACTCAATGGGGCCGACCTATTCCCCTCCCTGGAAACTGGTCATCCAGCCACTGACGTACGATTAATCCATAATGCTGTGGGGCATCATTCTGCTGAAACATTGTAGGGAACTTGCCATCCTCATTCGGAACTGATGGCAAGACACAGTCCTCTAAAAGCGTCATCTGAACATGTGCCTTGTTATAATACATAATTATGGTTTATCTAATGACACTCGCAACTGTCGAGGTTATGTCAGTGTCGCCGGTGTACCAGAGTGTTGTCCCGCAGGAGTTCTTTTACATGCCAGTAAATCTGTCACATTTAAGCACACTTAAATGCCATCGACCTGGACCAGGATTGAACCTGCAACCTCGGACACAGAAGGCCAGCACTCTGCCGACTGTGCCTTGTTGAAGATGGTTACCATATTGATCATATGCGTGCACTGGGTATGTGTGTGTGTGCGTGCATGCAGACAAAAAAAGTATATGTGTGTACAAGGTGTTAATGAACAATGCCCCAATATTTTTCACTGAGTATAGAGGAGTTCTAGACAAGCAACTTGAGATATGGAACCCATGACCTATGGATCCAAATTTTCCATGTTATGGTGTAAAATCTCCATAGGTTATGCATGCCACTGACTTTACCATTTGAAATTATATGCAACAATAGCAGAAACTGTCTTTCAGTGATGTCAGTCACTAATACTGCAATGTACTTTCTTTAAATGGGTTACATTTGAATGCTGTGCACTTCTGTAACGTTTTCAGACATAGTAGACATGGTATTAGAATTTGATGAAAGAATAGTACTGGTATGTATCTTTTTTTGAGTCTTGTTACTAACTTTTTAATCGTTTCTGTTACAAATCGTGATTACAATAATTAAATACAATTTGTAATGTACAACATGTGCATTTGCTTGTAAATGCTTCAAATGAACTGCAGTATGCAATTATATTTTATGCTCGACCATGCCGAAATATAGTAATTATACACCTGGTAGCAGTCCTTTAATGCTTGTCATTAAAGTACAGGTGTTTCCAGCCAATGACAAGTCAGCTTTGTACCGTTATAAAACCGCAAGTATCGATTATTCTCGGATATGCAATCGAAAGAGAATTAGCAAAAAGTCACGGAGGCTGGAAATCCAATACTGTCGCAGAAGGTTATGTTCTGTTACTATAATAATTAGCGTTAATTGTAAATAATATTCAAATAAATTCAATTTGTCATCTCGTTTTTCAATGTCGAATTCAATAATCAAGGTTATACCAAGTTTAACAGGATTACATCAAGGTCAATGACATTATTGTTTTTCGGAAAACATCAATACTTTCGCGTCTGCGCACATCTCACAATTCACGACCTAGAACAAGGTCACTTCCGATCTTGTCAGATACAAATAAAATGTATACATCTGAATAATTTCAAGTTAGAAATATGGTCGAGCATAAAAAGTCGTATGAAACTCGCCTATAATGGTAATTAAGAAGCTCGTATGAAAATTATGAAACTCGCTTGCACTCGTTTCATAAACATCCATACTCGCTTCTTAATTACTATCATTATAGGCTCATTGCATAATGTACTATTAAAGGCAAGAAACTTCCACAAATGAAGATGCAGTAAATGAAAAATTGCACATTTTTTACAGAAATTGCTGGAGTTGGAGACTCCATCAGCTGTTAAGCAGAACCTCTTGCTTCTCAATAAATAAGATGCATGTTAGCAAGTAAAACAAAAGCGTAACCATTCTCCATTTCTTTACTTTCCATTTATTTCGAGTCGTTTGAATATTTTGGCTTGGTTTGCCTTTTCAAGAGCATGGGCCTGGAATGGGACCTTGCACTTAGGCTTGCTTTTGACCCATTGTGCACCCTATATACGTGATGTCCTACAGGTGGTTTGGGCGTCATTCGTGAATCCGATGCTGACTGGTAGGTCATCCTGCTTCAGCCCTGACAAAACCAGGAGTAGCCTGGTAAGTCCCATGGCCCAGAGTCCCAAGGCCTTATGAGTGATACCTTATTGGCGTCGCCTAGAAAGGTTTCAACCAATCTTTGGACTGCTGGCTAATAATAGTTTATAAATGGTAAAAAATATGATTGTGTACAATTTGATACCTGAAGTATCAAAAAATGAAAAGAGAAACAGGAGTACCCCAAGAAAAACCCTCTACAACGTCTGCTTTTTCCGCCATGAATTCCATCACAACCTGACCGAAGATCAAAACAGGCCACCTGGATGAAAGACCAGCATGCTAGTACTTGAGCCACAGATGCGGTGTTCTAATATTTTATAAATCACAGAATGATCAACTGTTACATAAATTGACAATATATCGCAACACTAAGGGAAAAAAATAGAATTGCTGTAATTATTAACAAATGAGTTCCGATTACAACACTAATGCAATTGTGTGCAATCATGTGATTAATTAGTAAAAAGGTAAAAAGGTAAAGGTAAAGGTATCCCCGTAACATGCCATGAAGGCACTTGGGGGGCATGGAGGTAGAGCCCCATGCTTTCCGTGACCTCGGCACTAGAATGAGGTGGTGTGGTCGGCACCACGCTCTGACCGCCTTTTACCCCCGGGAAAGACCCGGTACTCAATTTTATAGGAGGCTGAGTGAACCTCGGGGCCGTTCTGAAAGTTTGGCAACGAGAAAAAATCCTGTCACCACCTGGGATCGAACCCCGGACCTTTCAGTCCGTAACCAGCTGCTCTACCAACTGAGCTACCCGGCCGCCGATTAATTAGTAAATTTGCAAATACAATAATGAAAACAATGTTCAGTTATTACTGCGTATGTTTACCTAGAGTTAGCAAGCAACTCGCAACAGTGTAGTTGCATATGGACTATAAATCAGTGCATTGAATCCTAACACACAGTTCAGGTCTGTCTTCAATAAGGCAGTCAACATGCCGAAAGAAAACAATAAGTTAATAAACTTATTTCATCCACAAAAAAGGTTTTTGTGAAAGCTCCTCAAAGAGTTCGGTGTTACAAACAGCAATTGTCTGATGTGCTTCTGCCTCCAGAGCCAGTACTTACGAGGTGGGATACTTGGATACGAGCCGTGAACTTCTACACTGAACATTTTGAATCAGTAAAGTCTGTAGTTGAAATGTCACAGTCTGCTCTTTCAGTGCGTGAAGTTCAAGCTGCTTTCAGGAAACCTAAAATGGAGTGCTCACTTGCATATATTACAAGCAGTTTGGTTGGCTTCCAGAGAAGATTCTTTATATTTCTTTCGAATGTTCAGGACTTTCCTACTGACTCCATGGGGGCTATATTTAATATAATTAAATATGTACCAAACCTATATGCACATAGAATTATTCCACTTCAGAAACAACTAAGTAAACTAAAAGAACTCCAACAGGAAATAACATTTCAATGGATACCTAGTCATTGTGGCATACCTGGAAACGAGAAAGTCGATAATATTGCAAAACAGGCAACATATTTGCAACCAAGACCTCTTCAAGTGATATCTCTATCCAGTGCTTTTGCTTCAGCAAAGTCTCATTTTACAAACCTATGGATCAACAATTGGCTCTCTTCTGACAAAGGAAAAATTTTACAGTCTGTACAAAAGAAACCAAATGACCTGGAAATGTACAAAAACTTGCCCAGCATGTTCAAATATTTTTAACAAGAGCCAGAACAGGTCACACTGTCACTCAATTGTACCTACACTGATTTCACATTTCTGATAATCCTACTTGTCTGTGGTGTAATAATCATGATGAAGAAATGGAACACATTCTTCTATACTGTCCATCCATAAACCACAAAAGAAGTAAATTAAAATCATCAGTACCAGTTGCAGAAGACACAACCCTGCAGTATATATTGACTACACCGCAACTCTGGCTACTAGCAACAGGCATCTATAATGAACACCGATCAAAATACCCCTCATTTCTCGTGAAAAACAACAACTGAATAGACTACAGTGGACTATAGTGAACTTTATGTTGTCAGCAAATAGCTGGATACATTAGGAAGATTGACTGATTGATAAAGAAATTGATTTGTTGTGTTGTTTGTCTATGTATATATAAAGTTATAGCAGCTTATGCAACATTATACGTGTATTACGAACAACTTTTCAAATACTCTGAAAATATTATGAAAACTGTGACAGTGAAATTTGCGCAGTGCTTAAAATATCAAACTATAGTTAACAATCGGAAACAACTATTCCGGAGCACATTCTGAAGAAATGGGAGCAATAACTATTATAAGGACGACGACTGGTGAGTGAAATTATTTCATATTACATATTTTACTATATATTTATGTACATATTTCTCAGTTTGATATTACATAAAAATCCGGGCTCTAGTTATTAATTAATGTAAAATTGCATCAATAAATTCTTAAAAAAGTTGGTTAAATATCTGGTCCAAAAAATGAAGGTATAAATCATTGTAAAGGACGTTTGGAAAAATAATTCTCCAGCAGTGAAAGAGTAAAATTAAAATAGGATTACATATGACATTTATCTTAAACCGCAATTCTTTCTTCAGAAGACTTTGCTTTTCCATAGTTAGTGTCTTTCTTTTGTACTCCTCTTGAATGAGCTGTAAGATCTCTTGAAACTGTGCTTTTGTTAAACGAAAGTATTCTTAAAAGTTTTCCTCGTCATTTTCTAGATCATGATACAAATTATGAAATTCTTCCGTACAGTTATTTAATGAATTAAGCTCTTCCGCTTCTGTTGCAAAACCAATGTAAATAATAAAAATACCTCTGGATCCGTTCTCTTGGTCACCTTGTAGAAAATGTCACTGATGAAACATTATTATAGCATTTGGTGTGCGCATGTTCGTATCTTATCGCTACCTATATCACACAAAAGCATAGCGCTGTATAGCATAGCATCTGGTCTGCACCGGCCTTTAGGAATGGCTGTTGATATCTTAACTGCTGCTTTCTTTGTAGATATTATGACTCAGTTATATGGTGCCATCTGTCGGTTCAGCCATGTAGACTTAAGGCTCCAATAGAGCCCACTAAAATACTTACCCTTTCACTACAATGAAAAGTATTGTCTCCTCAAACTGATGCCATCTGCATGTCAGTCACAGTAGCTACATCAAGCCATACTATTCTGGATGAATAGGCCTACTATTGATGATACTGAATACTGAAATGGGGAGTGATAGAGGGGTGGCATAGGGCTCAGACGCATTTGCCTGCTAATCCTGAGCTGTGCTTAGGATTGGGTTCACTTCCCACTTGGACTGATTACGGTACATGATTGAGTTTTTCAGAGATTTTTCCCAACTAAAGGCGAATACAGACAATACCAAGGTGAATCCTCGGCCTCATCTTGCTATCACCAATTTCCATCAACACTATATAATCTAGCAGTTAATAGAGTTGTTGAATAACGGACTAAGAACATGAAGGAAACTGGAATAACACTGAGAAAAACTCTTAAGGAACCTTGGTTTTGCCTACCACAAATATGATTGTCATCTGCGGGATTCAAACCAGACTTCTCTGTCATCATAGGTTACTAAGGTGGCTATATAGGTATATTTGTACTCTATCAGCTTAGTTTCAGTTTTATTGTGTGCTCTACAGATTTCCTGCTTCACTTGTTATGCATTCTTCACCTCCCATCATGAAGCTCTAACAATTTTACATAATTTCCGTACTTCTTAGAGCTTGTGACGTAATTTACCACATATTTTAAGGGTTGACTTCTTACTGTCTTCGCACTACGAGTTGGCGCGGGGAGTAGATAGGCGGGACGGGGGAACTTTACGCTACACTCTGACCTGAAAACTTCGTCCACTTACTTGGCTACAAGGGAACGGAGTCAGACATAAAAGATTCAGCATCTTCGGTGCTGTCGCTATGACTATCATTATCACATTTTTCAAAATTTCTGGAGTATGATCTGTCCATGATAATCGTCTGTTTATGTTTCAGCCGTGTATATTAATTCGAATCTCTCAACAAAGCCATTAGCCCCACCGCCCCCATCCTGATGAACAACAATGAGTGTTCTGGACACATTTACGGTAGTCAAAACTCCCGTAACATTTTTATCGTGCCAGAACTTGGGAAACGTTAAATTGGTAGGCCTATCTATCCGCATTTCGTCCAGATACAAAATCGGTTTTTCCACTTTCCTAAGCTTTCTTATTTGCTGTAGATATCTTCACGTATTCTAATTTACAGTGTTTTCCTCAATTTTTTTTGCTGCACACTTCTTCCACCTGAAATCCGTTTTCTTCAGTATTCGTCTTAATGTTGTCTTTCATTTCAAATCAATTTTCTCTTGTAAAAGGGTAGACGTTTGTTGCAGCTTGGTACAACTTTTTTACTTGTTATTTAACGACACTGTAATAACTACTAGCTTCTTCAGTGTCGATTGAATTGATGATGGCGAGATGGTATTTGGCGAAATGAAACCAAGGATTCGCCATAGATTACCTGACATTCGCCTTCCGCTTGGGAAAACCTCGGAAAAAACCCAACCAGGTAGTCAGCGCAAACGGGAATCGAACTCACTCCCGAGCACAACTGCAGATCAGCAGGCAAACGCGCTACCTCCTGAGCTACGCCGGTGGCCCTCTTTCTTTTTCAAATAAAAATTCTCAATTATATCTTTTTTGTCAATCTCCCGTCGAAGTCATCTACATTTGCGTTTCGGTAGTCTGGACGTTTACATTTTTTTTCTCCCTCAGGTGTCGACAACGCACTTTCTTTTGTGCAGTCTTTCATTTAATTCCTTATACGCTGTATTATTCTTGTGGATAGATTAGAGTACTTTTCTACCTTTGCTGTAGGTTTCGTAAGAGGAATGAAAAGGCACTGTTGTTGTTTTTCTTCATCACAGAATTATTTTGCACTTCTAATAATATTCCTTTCTTCACTATAGATTGTCAATCCTTGTTTCCTCTTTGTCGACATATTTACAATAAACAAAGAACTGCTATAAACCTAAATAACAGTATACAATAACATAAATTCTATTAACTATATTATTATCAACACGAAAAGCAAAGGATAACTAAAGCAATACAAGATTTGTGGTATACTGAAAACAATTGTCTTGTTGAACTAATAAAACACTACAGTAAAAACCCCACTATTATTAACACAAAGTCGCAAAGATTCATAGACACGTGCAGTAGATGTTTGTGAAACAGGAATATTGCAGTGAACAGCGCGGTGCGCATGCGCGACTGTTTCCCCTCTGCCCCGTCTACGTACTTCAGCCGCCTTCTCCTGGCGTGACAACAGTAGCTTAATGCTCAAAATGTGAGATTGCTAATTCACAATAAAGCTACTGTCACTGTTTCCAATCGTAAGTAAGTAAAGTTTTAACAAGTGTGTTTCTAACCCATGACACTTGACAGCATTGCAGCACAGCCTAGTATATACAGTCGCGAAGCTCAATACGTAGTAAATATGCAAACATTAGGTAGTTGCTCACCACTAGGATCGCTAATATCGCCTCATTACAGGTAATGCAAAATAGTACAGTCACAGTCTATTGTTTCTAGCGCCCTCAAAACTCAAGCTTCGTGACTGTATATAGTAGACTGTGATTGCAGTCTGAGACAGAAACTGAAATAAAAATGATTTGTATAAAAAGACTTCTGATAAACAATATTTTCATTTTTTCCATCACCCATAATCACTGTAGTCACGCTTTCCCGTTGGAGCAACAACAGCTCAAGTCATTCATTCGGATTTTAGATAAGACTTTTACCACAGAAATAGGTTTTTTCAACGTCGACCTGGCTTATTGCGTGATGTAAAATATATTTTTTGAAATTTATAGGCCCTACACAAGAAGGCTGTCATACAGCCCTACACCACCCGCGAAGAGAAAGCAAATAGCCTACATCCACATTGCCCTTACTGATTACATTGTTGTGAATCGCTAAATTACATATTGAACTTGCCACACGTACTACCTTTGACAGAACCTATACATTTAAAACATTATCCATATTTTCTTACCTTATAGCCATGGCATGACTGGAAATTACGAAGACTCCAGAGTTATTCTTGATACCGACGAAAATAAATTCTTATTGGTGCTACAAGTAAATCACATTAGAAGCACACATCATGGGTATTACAGAAATTCACACGGCAAATTTCGCTATCGTCATTATGAATCTAGGGTCCTCTTTCCCAAAAATATAAAAGAAAAACTAAAATAACGGACACCACAAATATAATATATATTACAAACAGAAACTTGAAAGTTAACAGAAAAAGTTTTACACAATGACAAACCATTTTCTCGGTACACACACGTAATTATATTATAATTTACGGTTTAAAACATCTATAACCAGCAATTTAGGCAATAACGAAAGTCAGTGAAAAATTTCCCTGCACGTCCTGATAATAATCTCTAATAATCATATTTACAGTAGGTAACAATATTTTGTGTACCTTTTATTTCAAGCGTTCATATTTTCGATCAACTCAAACTTTTATTGTAAAACCGAATCCTACGCTTATTTATTTAAAGGATTTTGCATTTTGTCACTAGAAAACGACAAAAAAGTTTCTCACGCGCGTGTTTTTGATCATGATACGAAGTAAGAACAACTTTCTTCATCTAAGAGCAATGATTGGCGAAATAAAAAAGTATATTAATAAGAAACGTTAAACAGAAACAGTACGTATTGATTAGATAATGTTCCTTCATATTCAATTATCGCACCCCATAAGATAGCATTCAGTTTCGCAGACTCTTTCATAAATCCGAATTTGGAGGTATAGTTTTTTTTTTTTTGCGTAAAACTTTATCCTTGAGTCAACTGGAAAAAAGTCACGGAAATTTCAACATCTGACATTACTTGCTCAACAATGGTTCAAACTCTTGCATTGATAAGGATGTTTGCTCAAGAGAAGACTTACTTTCCTGCATAAATTACATTCCTTATTTCTCGTATCACAGATCCATACGAACGGCTAACAAACCATTTAAGATAGAATACAGTAATACCATTGTAAATAGGGCATAGGCTATATTCAATAAAGAAATGAAGGAAAAATAATCATTAATAATAAAACATAAGTACCGTATAAATCGCATTAAATTTATTTCATTCTCATAATCCTTATAAATACCACAACATCCAACGGAGAGCATAAACGTTTAACTCATTGAAATTATAGAAATTTCTGTCACTTTTGACGAGAATACGTCTATAAGTTCGCTCCAGTATTTGGGTGCCATCTCTGGTAATTGACTGACATATTTTCAGGCGAGTTTTGTTGCGCCTAGAATTTCTAAATTACACGACATATTCTAATGTATGTGATAATCCACTCAGATATTAAGGATCAATGTAACCAACGTGACCTGGAATTGGGAGAGTTAGCTACGAATTAGAGGGGGGGGGGGTGATGTCATATAGTGATACAAGGGGATAAATTGATGCACAAATTGGAGGGTCGTGTGCAAGCTGAGGCAGTGTAACTTGTGAAGGGTACACGGGAAAAACGAACAATGTCACATTTCCATTAAAGGTGAGATAGTGATCTATTTCAGTATATTACTGCAAAATTTATTGATGTTTCTACTTGAAATGAAGGAAATGATGAGTGTATCCGTGATTTTAATTCTCCTTTACCACTTTTGGTAAAAATAACATTAAAGTTTGTAGTAATACAGCGAATTCGATAATGACATCACCCTTAACAGCAATGTGACATTGTTCGTTTTTCCTGTGTACCCTTCGAATGTGAAGAGATAGAACGTTCGCAGTTGTCAAACGATTCGATACAAACCAGGATCTAATCTCAATTGAGCAACAGCAGTTAACACGTTAAATTAGAGAAATTCGCGAGTGAAATTGAAGAGAAAAAAATTCACAATGCCAAGGCACATGCAGCGCAAATGGCAGCAGGTATATAAGCAACAGTAGCAAATGATAGAACATGTTAGTTACTATAGCAGCCGACATATTTACTCTCAATCAAGGGCACCCACAGGGAGTAGCCAGTGATAGCAATTGCTACCACTGAGATTTTTATTTTTGATTTTTCTTTATGAGTTCAATACATCTTTCCTCAAACCCTCAGTAAATAATTCAACAAAAGCAAGTACTTTATTTATGACTACATTCCTGCCTGAAACAGTACTAATTTGTTGTAGGGAAACACTCGTATAAGCAGTGGCAAAATCCAGTTGAATAGAATTCTTAGTTTCCTTCAATCTCGCTTAACTTAAAAAAAAAAATTAATTAATTAATAATAATAATAATAATAATAATAATAATAATAATAATAAAGACATCAGCATTCTTTCTTGGAAAAAAAAATTGTCTAACAATTCTTTCCCCATTCATGGTATGGTACACTGCACGGCCCACACCATATAGGAGAACCTCGTAATAATGGGCTAGTAGTGGTAATTTTGTGAATTTACGAAGCTATGGAGATAGAACCAAGTCTTGTTGGAGGAGAAAGTAAGATATGGATCTATCTCTCCATCATGCCCGTTATTCACATCCTATTCACAAAATGTATTCTTTTTTCCAGGAGATGCTGAAAGTGCACATGAAAATATGCAAATTAAATTGTTCTTTATTTTTAATACAATGAAAAAGTAAAAGAACGAAATTTATCCCAAGGAAAATATTAATTTTCGCACAGGTTGTTACAAATGGTTAAATCTATTTCACTGAAGGCAACAGATGATTCAGGCTTACAAAATACATTGTGTTTAAAATAAGTCATATAGGCCTATCAGAGAATGAAGAAAAAAAGATGACTGTAGAACAGATTTACTGCAAATCTATTTTTAAATTAAATTTATGCAGAATTCCAAGGCACCTAACATATTCTATTATGGTAATACATCGTAGTTACAGCAAAAAATACAGTGTCATAAAAAGAGCCTACCGGAAAAACAGAATTCGACTTTCAACTCGACAATCACCTCTTAACCACTTCCGCAGTCAGGCTGAAGATGCCACAGAGATTAACTCAACCACTTCTGTGCCGATATTATATCCTAAATACAGGAAAGATAACAATCGTTCTGTTAATCTGAAATAAGACATGTCTTTCTGTGGATACAAAAAACAGACATTTATGACTCCCTACCTCAATTTTTATTGAAATCGTTTTTAATTTTATAAGCAACACAAATTTTCGTGCAGTAGTTCGTGAGGTACCTACTCATATTTCATAGCATTAATATGATGTGACAAACGAAATATTTCAGATTTGTCCAAAAAATTGTCTATCCAAGATTTCTGTTAACAACAGAACTAACATTTTCGATACAAGTTACCAACTCTCTGTTTTCATACGTATATGTTGTAAGTAAAAAATAACTGTACACTGTGCACCAAAATTTTTTCATTTTCAGTAACGCAAGTACAGAAATAAAGATGACATACAAAAGCAAAAAGGCATATTAAACCCAGTGAAAAAATAACGAAAAAACGTTCCAGCAAATAAAGCAATATTAATTAAATATATAAATTTTATTAACATATATTTTTTAAAATTTACAAGAACAATTAGTAAGATCAGAAACAACAATTTCGTTTCAGATGAACACAACAGTCTTGAAAACACCAGCTGTGCCTGCACAACTCGGCATTTATTCTTCTCTTCTGAGATAAAAAAGAATCTGAAACAAAAGAAAGCCATACAACTGCTATAATCTGTGAAAAACTGGGTCATACTCAATAGTGCTTCCAAAGCATTTCTTTCCGTAAAAAAAGAGGTTCTAATCACACATACACAAAATACTGGTGCATCATTATTTGGAAAAAGAGCAATTACTGCAACTTAAATCATTAATCTTTTAAAAAAAAAAAGCATAAAGGATGAAAGAAAATTTACATGTAATGTATGTAGCTAATATGGAAAAATTTTAAGGCATGGGGCACTAATGTTCCTTTCAGCTGAAATTAACAGAGAATATTTCAATAGAAAACTCGTCATGTGATCTCGGTTGTGGATAACATCATATTTCATAGTTTACAGCAGAGCTTTTTTCTGGCGTAATGTGTTGGAATGGTTTTCCAGCACCTTTTTGTTGTAGGTTTCATCATGGAAAAAATAAATGTGTTTCCCTGCAAGCACCACAGTCTTTAGGCTTATTGT
Organism: Periplaneta americana; assembly: GCF_040183065.1. Lineage (NCBI taxonomy): Eukaryota > Metazoa > Arthropoda > Insecta > Blattodea > Blattidae > Periplaneta > Periplaneta americana. The sequence goes on from NC_091133.1 coordinate 58,178,682, forward strand.
GAAATTTCTTATATTGGAATGATTTTTGAAGTCCTTAGGGTTTCTTTTTTTTTTTTTCAAGCATATGATTCACTGCTTGGTGCCATCGTATCAATTCCAGGTGTGACAGGAGACCATAGCTCCACCTCCCTGTGAATCTGCTGCATCCTTAACCAGAGGGACATGCCACCATCGATTACACGATCCACCAAGGTGCCATCTGTCTGAGGGAGCTACACTCCCCAATTAAATTGGAGTCCGCTTGTTGAAGTCTCTGAGGCTTCTCTGGGGTATGTGCAGCTCCTGCAGACAGATGCCATCTGTAAGCGGATCCCGGAAGCACTTCCTTCACATTCTCCTGGTCAACCTGTAACTATTGAAGATGATTAATGAAATGATCCTAATGAAAGCGAAATGAGTCCGAGGTCCAAGTTACCCGGCAATTCTGCTTCAAATGGTTGAAGGAAAATCTCGGAAAAAACCCCAACCAGGTAACTTGTTCCAATCGGGATTTTAATCTGGGCCTGCTCGTTTCATGGTCAGGCAAGTCAACAGTTATTCCATAGCGGTGAGCGAAATAATTATGTTTTTAATATGAATTCTGCTTAGGCCTTGAAAGTCGTAAAGATGAAAAGCACTGGTTTACAGTAACGACAACCAAGCAACACGAGTTGATATTTAAAAAGACACATTAAGTTCTGTGTTGTGGCTACGTCGTCAAAAAAAATCATACTCTGGCTGGCAATTAAGAATGCACACTGATTCAGTCTTCATGTGCGAGGAAATTTTCTCATGAAAATTCGACTAATATATTGAACCAATGCCCACCCAGCATTGTAAAGACAATGAGTAGATCAATATTGTCTAGCAAAGCAGCTTAATGGCTGGAGATCAACATGCTGACCACATGTTATTCCATACTCGTAAAATGATTGTTTACTTCTGCTGAGGTAGATGGATATGAGACTGTCTGTCAGCTAGTATGCCTTGGCTCTATTATGATTGTTGGATACCAGCTGTTATTTTTAAACGAGTATTTGCACGTTTGCAATCCATTTAAGTTTTCCATTCTATTATTGTATGTATGAATGTATGTACTGTATATATATATATATATATATATATATATATATATATATATATATATATACACATGTTATATGAACACGAATTCAATTACAATTAGTTCTTTTTTTTATTCATTTGTAAAAATCCATACACCATATTGTGAACCAGGCCTGTAACATGTTTCCATCTTAATACAAACAGTAGGGTCTGCACTTAAGAGAATTGGTTCTGCTGTGATATGAAGTATAGGGAGAGGGGTAGGATAGGCCAGGTCTGGTTTTATAAACTGTCAATAAGTAGACCTAACATCCCCATTTCGCTGTGTTACATTAGAAGAGGTCATTTTAGAGACCAGACGACATGTATTATCAACATGATGGTGCCTTCCTCACTTGTCTCATGTAGCAGCAGTACACAAAAATGAGAACAAATTATTTTCCGTATTGTGAACGCAGCTCTGCTCATGCTGTGCCAAGCTACGAAATGCTATGTGTGTGATTCATAAATATGCAGCTAAGTGTATTGAAGTAGAGGAGAAATATTTGAAAATGTGCTTTCAAACTGAAGAATGCTCTTTTTTTCTGTTTAATAGCACATTTTTTAAATAATCTCTTCGTGTATTTTTAATTCATTTCCTTTAATTCTGCTTACAACCACTTCTGTTTCCTTACGATTCGAACAATTGTAGTTCCATAAATATTGATAATAATCATAATTATGTTCATATGACCTTTTTTATGTTTCAAATGCTGTCAAGAGCATAGAGGTGGTGTGTGACAACATTTTGCCGTCACAGCTTCCAACTGTGACAGCTCTGGAAAACTCGCTGTGATAAATAACAGTGATTTTGTCACTGTGTTATTTTTGTGTTTGGATGGTTCTTGACAATTGTGAATGTTGTAACACCTTGGTATTCACAGAGTCATTCATTAAAGATGATGCAGACAATGCATGCCATTTTCCAACAGTAACATCATCAGTTGTAATGTAGAAGTTTCTTGTTGCTGCAAGTCCCAGTAGTAATGATTTGGGTCTCAAAACGAAGATTTGTGTTTGGTACATTATGGGTTGTACTATGCTTTTTGATTGTAATGCTCGGATTCATTCCGATTTTGTTCTGATATACATTCCCTTTACCAAGAATAGTTATATTCCTTAATTTTGTAAAAAATTGTAAAAAAATTAAAGAATTTAACTGTTCTTTGCAAGGGGAATGAATATCAGAACAAAATCGGACTGAATCCGAGCATTACAATCAAAAAGCATAGTACAGCCTGTAATGTACCGAACACAAATCTTCGTCTTGAGATCCAAACCATTACTCCAAACTGGTGACCAGTGATATGATGTGCTCGATATTTTCTTTCACATATTCCATAACATTCGATTAATGATAATAATAATGACTTTTTTTTTTTCGAGCCAAATATGTAAATCACTACATATGTAGCTGAGTAGGAAGATACTTAACTAAAGTAGCTACTATGTAAAGTTAGTGATTGTATTTTAAATTAAGTAATGCAGGCTTTCTATAAATCTAAGTAAATTATCTTTTCTTAATCAAGTAAACTTCCATATAAGTAATATATTTATCACATAACTTCAATCTGTTTTCTTTCTTTCTTTTTTTTTTTTTTTGAGAGAGAGAGAGATAGTGAAAAAGAAGAGAGAGAGAGAGAGAGAGAGGAAAAAAAGGAGAAAGAGGTAATTAAAGGAGTAGAACACGAAGTCTGTATCCCTGATGTTTTAACTCGTCTTCCCTTGGCTCTTGATCAAAGACAGAATAGGATGATACCATTACTTTATTTTTAGCAGTTAACTGTAAACATATCATGACATAAAACTGCACATCACAACAAAGAGGTTCAAACGTTATGTTCACAGAGGTCTTGATTGTGTAAACAAAGGCGAATGAATCATGGAGATATGCAGAGGAGAGTTATTGCTATGTCCCTTTTATTAGATACAAATCATAAAATCTCGAAGTTCATATAATAAGAATCCAGATGTGTAAGAGTATACACTTTACACGCTATGAAGGCATATGAGGGGCATGGAGGTAAAGCTCCATGGAAGCTTTGGTAACAAGAAAAATTCCACCATCACCCGAGACTAAATTCAGGACCTTCCTATGGTCACAGCATTATGTCCTCTTTTCCCGGACATATCCTCTTTTATTAGAAAAAAAGTCCTTGTGGATTTTTGGAAATTTCGGCAAATAAGCTCATCCTTTTTTTTTTTTTTTTTTGGGGAATGGGAGAAAAATTTCAACTATAATCATTGCCTCCCAGCATTGATATATCAACAAATCTCAAATGACAAAAAACTCACAAATGATATTTGGTGCAATTACTTCAATAATTCTCAAACAACTCATTGTCACTCAGAACTATTGAAAATAGTAGAATTATTTTTTTTTGTATTCCCAGCCACAATGCAAATGTAGAAAGGCTGTTTTCTTCAGTGTCTATATATTTGACAGATAACAAAAACCTGTTTAAAGAAATAAGTTAGGTTCTTTACTCTTGGTATCAAAAGGAAGATGGAGAGAACATCCCTATGGCTTCTCAGCCTCCTTATTTCCCCGACTGAGTCCTTGTGACTTTTTCCTTTTTCTGAGATTGAAAACACACATCAAAGGACGTCATTTTGGGGCCCTGGACAACATTCAAACGACTGGAACCAACCACCTGAAGGCTATTCCATTATCCAAGTTCCAGCACAGCTATGAGGAGTGAAAGAACAGTCTCCAAAACTGTGTGGTTTCCCATGGCAATTACTTTGAAAGGGACAATGTTCAATTGTAATGTTGTTGGAATAAAACAGGTAAAAAAAATCAGTATCATTACTTTATTTACACATCTCGTACAGCATAGATACTAGTAGTTTGGGTTACTGCTAGATCCTTGCAATTAGGCCAATTAAGGCCATTGTACCTCCTATATGCAATGATTGTCTAACTCCAACAGATTGACCAGGTGGCATTCGTGAATCCAATGGTGACAGGCAGGCCATCCTTCCCGAGCCTGCAGGTAAGGTTCAATCGTCTACTCACAAGCCTGAACCCAGAGCCCCAAGCCCTTACAACGTAGACCAGCATTGGAAACCCGTATTATCCCCAAACATCATCCTAGCCTATTTTTACTAGTACAGACAATAGATGAAATGAGGAAGAAGTGGAGAATGATGGTGGAATGAAAGAGGGAAATGGAAGTACCCGAAGAAAACCCTCTGCGTCTGTTTCGTCCACTACAAATTCCACTCAGATCTGATCGGGATCGAACCCAGGCCACCTGGATGGAAGGCTAGCGCACTAGAACTGTAGCCACATGCAGCTAACACCGACTTTACTTTTAACATGATTAATACTACTCTGTACAGTGCATTCCTTGTAGACTGGTCTCAGGTAGTCATGTTTTCTTTTTAAGTTGGTTATTTAAAGACGCCATATCGACTACTAGGTTATTTAGCATCGAAAAAAAAAATTATGGTTTATTTAACGATGGTTGCAACTGCAGAGGTTATATCAGCATTGCTGGTGTGCCAGAATTTTGGTCTGCAGCAGTTCTTTTACGTGCCACTAAATCTAGTGACATGATCCTGTAGCATGTAAGCACACTTAAATGCCATCGACCTGGGCCAGGATCGAACCCAGAACCTTGGGCACAGAAGGCCAGAACTATACCAACTCTGCCACCCAGGGTGACTTTAGCATAGATGAGATTGAAGATAGCAAGATGGTATTTGGTGAGATGAAGCCGAGGATTCGCCCTAGATTATCAGACATTCGCCTTACAGTTGGAAAAAACCCAACCAGGTAATCAGCCAACCGGGAATCGAACCTGCGCCCGAGTGCAACTCCGGATCGGGAGGCATGAGTGTCAACCGAGTTATACCGGTGGCCAGTAGTCATGTTCTGTCAGCTCATATGACAGGGCAGGGAGAGGTTGGAGTGGAACTGGTCTGCATAAAAACTCCCTGTCTATTCTAATGCACTGTTGTTGCCTCTCCTCCCCCCTTGTTACCAATATAACACTTGAGAGATCCAGGATGCAATATATGGAAACTGATTTTCCTAGAAACTCATCATTGATCTCTCATGTTATGTTGGTAATTAGTAGAGGGGGAAGGGAAAAAGTAAATCCATGGTGCTACAGCCCATAAAGGGCCAAGACCGACCAGCTGGCTGCCGAAGCAGAGGTGGACGATCATCCAACCAGAATGAAGGTATTGTGTGGTTAGTACGATGATCCCCCCCAGCCGTTATAGCTGGTTTGCGAAACTGGATTTTCACTATACCTATCGTAGCTCTCCAAGTGCATCACGATGTTCGTCCTTAGTGTAGTTCTTCTGGAGAATTACTATATATTCAAATGTAGTAGCCTGTTTGGAATTAAAAAAAAAAGATAATTTGCTAGGAGGGGTCGTTGCACATAGACCAGTTTTACACTATAAACCTAAACATATTATAACCTAATCTTTGATTAATTATTGCTTAAATAACTAATTACGTCTCCTAGCCTTACTAATAGAGAGAGTAGGCCTGCAGAGTAAGATAATGGTTTCATGTATCAATTGTTAAATTACAGGCCTACATACTGACTTGTGGGGGCAAAGGCTAATTGGGATTTATCGGTCTCTGATCGGGTCAAAAACCCTAATAGAACTGATATTTAACCGTTGCCGTGAATTTCGGTGATGTCCGGAGGACCTAATTAGCCAAATCCACTCTCCTCATCTCCATGTTGGGCTCCCTGGGATATTTTATGCTGGGAAAGAGAGAGAGTGGTGTGCGGAAAGCAACGGAAAAAGAACTAAGGAAGGAACTAATGAAATGCTTTGTATGGGGGCAGAAACATGGACATTACGACGAGATGAAGAGAAGCGAATAGAATTGTCAATATGGAGAAGACTAGAACGTGTGGACAGACAGAATAAGAAATAAAGCTGTGTTGGAAAGAGTGGGGTGAAGAAAGAATAATGCTGAAACTGATCAGGAAGAGGAATAGGAATTCGTTAAGCCATTGACTGAGAAAAACTACCTACTGAAGGATGAATTGGAAGGATTGGTGAAAGGGAGAAGTTTGGGGCAGAAGAAGATATCAGATGATGGACGACATTAAGATATGGATCATATGAGGAGACAAAGAGGAAGGCAGAAATTAGGAAAGATTGGAGAAAGCTGGGTTTGCAGTGAAAGACCTGCTCTTTGGCAGAAGTCTGAATGAATGAATACGGTACTCACTTGTATATAAAATTCCAGACTGCAAACAGCTGATGCAGGTGGGTACCAAAAAGTTGGAAACATTTATTCATCTTGACAAAAGGACAAAATTTCCTTGGCACAATGCAACAAGACATTCCCGAGATCGCAACTGCCATCTTCCTTGTTTTGCTGGCTGTCACACTGCCTGGAAGCACGCTAAATGCTGCTAACTTTATTCTGTAAAAAATACGGATAATTCAGTTGCTACCAGTGCTATTAAAATTCTTGTGCTAACCTCGTTGATTTACATGTTAAAACTTGGACAGGCCGATTGTATCGTTGAGTTGCGAGTTCACGTTTGTTAATCGTCTGAAACTGAAGTTAAACTCCCCATTGAAACTCACTCATTAACGCAGCTTAAAATGTTAATGGTATGCAGAGTGAAAGAACAAAGGTTGCAACGCAATGCACAATATACGAAGCAACACGCAATGCTTAACACACAAATTTGGGCTCCATTCGTGCCCGGGCGGCTAACCCGAAACAACGGATGGCAGACCATCTGGCCACACCGCTTTATCTTCGCATTACAGCACACCACAGCAACCTTTCTTTTTTTTCTTGTTCACCTGGAGGGCGGCTCTTGTTGCAGTTTCAAAAACTTCGCGGACACCTTCCATATTCTTTGCAGAACATTCCAAGAAATCAAATGCATTAATTTTGTCAGCCATCGCTTTACCATCCGTTGTGTTTACGGGGCTCTGTTTCATCTTTCCCAGTTCTGATATAATAGTGGGATCATTTCTCAAGTCCTTCTTATTACCGACTAAGATGATGGGTACATTGGGACAGAAATGTTTAACCTCTGGAGTCCACTTTTTATGAATGTTATGAAGTGAATCTGGAGAGTCTATAGAGAAACACATTAAGATAACATCTGTATCTGGGTAAGATAACGGTCGTAACCTGTCATAATCCTCTTGTCCTGCGGTATCCCACAGCGCCAATTCCACTCGATTTCCATCCACTTCTATATCTGCTACTGTACTCTCAAAAATTGTAGGGATATACAAATCTGGAAACCTGTCCTTGCTAAAAACGGTGAGAAGACAAGTCTTACCACATGCACCGTCTCCTACAATGACTAATTTTTTCCGTATTGCCGACATCATTTAATCTATTTGTAATTACCGTTCGCTTCACGTACCACCTCAGATTTATACTTGCATACCTCTGTATTGATCGGTCTCACTGCTCCGATCTCCCAATCGCAGGTCAACTGCAGGTTGCTTCAGGCTCTTCAACAAGGATACCACAAGTGTAACAATAAAACTAGAAAAGACGTTCAATTCCGGGTTATGATTGGGCTTGTGTTCATGACGTCACACACTGTGCAACATGGTCGCCAACTGCTTCGACGTGAATTTAAACAGAGGCGCGAAACAAGTGTCAAAAATCGTAAAAATTATTCTGATGATAATAATAATAATAATGATGAGAGCTTTAACTATATACTTTTATAAAACGTTAAAATTATACTAGACTAATGAAACAAAGAAACGAACAGCTTCAATCATAATAATTTAGTTTAACAATTTTATGTTACTTTATTATCTGACGGTCTAAATGAAGCAATTTGACGATGTTATGTAAACTGGGTTTGGTACAGCTATGATCTTCGAAATGGAGAGAACATTAATAAATGTATAATAAAATACTCATTTTATTCATATTGACTTTCTTAAGTTATGCCACATTTCTAATATTATATTCTATTACTGATTAGCATACTATTGACTGAATCTTCCATCTGGATGGTCTAGATTCGACCTCTAGCATAGTCGTGATGTAATTTATGGTGGATAAAAAACGTTGCAAAAGGTTTTCTTAGGGTATTCCAGCTTCTTTCTTTTATACATCTTGATTAGATACGTTTAACACTTCTTTTATTCCACCAATGCTCTCCATCACCCCCTCGTTTCATCTATCATCCACAATAGTAAAAATAGTATGTAGTGAAGTTTTGGTGGTAGTATGGGTATGGGCCTCTAATGATGATATAGTTCTAATGGTTTGGGACTCTGGGAACTGACTCTATCAGGCTGATGCAGACTACCCTGCCTGTCATCATCAGATTCACGAATACCACTTAGGCAATCTGTTAGGCTTGGCCAATCATCGCATATACAGTATAGAGTGTACAATGAGCCATTGTAACCCTTTAAGTCCATGGATTAATCCTGGGTCATGCCCTTAAAAAGCCAGCCAGCACACTAATCATTTTCTATTTGCACATCTAACCATGGAGAAGGGTGGGAAACTAAAGCTAAAATCAAGAGAAAACATAAGTATAAAGTAATTCTTATAAAACATTGGTAAGCTAAATGACAAAGCTATAGGCCTATTGTATACCGTATAAATTGAGTTTATATTGTTTTGGTAAAAGTTTCATATTTCAATATTTGTACAAAGTGGAGAGATTGTCAAAATACGGCATGAGTTAACCTCCGAAGCCCCATTCCTGGTGCCACAATTGAAATTCTCAGTGGATCAAAGGCGTGGAGAGAACTACTAATATATACTTTTTCAGTTGGTAATAGAATTGCCACAAAATCATTTTTACACCATCGACACCAATATTGAGTATACTTCACATGTAAACCAGGAGTGTAGTCATGCCAGGGCATTGCTCCAGTATTCTTTTTTTTTTTTAACCTGGGAGGACCCTGCTTTTTTATTTTTACTTTTTAAAATATTAATTGTTTTACTTATTTCTTACTCAACTTTGTATTTTACTTCATTATTCTATATAAACTTTTAACACTTTTATAATCACTGATTAACTTTACAACTTCTTTACTGTGTTAACTTTTTAGGAAATTACCTGGCTGACTAGTTTCGAAGTGTTATCCTTCATTGTCCAAATCCTAGTCATTGTAATACATACACTAGTCAGCCAGAGCTAGGTAATTTTCTAAAGAGTTAACACAGTAAAGAAGTTGTAAAGTTAATCAGTGATTTGTATTTTAATATGGATTAGTAGTATGTACAATAATAGCGGCATTACAAATAAATAAATAAATAATAATAATAATAATATATTATTTACCAGCGCACTTAAGCCTACATACAACACCTTAACCTCTTATTTGGCACTTTACCTGCGCAGTTAAGCTTACATACAGTTACAATACTCTATCTTTTCTTATAGGTACTCGCTTTCTCAAACACTTTTCCCAGTCAGCTGTAAGTCTGAAGATTTTTGCTGGTCATTTATTTTCGTTGGTGCATTGAAGTCTCTGAGACTGTGATTTTCATTACAATAAGTGTTAATCAGAAAGCTCTTGTTCTGATGATTTGTCATTCAGTGTAAATTCATATTTAAATTGTCTTGAAAATGTGATTATTTATTGTAAAGGTTCACACACCAGGAAAACACTATAAAAAACTTTATTTTTTTCGAAAGAATTAAGTACATATCAGTACTCTAATTGTCTTTGACGCATTACATAATGGGGTAATACAATACTACTGTAGATGAATGATGTAATTCAATAATAAAATGATGATACCGTATATAGTATTGTATATAGGCGTAAGTTAAGAACATAATAACTAGTGTTGTGGGATTTAATCGATAAAAATATTTAATCGAGTCGATTAAAATGAATCAGTTGTAGTTGATATTAATTATTATTTTGTTAATACAAACTCATACTAAAAATTCCGACAATATTTCTTTCTCAGAAATTGCTTGCTTAAAAGCACAATAGTACTGTTATTTTCTAACTGTAAACCAGGTAGCGTAGGGAAAATCTTTGCACAAACACTTCAGACAGAGATGGAGATGAGGAAAGTGACCTAGTCTACCTCTGTTGAAAGTTGAAACACGATGCGAAACCCTTATTAAGTTTTATGGTTTTCCAAGAAAACTTCCATCTTGTTGTCAGCTCATCTTCCTAGCATAAGAAATACATACTTTTCTGGGATTTGTTCCCCTCATCCCTTATAAAATAGCCATGTCTACACTGTGCGTAAGTGAGAGCGTAACTATCTTCTTCTCTTTCTAAAATCTGGTAATTCAGTTACAATAGGGTCAGTCTTCTGTTTCAACCGCTGTAGCTCTACAGTTGCAGTTTCTGTACTGAGTTTGTATAGGAAGGTTGTATGTTTAGTTTGATAAAGGAAAAACATCAGTTTTCTGAAGTTTGTGGAAAGTGTAAACTCCATTATATCATATGAGAATTTGAAAGGTAAACTCGGTGAAACATTTGGATGTAAATTGAACGATAGTGAAGTACTTGAGAGAAAAAGAATTTTTTCGTGTTTAGTGATGCAGGAAACATTGTTACTAAATGTAGAACGGCACTTAATTCGGAGAATATGAATGGACTCACATGTTTAAAATCATGGATGAAGCAGTATTAACTAGGTGAGTCTTCATACTTTTTGCTATTTATGTTTGTCTCAAAAATTCCCGGAGAAACTGACAGAATAAATTATAACCCTCATAATAAATATGTTAGTAAGTAATTAAAATAGTTTTTTTTTGTAATATAACAATGCAATATATACAGATATACAACATATTTTAATACTTATGCTTATCACCGAACACAAGTTAAATTTAACAATAATTGTGTATTACAGTATATTAAAACATTTTTTTCAAGTTGATCAAAACTCGATTAAATATTTTGATTGATCAACAGCACTAATCATATCTGCCTAATACGAAGTCACTATAAAGACACGGTTTACACATGGTTTCTTGAAGAGCATCTTGACTGGTTGAATAATAATAATAATAATAATAATAATAATAATAATAAACTTTTTGCGATCCACCCGGATACTATTTTAGTTAAGACTACACCCCTGATGTAAACCATGAAGGCATTACACATGAGGACCTTGCCTTCGTAATCACAAAGTTAGAACGAGGTGAAAGGTTAGGTTCCAAGCTTTCGCCACTTTATCCCTGAAAAAGACTTCTCCCAAAATCATTTCACCAAGAGCCACCAATGTAGTTGAGGAATGAGTGAAGCTCCTGTTCTGAAGTTGTGCTGTAGCTTGGGTTCTAATCCCACTTGAGCTGATCATCAGGTTGGTTTCTATAAGGCAAATGTCAAGTAATTCCAAAGCGAATCTTAGGACACACATTATTAAGAACTACTTCCCTATCACAAATTTCATTATACTAGCTAACTCAGCAGTTGATACAAAGTCATTAGATAACAGATTGAAAAAAATTCACAGGTGGCTAAATAAGCAACAGAGACATTTATGAAGTATTAAATGTAGAAATGAATCAGATAACCATTAATGCAATAAAAAAATCTGGTGGTCAGCAACTTAGCATGCTGGCTTCCGTATCTAATCACTGATTAACTTTATAACTGCTTTACTGTGTTTAACATTAGAAAATTACCAGGCTGACCAGTTTCGAAGTGATATTCTTCATTATCCGAAGCCAAGGCTAGTGTTAAAAGTGTGTATCCAACAATGACTGAATTTTTTTACATGGTTGAAGGTTGTCGAACTGTAGTACTGGTGACATCTTCTTCTAATGCCACAATGCAGAAAATATAGGGAGCTTTACTTCCTTGCTCCTATATAGCATTAATGGTGGCTAAATAAGCAACAGAGACATTTATGAAGTATTAAATGTAGAAATGAATCAGACAACCATTAATGCAATAAACAAATCTGGTGGTCAGCAACTTAGCATGCTGGCTTCCGTATCTAATCACTGATTAACTTTATAACTTCTTTACTGTGTTTAACATTAGAAAATTACCTGGCTGACCAGTTTCGAAGTGATATTCTTCATTATCCGAAGCAAAGGCTAGTGTTAAAAGTGTGTATCCAACAATGACTGAATTTTTTACATGGTTGAAGGTTGTCGAACTGTAGTACTGGTGACATCTTCTTCTAATGCCACAATGCAGAAAATATAGGGAGCTTTACTTCCTTGCTCCTATATAGCGCAGTGGCATGTACATACTGATATTATATGCGAGAAATACTTCATAATGAGATTTCATTTTGCTATTGCAAATAAAACACTGTTACAATTGGATAATACAAATGTGTTCCCATACAACTTGAAAAACGTACTGATTTCCAGTTTTTTTATTATTGTTGATGTTCATAAAGATATTAACAGCATGTATTACCAAAAATGTACAAGACAAAATAGGTAATTAACAAAACAATACCACTTTGATAAACAAAATATTATGCTTGTCTTCAATGTAAGTACTGCTTCTATTTGACAGGTAATCCTCAACTTCATATTGTAAATAATACTTTGGTAAGGGTTGCCCACTCCAAACATAAAATCTGTATCCTTTCTGCATTCTTCATATTATATCAAAGAACGATATAAGAGTCGAGTCATTTTAAAAAGCTGACTTCAGTGGAAGTATTTCCAGGCTCAGATATATAAAAAGAACTATTGTTTGATAATACAGTCAACATTCTGAAAGTTATGAAATCTTCGTGACTGAAATTTAACACTAACTACAAGAGCTTATTGCCAATTGCAAGCAAATGTAAGGCTATGATTAAAAATAATTTCGTATCCTGAGCTCTGGAAATAGAGGTTTAGCCTTTAAAAAAATAATTTATTTCAATATTCTCGAAATCTATTTAAAATAGTTTGCCATTTCAAATTCCACTGTTGGTTTCTATGTCATTCTTGAAATAACTTGCAACAATCCTCTACCACATTTCACATCTTTTGCTGCAGGTACACATGTGGCAGTTTTTCTTTCAATAAATAAATTAATTAATAAAGAATATCTAGGAAATAAGTGATAACCTGAAGCCAAAATAAGGACTACAAATATGCTGTTTTTCGCAATTTAATTTTACTGTAGCCAATAAAAAAATTCATTAATTGCAAATATTCACACAAATGTGCCCAAAAATAATAGTATCATGTCCGAAACATCAACTTTGAAACAAAGAACGAGGAGAAAATGTATGAAGTTTCGTTGCAGTATAAGATATCAGCAACATTGCACCTGGTTTTCATAAATAGTCTGAGGAACAGATTCAGATTGGAATGTGGTTTTGTAAGAAATAATTAAATACATATTATTATGCAATTTGTAAAGCATTTCCAGTGAGTTAGAAATATGTGTTGGATTCTTTATTTCTGTTTAGAAGTTTTTTGCTGTAACACAAGCACTACCAGGTGTGGACCAGATGGACTAAAAGATCCAGGAAAATTCCTAACGTCAAAAATACTTTTCTCTCTCTTATTTTCTTTCAGCTGACACGTTCTGGTAATTTCTGCCTCTTGAATTCACTGTTAACATTCTTTTGTAGGAGAAAGAAATCCAGCTTCAATCATCCCAGAAATTCTGATATTGTGGGAACACTGTTTTGGCCAACTGTACAATGTTAATAAGCAGAATTTCTTGGGCAATCATGCTAAAGAGTGGGACAAAGGGACTGTACAAGAATCCTGTGATGTTATTTAACTCTCTCAATGGCAGTAAGAGGATCAACCTGAGGTTAGCCTCGACTCAATTTAAAATACAGTGCAGAAGGGAAGTCTTTTTGCACTGAGGTGAGTAATACTCTGCTGTTAGAGAAAGTATTTCAGTTGGCAGCAGTGGACCGGGTCAATGACATGTCTTTCAGTGGGGTTGTATAACTGAGTATGCTGTTATTACAAGCAGGAGTTTGGGCTACCAACATAACTAATGTTGCTAGCACGTACACTCCATTCCCTCCAGTGTGAAGCGACTTTCCTTCCTCACTGTACTGGACGTCACATATCACTGTAAACATAATCTGGAACTACTGATTGTGTATCCAGGAATTAATATGTTAAAAAACTAGAGAGCCATTTCTGTCACAACCTGCACCTACCACACAACAGAGATCAGATTCTGACTGACATGGGAAGGAGGAGAAGTGGGAGGGTTTGGAACCAGTCGCATTACTTGTACTCTTCGACATCAGACACCCTGCAAGCAAACAAATAAATCGGTTATAGTACATTTGTCAAAATTTCGATAGTAAACTCACTAATTTGCATGAGATCATGAGAAAGGATGCACACACACAGAGACAGCAGATTCCCTACTTACAGTCAAGTCAGTATTGATTGTTGACAACTAGCGAGAGACAGCATTTATAACTGATTTAAAAATAAAATAATCAATATTGGCTCAAGAAAATCTGTCTTTCTTTAAAAATTTTCTCCATTCTTTTATCTTCATAGCTAGTCTTTTCCAGCTACTCTCATCAAGAATTTAATTATTTTGACAGACACTTCCTCTATCTCATCTCTGATCATCCAACTTCTTTTTCACTCTCAGCTCTTAAAACGAAGGTGGAATAATTGAAATCAGACTCATTACAGTCACATTTGAAAATCGAAATTTAAATTTAAATAATATTATTACAATTCATGCTTTCTAACAATGAATATTTAGATTATTAAATTAACAGTTATCTTTTCATCTTTTTGGTTGAACTGCTGTTGTCATAGTTACAGGGGAGTAGAGTCATATACAGTAGTTGTTTCTACTGTCCTGCTCTCACATAGACACAGCAGGCTGCTCGATGTTGATTGTGCAGGTTACAGCGCTCTCTGCTTTCTTTTGGTATAAATTATTTGTACCATCTACAGCGAGCTGGCATCACCAACTGGATGTGGTCGGCTTGACGTAACTTACATCTTAGTCATAATGAATAGTAAAATTAATATAAAAGGAAAAAGGAGACTCACTTTTATTAATGACTAAACCATTTAATTCTTTGTGCTTTAATACAGGTCTTACAATATCTCCTCTTCGAATTAAATTATCTAAATCAGTGTTCATTCATAACACTCATATATCACATTCCTATTTTTACTCATATATGACCATGAGAGTAACTTTAACTGAAATTTAAATAATAAAAAATTTTGCTGATAATTCGCGATTTTCGATATTCCGCGAAAGTTCGTGCATTAATTACCGCGAATTAATGGGAGTCGACTGTATATCTTCAATTTTATTTTTTATTTAGAAGTTTTTATTTTAATTTTATATCTGTATTCACCTTTTCACCTATAAAATTATAACATTTTCTTTTACTACTACAATTTAATAATGAATGCCATAAAAAAATAAAAATTAAACTTTAAGCAATAAGAATATTTGGAGAAACTGACGGGATTATCTGTTCTGATACATGTCTTTCTAATTTCTATCTGCCTATATGCAGGAAGTCTTTTCTTTGTGTGTGCACCAAAAGTTCAGTTAACTGATCAATGATAATGCTCACCTGTGTAGAGTGGCGTGATTTCAGTCGCCATTGCCTGATAGGAATTCTCGTTCAAGGGCGGCACCCATCATGTTCCAATCACCATCATCAATGTCATCTGGAGGTTCATCACTGCCACAGCTGTCTTCTTCCTCCCCGAGGTCCAGGTCACTGGGTAGCGCTTCTCCACGACGGAATTTGGCACTGGGCATGTCATCCTCCTCGTCATCTTCCTCACCATCAGATTCTGTGGCCGTCCCTGCTCCAATGCGTTTGCGTTTTGTTGGACCTTTCTTACCCCAGCCATGTGGATGTTCACCTATGCAAATATGTCACAATACGATATATACACACATACAGATTTCAGACTTTCACACTGGTTGAGCTGTGACGACGATTTTTGGGTTTTTCAATCAAGTCTTAAAGCATTTCTAAATTTACCATGCCAGTCTCAATTTCGAAGTTTGCAGGTTGAAATCCAACCAAGGACAAAAGTTTGTTAAGTGTAATAAAAAATCTTTATCATTGTTTCTTTTTATGAAGAATATGAATCTGAAGATTCTATATTCTAAACTGATAATACATAAGAGAACTCAATGAATTCGAAAGCATCAGGCAAAATTGACCAAGTGTTTCTCTCTCACAACAAATTTAACATTGTAATCATTATTCTCTACTATGTAGCATGGTCAAGTGAAAAGGTCACTAGAGTTCCTAATAGCCACAAAGAAGATCTTCTCTGCTGTTAGTGTAACTCTGAACTTTTATGGGGGAGAGATACTGGAGTTTTCATTGCATGTTGGAATGTTTTGTTTCGTATTCGAAATGACACCAGATTTCATCTAACAAAACTAACCTTTTAAGAGACATTGGGACACTGTAATATCACTGCAAATACTGCAGTATTAGGCATAGTTACAGTGTCATTTGCACATCTGACAACAATTCTGGCACCCATTACACGCAACTCTCCCATATCCCAAATTGTCACCTGCAACTGTTCACACTGAATGTTTATTATTGTTCAATGGTCTGTTTTCACATGTTCATTAACTTGCGCAATAAGTTCAGGAGTGATCACGATGTTTGCCTGGCCAGGACGTGCATCATCAGCCGAACTTTCACGACCTGCATAGAACAGCAGCAAGTATCACATGTAATCAGAGAGGTCTCAAGGGTTGCTAGATCTTCAGGTGCTGCCTGGAGTGCTGGATTTGGAATATATGCTTAAGGTCTATGGGTTAATGAGCTCAGTTTACAGGCTTAACTTAAATATTATATTGCATTACCTAAAGTTATTATGTTATTATTAATTATTAGTGTTGTGGGATTTAATCAATTAATCGATCAATTAAAATTAATCGGTTGTAGTTGATATTAATTATTATTCTGTTAATACAAACTCATACTAAAAATTCCGACAATGTTTCTCTCTCGGAAACTGCTTACTTAAATGCACAATAGTACTGTTATTTTCTAACTGTAAACCAGGTGGCATACAGAAAATCTTTGCATAACGCTTCAGAAAGAGATAGAGATATGAGGACAGTGACCTAGTCTACCTCTATTGAAAGTTGAAACACAATGCGAAACCCTTATAAGTTTTATGGTTTTCCAAGAAAACTTCCACCTTGTTGTCAGCTCATCTTCCTAGCATATGAAATACATACGTTTCTGGGATTCGTCTTCCTCCTCATTCCTTATAAAATAGCCATGTTTACACTGTGTGCAAGTGACAGCGTAACTATCTTCTACTTTTTCTAAAATCTGGTAATTCGGATTATAATAGGGCCAATCTTCTGTTTTGACCGCTGTACTTTTGCAGGTGCTTGCAGTTTCTGTACTGAGTTTGTATATGACGGTTGTGTGTTTAGTTTGATTAAGAAAAAAATCAGTTTCCTGTGGTGTGTGAAAAGTGTAAACTCCATTATGTCATATGAGAATTTGAGAGGTAAACTCGGTGAAATGTTTGGATTTAAATTGAACAATTGTGGAGAAGTGCTTGACAGAAAAAAAGTTTTTTTCGTGTTTAGTGATGCAGGAAACTTTGTTACTAAACACAGAGCAGCACTTAATTCGGAGCATGTGAATGCACTCACGTGTTTAAAATCATGGATGAAGCAGTATTTTTTTATTTTATTTATTTTAGTGGGTTATTTAACGGCGCTGTATCAACTACTAGGTTATTTAGTGTAGATGAGATTGGTGATAGCGAGATGATATATATTTGGCGAGATGAGGCCGAGGATTCGCCATAGATTACCTGGCATTCATCTTACAGTTGGGGAAAACCTCAGAAAAAACCCAACCAGGTAATCAGCCCAAGTGGGGATCGAATCTGCGCCCGTGCGCAACTTCAGACCGGCAAGCAAGCACCTTAATCGACTGAGCCATGCCGGTGGCTATGAAGCAGTATTAACTAGGTGAGTCTTCATACTTTTTGTTAGTTATGTTTGTCTAAAAAATTCCCGAAGAAATTGACACAATAAATTTATAAGCCTCATAATAAATATGTTAGTAAGCAATTAAAATAGTTGTTTTGTAATGTAATGATACAATAGGCAATACTATACAGATATATAACATTTAATACTTATGCTTATCACCGACCACAAGTTAAATTTAACAATAACTGTGTATTACAGTATACTAAAACATTTTTTCAACTCGATTAAATATTTAGATTGATCGACAGCACTATTAATTATATATGCTAACTATGGTATCTGTACCATTATAATATAATAATGCTAATGGTTCAGTGAATATAAGTGAAAAGGAAAAGGTGATATCTAAGTTTTTTCCATAATGAATGGTTACGGGACAAGAACTATAGAAGTGATTACTAGAAGGTAATAATGATGAGTTTATGCACAAATGCAGAATATATGGTATCTCATTTACTGTTAAATATGACGATGTTAAGGCAATAAATGAACATTTGCAGTCAGATAGACACAAAGAAAGTGTTAGCAAGCAAATGAAAAATTAATCCATTCTTAAATCTTTCCATTAGTTGTAACTCACTTCACCAAAGATAAGGGAAAGTATAACGAAATTCTTCATTTATAGGAAGATACAAACAAATTCGTTGAGGGAATTTCAAATAAAATAAAATCTATTTTATTCGAAAATGATTTAAGTGTAACAATGTAGTTTCACATTCACTGGACAATGCTTCTGTTAAATTATGGTATATACAATAGATTAATGTTAGCAAGTTAAAAGATTTCTATGCTCATTATTGGTCCCCACCTCCTTGTTACTCTATTGGCATAGAAAAAAAAAAGCAGCTCACATGTTAACGTAATGAACAGGACGATAATACTAGATTGAAAGAAGGAAACATCAACTTGATTAAAGCCAACTGTTGTCACATATTACATAAATGTGCTAAATATGGATTCAAAATACGACATGGAATCCCATGCTCTTAAAATCTATTGAGACAATTCTCCATCTTCTAAAAATTCCAAGGAAATGAGGTCATTTTGTGAATTTGCTCAGCATGATTAAACTGCGTTGACATGATACAAGTGCAATCATACTAAATATTCTCATAAGAGCAAGCTCATACGAGCACACTTCTAGAAGTGGTTGACATGTATCGCCAATCAGTTCATTTTAAAAATGGCAGATCTCGTCCTGCAGGGAATTGGAACTGTTGTAGACACATTAATAAAGAAGCTAGAAATACACCAAACTCTTCCCTGTATAGCAAACAGAAGAAGTAACAGCCACAACTGGATTTTAAGCAGTGACAAATTGGGTGCATCTACATACTAATTGAACATTAAACCTAGAACCAAGGTTCCCTAATCCTTTTTTATTAAAAATTAATGTGTCTTTATTTGGAAATAAAAAAAAAAACACGAAATGACTATTTACTTAAAATAGGCTGTAAAAATTTCCATCTTACATAAAATGAAATGACACATGAAACGTTATACACTGTATGTCCTCAAAAGCTACAGTTCAAGAGAAATTAATTATTACATAGGTATGTGGTTATGTCGTCCGGCGCCTTGGCGTAGTGGTCTAAGGCATTCTGCCTAGAACTCGCATTACGGAATGCGCGCTGGTTCGAGTTCTCATGGGGGAAGAAATTTTCTCATGAAATTTCGGCCAGTGTATGGGACTAGTGCCCACCCAGCATTGTGATGCACTTGGGGAGCTGCAATAGGTAGTGAAATCCAGTTGCAAAAGCCAGCTATAATGGCTGGGGGGATCATCATGCTAACCACATGATACCTCCATTCTGATTGGATGATCGTCCACCTCTGCTTCGGCATGTGGATGTGAGGCCAGCAGCCGGCTGGTCGGTCTGGGCCCTTCATGGGCTATAGCACCACGGATTCTTCTTCTTATGTGGTTATATCTCCAATCAAGAACTTGTTATGACTAAAGTTTTGAAGCTTAATGATATCTACATGGATTCCTCTGTAAAATGAATCCAAACCTAGCAGCTACAGCTCATGCATTTTGTCAAGACACTCATGATGTGCAGTAGGGGAATATCGTTTCAATGGAGGGGGTAGGAATAGAAGGGAAGGTTGGGTGTGTGTCTACCGAGTTCAAGGCAAAGACAAACCCATTCCCCTATAATTCGTAAGTAGACTCATCTGATTTCGTGCACAGCTCTGTAGGAAGAGTGGGGGAGTGTCAGGACATAATGCATGCGCTGTACAGAAATTGTTATTTTCATTTAATTCGAGAAAAATTCGTTCCGGCACCGGGAATCAAACCCAGGAACGAATTTTTCTCGAATTAAATGATGATAATACACAGTGGCTACTTCATAATAGTCGTGTAATATTCAATGAGGTAGGCGAGACCTCATATATAATGAATATGTGATGTATTAATTGTTATTTTTCTGTGGAATCTTTATTTTTAGTGTAGGTCTACCCTTGAGTCATGGAAGTGTTTGCACAGCTTACACGTGTTGTGTTAGGATAATTAATTTTACATTATTCAAGTTTTCTGATTGAACCCAGTCACTTGAAAAGGTAAGGAAAGGGTAATTTTGTATTGTACATGTGGATAGTAAAATAAACAAAGTACTTAATAATTAGTATTAAATATATTTTGGCGCTAAACCTAATCTACAATTTTCTTCTTGAGGTTTATGCTTTACTGTAAGGGCCTGCAAGTCCTTGTTTTTGTATTCAGGCAGTCTTAAGTTCCATATCACTTCTTCTGTTTTATACAACTCGACTAATTGTACTGTTTCAGACTCTGTCCATTTTCTTGAGTGTGATCTTTCAACGCTCCGCTATCAGTCACCATTTTTAATTCATACTTGTATCGTAAAAACTGAGCATGATCCTAGTCAACTTGTGTCGGATGTCAGCTTCCAAGTGCACTAGTATTATCTGTTGCTATGATATGAGTGGCATTCGAGTGACCATTCAAGCAAACTCGGTCTGATTGTACTCGTATCGTGTCAATGCAGCTTTACAGTGAAATACTACATATTGTTTGCAATAGTTGTCTTTGAAGCCAGCTATTGAGCATCTTGTTAAAAGATGACGGGCTTTGAATATGTATTGTTTAGAATGAGGTAAAGAAAAAATACATTTCCTTATTTGGAAATTAATTTAAATACCAGAGCACTTTTTGTGTTTTTTAAATGAAACTTTAACTTTCTTTTGCAAAGCAATCATATAATTGGAAAAAGAGGATATACTTTCCACAACAGAAAAGCATATTCTAGTGAAAAGTGCGCAGTGGTTTACGACAAATTACTATAATACCATAATAAGTGGTATAATTTTAGTGACAATGACAATGTGTGTCTGTGCTCGATTTATATCAACCAAAGCTATTTTAATTTAATGATTTGAGGTGGGGAAGAAACTTGAAATTAATTGTATAATGAGTTTTCTGCTTTGAAATATGTAATATCAACGCCTGATAAGAAGGATAATAATTGTTATAAACCGAAGGAGTATGTTTTCTGAGGAAGTATATATACCAAGCCTATTCAAAATAATGCAGCATGTGCTCACTATTCCAGTCAGTAATGCGCACATCAGACAAGTGTTTAGTGTAATGAAAGCATTATGGTCAGATGACAAAAATAGAATATCAGTGTAACTTGTAAAGGCCCAGATTTATGTCCAAATGAACTTAAAAATGAACTGTCAAGGTTCCTACAAAATGATTCTGGAAAACTGATCTCTTCTGGATATAGAAAGGAGCTTTAAAAATATGAATAATAAGGCAGGCATTTATAATTACTAATGTTTTACTTTGTTATTTTTATTTGGTTAGGTATATCTTTGGTTTTAATAGAGAACAAGATAAAATAATTAATGATGATAACTTAAAAATGATAGTAATAACATGCAAAAATCTCCGGTTTTGAATCTATGTCAATTACACAAATATCGTCGGCCTTGGTAGCGTAGCTGGTATAGCATTGGCCTTCTGTGCTCGAGGTTGCGAGTTCGATTCCGTCCCAGGTCGATGGCATATGTGTGTTTAAATGCGACAGGCTCATGTCAGTAGATTTACTGGCATGTAAAAGAACTCCTGCAGGACAAAATTCCGGCACACCGGTGATACTGATATAACCTCTGCAGTTGCGAACGTCGTTAAATAAACCATAATTTAAATTACACAAATATCGCTGGTGTCCAGACTTGGCTCCAGTTCAACGTAGTAATCCTTGAGGTCTCTGGCAGTCAAGGAGAAAAAAAAAATAAAAGATTATCCAAAAGATAGTAGTAGCATTTACTCTTTCAGGGGAGTGCTAGAATTTTGTAAATTTACAATTTCTTTGTATTGTATTTTTCTGGCAATAAACATTATTCTTATTATTTAAGGGACTTAGAAAGAAGACGTTACAATGTAAATGATTTGATTCAGATTGACTGGCATGTCTGACTTACATGATAGTGAGTCTGCAGAGCTACTGCTGGACTCATCGCCTGATTCCGTGTTCTGCAGCTTCTGCTTAACTACTGGTGGTTGCTGGGGTTCTGTCTTTTCCTGCTCGCCTTCACTCTCTGACTCATTGAAGATATCTTCCACCTCCCGATCCATGTTGGCAATGTCCTCGGACGAAAATGACATCAGAGGATTGATTGTGTCCATGAACCGTCCACTGGGTGTGCGTTGCCGTGCTGCTGGCTGCTGATGTGAGGAAACATGTTCAGGACTGCCGCAGTGTGCAGGTGGATGTCTGTTTGCACTTCCACCCCGCACCAAAGGGTACAATCTGTAAGTATTTAACACTGCAATGACTAAAATTCAGACACAAAATGAGCTTCTGAATTGACATCAATATTTCCTCATTATTTCGGTTACCTATTTTGTACATTTACCTGAATCTTTTATTTGATCTAGCAGTCTATAATCTGAAGTCATAGTTAGTAAATGACCTGGATGTCGGCTTTTCATTTCAGATTCTCCAATTCAAATTTACTGAAGAATACAATAAACAAGAGACATGGAAACATAAGGGACTTAACACATTAACTGGAATTCAGATGACTGATTATATGCTGTTGTCTGGCGTGACTGCTGGATCCTTTTCTTGGATCTATCTCTCGAAAAGGTGAACACAAGTTTGTACATATTTGAGAATAAATTTGAGACATCTCGCTGGTTAGTGCACTACTGTATAATAGTGATTTTCTTTAACTTTTGAGTTTATATTGAATTTTAATTAACATACTACAATTGATTGAATGAGTAGATGACAGGCATTCCACTGTAACTCACAATAATCTTTAATGCAAAATACTTACTATATCCATAATGGGCGCCAAAAACTAAGTTATCAAGTATGATACAATAAGATGAGATCATCATTATGCTACAGCTGGAGTACTGGCTTTTCAAATTTGAAACCCATGTTCAAAATATATAATGCTTTAATTAGAGCTTACCCTGAGCTAAGTACACTTAACACATATAGATTTAAGAAACAAATCAGACTAATTATTAATTGTTTAAGCTCTTTGAGTTAAAAATTGATACTCTAATATTTATGTACTTTTGTATTTTCTATTTGTATATAGACCCTATTATTACATGCTGTATGTATTTTACCATTTATTAATGTTATTGTGCTCAATGAACTCTCTTAATTTTGTGATATATTTTGTATAACTGATCTGAACTGCGCCCGAGGACGAGCTTCTGCTCTTTCGGGCTGCAATGCCTAATGTACCTCAAGTGTAAAGTATTAAATAAATTAATTAAATTAAATTAAATAACAATAACTTTTCAAGTAAAGTGTATAACAGAAGAATGGGGTTTTCACATGTTTAAATCATCAAATAAATACCCACATAAAGGAAAACTGAAAGTGAAATACGTCGTGGAAGATAAACAGGAATATAGTGCAAATGATTTTAACATAGGATGAACGATCGATCATTCAAAATTTCTTTTCATTCTATGCCTAATAGACAACGAGTATGTGAAACACCAAACATATAATATGAAGGCAAAAGAAACAAGGTGTTATAGTACAGGTTTTCTTGAGATACTCCCATTTCTTTCTAGCTACCATTCTTCTATTTACTATAATAATTCATAAAATGAAACAAGTAAAGTTGTACAGCCAATGTGGTGCAATGTTGGATGTGATTATCAACAGAAAATGCAAATACCTATTTTAAGAAGCACATATGGTCGTAGTTTAATGTGACTGGCTGGCTGTTTGGTTGGTTTATGTCTAACAGTCAGCTATTTGGAATGAAACAATCCAGAAGAGCTGAGCAGTGTTTATAACTAGGTATCGAATGTTTAGGCACTAAAAATGAAGTTTTAATGCACTTCATAATATTGATATATGGAAAGAAAAAAAAAGACTCTACAATTTCTAATGTCTTTTACTCTCAAACTTGTGACTTTTGCTTGACAAAACTAATTTACAGAAAGAAAGACCTTTCAATATCTACCGAGTTACATGATGCATCATGATACGTCATTAGTACTGTAAAACTCTATTAATTTCTGCTAAATTGTGCCTTGCATCTTTTATATTTCAACAAAATGATGTTCACACATTTGCACTCACCATTCTTTTGTTCTTAACAATATTTAGCCACATAGGGATAAAGTAATTCTAATTCTGTTGATGGATCTTTAGGTTTCTTAAAATTTCAATGAATATTGTTTACACTTATACCTGTTTTTTTGAAAGATGGGACATGACAGTTAAGTGGCCGAGCTTGGAACTACAGTGCTATGTTGTCAATATGAACTACCATGCTGTCAGCTGATGGAAGCTAGCAACTGACGTTAGATTAAAACATTAACTGACTTGAAGGTAAAAAAAACAATACAAAATTCGACAGAGAATCGAAGACGAAACATATCAATTTTGTGCACAATAAATATCACCAAGAGAGCTATTAAGCACTCGCCATGTGGAAACTGTAACCTCCAACTCAACCGTTATAACCATAGCAACAGGCCTACCATGCTATGTGACATTCAGTTGTTTTTCCGATCGCAACGCTACTGTCATGTCCCATCTTAAAAAAAAAAAAAGGTATAATTTATGGAATTCCTACAGTCATTTCAAATTCTTCACCCTGATTTTGACAGTAGCTACAAGAATAGACATCATAATGTTTAGTATTTAATGATAGGCATGTATTTTCTATCAAATGTTAAGAACGACCAAATGTATAATTTTTATTCATAACTTTGGAAGAGTTTCACAGCTCAGTAGATGATTTCCATCCTTTAGAAGATCGTATTTACACAATACATAAGTCTGTGAAACTAAATTTCCAATTTTATTTAGATACTTGATATAGCAAATGCTTACTTTTGCACAGCAAATTTACAATATTCTTCTGAAATAATGCATTGAATATTGGAAAGACTACTTATTTAAAAAAATTAATAATAAAATATCTTGTACAGTAAAAATGAACTATAAGTGAAAAAAAGGAGTCAGTAACGCACATGATTTACCTAATTCAGATTCTTGGAAATAGTTCCTACTTTGAAATTGGTAATGCTGTATAACTTTATAGTATGGGTAGATTGAACTAATTTTAGCAGACAGGTAAAACTTGGTTTTTGTATTAGTTGGTCCAATGTACTTATGGCCTGATCAAAATAACTTTGTGACCGACACGTTTCAAGTAAAGAGGATACAGCAATTGTGAATACTGTCTTGTAGGCTACGTGAATGTTCAATAAACGCACAGATATTTCACCGCTAGGAAATTATCATATGCAATTTAATTTCAATGGCTATTCATGTATTTGACATCACTAGTTCTTAACTAAGAACTTAATAACCTCAACAATATTATATTCTTGTAAGACTGTACTTCTAATAAATGCTATGCTTATATAAAGCAACTACTGTTCTTAATGTAAATAAATGCACAGATTACAACTGATCGTGACGGCTTATTGGCCAATGATCAGTGCTCGAAATGTACCAGTATATGTCAGTATGTCATAACGGCACTTCTCTACACCAACAAATTGCATACCGGCATTTCTTATTTAAGAAATTTCATACCAATATGCTATGTTAAAAATAACCAATTAAAATAATAATAATAATAATAATAATAATAATAATAATAATAATAATAATAATAATGTCATGCTGCAACTAAGCTCTTATCTCCTGCTTAAATGCTTTATTTATCCAAAACATAATTCACACAACTTTTTTGACAGACTATAGTTGAGTGATAGACAGGTTAGCTTTGATTTCCATTGTTGTCTCCAAACTGCTGAGATAGAATTCGTTAAGTAAGATAGTTGTGTGCCCTAGTAGCGCGATTTTTATCCATAAAGGAAAGTGTTACTACTTATTTACTTACAAATGGCTTTTAGGGAACTCGGAGGTTCATTGCCACTCTCACATAAGTCGGCCACCGGTCCCTATCCTGTGCAAGATTAATCCAGTTTCTATCATCATATCCCACCTCCCTCAGATCCATTTTAATATTATCCTCCCATCTACGTCTCGGCCTCTCCAAAAGTCCTTTTCCCTCTGGCCTCCCAACTAACACTCTATATGCATTTCTAGATTCGCCCATATGTGCTACATGTCCTGCCCATCTCCAACATCTGGATTTAATGTTCCTAATTATGTCAGGTGAAGAATACAATGCGTCCAGTTTTGCGTTGTGTAACTTCCTACATTCTCCTATAACTTCATCCCTCTTAGTCCTAAATATTTTCCTAAGAATCTTATTCTCAAACATCCTTAATCTCTGTTCCTCTCTCAAAGTGAGAGTAGTTTCACAACCATACAGAACAACCAATAATGTAACTGTTTTATAAATTCTAACTTTCAGATTTTTTGGCAGCAGACTAGATGACAAAAGCTTTTCAACCGAATAATAACAAGCATTTCTCATATTTATTCTGCATTTAATTTCCTCCTGAGTGTCATTTATATTTGTTACTGTTGCTCCAAGATATTTGAATTTTTCCACCTCTTCGAAGGATAAATCTCCAATGTTTATATTTCCATTTCATACAATATTCAGGTCACGAGACAATCATATACGTCGTCTTCTCGAGATTTACTTCAAAATTTATCGCTTTACTTGCTTCAAGTAAAATTCCCGTGTTTTCCCTAATCGTTTTCTCCTAACATATTTACGTCATCTGATAAAGGAAAGTGTATTGTTTTAAAATTAATTTTCTATTTCCTATGTTTTCATTATTGTAAATTCTGGATGCCAGATTTTAAAGGAACACGATATTAAGTAGTTCAACTGCAAAAATAAACATGCTAGAATGGTTTGTAATTCAAAAAGGAAAAACTGACATTTGAATTGCACATATCAGTAAGAGAGCAGTTCATATTTCAGAATTAGTTTTTCAGTGTTTCTGAAACAGCAGATTTAGATTCTGAAAAATTTCCTGTATATTGGAACAGAGAGCAGTGGCTTCAAAAATTGAAAGAAAATTATGGCTTATGGTTCAAAATGGGAAATTAGGTTGGAGGGTGTGTCATATAATGTTGGTTTAGCTGATGTTTTTAAAATTCAGGGACTAAGGCTTTCTATGGTGGGGAAAGATTACAGTATTTCGTGTTTTGTTGATAGTGATAAATAGATCGCGGATTTTTAGGTCCTAAAAATGTGTTTTAGGTGCCTAAAATAAGTTCTTTCAGTACCTAATTTAATAGTGTTCATTTACGGTTTTTATAATGAAAGTGCTATTGTTCCTGTTTGTAGAGTACTGTCAATCAGTGGTGAAGCATAACATAAAAGTACAGATAGACGCAAAATATCTAACTCATTTCGAGAGCAATAATATATTTTCCCTTAAAGCATTAGTGACAGAGTAGATCAAATCTTTCTGAATATCTGGAGATGTGCCTTTAAAAACAGAACTGCTTTCAAGTTGGTCTTTTATGGAAAACTTCTTCTATTGCTATTAAGTCTAGGATTTTTAAATAACTGTATTTACTCATTGATTCTTGAGCTTCTTGATTTCATCTAAAGGCTAATTTATTCTTGCTGTCCGAAGTGTCATACTACATCAACAGTGTGACCAAATCTTCGTTTATTCCGTGTCACATTTTCATTATGTCTTACAGCTTCTAAGCATGATGTTTCCTCCAGTGTTCTATTGTTTCTTCCCAACATGTGGAACACTTCTGCATTTTTTAATATGTATTTCTCCCTGCATACTTTATAGCTTTTGCTTCTAAGTGTTTTACAGCAGAAATACAGTACAACTCCAAGTTTCTTCACTTGCCCAGAACCACATAGCCATCTACATTTAGAGTATCAAGTACTTTAACATTTTCTAGTCACATTTCTGTCTTTTTGGGACAAATTTAACTGAGGACTGTCTATTAATTTTAGACTTAAGTTCAGCTTCTGCTCAGTGTTAAAGACAAATTGCTTTTAAGAAAACTAACAGAATCAAATCACATTTTTCATGTCGATCATCACCTGATCTCTTCCATGCTTGATAAAGAATGTTAAAAACTGCAGCACAAGGAAAAACGTATCACTATAGTGCAAGCAGGCTGTGTTTGAGGGAAGAAGATGGTCCTGCATGCGCACGTTTTTAAAGTGAAGCCATAGTAGGTACTCTGGTGCAGCTACGAGAAACTGAAGCAGACAGAAGAGACAAATCGTGTTCTGTCTACCCCACATGCAGTATCCACCATGGCCGCAGGAAACTTATTTCTGAGGTGTCTAAAATAGATTATGCACAACTTTATTAACTTTATCAGAAGTTAAAAGAAATATGTTTAGAAATTCAAAAAGAATATATATAAGAAAATTATATAATAGATACATGTAGTATGAATTATTTCGTAACTTTTGGGTACACAACGTCTACCCTGTCTCCCCTGATGCTATGCCACTGCTATCAATGTTTTCCTATGCTCAAATTACCAGGTTCAAAAGTGTATGCTTGTGTCTACTGCATATTACGTTAAGACTAGTACTATTCTTAGCAATCAAACTACGTCAGAATGTTCACATGAATTATGAAGTAGAACACATTCTTCAGTTAGCAGTCTGTAGTCCTACTATAAGCGCATGTAGAATTTTATACATATCAATGTTCCACATGTAACAGTATGGCGAACAATACTTGAGCAAGGCTCATTATCCATTTCACATACAGGAACTGCAACACATTCAAGCAAGAGATGAAGCCAGTTGATTGGAATTTTGTCCATTGCCAACATTAATGAACTTTGCAACGCTTGTGGTAATAGTAGACCTACATTTTCTTATGAGATCATCTGGACCTTTTGTTCACAGCAACACTATCAATCAAATTGTATCTTGTATTTAGCTTTCCTTTGTATTCCTCATTATTCCCACAAACCGAAATCTAAGGGAGTGAAATGTGGAGATCTTGATGGCCAACGAACGAGACCACTGCAGCCGATCTATCATTCACAGAAAGTGTTACTGCTGTGATGTGCAGGAGCTTCAACATTCTGAAAGACTCTAGTAACCAAGGGAACCTCCTTCAATAATAGTGAAAGTTTGTTTTGCAGAATGGTACATAAATGTGCCTTATAAGATGATTTGGTAACACAGTGGGCCATTCAAGTGATTGTAGATCATACTGAATCACATGTTTAGATGGAACTTACGGTAATTTGTTCTACAGTGGCATGTGAATTTTTGTTGGACCACTGAATCAAATTATGGGTGTTAATACCATTGCAGGTGAACAGTAGTAATGGAATTACTGGGTGATTATCATTTACCCACCTACAAAATTCCAATCAACTGGCTATACGAACCCTTTGTACTCAGAAATATCGATGCTACAACATACAAAAATATTTAATATTCCTCCTGAAACACTGTATATATGACACAAATATTCTGATTTCAGCATCCAATGACACTCATAAGAGCAAATTATTTCGTGAAAGAAAGATTAAAGACCTGCCAATAAGAAGTATGCTGAAACTATTTGTAACAATATATGTCAACAGATCTGATCTGTGATGTGGATGATGGTAAGTCAGGAATACATATCAAAAGTTTGGGACATAACAAGAGAAAAATTTTAGTCCGAAAGAAGGCTATTCAATTCAGCTAATTGGTGACCCATTTAACAAGCAATGTGATTTAGAAATATCTCTGTACTACTATCCACGTCACATCAACACTAACCGTTCGTCTACCTTCTCCCACCGTTCTCCACAGCACCAGAGCCAGTCCGGAGTCACAATAAATATGTTACGGCCAGCTCGTCGTGCTGCATTCACCTTGGCTGTACCAGGTCGAACTGCAACGAGATGTGTAGTTTCAGAAGTCAGGTCCTGTGTGACTTGCGCACCCATGGAGCGGGCTACCTGATATGCCCTGCTCTTCTCAAGAGGCGTGTGCGTGGGAACAAGTCCACTAAATACCAAACTGGTGCCTGCAAGCACCTTGAGCCGCACATATGGAATCACTACCTTCAAGTCTGGCACCTTGCCGTCCAGCTCGTCATATAATTGATAGAAAGCTTTGTGCACTGTCTTGAGAATCTCTTCCAGGTACAACAAGTAATCATCACCATCTTCAACCTCGATTAAGTCCTCCTCCCCTCCCTCCTTTCCCACACTCACTGTCCCTCCACCCTTATTCTCTTCTTTGCCCCCACTTGCTTCCTTTTCACAACCTCCTTCTCCACTTGACGGCTCTGTCAACTTTTCTTCTGTTGTACCGTTACTGGACTTGTCTGCCTTGTTCTGCTGACTTGCTTCCTCGTCTGAAATCTCCAGATCGCCTGTCAGGTCTCCTGCTGGTGACTCATCCACATTCGTGTCCTCACGTGGTTCACTGTCCTTCACTGCTGCACTGGTCTCAACCTCCACCTCAGTGTTCTGCTCCCCCCCTGTCCGTTCTGCAGCCTCTTCACCAGACAGCGCCACTGTCTCCTGCATCACACACGCATCTGCCCCTATCTTACTCTCCTCACTTTTTTCACTGTCACATTGTTCACTTTCTTTCTCTTGCTTTTCAGAGGTCTTCATTTCACCATTCTCCTTCACTTTACATTTCACAGATTCTTTTTCCTTCACGTCTGTAAATATAAAAGTTATCATTAGTCTCATGTGCAAGTGACTTATGCTTATGGGGACAGGACAAAAAAGTACAGAAAGAATTGAAGGCATAAGTGGATGAAGGAGTTTATGTTACAAATATTACCATAGACAAATAACACTTTCATTCATAAAAAACATACTTGCATGTATAACATACTCCTTCATCCTCTTTCTATTTCTATATTCTGTGACAAGACAAACTGAAATAAGGTGCAATGTGAATGATCACTACATATCACCTTCATTCAATAAGAAAACTCAATTTTCATAAAAATGTTACCTAATTTCTTCGTCCACTAATGCATTCAATTCACTTGAAGAGTCTAGCAAGCAGGGGCAGGGCGCAAGAGGTTTGTGGGCGCAATAAAAAATGGTTTATTTTAAAGTGTTGGACCTTTCAATTTCCCGAATGAAACAACGTTTTGAGTCCTTCAGACACTTGTCAAAATGTTAAAGTTACCAATATAATAGAGATCTAAGGGATTCTTTCCCTCAACAAATGGTTAGCTTCCATTTAATTCTGAGAAAGGAAATAAAAAACGCCATAAATATCAGCCATTATATGTCGAAATTCAACTTTGTCCGCCAGTTTCCCTGACATTTGTACAGCTTACATTTTATTTACTACATTGCCTGTGACGAGTGCGACGGCTGAGAGATCATTCTCAAAACTGGAGCCAATTAAGAGCTGCCTTAGAAGTATGTCACAGGAGCGACTCAATGGACTTCTTATTTTGAGCATTGAAAACAACATAGTTCAGGAGACAAATTTTAAGCTGATTATCGATTAATTTGCAGCATCAAAGTGCCGAGTAAAGAAGGTTTAGATTCTTTCGTAAAGAACAATAAGTTTTAAGCATTTCTTTGACTTTTGTATTAAAACCATACTTATGTATAAAATAAATAATACAACCCTCTACATTAAAAAAGTGTAAGTTTCTTAACAATGAAGTGCCATGATAACTTGAGGGCTAAGTGGAGGGGGGAGTTAAAGGGATCGTAATTTTTTAAGCAGCAGGGAAGCGCAACAAAACCAAGCTCCGCCACTACTGGCAAGACACCTTATAAATTTTGTAAATCAATCTTTCAGAAAGAAGAAGAAAAAGGGGGCAGAGGGAAGAATGGAGGATGAAGAGTGGAATACAAAAGGATAAAGAGAAAGTGTAAGCAGAAAAGGGACAAATGGTAGGTAGCGAAGGAAAATACGTAAGAAGAATAATGTAAGAGAGAAAAAAGAGGGAGTTTAGACTGTAAAGGAAGGAGTTAGAAAAAACGATAGGAAAGAGAAGAGTTTGAGAGCAGAGAGAGAACTAACTATGAAAAATTAGAACAGTTAGGGAAGATGTGATGAAATAGGAAGAAGGAAAGATGTGAGCAAAGAGAGGTGATAAAAAGAGAAAAAAAATAGGAACGGAAAAGGGAGATGAAGAAAGAGTGGGATAGGGATGAAATAAGAAGGGATAAAGAGGAGGAAAAAGATAAGGGAAGTAGGCAGGAAAAGAAGAAAAGGGAAACAGAAAGGGATTGAAATGGGGAAAGAAAAAATAAATAGAGAAAAATGGGCATAAAAAAGAAGAGGGGACATGGAGAACAGAGTGGAATTGGAAGAAAAGACATTGGGAATGAGATGGATGTAGGAGTTATAAAGGAGGGGAGATGCAAAGGTAGGAGAGAGAGATTGAAGGAAGACGGAGATGGGGTGAAAGGCTCTGGAAAGAGAGCAAAGACAAGAAGATTTAGTTTTATTATTATTACAACTCCTTCCCTTTCACAATCTCACTATGTCATATATTGGAACTGTATACTGTGCACTAGCAGAACAATGAATTCTATTTCCGTCACTTGTCACTAAATTTTTATATTTAAACATTTCTGATAACTGAAATAAATTTTTATTTCCTTATTTACTAATGCTGCACTTCACATGTAGCCACTTGCACCTCTGCCTGCTTTTTGGCGATTGTAATGAAGAATCCTGTTCTGAGGTTGGGGCATCCAGTAGGTCGGATTCTTATAGCACTGCAAAACAGGATGACATATGAGTATGGAAGTAGGCAAGATGGATGAAGATGAAGGTAACAATGACAGTGAAATGAACCCAGGGTCTAATGCCAGAAGTTACCCAGGATTTGCTCTTCATGGGTTGAGGGAAAATTCTGGAAAAAAACCTCAACCAAACAACTTGTCCCAACCAGGTCAACTAGTTTCACAGTCAGAAAAGCTGACTACTACTCCAAAGTGGTCAACAAGTGAAATATGTATAGTGAGATAATAGTACATTATGCAACGAGCCTATAATGGTAGTATTTAAGACGCGAGTATGTTTATGAAATGAGCGCAAGCAAGTTTCATAATTTTCATACGAGCGTAATTACCATTATAGTCAAGTTTCATACGACTTTTTATGCTCGACCATATTTCTAACGTGAAATTATTCATAAGTATTCATGTTATTCTTATCTGACTGAGGAGCGGAGCTGGCATTGTGCAATACCTCGTAAATTGTGAGATGTGCGCAGACGCGAAAGTATTGATTTTTTCCGAAAAACAAATGTCGACATTGACCTTGATATAATCTAGAGAGTAAAATAAACATTAATCTTGATATAACCTTGAAACTGAATTAGACATTGAAAAACGAGATGACAAATTGAATTTATTTGAATATTATTTACAATTAACGCTAATTATTATAGTAACAGAACTGACTTTATTTTAAATATAGGTGATTTATTGTGCACTTGGTGAAATGAATTTGCGGGAATGTGCTTTGTGAAAGGCTGGAAGATGACGGTGAATTAATGTTAATTTGTGCGTTATTTTTTTCGACTGAGTTTAATATTGTATTTGAGATTTCAATTTTATTTTGGGTCGATTCTTCAACATAACCTTCTGCGACAGTAATGGATTTCCAGCCTCCGTGACGTTTCAATGAATAGAATAGAATAATCGATACTTGCGCTTTCATATTGCTACAATGGTATTTTCTGATTGGTGGAACACCTTAACTTTAATGAATAGGTGTACTTTAATGAGGTCCATTAAAGGGCTGCTACCAGGTGTATAATTACTACATTTCGGCATGGTCGAGCATAAAATTTGTTATATCATCGAATTTAGTAACATTTAAACAAAGTTAACTACACTTCACGAATTTAAATCTGCACAGGTTGCGAACATTAATACTAAAGAAAAATATATATGACAATGTCACCTGACATCTTGGTGAAGTCAAAACCCTCTTTGTCGTCATTCTCGCACTTGGCAAGGCCTGGTGGTGCATTGATGTCACCAGTATGTTGGAAGAAGTGGTATGGCTTCACATGGACCAGGTTGGGGGCGAAGTTCCACACATCCTCTCTGTCGTCAATGATACACACCAAGTTATCTCCACAAGGAAACAGAGCCCTGCCAGGCATAAAAGAACAATGACTCAAGCAAGCTTCCACTTGAACTAAGGTTTTAAGGCTCAAACCAGGAAAAGAATGATAAACATCCTCAGATGAGAAGGATATTAGATGAATATTCTTGCATTGTTTTGAAATCATACAGATACAGTGAAACCTGTTCAAGACGAAGTGACATGGTCTTATTTTTTTCCCGTTGTTGACAGGTTTCCGTATTATTCAGGTATAAACTTAAAAAGGAATATTTTATCATTTGTTTAAATAAAAACAAAATGGCATGCCACAAACTGCAAAAAGTACAAAATATTCTGTTTAACACTACTCACATTAAATCAGCTTTCTGTTGCTTAATCCATTGGCATATCTTCTTAAAAATCGCATTTTATAAATGTAATCATAACTAGCTCATGAAACACTACTAAAATTTACTAATCACATGAAATTTAATATCTAACACTATATTATAATAATGTACTGTATATCACTGCACATTATTCAATTCGACTATGAGCCACCCATTAGAAGAAGCCTTCAATTCTGGTTTATTTAATTTCTTTGCTAGTTTAAGGGCTTGCTTTACAAAATAGATTCAGAAATTGGTATGTTCTTTGAAAGGACATGAAGAGCCCACTTCACAACAGTTAATTTATTTCCACATAACCAGCTGCTTTCTATTTCCTTTTTATGTCACCATTATTGGCCATTTTTACTTTTTAATGTGTCATAGCCTGAGTTTTCCACAACTGAACTTCCCATATACTTCATTTCTCATTTTTCTTTTTAATTTGATAACTTTACTTCATCATTTAATGATAATGCCACATTTTTAAGCGACTTTTCTTTACGACAAAATCACTACAGTTGTGTTCTGCCCAGCTATGACAATACACGAGTGTGAAGCATGGAATATCTTTGAAGTGACTCGTCTGTTTAGTCAACAGAGTAATAAAATTTATGACGACAAGGCCAACACATCTTCGCACATTCTAAAATTTTGCAAAGAAAACTTGTTTTTATCTTAGTAACCTACATATTTCGTACATTCCTTTAAATTACACACTGTTTAAAATATAGTGTACATTAAAGTAGTGTGTTCAAAATATTATTTCCATTTTTAATAGTAGCAGACAGTTTCCATTTTCGCTTCGGACACTTTCTGTTTTATTCAGGGAAAATTGCACATAATACATACGAGTTTCCCTGGGACCAATAAACTGTTCCAAAATAGACAGGATTCAGGTCCCAATTTGAACAGGTTTCACTGTATTATACTTTAGACTGTGATCTGTTCACTTTATTGCATTTGTAATCAGTTACTGACCAATGATACAATAAGCACAAAGATTTGTGGGGCAACTACGATACTAGGTATTATTAAGGAATTTTCATAATATTTATATTTTTTAAATGCTGGAGGGCACCATTTAAGCCATAAATCTTACGCACATAAAAATAGTCTCTGTATGCAACCAATATCGAAGGATATGTTTTAGAATTTCGTATATAATGCGTAATTAAAATACTAACCATTTCATTAACAAGTAATCTATAATTCAGTTCGACTATTCCTTAGTTCATATACATATTATGAAGGTCGCACATCTTTTGTAGAAGCAAAAGTTATGACATAGAGGAGTCCAAATCGGTCAAGCATATCTTAATACATATTTTGTTGGACATAAGAAATACGTGCATTATTTTTGGCAACAATACAATTGAAAATATATATGACAGAAAATAACGAAAAAGAATATACAAACGGAAAGACACATAATTTCAAGCATGGTACTAGTACAAACACATAATTTATATAAAACATTTAACAGACTAACAGGGAAGGGAAAAAAATATGTTGTTTAAATTCTGAGAAAGTGAATATAAATTTTTGTGAACTACTATGTGACCAATTTACACAGCTACAATATTTCAGTTTTTTTTTTTTTAATCCTGTTATTTAAAGACACTGTGTCAACTACTAGATTATTTAACGTCAATAGAATTTATGACAGTGAGATGGTATTTTCGAGAGGAGGCCGAGAATTTGCCATGAGATTACCTGACATTCGCTTTACAACTGAAGAAAACCTAGGAAAAAACCAATCAGGTGATCAGCTCAAACAGGAATTGAACCCACGCTCAAGTGCAACTCCAGATCAGCAGGCAAACAGCTTTTGTTAAATATTGTCCAAAATAACTTGCTTAGACAGATGATTTTTACATGTAATGTGAGCTAATCATTATGCAGAAAGTAATAGCCATCATTACCTTTTTGGTAAAGTACATTCGATCATGTATTTCTATACTCTCCAGATACATCACTTCAATATAAAATTATTTGCCATTTTATTTAAAAAAAAAAACTTAATTTATATAAAATGTTATGAATACAGTACACTAAAACCCCTTTGTAACGATTCTCTGGGGTACTAATTATTTTTTTCTGAAATACTAATTCTCTTAAAAGGGGATTTTCACTTAATATATAAGCTATGGACGGCTGAGAGTAGCAATTAAAATACCCTGAGGCTGTTTAATTACAAGGTGACCCATAAGTCCTGCACCAATGGGAAGGTCTGTAATGATTTTTTTATTCTTCTCGCACTGGAGTGGTCGCAGAAAATCAGCTGAATGGGCTCCTCTATCATCTGACTTAAATCCACTGGATTTTGCCTTATGAGGCTACCTGAAATCGAAAGTGTACTCTGTGAAGATCAGGGACAGGCACCATCTGCGGAAGAGAAATGCTGAAGCATGTCATGACATTTCATTGGACGTGATACGAAATAGGAACATACAGTAGATACAGACTTACAGTTATGTTTTGGTATTGGTGGGGATCACATTGAAAACATATGATATTGTAATGTATCCATTGATGTGGGACTTTTAGGCCACTTTGTACATTATATTTACATATTCTTAATACCTATTAAATTTACCATTCGGAAATAAACATTAACAAATTTTTGCAAATACACAATATGATACTTACTTACTTAACTGGCTTTTAAGGAACCCGGAGGTTCATTGCCGCCCTCACATAAGCCCGCCATTGGTCCCTATCCTGAGCAAGATTAATCCAGTTTCTATCATCATATCCCACTTCTCTCAGATCCATTTTAATATTATCTTCTCAACTAAGTCTCGGCCTCCCCAAAGGTCTTTTTCCCTCCGGCCTCCCAACTAATACTCTGTAAGCATTTCTGGATTCGCCCATACATGCTACATGTCCTGCCCATCTCAAACGTCTGGATTTAATGATTCTAATTATGTCAGGTGAAGAATACAATGCATGCAGTTCTGTGTTGTGTAACTTTCTCCATTCTCCTGTAACTTCATCCCTCTTAGCCCCAAATATTTTCCTAAGAACCTTATTCTCAAACACCCTTAATCTATGTTCCTCTCTCAAAGTGAGAGCCCAAGTTTCACAATCACACAGAACAACTGGTAATATAACTTTTTTATAAATTCTACCTTCCAGATTTTTTTACAGCAGACTGGATGTTTAAAGCTTCTCAACAGAATAATAACAGGCATTTTCCATATTTATTCTGTGTTTAATTTCCTCCCGAGTATCATTATATTTGTTACTGTTGTTTTGATACTGATATATACTATCAATTGTACTGTTGCTAGTACCGCAGTTGTATGACTGTGCTTTATAGAGAAATCAATCTCAAACATTTGGAATAAGTTCAGAATGTAATTAAAACGGTTTGTGCATACACATATCCATTCAAATGTATTCTTTAAAGGCAGGATTTTCCTTAAAGTGGGGATCCTTAAAAGTGGGAATCAATTACATTGTGTTTATGTTAGTGTTTCTGCTGGGACTTCTGTAATCATTCCTTCAAAACAGGAACATTAAAACAAAGTTACACTGTATTTATTTTCATCCAGTACATTGAAGATCGCCAAATGTGTAATACTACTTCAATGTTTTGGCAAAAATCAACTCAATTAGAGAAAAATCCATTATTTAAATTTAATGATCAATTTAATGAATGTCTAAGTTTATAAACACCGATGAAATAAAAGTATGCTCTTTGACAATGGTTGAACATTTGACATTTGCCAACATGTCTTGTTGATAATTGGTTAAACTAGCTATGAACACGAAAGTCTGTTTCATTTATTACACACTTAATATGATACAGGATTCCCAACTTTATTTCCCTCCAGCTGACAGCAGTATTTTGGAATTTTTCGCCAAACATTTCCTCTGCTTGTATGCACTCATTTACTTACGTGAGATTGGCAGTCTTGGAGTTGGGGTTGAAACACTCGTCTCGGGACAGGATACGATGCGAGAAGAACTTGCCATCCTGATCAAGAAACAGTGCTATCATATGTGCATAGTTGCGTGCCCCAAATGTGCAGATGTGTAACTCATAGTAGCGACTCATCTCGTTCAGAAACTTTTGCGTGCCTGGCCGCAGGCGCGTGTGGTACCATGGTGACCCTGGACCATACAGGCGGAAGTGGTACACATCCTGCAAATATCAGTTGCATTGTTAATAACTGTTTAACTTGTTGCACTTGGTACTTAAACTTTGTCCCTGAAATACTAGTGTTTTAAAATCCTTTTATCTTCTATTTGTAAAGGAATTTAAATGTACTAGCACATTCTTCCAGCTTATATGTACGCCAAATAATAGTTAAAGTTAGAGTGTCATATATCATAGTACACAATTATATACAGTGCACACATTTTATCTTTCCATGCTTGCAATAGTGCACGATGCTGAGAGTGGAAAGATCAAGTGTATGCACTATGTACGTTATCACAAAATTCT
The DNA here is from genome assembly GCF_040183065.1 of Periplaneta americana. NCBI lineage: Eukaryota > Metazoa > Arthropoda > Insecta > Blattodea > Blattidae > Periplaneta > Periplaneta americana. The sequence goes on from NC_091133.1 coordinate 58,217,946, forward strand.
AGCAACAAACTTATAGAATATTTTCCACTGAAAGCAACTGAGAAAGGGATGATAAACTTATGGAATCACCAATATTGGTGTTTCTGTTTGACAATGAAGTTAATGTAAAATGATGTACAATATACTAGCAAAACTATTCAACTTTCAAAAGGTGTCAAATAATTAATAGCAAAGTTGCGATCTGCTCTCTCTTCTTTTATGTATCTGCCACTTCTGCCGGGTATCTGCAATAGTTCATATGGCAATGGAGTCTCCGAGTTGGAGACCATCTAATTCGTACCTTTTTATTTTGTTTTCTCTTACTTTCTCATTATAAACAAGAATAAAGATACATAAAAATGCCAATGCCACAAAAAAAAAAATCGATTACGAGATTTTTACTAAATGAACGTCATCAGCATCTCTGATACCGAAAAAGAGGTTATAAGTATGCTGTCTGCATATCCGTCTATATACAGTAATTTCTCTTTAACTATTGGACAGAGTTTATTCACATCCAGTATCTGTGAGTCAATATATCTGGAAATGATGCACATGAAGTTTAATAATTTTTATTAAATGAAGCTTTAAAATGGTGTATTAACAACGAAAACACAGTGCACATATTTAGTGACTCCCAAGCTGCCCTTCACTGCATCGCTGACAAGTATAACCTTCACTTATTAGCGATAGAGGCAAGGGAATTACTTCAAAAGTACTCACACCATATGTGCCTCACTTGGGTCTGTGGACACAATGGTGTAAGAGGAAATGAAAGAGTTGATAAGTTAGCCAAAGCAGCAGCTTCCAGCAGTGAAACTCCTACCTACACTCTACAACCCATATCACATATCACTAAACAAATAAGACAACAGATTCATCTGCACATCCGGAATAATAGATGGACAACAAGCAAATCGGAAGATTAACAAGAGACACCTATTTCCCAACAATCTACGACCAACTCAAAAGCCATTACTTCACACCTACTTACATATCAATGCAGTTTCTTTCTGGACATGGAAAATTTGGAACTTACTTCGACAAATTCAACATACCAGCAGACATCGACTTGTTCCTGCCACGAAGACCTTCACAGTGTGAAACACTTTCTGTTTGACTATTCCATTATTATACTATGAACTAAAGACACATCTCCTGGAATGTAACACCGAGATACAGCACTCCACTATATAAAGTGATCCAAAAACCGTGTTGCTACAGAGAATTTGTAAATTTATTAAAATATATCTTTAAAAAACTGTAGAGCTATCTTTCACCATTGCTTGTGTACATACAATAAGAAGTATATTTATATACATAGTATATAACTAATCTAAAACCTTAGCATACCGCTTGGTAAATTAGGGTTATCTTGATACTTAATATTAATAATAATAATAATAAATTAACATGTCTTTATTTGAAATTAAAATGGTGAGCTCGAAATTAGGTAATTCATAAATGACGAAAGAGCTAGGCATATGTCCTCAAATATTTCTACTTTTTGTTGCGAATTTTGTCAAGTTTCAAAACCCCCAGCCAACTCACACTTTAAAAATATATTAGACCTTGCTTCAGTGGTACACTCACCATTATTTTGTTCTGTTACTTGAATTTTCTTGATTGAATTCTTTTAATGTTTACTTTCATGAACTATTAAATAACATCTTTTACCCTCTATAAATCAATTAAGATTTCTACCTGTGCACTACAATTACTCATTCAATTATCAGCTGGTCACTTGTATAATGCATCATGTTATGTATAATCACATAGAAATGCAACAGCAAGACTTTACCTTCAAGTTCGGTGGAATGTTGTCATTTGTTGTGTGGATGAGAGTTTGGTCCAGATCCACTAGTAAAACAAGCTTCCTATCCTTCAGCAAACGCTCTTCATCTGCCTTTCCCAAAATCTGAGCTTGCTGAAATCATACATATACCAATGTAATTTCTTATAAAAACGATGATTGCCTTCAAATACCAGCCAATTTGAGTTTTTAATTAATTTTACTGTATTTAATATATAATTAATCTTTGTGCTTCAGAATATTTTATTCTTTGTCATTGTTGTGGTTAATGATGAATTCAAGAGCACTTGCATTAAATAAATAAATTATACATATACACATACATAAAACCATACCTATACAATTGTCAGTGCAGATAAGTAGTCAACTTTCATTAAAAATATCAGATATTTTCCTCTGCACTTTTTCTGTCTAATCAGTTCCTCCATTAGTTCAATTTTGTATAAATTATCACAAACTTATTAACAGTAAATTACACTTGATAAGTAGATCCTTGGTATTGTAAAAGTTTCCATTGCTTTCTTGTTGGTTGACACAGGAATTTCATTATCTTCTTCAGCTGACCTCCAGTATCTATCTCCATTTCAGTCATCTTAAGATCTAAAACGTCGTCAATATCTTCTACCTCAAATATTATAACACTGGCATCTAGATGAACAAAGTTCATGAATGTTGCTTCAGTCTCAAATTACTTCTAATCATGAACAAGATCTTACATCATCTTCTTCTTACTTGGTTATTTAACGATACTGTATCAACTACGAGATTATTTAGCATTGGTGGAATTGGTGATAGCGAGACGATATTTGGTAAGATGAGGCCAAGAATTTGCCATAGATTATCTGACATTCGGAAAAACCCAAGCAGGTAATTAGCCCAAGCGGAATCGAACCTGCACCCATCATCTTACAGGGTCTCTTTCTGAACACAATTTTTCTGACACAAATGGTTATGACCAGAGGTAAGAAGTTCGTACCAAAATTGTTACGCTGTATAAGCTTGGACTATGTATCTATCGAATGAACTTTAGTGACGCAGCTCTAATGTCAACAAACCAGCAAAATAAACACGCACAGTCGGGTGGTAACCAATCTTATCTCTGTGCCAATGATCCATGGCCTTAGAATCAGAAACAAAATGAACAATTAACATTCTGTAAAATAACAATAATTGGCAATGAAATTTTTCGTAATTTTCAATATAATATAATTAAAGAAGGACCTCAACAAACTAACATCAAGTCATTTGCTTCAGCCACAACAAAAATTAGTTGTCTTAAACCAGTTCATCGGCCCAACTTTAATATATTCATTTCAAACTGCATCTGTGGATCTGATCCCCAAAAATTCCTCATTAAAGCTGACAATATGATTAAAGTGCAGCAAAATAAATATAACAATTACCAGGTGACACTCCTAATAGCATGCTGTATACAAGTACCAAATATAAAGGATTGTCAGTGATGCGCGTTACATGGGAACCCTATCTGCAGCAACTCAACATCAGTACTAAGCTAGAAAACCTAAATGACCAGCACATTAATGCTGTACGAGACTACAAAACTATAAGAAGCTGTTGCTTGTCGGAATTGCAAGTGAGCATAGATGAGGCTACAGGATCCGTGAAACAATTAAGGCAACATGAATTTAAAACCTGGTGTGCATACCCCCAGAAAGGAAAAGGAGTTGTATTGTTTGAAGAAGTACCTGCAGCCAACTCGTGGATCATCAAGCATGAAGGATTATCAAGTTCTGAGTGGAGAGAAATGCTAAAAATGACTGCAATGGTGGCACCAGTATGTTCTCTTCCTGGTCACTCTATAGGCACAACCCACTGAAGGCAATGCAGTGAGTATGAAACTTTACCACATGTGCTTGGGAGTTGTTCACAGGGAGAAGTACTCAGAATAAAATGTCACAACACCATACATTCTATGATCGCAGATGCACTTCGATCCAAACTAGCAGTCCACGAGAAAGTTCATTGTATTGCTGATGGTGGGAGCAATTGCAGAGTCGATATCATAGCTATAAATAGAAATAAACAAACAGCCGAAATAATTGATCCTATGATCAGATTTGAAATCTCAGCCACTCAACCATCTGAAGTGAACGAAGAGAAAAAGAAAATCTATGAGCCCACGATTCAGTACCTATCAGCGAAATACAACATTGAAAAAATCACAGTTACTGTACTGGTCTCTTCTTCGGAGTGGAAGGTACCATTCCGAAAACTTTTGTAAAGTGGGGAGTTTTACAAGCTGAAGAGAGATCTCTTCATTGTCACCACCATAATAAAATTTTCTGTAGCGATATTTCACCAGCATCTTTATGGTGTACACGCAATTTAAATTATACTAGGTTCTGTTTTTTCTTATATGTCTTAATCTCTTACATAATTTTTCATTTTAAATTTTATTGTGAGCTATTCTGTATCGCAAGGCAAACCCAAAATATTAGGTCAGACTAGTAAATTAAACTATCACCATTATTACATCCAAGTCTTAACACAACAATAAAGTATGATGTCTGAATGTCTAAACAGATACTCTGATCTGACTAATACTTGGAAGTAATGACAATGGTTCTTTTCTTCTATTGGTTTGTTATTTAAAGTTGCCATATCAACTACTAAGTCACTTAGCATTGATGGAATTGGGGATAGTGAGATGGGGCCAAGGATTCGCCATAGATTATCTGATATTAACCTTAACATTAGAAAAAACCTCGGAAAAAACCCAATCAGGTAATCAGCACAAACGGAAATCAAACCCAGATCAGCAAGGGAACATGCCTGCCACCTAAGCTACTTCGGTGGCTATACCCTTTCTTAAATTATTACATAGTTTATCCTTTTTTGAACATAACATGGGGCAAATTCAATTTCTTTGAAATTTCATTGCTGATACTGTCTTGGATTCAGACTGTACAGACACAGATATAAAGAAGTAAATGTAAACAACACAGACCTCCTTGCTGACTTTGAGTTCTGGGATGCTATGTACCATAGGGATGGAAGCATTCTGCAAGACACATTCCTCTTTGCGTAGATCTGCCCCACACTCTGCACACATATCCTTCATCACTGTTGGGTGCGTGCATTCCTCCAGCTCCAAGAGGACATCACTAAGCAAAGACATTTCAGATAGTAGTGTTACAATTACAAAAAGACAAACATAAATTGGTCGTGACTTACTTAGGCCTAACAATAATCTCAATGAATTGATTTAGTCATTTATGAGAAAGCTACCAGTAATATGACATGTTGTGGTCAATAATTAACTTGAGATGAAATTAATACTTGCCATTAGATCTAAAGTTCATGGGATTAGACTCAGCAACAGGTACACCATTTTAAAAATATTGATAATCTTAAAGAAGTTTCATGTGGAAAGAAGTACGGCCAAGAGCCATGAGTCATAGATTTGTGGAATTAAAAGGACTCTAGGCTGGAGTGTATCCAAGGCTGTGTAGTAGATAAAAATAAATTAATAATATAAAGATATTTCCTGTTACAAGTCACGTAGGCATACGAGAAGGGAAGGTATTAATATAACAGCGGTTAAAGAGTCTCAGAATGTGAGTATGTCTCCAACAGATAGACTGATTGGTCATGTGAACTCTTCATTTGCAGTCAGTCATTCTATTGACTATGCTATTTCACCTCCCAATTGTTACTAGAATTTCTCTCTTAATTTTTCAATGTAAGTGGGCAGTCAAATATAAATTCCCTTCGAAGACAAAATGGGCCTGACATTAGTGATAAGGCTAGGAAAGGTTGATGAAGAGATAGATTATATATGCATCGGTAAGAGAACGACATTCACTGCTACTTTGAAGGTAGAGGAAGAGGATTCCAGAACTTGACCTGCCTATACTAGGTTTTGTTTACGTTGTTATGGCTAAGCCACTGCATTATTTCACTTTAAAAAAAAAAAAAGCATGAGCTTAGTCGTCTTCTAGCTTACTAAAAGTACAAAGGAATCCCATGTGTTGCCTTTGTCTACTGAATATTTTAATTACTGTATACAGTGTAGACTAGTTAATGTAACTGCATCTTGGAGTTAATAGTGATGTGTATAGTTCAATAGTAGAGCAATATTTTTAGTGTAAGACCCCAGGACTACATAATACAGTGCGTCTTCACCATCAGGTCCACGATGATTGCAGCCATGTGCCCGGTGGGAGGCCACGCTTCTGCCGCCAAGATGACATTATGCTGACGCAGCTAGTCAAGATCATTCCCATTCATATGAATATTACGTTTATAAATAAAACAGTTCATCTGTAACTTGGCCCCCGGCAGTATTCGTTTAGCTGAGATGGAGAACAGATTGTGGTAAACAGATATTCATTAAGGGAACGTATTTACATATACAACACATACATAAAGAATAGAAAATCGTGTGCTTCAACAAGGCAAAAATTCAGACGTGAATTTCCTGACAGGCGAGCAGCCTCTAGAAAAACAATATTAAGGTTATTTAATAGATTCAATGAAAGAGGTTCTGTAAATGACAGAAAAAGACGACAAAAGCACCGTGTTCTTATGGAAGAAAAACTGGATGAAATTGGTACAACATTAGAGCATAGCCCACGCAAGTCTTTAAGATGTTTAGCACAGCAGACAGGGTTTCTAAAGCATCTGCGTGATTGGCAACAAAATTATTGAAACTAAAACCATATAGAATTTCATCATGTCATGAATTACAACCGCAAGATTACAATCGCAGGCTTAATTTTTATAATTATGTGTTAGAAAAAGTAAATAATGAAGAACTTGATCCCTGATTGATTTTTTTTATGATGAGGCTTGAGTTCATCTGCATGGACATGCGGCATCACAGAATGCCAGATATTGATCACCAAAGAATCAGATATTGTGCATAAAGTTCCACTGTAAGTTTTCTCGAGTTAAGTTACACAAGAACACTTGCCACCCAGCGGTAGAAGCATGGTCTCCCACTGGGCACGCTGCCGGTCAGTCATCACAGGCATGATGGTGAAGATGCATTGTAGATTTAAGTTCCAACAGTAATGTAGCATAATTGGCGTGTACTGCAGATGTGCAAACAAATAATTGATAATTAAGCTTATTTGCACTAACTGACGGTGTGTTTTCTCGACGAAATGTATTTAGAACTTCTTGAATTGACTTAAAGAATATGTACAGACTACTAGAATTGAGTGGAAAGCAATAATAAATAACTATAACCTTGTCAGAGTCCTCGGTCCCCTGTCAGCTATCCCTAATCTAACCTAACCCACTCTAACCTTGTCACAATCCTCGCCCTCACGTCATTTAGCTATTCCCTCATCTAACCCACTCTAACCTCGTCACATACCTCGGCCTCACGTCAATTAGCTATCACCTCATCTAACCTAACCAAACTTTTAAACACGCAATATTTACGGAAATATACACCGGAGAAGGATAAAATACAGTGCAACATGATCCCCACAATCACACACTACCACTAATATGTGCCATATACATAGGGTTACCATCCATGGAGGCATATCCTCCTTTTTTGTCATTTTATCCCATTCAGCAGGCATTTTAAAATATTACAAAATGACTGGCATTTTTCATTTATAAATGCTGACTTAAAAATAAATTTGCATTACTCATATTATGGATTAAAACAGTTGCATCTGTTATTGGTCATTGTAATGCTTTTAAAAATTTATTAACACTGGCCTCTTCTGCATTTGAACAACCATGGCTCATTTTTAAAATATGTATTATTGTTCTGGGAAGTCATTTCTAAGATGTGCTCACACACTGTCTTCGTGATCTTTCTACATGACTGAAAATTGGTTAAGCTTATTTCCTGCTTTGGAAAGACTAATCAGTATGTTCCCAGCTGTGAAATCATATTTTCTGTTCCAGACATCTAAATCTGTACCAATGATAATAAGGTCTTTTAAATGAGTTCTTAAAATTGTATCTTAGGTTTTTTCATTCAATAATATTCGTCTTCCACACTAAAATCTAAACTGCTTAAAGGGAAAATAATTATATTTTGGAAGTATATGACTTTCTCATGTCAGTTCTCGTTTGTTTGCACGATAGGCTGAAAAATCATTCTTGCCACTAAAAGTAAAACAGTCATTGAATTCAATTTCTGAAAATGGATTCCACTTAGAATGTAAACATTTTCATAAAAATGATTGTAAAATCCCTTGACAGTGTTTTCTATCTAAAAATAAATAGTATCTATTCACATGGATAGGGGCTACATTGGCCCTGTTCAAAGTAATCCCTAACACTAAGTTTTCTTTCATTGTAACTGTTAGTAGGCGATGTCAGACCATTAAAATTAAAATACCCAATCATTGGCTGTTGAAAACTGTGTATAACTTGGAAAAGCCAGTTATATCCAGCTGTTAACACTAAAATGGAAGGAAATGGAATTTATGCTGACTGTATGCATGCAAGTGCTTCTGATCGGTATTGGGTATGACCCCAACAGAAGAACACTTTATTTTACCAGTGAAAGGATGTTATCAAGAAAATAATCCCCCTCCAAAAAAAAAAAAAAAAAAAAAAAAAAACAATTGAAGAGGGATTTTCTCAGTGTTCAAAACGTCAACTGAATATAAAAGATCTGTAGTTTTGTTTTGTTTTTGTTTTGTTCTACAGCCTTATCAGTATAATTTATCTTTGTGTGCCATACCATTTTAGACATTGTATTGTAAACATTACTTGTAAGCAAGAATTTGTAGCATAAAACGTTGGAAAGGTTTAAATATTTGTCTCAAAATAAATACCATTCAGGCTTCAGACAGACTTATTTTTAAGAGTAGGCTATTATTGCCAGATTGTAGTTTAATTTCCCAGCTGCTGTATTACATTGGCCCAGTTTAATTTCACTATGGTTATATATGAGAAAACATAGGTGGGTCAAAGATGTGCCAGATAACTTTGGGCCACAGCTTTGAACTAAGTTTTACTACATGTACTATTATCAGTGAATATTATGATTTTTGCAATGCTTTTAAGAAATGTTCCCGCATTTGCATATGAAATTTGCAGCTTTATCTCTGAAATATTTACAAGAAACCAGCAAAAGAACATTTAAAAATGTATTTCAGTGAGTCAAAGTAACCCTGGTTTACAATACTGGTTGTTCTGTATGGTTGTGAAACTTGGACTCTCACTTTGTGAGGAATAGAGGTTGAGTGTTCGAGAATAAGGTGCTTAGGAAAATATTTGGGGCTAAGAGGGATGAAGTTACAGGAGAATGGAGAAAGTTACATAACACAGGACATTGTATTTGTCACCTAATATAATTAGGAACATTAAATCCAGATGTTTGAGATGGGCAGGGCATGTAGCATGTATGGCTGACTTCAGAAATGCATATAGAGTATTAGTTGGAAGACCTATGGGGAAACCGAGACGTAGATGGAAAGGTAACATTAAAATGGATTTGAGGGAGGTGGGATATGATGACAAGGGCTGGATTAATCTAGCTCAGGATACGGACTAATGGCGGACTTATGTGAGAGTGGCAACAAACCTACAGGTTCTCTAAAAGCCATTTAAAAGAATGTAAGAGATTGCATAAATCCATACACAGCTTGCTGTTGTTAGAATTGGCAACGTTGTGGCTGACTGAGTCAAGACTCCAAGCTGGAGTTTAAAGTCAAGTGTGGGAGGATAATCGAAGATCATGGTAGTTTTGAAGGGTGGATATTGATTTTAAGAGCTGCAGGCTTTTTTACTATATTACGGGAAAAATTTAATGGTAAGAATTACTTTAATCATCTTTTATATTTAACTTGCCCAATCCAAGAACTTTGACATTTCATTTTAGACGTACATATTTGTATCGTTACAGTTTAATTATTTATTTTAGATGCCTAAACGATGCTGTGTTCCCAAATGCAAGTGTCTAACTACGATAGTAGGCTACATTAAAATCAGGCATGCATGTAATAACTTTTCATTCCCCAAAGATGAAAACAGAAGAGTAGCATGGAATCGTTCAGTATCTCGGAAAGATTGGACTTCTACCCCTTCTTCAGCTGTGTGCATCAACCACGAAAAATGTGTCATTTTTACGACAACTTCAAACAACCTGATGGCACACTTATGAAATTACTTCTTAGGTACTGGTATTCTAAACTTTGAAACAATGCCGTGCCTCGTAAATTCCAGAATGAAAAACATAGACCTAACCCAAATTCTAGAAGAGAGACCAAAGAAAAACTAAATAAGGAAAAAGAAGAACAAGTACTGAAAATAGGTGTAGTAATAGCTTTGGGGAAGAGTTCTCTGCAAATTTAAGTATGTGAAAATGGTTCTTTAAACGAAATGATGATTCTGTGTGGTTATACAATTAAATTATGTTGTCAGTGAAACAGTAAGTTGATAGTGACAAAAAGGTAGTAGGTCTAAGTAGAATTGTGATTTTATAACAACCTAACTTTAAAAGTAGATTTAAAAAGCAGTGAGAGTCCTTTAAATGATCTGACAGATGTGCTTCTTATTCAATTGGCAGAGTTTAGTTTGAAATCTAACAATGTTTTGGTAGATGAACAGTATACATGAGCAACAATGTAATGTAATAATTCACAAATTTTTGTGTGTTTGCAAACATAATTACCCTTTTTGAAATTTATCAATCAATTCAATTACATATTTATGCTTAATTTAAGGTGATGTAAATTTAAAATTATTGTCTAATACAATTTTCTTTTAAACCTCTTCATTATTATTAGTAGTAGGCCTATTAGTAGAGTAATAGGCTATAGTCCACGTAATTTGATAGGTCTAATGGTTGACTTCAGCTAGCCTACAGGCTACTGATTTTTAATGTCAATGTTTTTCTAAAAAAAAATTAGTTAATATTTTAATGTAAACCAAAGAAAGAAAGATGAACCATTATTTTTGTTTTATGTTTTCATTTTATTGTGTAGTGTGTTGTAGAAATATCTTTATTAAATTAACTATAGCTATAGTTTGATTACTAATAGTCTACCCGCAAATGTACATAACATAAATACAGGTTTTGTGCTTAGGCTATATTCCCTAATTCTGGAATATTTCGTAAATGTGTCTTCTGGTAAGTTTTCTGCAATCGGACTACTATACGCTGAAGTAGCAATGCTGCCAAGTGTATGTACATAGTTTATTAATTTAAGATGGTTATGATCCATACAGATCGTCCAACATGTACTGAAGTTCTCTCTCAAGTCTGCATGTCTATAATACTGAGATTCTGTGAGTGGGGGAAGGAAACTACGGAAAATTGAAGCTTTAACCAATAGTTTTAACTTGGGAGTAATTTAATTACAGTATAGTACATCTTTATAATTCAACCTGTAAGCCAGTATCCTACAATAAATATTGGGAATTATTAACTCGTACCGGTATCTTATACTTATGTAACAATGTTAATAACATTACGCATTTAGTCTTGTCTTAATGTTTTATACGAGTTTGTAAATACTTTAACCATTTATTAGTTTAATAAATACATCATCAACTACCATTAATAGATTATGTTTACATGGGGTACATAGGCCTACATAAATCGAAAAGAGAGGGGAGGAGGATATCCTTGAGTGACGTAATGCGCATCCAATGAACGCATCTCTGCTACGTACCCTGGATGAACAATTTCACCTTCCTTAGCCAACAGCTTGCGCACTGTTCCAACTTGAGTTGCTTTTAATTTCTTTTGTTCTTCTTTCCCATTGTTTGGATTTATGTCGTATAACAATATTACACGTCCGATAGACACTATAGTTCCCTCCTTGACTTTCCATTTTAAAATTTTGGCCGATTTTCCTGTAGGAAGAACAATTTCTACAACTTTAGCGCCCATATTGACCGGAAGTGGACACACGGGTACCAATAATTTCACATTTCATGAACATAAAAATTTCCCTTTTATGTAAAAATATATAACAAACTAAGAATAAATGTAAGAGAATACTATATTCATAATATGCAATATATGTATTTGGTTCCTTATACAATTTTATATAGTCAACAACGGTATAATGTGTCTGTAAAATATTTAAATATAAATGTTACAAAAATATCCCTCCTATGAGAGAAAAATTTTGTTTTGGTTGCAATGAGAATATTCCGAAAGTTTGTGTTACCAGTAACTGGATTGGTAGATTAATGAGCAGTCGCAAAATTACCCAATCATGGAATTTGTTGTTGTTCAACCGACAAACCGGTGCATGTTTTAAATTTGGATTCGTGTATATAAGATGTCTTGAAGATCTGAGGAGTTTTCTTTTTTTCCAGGCGTGTTTTATAATGTAGCTTTTAAGTTTTGGAGTGAAATGCCCAGTTAAATTGGTGATTTTATTACTTTTAATTTGTGAGTAACTTTATTCACTATTGATTGTGCAAATTATCATGGAAGGTTTACCAATTTTGAGTATGTTTTAAGAATTAACATAACCTACATTTTATCAATTATAAGTACAGCCAAGTACACATAAATTGTAACAGTTTTAGTGTTGTAAGAGTTTACAAAATGCCAAATATTTGCTTGTCATGCTCAAATGTTGAGAATGTGGTAATAGCATTCAGAATGTATACAAGTGGATAAAACAGTTAATGCATACTCTTGAACTGAAGGATAATTATTGTCATACGCATCTGTGTTCACACTAGGTAAATTTTTGTTATTTCTGTGTTATTATTAAGTGTTATTACTTAATCTTATTTTATTGCCACTACCTACTACAATTGCATTATTTCATATGGGTCATTCCATGTCAATTCATCCAGATCATGTCACCCACTGTTTCTAATTTTGCTTAGACTTTGCATATGTGTTACATATCTCAGTGAATCGCTTCCTTTAAAATTGCATTGAAATCCGTGAAGTCGTTGAAGCAGAAAATAGTAATATAATGTAGTCGCATGTTAGCAGTTGAAAAAATTACAAATAACGCCATAGTTTCCAATGTAAACATTGGATTTTTATTAAACTTGTTCTGTAACTAAGATTTACATTGGGAATTAAAAAAAAAAAAATTGCACATTTATTTATTGTATGACGCTTTTACCTTTATTTTTATTTTTATTTTTTTTTCGTTTATTGGAAATTAATTTTTTTTTCGAAGTGTCACACCTTAAAATGCTGAAAATTGTGTATAATAATGAGAACACAGTGCTATCTGCAAACAAAAATTTATAATGGGGAAATGATAACTTACTTTTTGGCAGAGAAATATAGAAGTCTAAGCCACAACATTTCGCAAAATGTGCATAAATCGTAACTTTTTACAACTGAGACAGTTTGGCTTCAGTTCTCTTGTAAGAATCTTGGTATATAAAGTATAGATCCTTCCTGTGGCTGACAGGTTGGCACAAAATGTTTGAAAATGGAACTTCACAACTGTCATTGTCAGGCCAGTAAAATGATGGAGAGGACTCATGTGGATGCATGAATTTTATTGTAGGATCACCTTCTTCATAATTATCTTTTTAATAAAATCCACATACGGTACTGCAAAGATTCATACACACAAGCAACATAAGAATTTTCCTTGAAATTTGGATTCACAGCAGGTTTAAATAGGTCAAATATCACACTGTAGTCCGTATCAGAACTTAATCGCTTTGCTCCAATTTCATATAGATAAAGGCATAAATTGATGCATGCAGCATGTCCCAGGAATGGTTTTTGCATTTTCAAACTGTTCAGTGAGATCATTTCAGACTTGAACCATTCACTCTTTTTTATACAAAAAACACAGTAATCTCCTTGAAATTCTCCTTAGAAAAGTTGAATACTTGTGATGCAATGGTTATTTGTTCATTAAATGGCCTTTGTAAACTGGCTTCAATGACCATCCTTTTCAAAGTACCCCTAATTTCATCACAAGGAGATTTTCCATGGCTAGTAGCAAAAAATACCATTTACATTTCATACAAAATTCTGCTTCATGATTACGTAGGCCTATATTAATAAAATTCTTGTGGTTCTTGTACTCTGCAGCACAAATATCTATCTGAGAAGTATTATACAGTTTTAACATATGAAAGCGAGAGCTCTGTTTTTAAGAAATTGATTATGATCTTTTGAGTTTGGCAATCGAAAGATACATCATGATCCATGTCATCAGAAATTAGGCACAAGCACTTTGAATGAAGTCTTTCATCTTTCTAGTAATATAGTGTATAGTTACGTGTGTTCCAATGAAACCCTTGGGCCTCGTTTTGAATCATAAAACTAGTTTTCACTGAAATCGAATAAAATGATAGCTGATTCATTATCCAGGCTCTCTTTTAACATTTTCAAGTAAGAACACTGTGTTTTTGCTATAAATGAATGTAGAATGAGTTTCTCAAATTCCTGTATTAGGTCAATTCCACGATAGGTTGGACATTGAAGTTAAAATTAAATTTCGTGTTCAGTATGTGTTCTTTATATCATTTTCTTCAGGAAAGTTCATATTTTTAGAAATTAGCAGAGAAGTTCGATTTATTTAATTCATCTTTTTTTACATACATCTGAAGTGAATATTTTTAGTGTGTACTTTTGATCTGTCAAATTTACTTTGGCAGTTTGTTGCCAAACCATAACTTAAAATTAATAAACAAGGCTGTTGTCTGTTGTAATTCTATTAACAGAGAAGACTTTAAAATCAGTATCAATTTACTTTTATGAATGTCAGTGAGTTTAAAAATTTGCTATTTTAAAAATAAGTGTTTTTTTGTAACACCCGTCACAGAATATGCTTAAAATTACTCTCTTGCTCTCAGTTTTTGTCCTGAAGGCACCAATTTTTGATAGCTAAGCCAAAATATGATGCCAAAAGTACAGTATGTTTTAATTTCTTTTTTAAACTAAAAATAACAAGTGTTTTAATGTGACGGGTGTTACAAAATTAGAGCACGGAGAACACAGGAATTCTGTATTTTGATTTATTGCAAGTAGTTCCCACAACACATTACCAGTACTTAAATAGGTTTCAAATGTTGGTAAATCTGAAGTTTAAGTTATCAACAGTCGTCAATATCTGTTTCCTCCAAAAGCTTACTTGTCTGAAAGATTTCCCACCAAATTTACATTAAGCTGAATGTTTGGTCGAAAGTTCTGATTTACTTAAAAATTATAGGCTACAAAGGTAAATATACTTATGTTCTAATTTAGTTGATCATAGTACTTTTCTATTCTGTAACATTATTTCTTGCTTACTTAACAAGGAATGAATTACTGAAGATATTAATCACTATAGCGGTTTCAGAATAAGAAGGCATATGGCCTAAGCCAATTGAGTGCTAGCAACAGTTCGACGTTGTC
Source organism: Periplaneta americana (assembly GCF_040183065.1). Taxonomy (NCBI): domain Eukaryota; kingdom Metazoa; phylum Arthropoda; class Insecta; order Blattodea; family Blattidae; genus Periplaneta; species Periplaneta americana. The sequence goes on from NC_091133.1 coordinate 58,233,026, forward strand.
ACACAGTGCACGGTGCACGAGACGTGGAAGACAGACAACAGATAAGGACAGAACATATCAGTTGCAGCCCTCTCGATGAGCGAGCAGGTCGAGACCTGTTTCTTCATTGTGTGTAATGTTTAAATATAATTACTTTTACTGAAGTAATTCTCATCTCAATTTTTATAACTTCTTCGCTTCATAGACCAGTAGCTCTTGGAGTCATTGACTTGCGAAATAAAGTGACAGATATGTAGAAATTTACTTTGCTAATGTCTGAGAAAGAATGTTTTAGTTCTTACTCAGACTTCCTTGTACAGCAAAGCTGAATTTATTATTGTTTATTTCTCCGAGGAAAGATAAGGTACAGTTTGTTTGTAGGAGCAGCCTAAGAATCTAGTGATAACAAAACGAAAACATATCTGTAGATACGTAATTTAGTATTGAAGTTGGAAAGTATTTTATTTTTCCTCCGTTAAATGAAGCCTATATAATTTAATTTAATTCTCTAGCTTATACATACCTAGGGGTCCAGGGTTCTACATTCTGGTTACGAATCTGGCTATAATGCAACGTAATCATAATGTGTGTTCATATATAATTCAGTACTCATGCTGAAACTGTAGATTATTTTATTTTTCTCTGATAAACTAAGTCTATCTAATTTTATTTTATCATATAATTTTTACATATCTAGAGGTCCAGTGTGCCATATTCTGGCTAAGAATCCGGCTATAAGAATATAAGCATATCTGTTCATATGTAGGCCTAATTCAGTACTCATATTGAAACTGAAGATTACTTTCTTTTACTTTATTAAATCAAGCCTATCTAATTTAATTTAATCCTCAAGCTTATACCTACCTAGAAGTCCAGGATTCTATGTCCTATCACTCTGGCCTGTGGCAATATAAACCTACGAGTGAAGGTAGTTGTAGCGAATATGAAAACTGTAATCCAATAATATTGTTAATATATTGAAGATAAAATTGTATATTAGAAAAAATCGTATAAAGTGTAATATATATAACGAAAGGTTTTTAAAATAGAAATTGAGTTTTGAAATTATAAAATCTCCTCGTTCCTGGCATGCCTGTATTTAATTCAAAAGTGAAATGTAGTTAATGTGCTTCATTTTATAAAGTTTTCTAATGCTCTTAAGGAAGAATGTTGTTAATGCTCTTCGTATAATTCATGGAAAAAGAGGCAGGAGTGTTTATGTTTACAATATCATCCAAATATCTCATGTTTATGCAATATTTCGTCTTATACCATGTATAATATTCCAATTAAAAGTGAAAATCGTATCTATGATTATTTTCAGCTTTCTTCTTCTTTCCACTTTCTATTATAATGGCACTGCTAACACATACTACTAATGTATTTAAAATATCGTACGATGAAGTAATACATGGTTATGAAAATTGTACAGATAATTAACACGTTTGTTTTGCGTTATTTTCCAGGAGAGGTAAATTCAAGTATACCACCTATTTTAATTCTCTCTTTGTCCTGTCCGAGAATATGAGATAACGTATGCACTTCTAAGCCGCACGCCTCTGCAGTCAGATTCTTTGTTCGTGAAGAACTGACATGCACTGAATCATAAGTTAGTCCTTTAAAAAAATTATATACAAAAATACCATACTCCTCGCTTGTGAGTGTTGGACTATCCCTTTGCGTATAATAGAAGAAACTCCAGAGCCAATTGCAATCCCTTCAAGAGACATTGTTACGGTAAGTTACACATCACACAAGAGGAAACAGTCCACATCTGAATTTGAAAATAAACAGATTCTATCTTCGTTTACAGAGACGGAATTCAGAGCAAAATATGTTCTATGCTGTAGGTTGGATATCTCTGTTTAGTCTTAAAGCGATAACACGCGAACCAGTTGACATACAATTGCCATTCTTGTACTGTTGGATTCAGAATTCGGAGCTCTATCGAATGTCATAGCTTAAAATTCATTCCTAGCCATAAGTAGGCCTATTGTGTGCGCAAGAAAGAAACTAATACGCGACGCTTCAGCAAGACTTCGCGACGATTTAACTAGGCAACACCGCTTCACTGTCACTGGCTAGTTGACATAGACCGGCCTGAATTAGCTCCACCTTATATGCCTTCTTATTCTGAAAGCACTCTAGCATAACCAAAAAATAAATGTAGATTAAGCTGCAGCATTTTTGGGATACACGAAGCTGCATGTTAACCATGCAATTATTTATTTTAACGTTTTGAGATAGCTGGATACCGTATATATTTAATTGCAGAATGGGGAAATCAGCAGCTGAGAGGCAACCTGAATGCCGTAGGCGAAGAAAATTAAATAAAGATAAAATTCTGTGGTGTTTGAGTAAAGGGGGATAAGTAATTTTTTGTGCAGATAGAATTTTGTTCCCCAGATGAACACACAAGTTAAATTATACAAGTGAGTGTGCAAAAATGAAAAGAATACCTACTAGCAGTTGATGTGTTTTGTGTAGAAAAGTATTTTCAGTAAGAGTTCCAAGTTTAATTTTCATTTATCTCCAAACTCATTTTTATGATATCTCTACCCAAGACTATTTGCAGAAGGAGAGAGAGAGGGAAAAGCTTAGGAGAACAAAGAAGCTATCAAGAAAAAAACTTACTGCTCACAGTAAGAAAACAAAACTGAAAGTTTGAAACTAAAGGGCAAGAAAAGCTGCATTAATAAACACTATTATTTTCAGTGATTCACCTGTGTACGAAATTCCAGTCACTAAGAAAAGCTGTCCAAATAGTAAAAATTGAGACAGCTCTGAGTATGATGCTGCTTAAGTTGTTGCATTTCGTTTTGTAATTACAGTTTTAGTAAAATTTATTAAATTTCATTGTGAGAAATATAAATTTATATTTAGCATTTGTTGAAGTGAGCATATATACTAAAAAGTAAATTTATGTTAGGAACAATTTAATATCAAAAGCGAGTCTGTTTTTCTAGCCACACTATTTTGATTTTATGACTATTTTTTATTGTTTCTATTAAATATTTGTATTAATTTACTTTAGAGCGTCAGAAGTACAATTGTGAACCTGTCAACATCATATTTGTAATTTACTAAGTGAAAGTTAACTTAAAAAAAATTGCACACTTTGAAAACATATGTCTACCGTTGATATTAGGCTACCAGTACTCTTAAGCCTATGTAGTGAACTACAGAAAATGTATGTTCTATGATTTGAACCAAAAAAAAAAAAAAAAAAAAAAAAAAAAAAACCAAATGTGAAATTTCTTCAGGCAAGTAACACCCGTCACATTATTAAGTAACACCCATCACATAAGATTAATTAAATTGTAAGTGCAAGGCTTAATATTTTAATTACATCCATTATATCACTCGATTCCTTGAACTTTCCTCTCACTGAAAATAGGTAACACAATTAATTCAAACTGTGAACTTCACAGAGTTATCAGTTAAACTGTATAATTAATTTATGCATGTATTTTTTACGTTACACCCGTCACATTGTTTATTTCACTTATATCACCTGACAAATAATGGTTAGAAAAAAAAACAATTAGTTGTGTCTGACAAGCAAGAAGTGGAGATTCATTGGAGTACAAAAGAACTAGTAAAAATATTTTATTAATTATTGTATTCCAGTTAAATTTCGAAGAATCTCTTTCTGAAAGTAACACCCGTCACAATGGAATTGACCATTAGTAAATAACAAAATTCAGAGAAAGTGCTTACTTTAACATTTACTCATTGTCTGTACTGGATTGGTTCATCAGGATCAACGTCATCTGGGTATTGTTGTTGGATATGTTTTTTTAGGACAAGATTGCTAGGCTACTTTTCACAAAGACGTAGCATGCAAATTCTGTTATGTGTCACGAATTAAGTATTAGTTTAATCAGATCATGGTCAGTTCCTTTCATATGAATACTTTCCAGAAGCAACTGAACATTCTGGTGAATTGTACACACACAGACTGCATGTGCACCTGAGGATCCTGCAAGCACATACTCGTTAGGTCTGAGGATTGCAAATTTAGATAAACCTATCTTGTTGTGAGGGAATGTTGTCTTGAACAAAGAATGCAGCTCTGAGACATTGTTTAAAATAAGCCATTTTTATTCATAAACATTTTTACTTATACTTACTTCGTCTTTCATTCCGGGCATTATTCTTGGTTGTCTCTTCTGATAGCTTCTTCCCTTTCCTTGTTTCGGGCAGTGCTAGAATACCTTTCTCAATCACTAGTGAATGTCCCTGGTGTATCATTTACTCAGAAATGTCAAACATTTCACTAACTTTATTTCTAGGCCACGACAGTGGTACCAGTGTAAGTAGTTGGATTCCTTCAAGGATGTTGACATGTTTAATTCTATATTCAATTTGCCCTGTTAACTCATCAAAATGTTGTGCTTTCTCTTGCATGTTCTCTTCTGGTTCGTTGTTAATTCAGTATCATAAATTTTACTGATATTAGTTTGAAGTGCTTGTGCTGCTGATTGAAACTTTCACTTAGCTGCAACCAATCAGCTATGCCTAATAGCTGAGTACAGTTGTATAGGGGATATGTCTAACTGAAGTAAACTGGTGTTCAGTTTACTTGGTGATTCTTGAATCAAATTTGAACTTCACACAAGCGTTTCCTACATGTTGGACAGAACTTCTCCCCAGGAGTCACAGCTAATCCACTATCTCTTAATTCCTTTGCTTCTTCCAATGTTATTTCACATAAGGCTGATTTAATTGGACTCTTGTGAATGTTGAAAATGTCAGCATAACCTTTGATGGAGTGTGAATCAGCATAGATATTTGTCTGTGTTTTTTAATAAATAGTGGAGCTATCTAGAGGTATGGACTGGACATGACTATACCAGGGTATAAATTCCTGTTCTTCAATATATTTGATACCTTCAAACCACCACTGCATTCGTCCCCAAGAAAGCTTCCCAGAATGCAAGGACAACTACTACCTTCTATCTTATTTACCTAAAAGTGAACAAACAGATATTGTAATCTGTTCAATTGAGTTGAGTTGTGTATTTACTGACAGAATAATCATATATTGTTATATGTTGTAAAATATAGGTTTTTAGACATATAATATACATTTATAACATATATTAAATTTTCACTTCATATATTAAACCCATTATCTGACATCTTGGCTTTTAAACAATTTGAGAAATAAATTGGCAATCCTGCCGAGTGTTTGGCTTGTGTACAAATATCAGAGCAAAAGAGACTGTTCTGTAAACTGCTTCAATGACCTTCAAATTTACCTAAAGAGAATGATAACTTACATGAAACTATGACAGTAGCAACCAACATTTTCCCTTCTACTGAAAATATACTATTCTAATACTACCCATTGTTTCTCCAAAAACAATTTTTTTCCTGTTAAAACCTTGAGTCCATAATTATTCCATAAACGTTTCATGGTATTTGAAGGTGTGGCAATATGAAAAAAAAAATTGTGAACATTCGCAATTAAATTTTACGTACACAGACTGACTGCATAAACTACGAACTCGATTAGCAAACTACATGTCTGATTCAGAAGACTGTCATTCTACAGTTTCATTTCAAAAGATC